>NC_140588.1:277291382-277914256 GCF_964204655.1 Triturus cristatus | reverse complement strand
GCCTGTTGTGGCCTGCCCATAAATTAGACATGCAGTGTTACATCATATAATTACATCCAATAAGCTTGCTTTCTTTATGCTAGTTGTGAAATTCCCAATGCATTTCGGGTTTTCAACTAATCAAAATTTTTGAATTCGCAATATGGGTAATTGCAATTATTTGCGATTACCTAAATTGCGAATGCAGTTAGGGAATCTCAATTTGCCATTCCCCAAATGCAATTCTTTTAGCTATCGCAAATTGCGAATTTGCATTTAGGAATCGCAAATTACCACCAACTTCTAGTTGGTGGTAATTTAAAAATTCCTAGAAAAATGCACCTTTTCACATTTTTCTAAGTGCCGTGTGGCACACATACATGCCCTTATGTGCCCCATATGTGCACATTTACCTTTTTTGGGGGTGCATCAGGGTAGCCTTTTGGCCCCCCTATCGCCCTTGAAATTGCATTCGCAATTTGCGAGTACCTATTTGGTACTCGTGTTTTGCGAATGTCTTCCCATTCATTCCTATGGGCCTCTAGGCCCATAGGAATGAATGGGAAGGCATTCCTTAATAGTGAATCGCAATTTGCCATTCACTATTTTTTTCCCCCTCGTATGACCTCCGTAGCCATAGCAACCTCTCGACCTGATCCACCTCCGGTGCTTATAACTTGGTGGTTCCAATCTCAGCTGATGTTCTTACGGGGAGCGCCTGTTGCACATAACCTGAGCTGACCCAGAGGTTTTAATCATTGGAACTTATCCTATACCTTGATCTAATCTAATCCAGTCAAACGATAGGTCATTCAACAAGTTCCAAAATAACCCAATCTCTGGCCTTTCTCTATATACATTTGCCCTCTGATCTAAAGCTCTAAAATATCTTACAGAATTCCACCAGGCATTCCAGGTAGGGGTACCACCTGACGCTAGAGTTTACAGATCTCTCTGCTGGCCAACAGGATCAAATAAAACACCAATTTATATTGCAAACCCATCGGGACATGCACCCCCAGACATAGAAACAATACCAAATAAGATAAGAGATGGGCTTACCTCCACAACGATACCCAGGACCCTGGAGATAGTCTTACCCACATTTTTTCCAAAATTCTTGTATCTTGGGGAAAGAAGCGGAAACATGGATGTCATCTGCACTCGGGAGACGACATCTAAGACATCTAGCTTCTCCACTTCCCTTTATTCTGGATATTTTAAGAGGGGACCAGTATATCCTGTGGAGTGTAAAGAAGTGGTTTCTCCTGAGTGCAGCAGATTTAATTAGTGGGTAAAGAAGGTCTAGAGATACTTGCCAGAAATCTTTCAGCTCCTCACCCGGCAAGTAGTTCTCCCAGACCCGGTATGGCTTTTCCATCTTTCTGTCTACTCCAGCCAGGAGATGATTATACCAATGAGCCACTTCTTTCTTCCTCTGGGCCAGATCTTGTATTTTCCATGGGATTATCTTCCAAAAGGGACCAGCGTTGACTCTTACACCAGGATGAAATCTTATATAATTTAAACCTCGAAAGAGTACCTCTCATGGTGTGGCTCCAAAAATCCCTAGGATAACATTTATTTCCCACTACAATGTCCTTTCAATGCGAGAATCCAGTCTCTTTTAACGGACGGGCTAGAGCATCCAGTAAACACTCCGACGTTCCAGGGAAGCCCCACACTGGGGCCCAGTCAGTATAATAAGAAAGTCCCAAGCAGTCTCGACAGTCCAACCATAACTTGGCCACCATACGCAACGGCTTCAAACTAACTTTTTAAAAAAAATTAGAGGAGCCAAGCTTGTACATGAATCCTGGGTTCTCTACACCAACTAGCATAGCTTTAAACATGCTACCAATTAACGAGTCATCTGGAGTAAGCAATAACATCCTGCAGTTTTTTAATTGGTAAGCCCAACAGTATAGCTGAAAGTCTGGTAAACCCATACCTCCATGCAATAATTTGCGCCTTAATTTTTTTCAGGACAGCCTGATCCCTTTACCTGCCCAAATAAAGGAAGATTTCTTGCCCTGAATTTTAAGCGGATGCACTTTTGCAAATTCTAGAGGGATGCTATTAAACAAATAAGTGCATTTCGGAAGCACACACATTTTGATCAAATTAACCCATCCGTAATGGGAGAGCGGTATACTCTGCCGTCTTTTTAGTAAAACATCAACCTCTTTAGAGACTCTGACTAAATTAGTTTATGGCATTTTTCCAGGACTTTGAGTGATTATAACTCCAAGATATCTAAGTTCCCTGGCGAAAAATCCCTCCTGATCAATGATGTTCTATGCCATAATCTCAGTTTTATCATTATTGATTTCATATCCTGAAAATTTCCCAAAAATCTGTGCTTCAGCAAGAAGCTCCGAAAGTGTAATGTTGACATTTGAGGATAACAAAATCAAATCATCTGCGTAGAGCGCTAGATTCCTCACAAACCCATTTATTGGAAAAGGAGCAATCTTCTTATTCTGTCTTAAACTCTGGGCAAAAGGCTATATATATAAATCAAAAAGAATGGGGGACAATGGGCAGCCTTGCCTAGTACCATGCCCTATTTTAACAATAGGAGAAAGACTACCATTAACCAGAATCTGAGCATGAGGTGATTTATATATTTTTTAAAGTACTTCCCTAAATTCGTCACCGAAGCCAAAAACCTTTAAAGTCCTATCCAAGAAATGCCAATTCACGTGATCGATGGCTTTGGCAGAATCAACAGTAATAATTGAAAGAGGAAGACCCTGTGACGATGCCAGATCAACCGCCCAAATTAAAGTGTATACCAACTCAGACATCTGCTCACCCGGAAGAAAACCCTTTTGATCCTCGTGGATAATTGGCCCTATGATCTTACAGAGCTGATTATTCAAAATACCCACAAAGACCTTGTAATCATCATTTAATAATGAGATTGGCCGATATGACTGGCACTGGATTGGACCCTTTCCGGGCTTCAGGATCAAAGCAATAACTGCATCACTCCAGGAGTCAGGCAAAAGGGAGGTACCATCTAGGATCTCATTATACAGCTTCAGCCAGGCCAGGATAACCTCTTCCCACAATAAGGAATAAACCTCAATCAGAATCATGCCAGGGCCTGTCGCTTTCACTTTCTTAGCTCTAGCTAAAACAGTTAATATCTCATTCCCTGTTATTTCTGATGTGAGTATTTTTTGACTATCCTCGATCATTTTAGGTAACTGTTTCTCCATGAGTCAACTATCAATATATTCCTCCACGAGCTGAAGGTCTTCTTGATATAGCTCCTGGAAAAATTGCGCAAAAGCCTGTTCTATATTATCTTTATCTTCTGTGATATATGTGCCAATTTTAATTCTACTAATATAGTTGTAAGATCTATCAACTCTACTCTTCATGGCTAAAAGCTTGCCACAGTTCTCCCCTTGCTCAAAATCCCTCATTTTACTAGCCTCCCATTTCTTAAGTAAAATCTCTTCAGACTTAAGTCTGAATTTTAGCTTTAACTCTTCTACTCTCTTTATTAGGTTATCATTCTCTATACCAGGAGGACATCTAAACTTTAAATCTGCTTCTGCCCCTGCTATCTTTAATTCCAGGTCAGCCAGCTCTACCCTCTCTGCCCTAGCCCAGCCCACAACTGCCCATTTTAGTGTCCCTCTCAGACAGGCCTTAAAGGTATCCCACACAATATACAAAGGTGCCAACCCCAAGCTGTCTTGAAAGAAGCTAGCTGTTTCAAACCTCAGAAAGCCTGGAGTTGAACATTGCAGAAGAAATCTCCTATTTAAAGTCCATCTCCTCAGGGGAGACTCTTGAGGAAGAACTAGGTTAAGGGCTATGGCGCCATGGTCAGAAAGGTGTATGGACAAGTATTCAATTGAGCTTACTTTATCAAGCTCTGAGTGATCCATGAATATGTAATCAATTCTGGAATAATGCGAGTTCTTTTTACTATAAAAGGAGTACTCCCTAGTCTCCCCCATTTTTTTCCGCCATATATCACAAAGGTTAAAGTTTTTAAGTGTAGTCAAAAGATGGGCCTTAACATGTGGAGCTGTTACCTGTGTTCGGGGGGAGAATCTGTCTAGCTTGTTATTTAAGAGCACATTGAAGTCTCCTCCCAATATCCGAGGAGCCTCATAATCAGCCAGGGCAAGACAAAGATTATTTAAAGCCGCTATGTCATCCTCATTAGGGCCATAATAACTAGCTAGAGTGTATTTAGACTCCTGACATTTAATTTCCACAAAAACCCAGCGCCCTCTATCGTCTACCTGGGACTTAATAAGCTTGATCCCTGAATTTGCTTTAGGGTAATGGCAACCCCCTTCGAGCAGCATTGCTGGTCCGAGGCTATGTTCATATTAACCCATCTATGTTTGCCGAATAATGCTTTACACTCTGATTGCAGAAGATGGGTTTACTGAATCATAAGTATCCTAGCTGAGCTAATTTTTTAAGTACTGGAGAATCAGACGCTGTCTTCCTCTAACTCTTAAACCGTTAACATTCCAACTTAAAAATTCTAGATGCCATTTCCCTCCTTGAGCAGGTCTTCCCTCCATCATAGCCCTGACTCCATCCTTTGCTGTAGCTACTGGAGGTTGTTATGTCACATGAAATTGTTGTTACGTCTACTTTTTTTAGTTTTTTCCCAATGCTCCCCACCAACAAACGTGAAAACCCCCAAACCCCCCAAACCCCACCAACCCCCCCAACCCTCCCACAGGAACCCTCCTTGTCTATGTAAATGTAAATGTAGTTGAGCTTATATAGCGCACAGCTACCCGCTGTGGGTTTCCCGGCGCTTGCTTAGGGAACCCGTCCTGGTATTCCCCTGTGAGATAGCAGGGTATCCACAAGGTGAAAGTCAGGCATCCCGCCGCGAGGGGCCATTGTGGAGATTAAGCAAGCTATTGCCCAGAGTCACAGAGTGTGAACCCGTGAGTCGAGGAGGCACCGGGGCGAGAATTATCGAGTCCGTGGAATTTTTAGCCCAAGACCCGCCGAGGCGGGGAATTGAACCCTGGTCCAGGACCGGTCCAGGACCGATCTCAGCTTCCGGGTCTGCCGCCTCTAACCCCTGAGCCACACTTCTCCATTACCATCCATCTACCCATTAGCAATAAACTATTGCCTTTTGAGCCGAGGCTCTCCAGCCTCCTACAAAAAATAAAATAAAAAGAGACCAAAATAACGATGGACGCTGAATTCCCTTAATCTATAAGCTATAAACCTGATTTAGTTTGTGCCAAGAAGCTGTCCACTTCCTCCGGGAACCTAAAGTTATACATCTTATTAGCCTATACAACTTTTTGAAAAGCTGGAAATCGTAGCTGTACTTGGGCTCCCTGATCTCTTAATGCATCCATTCGCTTCCCCAGTTCCCATCTCCTATCTTCTGTAACCCGGGAAATATCAGACCGAATTCTAAAGGAGGCATTGTGAACCTGTATAGTCTTAAGTTTAAGAGCTGCCCCCAGAAGTTGCTCTTTAAGAAGATAGGATTGGATGTATACTAGGATTTTCCTTGGCTTTTTCCGAGCGGGATCCAACCTAAAGGCGTCCCTATGGACTCGCTGAATCTCAGTTTCCCAAACTGATGCAGCAGCAACCTGGTGAAAGGCTTTAGTCAAAATGTCTATAACATATGCTTTTAAGTTGTAACCTTCCAGCCCTTCTTTTAAGTCTAAAATCCTGATGTTATTCCTTCTCGAGATATTTTCAAGCCTCTCCAATCTCTCCGCCAAGTCCCGCTCTCTTTCTTTCAGCCTAACCACTTCCTGGGTGTTATCTTTAACCTCCAAACCTAGTTCCCCACTTTATTTTCAAGGGCCTCCATCCGATGCGTCAGTGCCAACAGGTTTTCCTCTAGGCTGGTGCAAGTGTCTTGTATCATCTTCTGATATGTTTCGGAGGTGGAGAAACAATCTCCAATCTCCGCTGATAGCTGCCTTAACATCCCGTGTAATGTGTCCGGGCTCTGTGCTGCTAACTCTGAAGACATATCCCCTAACTCATCTTGCTCATCTTGACTGGCCCTCCCTGCCATAGAGGCCATAGAGGCAGCCTCACTTAACGGAGAGAATCGATTAGAGAGTGGAATGGCAGGATTTAATTCCAGGGATTTGCCTGTTTAACAGATTCCTTGTTGCCCTGAGTATTAGCCATAAAATAAGACCTAAGTGAGGGAGTTACTTTTGAAAGAACTTGGTTTTTATTTTTCTTCCTGCCCTTCGCAGGAGTAGATTTCCCAAATTTATTGAGGGGCTTCTTATGTTTGTGACTATTTATCAGGGTCTCAGTGTCTTGCAAGGTTGTATGGGTTGTTGCGCAAGAGGTTCTCCTCCCAAAAAGGTTTGTGATCTTAATTTGTATCTTTTGCCCAGTGTGACCTCAGTAGTAGGAACTCCAGCTGTTGATTTATTTGGATTTAACAGACCCCCTTTGATCGGCTGATTCCCTTTTTCCTCGGATTGCCCAGATTGTTGTGTAACTAACTCCATGTGATAAAGGGCAGGCTCATACCTTAATTTAGTTATTGTATTTGGCTGAGGCCTGCATGTAGCACAACTAGTCACTGAATAACTCCTTCCTGGAGTACCTTTTAACACAGTGCCTGGCTCTGTAGTGAGCCTTAAACAATACCTGAAAGTAGTAGGGGACTTCGTTACAGGGCAAGATATACTAAGGAGACTGCCTCTACAATACATCGGCATGTAACCAGAAGACTGATTGCATGAGAAGCGCTGAGCGCGAAGGCACTCAGCAAGCGCCCCCGCTGCCCTGAGTAGCGTTAAAACTGAACTAGCACACATCCAGAACCCGGCAGGTGACAAACAATATTGTTAACCTCCCCTGCCCCTTACCGCACCACGCGGGAGCGGTGACCTTCCAGGTTCTTATCTTGAAAGTCTCGAAGTCCCACACCAACGTTTCACGATCCTCGCTCCTCGCTATCCAGAGTGCCTCACCTCCTCAGGCTACAGAGAGCCGAAGGCATCACTCACACTGCCTGTGACCTTCTGAGAAAGCAAAACCACAGCCGCGCCCTACTCTGCTACTCCACTGCAATCAGTTGTGCCACACAGGGAGGAGGCAAAACTCGGCAAACCCCGCAAAGTCACAAAATCCGATGGAAAGATGCCGAAAATGACACCCAGTAGCAGAGCAACGGTCCCACGCCGGAGGTATGCACAAACTCAGAAAAATTTGGGGAGAATTCAGCCCCAAAAACCCATAACGGAGGTCTGGAGGGCGGACGACTCGCGACCAGCTTGCTAGCTGGCCGCCATGTTCCCCCCAGCGATTCACTATTAAGGAATATGTAGGAATCGCAATTTTTTTGCCAAAACCTACATACATTGCATTTTGAAATTCTATAATAACGAATCAGTAAAATCCGCTATTATAGAATCTCAAAATGCTATCTTGATACATCTGGCCCTAAGTCACAATCTACACAATATTTGCTTTTACAAGCAAGGCAAGATAGGGGTGAGGGCCATTCTTGGTGTAGTGGAGGGAAAACGTGCTATAATAGGAGGTGGGATGACAGCACACCTCTTGGTAAGAATTATTTGCCATATTTTCTCATAATCCCGAGGTACACTTAAACTGGAATAGCTTCCGGCAGTACAACACAGTTAAATGAATTCTAAACAGAGCATATTTTCCACTGCTGATATGGCAGATGTGCAATTTCTGCTTGTGGACCAGGCTCTATTACTACTGCTCAGTTTCTAAATTAGGCCTTGCATCCTAATCTGCATTTAGAAATGTAATGCCCTTTTAGACAATAGTTTAAACTGAATGTCACACGGCCTGCCGACAGATGGGTGGGCTTTCCAAATTTATTTTTCCAGCGCTGTTATTGATGGGCAACTAGTCAAAAGTTTTCAATCATGGGGCCAGATGCTCACCATCAGAACTCTGGTAGTTCCCCAACCTGTAAATGATGTGGGGGGACTGAAGGTTTGGTGAAGCAGGAGGATTGGCATTACTCCAATTTTCTCATTCCACTAAACACTAAGGGGCAGATTTATAAGCCCCTTGCGCCACTTTTGCGTCATTTTTAACATGGGAAAAGTGACGCAAAAGTGGCGCAAGGGGCTTGTACATCTGCCCCTAAATGAACCTCTAAGTATGATGTTTGCTTTACAATACACATTTGATCCTACACATATTTGCACACGGGGACGCATATTATGTTAAGAAAAACACATTGAGTGACATGGTGGCCCAGTTCACCAGTCCTAAGAGAAAAGATTATCATTTGAATTACAAAAGAGTAGAGTATGTCCTGAAGACATTGAAGAACAGCAGCTGCTTTGAAGGGTGTACTTCCCTCTATTGATCTCTGCCCTCTACATCTGCACTAGCACTGAACATTTAGTAATAGGATCCAGTAGCAGACAAAGGTAAAACTCCTTTTACTCTTGTTGCAGTGTAAGAGTTGTAAAATGTTTATTATGCGAAAACTCTCCTTTACTACTCTAACCCGTACTGGGCCCTTTCTGATTAGACAATCTGCAGCACTTCCATTTATCACAGAGGCAATGATCCGCTGACAAATTTTAGTTCAGCTGGATCTGGGGCTGGAATACCCATTGGCACAGTCTTGTCAGAAGTATGATAATTCACTTCAGGAGGTCCAATCGGTTTTTGGCAACTAAAAGGTGGAAACCTCTGCACCATTCCTTGTGTCTCATCAAATTGTGTCTGATTCTGAATAACATTCATATGTACAGCATTATTCGTTCGGTTCCGAACCATAGGTGTATGAAGCAGTGATCTTATCAGATCTGAAGAACTTCCACATTTTGTATTTACTCGAGTAGGAACAGTCAAATTATGAACTATGCTTATCTGGAACCCAGACTTGTCAGGGGGACAACAGATCCAATAGTAATGGGAACAGTCAATTCAACTGGAGTACTTCAATCAATCAAGTTCATAGGGGCTGACACTTCTGTTCTTCTACTTACAGGAGAGATAAGCATAGACTCCTTAGGCATCTCAGGCAATACAGGAGCATTTTATTTTTCAGCTGAACTAGTATTCATCAAGTCTCCAGTCTGTGTATTATTATAATGTGGTGGACGATTCATCAATAAATCATTCAAAAATTTGGCATCTCTGTTGCTCTCTTCTCCCTCTTTCTCTGTATCAATTATGTCTGTCTCCAAATGTTTTTTTCTCTCTTCTCTTGGCCTTAACATCTTCCTCAACCTCTAGTACTGGATACCATCATGTTTCATGTATTACATCTGCTTTCCACATTTTCTGCTGTGCAACCCATCTAGCTTCTGTGTAATGGTCCATATTTCATCTATATCTACCTTGGAATTTCTCCTGGTCTTTCTGATGAGCAAAATGCTCCCAGGTATTTAAACCTCAGTTACATTGGCTCTAACAGGATCTTTCATTTTGTACATTCTTTTCCTTAAATTCTCTAATTAAATGTTCTGTAACAAGGGAACTGCAAAGTATCATCTAGCTCAGTGACTTCATGCCAAATCCCAAGCCACAGACATGGACGTAATCCTTTTTCCATCATGACAATGTATCCTGGCGTACCCTTCACAGACACCGCGGTGGCCCTCCCTAGGCTTCGGGGGCCACGACGGAGTCCCTCGGTGCAGCGCTTCTTATTCTCCCGGTGCAGCGATGTCAGCGCGGCTCCCCGACGTCACGGGGGAAACCCGCGCAGCTCTGCTCACGTCTTCCGGGCCGGCGGCGGTGATCGTTGGCCTCCAGTGCTCAATGGGCACAGCGCTCCAGCAGACTCGGCATGGGCTGGCGAATACCCGGGCTGCTGCGGTGATCGGGGGGCATACAGCGCTTCTCAGGCACAGCGCTTCTCAGAGGTACCCAGGCTGCGGCAGTGATCGGGGGGCATACAGCGCTTCTCAGGCCCAGGGCACAAACCAGTCCTGGGCCCACGGCAGCGCCCCAGCAGGCAGTAGCAGTTTCTTGGGGGACAGCGCTGGCAGCAGGTGGCAAAATCTTGAAATGTAGCGCTTGGAGGACACAACGCTAGCAGGAGGGGGCAAGTCCTTACAGTAAAGCGCTTAGATGACACAGCGCTTACCTCGTGGTTTCCCCACAGCCGCAGCGCTCACAGGCCCTTCAGCGCTTAGGGTTCACAGCGCTAGTTGGGGTGATCTAGATGTTAGGCAGCCAGCGCTTCTTCTCACAGCACTGGCAGTAAGTGACAAACATTAGTGGCAGAAGTTAGCAGCAGTGGTTGGGAGGATGGAAGGCTTGAGCAGGCACACTGGAGTTTGCACCCCGGGTTCCGCTCACACTGGGCAAGGTCAGCGGGCTGGCAAGATCACTCAGCTATCTTGGGGACAGCAGGGCCTAAGCTCAGTCAGCGTCAGTAGTGTAGCTTCCCCCTGGCCAACAGCCTATACTCCAGAGGAGGGTCCCCAGGTCCAGTAGTGCTCCAACTGACTGTCAGGTTTCCCTCCTTTACCTTTATACCCCTAGGTCATGTGACCCTACAAAAAGGCGGCAAGTTCTGGCACCAGCCTGGGGGGTTGGAAGTTTTTAGGAGGCTCTGGGGACTCTGTGGTGGCTTCTCTGGTGACAAGAGGCAGGGCGCTGGGGGTTACAGTATCATTATGTCCCAGCCTGATCCCAACTACTAGCGTGCAGCAGGACAGTGGCCACTCCGCAGTAGCAGGGGCCTACGGCGACCATATTGTCAAGAGAGAGCACCTGCACCTCAGCACTGTTCAGCAGCGGTAAGGCGCCCAGAGTCCTATGTCCAACAAAAAATGGTGGTAAAAATTGAGGAAGAAAGGGAAAAAAATGCGGGGTAAGACCACTCTAGGGCTGACAGGTCTAACACATCCAATAACATACATGATTACATGAATAGTACAAGCGAGGAAGCATTACATTGTTTTCCTGCATCTAACCACCAATTTCATGTATTTGCTATACAGTCAATAAAAATGTCCTCATCTAAGAGTTGTAGTTTAAAAAAAGCAGGTGACATTGTCTCATACCTTGCTCTTTTGAATGGGCAAGATCCATCTTTTCCTTATTAGGGTATAGAACTTACAAAAGAACATGACATAAATAGTAGTCTGGGCGGATATTTCGTCACATGGACATAGGCATAAAGGGCGTGACCAGTCGTTCTCCTTTGGGAATGTGACCAAATTATGAAAGTTGCCTAAACGTAGGTGTGTCAACAGCAACCTATCATGGCACCCTTGTACATTTATTAATTAGTATAGTATCCCACCTTGTGTCAGAAGCAGTTGATTCTCTCTGACAGACGATTTGTTGTTATTGTTAGAAAATCTTATTGTCTCCAGGAAATTCATGCACAATGTCTCTAATTCCTTCCTTGTGATGGTGGTCAGGTTACCAGGATTGAAAAAATATTCGGGGCAACCTAGATCAGCCATGACATTTTTAACATAAATCAGCCAAGGGATGCAGGATTCCCGTTGCAAGTTCTAACAATCATTTATCACATCCCGATTGAGACCAGTCGCTGTACTCGTCCATACCTTGTGCCATAATAAGACCGGCTGCATTTTAATTAGATCAGATAAATATAACATTCCAGATTTAGCATGACAGATGTACATGGCTGTGCTGTTTGAAACTGCTAGAGGATATCTTAAAAACGTATTTGTGGGGGGCGTGGCTAAGCGAGCCGCAATGGCGGACGCGAGTTAGACGAGCTCCGTCCAGCCCGCGGTAATATCCTGCAATATCCTGGTTCCCCGACCAAGCATTGGGTCGGAAGGGGGTGTAGAGGCATTGCCCCTCCGAGCAACCACCCGACGGAGCTCCGGGGAGCCTGAGTGCGCTATCAGCGGTGGAGTCGCGCGGATCGGGCCCAGAGACGCTGCTGACGCCGGGGAGTCGAGTGCTGCATCCGGACGGCCCCTGGCGGTGGCAGATCGAGGTGCCCATGGCCCCGAGCGGAACCATAGTGGCTGTGATTAACGGCAAGTGATGGAAGCGATGCTGGGGGCTGGCGGCCTGCGGGACACAGCAGCGGAATAAACAGGGCCTACCGCGCCACCGGGGGCCAGGTGAGGAGCTGCGTGGGGCCGGCCCGGCGACAAAAGAGCGGCGGCTGTTGTAGAGGGCCCGACGGAGGGGATTGGCCCTAGAATCACACGCTGCAACGCTGAGGACTGGCAGTGAGGGAGCGCTGAGAGCCATCACAGCCAACAAACTCAGGTCCCATTGACCGAGTGCCGGAGAATTAGAGGGACGGCCCGGAGTGACGGTGGTGAGGGCCCCCTTGGCATTGTGAGCTACGGAGGCGGTACCTGGCGGGGCTCCGATCCTCATCTGCGTGCATGCGGCTGTCCACACGCGGGCTGCTACCTGCAGCGGGCCAGGGGCGAGGGCCTACTTCTGGACGCGAGGTTGCGGCCTAGGCGGGGTGGCGATTGATGACACGGCGGCCGGACCGGGCCGTGGAGGTGAGCAGGGCGGAGGAGTGATACTCGCGACGGGTCAGAGGGCAGCCCCTAGACAAAGGAGCAGAGTGTGACGACACCGGGGCACCCGGCATGTGCAGGGCAGCGCCTGGGACTCGGCGGAACGCCCTAGCGGTGTGCAATTGGTGGTGCGATCGGCCGAAGTGCAGTGGAGAATCGTGGCCTTGGGCCTGGTGGACAGCTACATTGAGGGCGGTTGGTCAGGCAGATCCTGGTCAGTCGGCGCCTATGGTGCACAGAGAGGCCACCCAATCGCTGGCAGGATTGGATTGATTCTGTGGATCTCTTCCTACGTGGGATCGAAGGGTTCGGCCCCCTGGAGGGGATTCCTGCGTTTGGCCCTGCTGCAACTGATCCTGTGGGGGGTCTCTGCGAGAGGACATGACAAGAGACAAAGGCGGTGGCTCCGCTCGCCATGGCCCAATTGATAAATTTACTGGCCCCGGAGCGGCAGGTGGCGCGACCGGGGGACCGTCAGAGACTATCCCGGACAATGCAGCCCTGATGGCGCCCATAACCCAATCCAGAGACATGCTAGATGCCAAGATCGGGGCGGTTGGGTCATATGTCACATTGCTGCGTCAAGATCTGCGCAACGCAGTGTCTCGCATCACAGAGGCGGAGACCCGGATCTCAGGGGTGGAGGACGATGTTACCACGCTGAAACAAACAATGGCATCCATGGAAAAGATTCAGCGGGGATTGGCGCTTTGAGTGGAAGATGCAGAAGGACGGGCCCGGCGGAACAATTTGAGATTTGTGGGCTTTCCAGAGAGCTGCGAGGCGGTTAATATGGAACGCTTCCTCACACAGTGGCTGGAAAGTTGGCTCCCACCGGATGCGCTATCACGCTGCTTCATGGTAGAACGGGCCCACCGGGCGCTGATGCAGAAGCCGCCGCCGGGGGCGTGATCGCGGCCTGTGATAGCGAGATTCTTGAACTATTTGGACCGGGATGCTGTTCTGAAACAGGCCCGGGCTAAAGAACCGCTGCAATATGAAAATGTACACATCTCAATATTCCCCGACTACACCCGCCTGGTGCAGCAGCAGCGTCAGTCCTTCATGGCCGCGAAGGCCCGCTTGAGAGACCTTAAGCTACCATACGCCCTATTGTTTCCGGCTCGCCTGCGGGTGGTGTATCAGTCCCGTACTCACTTCTTCGATACCCCGGAGGAGGTATTCAAGTGGACTGACGAAACTGTGCGGATGCGAGTGCCTACGCCGCCTGGCAGGGAGTCGGCAGCGGTTGGGGGACAGGCGGTCACGCTCCAGGAGGCGCTCGGTGTCTGATGGGGCTGCCACGGGGGGTGGCCCGGAACATGGACATTGACCTCTGGTATCCTGTTGTTTGGGGTTGGTTAGGGGCGGGGGAGGTCTCTCAAGCCCTCAATGTGCTCATCATAGTCCTTGAGATGAAACGGTCGGGGGGAACAACCTTTACAACGCAACTTTTACAACGCACTACACTTACAACGCATTTTTTACAACGCAACATCCACTACAACGCATTCCATTACATCGCATGACACTACAACGCATTTTTAAAAACTACCTTTACAACGCATTCCATTACATCGCATACTACCTTTACAGAGCATACCATTACAACGCATAATATTACACTATACTATCCAACACTTACCCTACTGTTGCACCCCCTGGAGTTAGAATAGTAATTTTTACCCCTATACTATCCAACACTTACCCTACTGTTGCACCCCCTGGAGTTAGAATAGTAATTTTTACCCCTATACTATCCAACACTTACCCTACTGTTGCACCCCCTGGAGTTAGAATAGTAATTTTTACCCCTATACTATCCAACACTTACCCTACTGTTGCACCCCCTGGAGTAAGAATAGTAATTTTTACCCCTATACTATCCAACACTTACCCTACTGTTGCACTCCCTGGAGTTAGAATAGTAATTTTTACCCCTATACTATCCAACACTTACCCTACTGTTGCACCCCCTGGAGTTAGAATAGTAATTTTTACCCCTATACTATCCAATACTTACCTTAAATGCAATGTAATATTATGCATTGTAATTGTATGCGTTGTAAAGGTAGTATGCGATGTAATGGAATGCGTTGTAAAGGTAGTTTTTAAAAATGCGTTGTAGTGTCATGCGATGTAATGGTATGCGTTGTAGTGGATTTTGCGTTGTAAGTGCATGCGTTGTAAAAGTATGCGTTGTAACGTCATACATCCAACGGTCGGGGGAACGAATGAGTGGGCTGGTTTTCTGCCGGACTTGTCCGGGTCGGGATCTGGCCTGAGGACCATGGGCTGTGAGTTTGGGATCCATTGGATGGGGCAGTACCACTTCCCCAGTTGGGAGTTGGGTATTCGCCCCGCCGCGACAGATGCTTCAGTGTTCTTGAAGTATGGGAGGTTTGTTTGGGGGGAGTTGTTATTGGTTCCGCGTCGCATTTTCCAGGTGGGCTCCTGACTTTAGTCCTACATCTAGCCACAGTCCTCTATGGGTGAGGGAGATGAGGTTCCTTCCCAATGGCTAGTGCACGGCTGGGGGACACAAGAGTCCCAGGTACCCTCCGAATTATAAGCTGGAACATGAGGGGGACCCTAGATAAAATTAAGCGAGGGGCAATATTACATCAGGCTAAAAGGGCTCGGGCGGATATTCTCATGCTGCAGGAAACACACCTCTTGGGTACGAAGACCCCATGTTTGCAACAATATGGGTACCACCAGGTATTTCACGTGGGATTTGCGAGGGGGTCCAGAGGGGTAGCGATACTGGTCCATCGTAGGGTCCCATATGTACACGCGCAGTAGTGGATTTACCCACAGGGCCGTTATTTATTTATCAGGGGTACGGTTGGGAAAGTCCCCGTGATTTTGGGCAGTGTGTATGCCCCCCCTCCCTTACAGTGGTCTTTTGTAGAGAAGGCATTGGCCCTCTGGGCGGATATGCCGGATATGCTCTCTGTCGTGGGAGGGGACTGGAATGATGTCATGGATTTGGCCAGGGACCGGAGTGGGGGGGAGGGTGGTGAGCGGAGAGGTGGCCCCACGAAATTCAGCTCCCTGGTGACTAGTCTTGACTGGGTTGATGTCTGGCGGTGGACCCACGGGGATAGGCGGGAATACACGTACCTTTCGGCGGTTCATGCCCCTTTCTCAAGACTGGATTATATATTTCTTCCCCGGGCGCGGATTAGTGGAGTGGTGCTCACGGAGATCCTCCCCCACGGCCTATCGGATCATTCTCCAGTGTCCCTTGAGCTGACTATGGGCAGAGGGCGGCAGTCATTTTGATGGCGTCTGTCGCCGTGGCATTTACAGAATGCAGCCTATAGTACTCATATGAGGGAAGCTATTGCCCATTACTTTGCTTCAAATTAGGGATCGGTGTCGAGTGTGGGGTCCCTGTGGGAGGCCTTGAAGCCAACTCTACGTGGGGTGGACATCTCCTGGTGTTCGGCGTCCCGCCACAAGCGCAGGGAGGAGCTGACACGAGCGGAGGCCTCCATTGAGGCACTCGAGCGGCAGGCCAGGGAGGAGGGGCGGGGACGGTGGGTGCGGCCCTTGCTCCAGGCCCAACAGTCATGTGCAGCCCTTCTCATGGATGAAGCTCGCCAGACTTGGCTGGCGACACGTAGCAGGATTTATCAGTGGGGGGACAAGTCCGGGAAAATGATCTACAGGCTCTGTCAGGGCGCCTTTCACGCCCAGGCCCTTCCGGGTTTAGTGGATAATACAGGAGCTCCGATCACTGATCAGCTCCTTATAGCCAAAAGCTTTGCTGCCTATTACGCGGAGCTTTATGCCCCCCCGGGAGTGCCTGCCAGCGGCCACCATCGAGCGATTCCTAGCTGATCTACCCCATAAACAGATATCGGATGAGGTGCGGGATCGTCTGGAGCGTCCGTTGACGGAGGAAGAGCTCAGCACGGCCTTGGGGGAGCTTAATCCAGGGAAGGTGCCTGGGCCCAATGGGTTTCCGAGCGAATTTTTCAAATGCTATAACATACAATTGGCCCCTTACTATCGAGCCGTAGTGGAGGAGGCCAGGGAGAGGGGCATGCTTCCCCTGGACTGGAGACACGCGGAAGTGGTGGTATTTCTCAAACCCGGCCGGCCCCCGGATCAACGGGCCTCGTATCGTCCTATCTCCCTCCTCAATGTGGAGGCGAAAGTCCTGGCCAAAGCATTGACCAACCGCCTTCTGCCCCACATATCGACTCTTATACACCCTGACCAGGCAGGATTCATACCCAAGAGGGCCACTAGACACAATATAAGGCGGGCACACGTAGCGGTGGGGGCGGTTCGACAGACCGGCGAGAAGGCGGCACTACTGTTGGCAGACATGGATAGGGCCTTTGATTCCTTGAGCTGGGTATACCTGTTTGCCTTACTGCGCCGACTCAATCTGGGCCCGAGCTTCCTTTCCTATCTCCAGCTCCTCTATACAGATTTGACGGCGGCGGTGCGGGTGGCGGGGGTGAAATCTACTGTCTTTCCCATACAACGGGGCACGCGGCAGGGATGCCCCCTGTCCCCATACCTGTTTGCCTTGGCAATGGAGCTGCTGGTGGCGTGGGTGCGTATGGATGTGCAGGTCCGGGGTTTTGAGTGGTCTCCGGGGGTGTCAGACAGAATCGCATTATATGCAGACGACGTCCTGTTTTTCCTTACGGAGTTAGACATATCGGGACCGCGACTCCTACGGATCATGCAGATCTTTGGAGAGACGTCGGGACTGTATATGAATCCCTCCAAATCCACACTGTGGATCCTGGGGGATTGCTCGTGGGCGAAAGATATTCAGCTGGCGGTGGGAGGATTGAAATACTTGGAGGTATTCCTTTCGGAGGCTCTGGAGCTTTCTTGGAGCCGCAATGTAGCGCCAGTGTGGGAGAGGATCCGCTCGGATCTCAAAACTTGGTCTTGAATGCCATTGACGCTATATGGCAGGTCCGCAATATTTAAGATGGTAGCACTACCTAAGCTGCTATACCAACTGTAAAACTATCCATACCCGATCCCGCCTCGATGGTTCCGGCAGGTGAACTCAGTATTGGGGCAGTTTCCGTGGGAGGGGGGTAAAGTGCGAGTGGCCCTTAGAACGTGTTTCCTATCCTCGTATTGCGGAGGACTTGCGTCTTCGGATGTCTTATCTTACTATCAGGCCTCGCACCTCCTTGTTCTCAACGAGTGGTGGTATGGGGATAGAGGAGACCCGACGTATGCGCTGGAGAGGTTACTTATGGGAGCTAATACACTACACACTATCCTGTACTCGGCGTCAGTGCGCAGCAGCCTGCCGTCGGTCACGCAAGTGGTTTTCCTGATCTGGCGGCAGACACTGCGTCGGATGGGCTGGTGGAATGTTCTCACCGAAGAGACCCCCCTCTGGAGCAATGGGCGCCTCCCAGAAATGATCGCGCTAAGAGGTTTCCACGGATGGGATGACATAGACATCTGGACATTGGGAGACGTTATGAGCGGCACGACGCTTAAATCATTTCGGGACTTGCAGAGAGAATTTGATTGATTTATATACTTTATTCGATAACAAGGTATCATAAAAGTAATTACAATTCAATTCAACATGAATACGACCACAGGAATTAATAAAAACATATAGAAGTATACATTAAAAGTTTCATAAAAATACAAAACTTGTAAAAGAGGGAAATTAAGTAAAACAGAGGAGTAAGAGAATGTAAGCAAGGGATACATGTCCAATAATAGAGAATTGTTTCATATAGATGGTATGGAGAGACAAAATGGCAATCTAAGCGATGCTTACTTCAACCAGCTTAGATCGTAATTTCCATGCTTTTCCAAGATATTTAGCTACCCCACAAATTACCAACATGGATGTAGTATCCGTTGTTAGGATACGGAGGGCCACTGATGACTGCCTGGTTCCCAGATTACTACAAACTGGGGTTAACCAGCGCTTTCTAGGTGCCCTGTACGCCTTACAGGCAAACAGGAAATGCCCCAGTGACTCAGTAGGGTTGGAACATCCCGGGCAAGCTGTGTGATTAGATTTAAAAATTTTCCAATTGTTTGTGAAAACATTAAGGGGTAGCGTGCCAAACCTCATTTTGAGGAACAAAGCTCTGTCCCTTGGTGAAGAGATGAAATCTAAAAATGGTTCCAGCTTCGGTACTGGCTTGCAGGTCATAAATACGTCAGTTAAAGTGCCCAACTTTGAATCTGTCAGAGCCATTCCCTCTACGCTTGACCAGTATAATTTCTTAATAATGTTTTTATGCGGAGGCTGCTGCAAGAGCCATTCTTCTTTTAGCCCTAGCTTAATTACCATGTCCCTCAAATTTTTCAGCCATGGGATCAGTCTGGAATCATTTAAAGCAATAAGTTCGTCGAGGACGGCTGCATAATTATTCTGGGGTCCTCCTGAGCCGGACCCAAAATAAAACGGGGCGGAGACCAACAATGTCTTTGATGGAACGACGTCCCAAGTCATAAAGTAACGGCTTAGTAGGGGTGGAGACTGGAAGACCCACTAATTCTCTCATAAATTTGTGTTCTACAGAGACTAAGTCTGCAACTCTTTCCGATCCCCACAATTCAGACCCGTAAGTAGCAGCAGACAGTGCCTTGCCCTCATATACTAATAAAGCAGGACTAATGGGCTTGGTAGAGGATAAACGATGGTCTCTAAGGATTGCTCCTGTCACTCTCTTTAAATTTAAAGTCATTTTGACAATATGGGAATCCCATTTAATTCTAGAGTTTATCCTAACCCCCAGATAGTCAAAGGCATCCACTTCTTCTAATGGGGTGCCATTTAGTGCGACAGTGGTTTTCTTGTATTTTTTATTTCTGGATAATACCATCAATTTGGTCTTAGTGGTGTTGATGGTAAGTCCACGATTGTCGCAAAAGGCACTGAACCTGTCGAACAGTTTCTGAAGACCCATAGGAGTCTTAGACATGAGGAGTGTATCGTCTGCAAAGAGGAGGGTAGGTGTTTTTTCCCCCGCCAGGGCAGGGGCATCCGCTGGGTCCTCCCTCAAATGGTCTACCACCCCATTAATAAAGAGGGAGAACAATGTTGGAGCCATCACACATCCCTGGCGAACCCCCCTCTGAACAGGAATACGGTCAGTCAATTGGCCTTCACTCCCCCATCTAATTCTTGCATATGTGCCTTCATGCATTCTTTTGATAAAAGGTATCGTGGTAGCCCCATTCCTTGTAGGACCTGCCAAAGTTTGACCCGGGGAACGAGAGCGAATGCAGTTTTGAGGTCGATAAAGGCCAGGTATAAAGATCCCCCACCAATTAGGACAGTCTTCCAGTACGTGGCTAGAAATCTAAACACCTGGTCCATAGTACCCACTTTCTTCCTAAACCCTGCTTGTAAGTGTGATAAAACGTTTCCCTCTTCAAGCCAGGTCCACATTCGCGAGTTGAGAACCCTGCCAACCACCTTTTGGATGACATCAATTAAACTTATCGGCCTATAGTTGGCAGGGTCCTCTCTCGCCCCCTTCTTATAGATTGTGACCACCTCGGCACCCTTCCATGAGGCAGGGATAGCATGGCCTCTAAGCAGTAAGTTCATCTCATTAGTGATAAGTTCTGCCCATGTTAGAGGATCATGGAGGATCAAATCGCCTGGTAGGCCATCAGGGCCTGCCGCCTTCCCGGGAGCTATACTTTTGATGGCGATCTGAACCTCCCCAAATGTAAAGAAGTCTGTTAGATCAGGCTGTAAAAAGGTTGGGTTAGGGTCTGGACTATCAGACGCGAGGTAGTCGGGCTCTACCTCGTTACAATATAATTTTGAAAAGTGCACAGACCACTGCTGTTTGGTTATATTGCTGGGGATTGGTTCAAAGTCTCTTCTGGTTAGTTGAGTTATTAAAGTCCAGAAGATTTTAGAGTCTTTTGAAAAGGCTGCGCTCTTTAGTGCTTGCCAATGTTCCTCCTCCCATGCCCGTTTAGCAGCTACTATGGATTTTTTATAAGCTTGCCTAGCCAACCTAACAGCTACCGGATCTTTTTTGCGAAGTGCAAGTGTGTTCTCCTGTCTCTGAATTCTACATTCATTGGTAAACCATGGGTTGCCTCTCTTGGGTGGGAGATTTATACCAGCTTTTGGTCCTTTTATTATAAAATAAGAGCCTATATCCTCAATAAGTGTTTTATAAGAATTATTAAGGTTAGCATAATTTGTCTCAAGCGACACGGCATTGAGGAGAGCAAATTCTCCGGCCTTAGAGGCCACTTGGAGGTTTATGGAGGTTAGGATGTCCTCATGACCTGATACTTTGTGCCATTTCAACCTTCTATTGCAGTTTGTGGGGGTTACTACTTTTGAGGCCAAATTCAGATTTAAGGAATTTGGCCTTAAATTCCATTTAAAAATTGCACAGAGGGGATTATGGTCGCTATCTGACATCTGTTCTACCTTCATGTCAACCACGTGCTCCCAGGATTTTGCATCTATGATAATATAATCGATGCGCGATGGCCCATTTAATCTATTAAAGGTCATAGCCCCATGTAGATCAGAGAGAGTTCTTCCATTTAGGGCACGGAGGTTGAATTCCAGAGTGAGACCGGTCATCTGAAGTGCCCTCGCTGACCATCTCATAGTGGGACTCAAATTTAAAAGGGGGATACAGTTTTTACTATCTTCCTCAGTGAGCCCTAAAAGATCAGCATCTCTTAGTGGTTCATACGTACAGTTTAGGTCACCGCCTAAAATAATATTGGAGAGTGGCGGGATACCTGACAAGACTTTTTCCAAAATGGAAATGGTGGTAGAGTTTTGAGTGGGAGGACCTCCTCTAGCATATACATTGAGAAGGTCAACTCTAGAATCATTCCAGGGCCGTTTGAAAGATAGATGAAGAAGATCTACTGACTTGGCATTATGGGTTTTAATGTCCAAATTCAGTACGACCTTAATCCAAATATGTAGGCCTCCCGAAGGTCGGCCCGCACCCTGGTGGACTGCCGGAATATGAAAAGTAGAATAACCGGGCATATGAAGGGGGTCTAAGCTCCAGGTCTCCTGAAACATGCAAATATCATATTGGTTGACAAAGTCAGACCAGTCCGGATTAGCCAGATGTTTCTTAAGGCCTGCGATGTTCCACGAAAGTATTTGGATTGTTCCCGAATTGTCCTTCCCACTATCTGGTATAACATTTGTCAGAGATAGGGGGGAGTAGTCTTTGAGTAAATGTCCCTTCGTTGGGCCACATGGGGGATGCTGGGTGTAATGTCCTAGGGGGCGTCAATCAACATCCTCTAATCCTCTAAGTGGGGAGAAGCAATTAAAAGTGGGTAGATTAAAAGAGAATAATCCTGCCTGTGGCCGAGTTAAAGTGCTGGGATAGATAGGATTCCTAATTAGCGACTGCGGGTAAAAATAGGTTAGATCAAGGGTTCTAATGGAGCTCTGGTATGGAGCTTGGGACCAATTCACTATATGTCTAGGAGCTCTAACATCTCTAAAATTGACAACAATTACGTCGCCTTCAATGTCCTTAGGCCGTGGGCCCACCCAACCAAGCCTACGAACATTCAAAAGTTCGCCATTTATATTAAGGGGTAACGGCCTATTCTTCCCCAGCCAGTGCAGGACCTTGTTTTTTAAGTCATAATAACCTTCTTTCTTACCTGCCTCTAATGCAGGGACTCCTGTCATAAGTACAACATAGGGAGTTGCCTCTGGTGGAAGGTCTATGTGGTCAAGACTGCCACCGTGTTTTTTGTTTAAAGGGGTGCAGGTGAGTGCCTTGTTTGTGGGAGGGTGGGGGCCTCTAGAGGAAGGGGAGGTAGCAGTTGTCTTTCGGGTGGGTGGTAGGTTAAGTACATTTGGTGGGGGTGGGACAATTTTAGTATTAATAATTTCTGATCTGCTTAGCCTATCATCTGACGCTGGACATAGGTTGACAGCAGAGGTACTATTTAATGGTGCCAAAACCTTTGGCAATTTCTCATTTGGTTTGTCGGTATTTTTCTGGATCATCTGCTCTATTAGCCCTAGTTGATTTGACACATTCTTTATCCTTTCTATTAGTGGAAGAAGAAGTGATTTAAGTACTTTCTCAATTTGGGACATCATATTGTTTGATAAAAGTTCGAATTTACAGTGATCTGACTCCGTAACTTGTTCTACTAACTGCTTGGGTACTGGGATAGAACTGTTTGCGATATTACCCATCGCAGTGTGTTTAGCATTGCCCAAATGATTTGTTTTATTTCGTTTTTTTCCTCCCTTCTTCCTTTTTTTAGAAGGGGGGGGGGGCTACAATGTTGCTTCTGCCTCTCAGCTTTTGCGGGCTGGCAGCATTAGAATTAGACATGGCCCCAAGAACAAGTGTGGTCGGTGGTGTAGAGACCCTGGAATGACTATTAAGGAGGGTAGGAACAGACAAAGATGGGTGTATATGAGAAAGTGACGTTAGATTGCCAACACAAGCAATCGAAGAAGATGTGCAGGCAATGGGGCTGTCCGATAAACAAGAGATAGGTGGGGCCGGCGATGGTGAGACGACCAGCTGGATAGGGCCGAGCGAAGATCTTTTAGATTGTAAATATTCGGCCGATAGACGTCGCTCTACCATAGCTATCTCCTTTTCCAGGACGGAGGCAGCTCTTGTAATAAAATTATCTAACGTGCCTCTGACAGAGCCTCCCAGCATGGATAATTTACGTGATGGGGTACAAGTAGCCATATTAGTAGGCGGACAAATGGCCAAAACCGATAATTACAAATGGCAAAATTACACCACAAATATAAAAAAACAAACGTGGGTTTTATATCATGTGGCCCGCAAACAACGACTACATTAAATAGTGAGTATGTGCCCCTTGACATGCGCTTGTGAACGAGTAGTACCTCAGAGGATGGAGTAATGGCAAACAGGTCTTAGGGAGTGGGCCCAGCCCTGCCTCCTCCTGCCTCTGACGGCCTCAGACGGCCCGCCCTTTGCCCGGGCTTAGCCCCGGGCACTCCCGCGCGCTTCCGCGCTGCGGGGAAGCAAGCCCTGAAATAAGATGCGTATGAGGGCGTGGGGGGCGTGTCTTCCAGGGAGAGCTGCCCAGGTGTAGGCTATTGGGCACGCAGGGGCTCCTGGACAATGGAGTCTCCTGCTGCTCGCAGGCCTGTCAGCTGACGCTCACCCGGCTTAGGTCAGTCCCACTCCACACCGCTTCCACAAATCCTGATGGGCGCTGCGGGACCCGCGCAGCGGGTCCGGCGAGGTGCTGGCGTCGATAGGGCAAGGAGAGTCCTGGTGGAATTCTCTATGCCCCAATCACAGTTCTACATATATCTGAAGTTGCGGCATGCACTGTCCCCCAGCCTGGAGGGCCTGACATCTCTTCCAGAGTTTAGCCCGCTAGAAGCGAGACTTTTTATGGGGGATCTGGAGACCAAAAAGATCTCCAGGATCTATCAGGCCCTGGTGATTCATTGCTCTACGAAGCTCCAGAAGTTGCGGGGAGATTGGGAAACTGACGTAGGTGCCTTAGATGAGGACGACTGGAGGGAGGCCCTGGTAGCCCCGAGGGAAGCGGCTATAGCGATGCGACTGCGCCTCATACAATTTAAATATCTGCATAGAGTTTATTTTACCCGGGCCAGACTGTTCCGAGCGGGCTTGATTGCTGCTCCGGACTGCCTCAGGTGTGGTCAGGAGGAGGGGACATTTATTCACACTATTTGGCACTGCCCAGCGCTGGACCGATTCTGGAGGGGGGTAATTACCTGTCTGTCCGAGGTGCTGGGGTGGGCGATCCCGCGCACGCCACGATTTGCATTACTACATGTCATGGAGGGCATTGGGGGCAACGTATATAAGTGGCACCTGCTACGGCTGGGCCTTACACTAGCAAAGCGGGATATGACCAGAGCGTGGAGAGCGCCTAGAGCTCCATCGATCACAGCATGGAAAAATGGCCTAGACTTTTGTATGGGGCTGGAACAGCCCATATTTGTAGCCCGAGGATGTCCACGCAAGCATTATAAAATATGGAAAAGGTGGGCGAATTACCGGGGGCTGTGGCTGGAGCCACCAGCAGAAGAAGAGGATTAATTATGGGGATGCCTAGGGAGACTGGTCGAGCAGGGGGGGCGCCAGGCAAGAGAGGAAGAGAGGGGGTTCCATCTTATCACAATATGACGTGGCTGTGGGGCCTTAGGGCTGTTGGGGGGAATCCATAGATATGGTGTGACGCAGGGGATGGGGTGGGGGGAGATTGGGGGGGGGTTGTTATTGTTCGAGATATATTTCAGTGGCATTGCTGGATGGCAAGCGTACAAATAGATTGCTTTAGAGATATGCTGCAATGTGATTTTGTTGACGACTCTGATATTCAGGGTCCTGTAACATCTGTGCAATCAACCAATAAAACATGTTTTAAAAAAAACAACGTATTTTTGACTTGCTGCCATCATTCTACGTTTGCATGTCCCCATATTCCAGCTCGGTACAATTGCTACTGATGTACATTTGACTTTATAGATTGTTAGCAAATCACCAATAGGGCGCTTTCCTAGTTTCATAGCAAAGTTTATCATAGCTCCTATGACTTTGACGAATAACAGTTTTCTTGTTTTAATTGCATTTACCCATGATCCCCTTCTTTCAAAAACAATTCCTAAGTATGAGAAATAATTGGCAAAATCAAGTTTTATGTTGTTAATAAGGATATCCTGACACTTTACGCTTGACTTGCTACATTTCATAAGAAATGTTTTTGTGATGTTTACATTAAGGTCTAGACTTGACATGTAGGTTACAAAGCTCAAAACTGTTTTTTGCAGACCTATTTGCGTACAGGATAGAAGAACGGCATCGTCTGCATATAAGAATGCTCCAATTGGCCATTTTCCAATGAAGGGTAGGTCCTGACATTCCCTCGATAGGTTAGCACACAAACTGTTTATATACAAAGTAAAGAGGAAGGGTGCTAGCACACACCCCTGCCTTATCCCCTTACTAACAGGGAAATTGGGGCTGCGCTCACCTGCATTCCGGTAACGGACGCTTCATGGTACAACTGTCGTAGGAAATTGATAAGTGGGGTTTCCACCCCCATGGACTCTAAAATACTCCATAGTTTCCGGTGGCTAAACCAATGTTAATGCCGAACACAAGTCGACAAAACACAAAAAGAGATTCCCGCAATTAGCTTGTTTATATTTTCCGCATATCAGACTTAAATTTAGGCCCTGTTCTACAGTACATAGTCCTTGGCGGAATCCATACTGTAGTTCTAAAATTACTCCTGTGTCCTCTGCCCACATTTGCAATCTATTTAAAATACCTCGCCCGGCCACTTTCACGAAAGAAATCCAGAAGTGAGATAGGTCTACAACAGGCCGGGTCGTTACGATCACCTTTTTTAAAGATGGGAATGAGTATGGATTCCGCCCAGGTTGGAATAAAGCCTTGTTTACAGCAGGCCTTTAAGACCAATGTTAATAATGGGCCCCACAACAGGGGGCTGGATTTATATAATTCCGCAGGTATACTGTCAGGTCCAGGGGCTTTTCCTCCCACACTCGAGTTGATGGCTATAATCACCTCTTCCACATTTAAATCAATATCAATTGGGAGATAATGCAAGGAGCTTATTCTAAGATCCGCACAAGGGGCCCGATTCACAGAACTAACTTAAGACAAAATCCTAAACTTACTACTTTTGGTATTCACAGAAGTTAGGATTTTGTCTTAAGACAAACTTAAGACAGACTTAAGACAGACTTAAGACAGACTTAAGACAAAATCCTAACTTCTGAGAATACCAAAAGTAGTAAGTTTAGGATTTTGTCTTAAGTTAGTTCTGTGAATCGGGCCCAATGGTTTTTGTCGGCATTGTCACAATATAGCTTGGAGAAGAGAGTCACCCATTGGGCCTCCCTAATGGTAATCTCAATGGTGGGTTTGTTTTGGGGGGCCAGAAACGGGGCATTCATAGTCTTCCAAAAACCTTTTGTATCTTTTAATTCCATCGCTTTTTGGAGAGCCCGCCATAGTTCAGTTCTTATAGGCTCCTTACGTTCTCTAAGTAACATTTTATACGCTGTTTTTGCCATTTTTATTTCAGCCTGATCTCTCAAAGACTTATGTAGGGTGGTTTTTAAAGCTGGATGGGCTTTGCTGCAGTTAATATCAAACCAGCCTGTCTTGCTAATAGGGTTTTTTATGTTCTATTAGAAGTACCTTTTATATGGCCTGTGATATTTTTTTAAAAGAATTGAGAATATTAGAATCCACGGCCATCTCATCAAGGCAGACTGCAGAATTGGTTTTACAGCAGCTTAGGAGCAACTTGGTTAGCTTTAGTGAGTTCACACCCAACCATTTAATTGTATATCCATTCGTTCTGTTTATGGAAATGTCTTGTACGGGGTGGATGGCCAAGTGACTTTTAGTTAACCCTTTAGCTGACATTTCTAAGGTAACACTAATGGGAAAATTATCACTGAAGGCAGCAGTGTGGGTTGTAAAATTATGTATTCTATCAGCATATCTATTTGAAATTGACACATAGTCTATGGTTGAACTCAGCCCACGTCCACTAAATGTGCTACTAAACGGTGTGGGTGGTGAGCCTAATTCAGCCCAAATCCATAGAATATTTAATTTGATTTTTTGGTCCCCAAGGAGGTAGTGCGAGAAATGAAAAAATATGTTTCTCGCCTTCAGATGTTAGACCGCAGTAACCTTCTTCAGCGTGGGTGCAAATGCCAATGTTAAAATCCCCTCCCCAAATAACACAAATATCCTTGTTTGTTTCCTTTTGTATTTTTTCTAAATCCTTCTGTAGGTGCCACAGGACTACCTCAGTTTGTATAGCAGGATAATTGTTATAACATTTTAATAGAACAGTGCAATGAGAATTATCAATGTGCATTTTTAAGACCTGATAGTAGGTATTAGATGCCGTAAAATCTAATTTTCTTGCATTCGCCCTATAGAGATGTAGATACATAAGCCTCCCTTATTTCTCCCATGACTAGAAGGTCCAGCCGGTGTAAGAAATGTTTTATACCCAATAATGTGTTGTGCGGAGTCCACCCAGGTTTCTTGAATGCTCAATATATTGCAGGTGTCTACAAATTCGGGCCATGCAGGATTGGAGTTAGTAGTTAGACCCGACACATTCCAAAATAAGATTTTACTTAAGCTAGTTCTATTCTCTCCTTGATTATTGTTAATATTATAATTGAGTTCTGTAATAGGTACACAAGAGTGATGAACAACACTGTTTAATGTGTAAGGGTAAGCAGTATTTGTAGTTGACAAATCTGCTTCCTTCTCTTTATTGCTGTACTCAGTGGTATCTCTTACAGCTGTGATATTTAACTGATCATCTTCTTGTGGCCTTGAATTGTGACAATTAGAACTAATATGTGAATCGTTTATTGTGCTTATCTCTATATGGTAGAGTTCCTTATAGTCAGTGAATATCAATTCAGGGTCAGGATGATACTTGACATTAATCCGATTTTTATCTACAGGACTATACACGGTGGTAAGTCAATCTATATCCTCTAATGATGGAAGTATGTTGAATCTATTCTGCGTTGGTAAACTGAATTGGTGTAATGCGCCAAAATTTAGAGCTCTCCGCTGTAGGAAATTCTGCGTTTGATTCACTGGAGGATATAAATAGCCAAGGGGCAGTACATTAATTCCCCTGTTTGTAACAAGATCGCTGCCTAGTCTAAATAGGATCTCACTGATCAGCTTAGGCATTCTGTAAGTAAGAAATATACAGTCACCAGCAAGTGTTTTATCCCTTCTCCCCACCCATCCCACTCTTCTCGCCATCTTGAACACTCCAAACAGAACCTCTGTTAGCCCGGTTTTAGTGCCGAGCCAGCAGAGAACCATGTTTCTCAGTGCCTCCCAAGTTTCATCCACCTGAGAGGATGGACATGGGACATTTGCTAGTATTATAGTATATGGGGTGGCCTCCTGTGGCAGATTCCATCTAGGGCCTTCTTTATCCATACGCATTACATTGGGTGGAATCAGGGGCTGGTTTGATCTAGTTGCACCATTATAATTTAGGCTAGATTTACACTTGTTGCCTACAGGTGTTTTAGCTGTACCTCAAGTAATGTCAACCTGAACATGCGGGGCACCCTTTGCTAGTTCTACTATGGAATTTGGGAGATGATTCAGGGGATTAATGGGACATATACCATGGCTCTTTCTTAATAAGTCCTCAATAGCTGTTTCCCTATTCAGCAGTTTCTCTAAGGGCTCTACAACTGTTTTATTAAGGCCTTCTAGCCTGAGGCAGATTTATTCATAATCCTCCTTATGACTGTTTTTACCGGGGGTCAAAATTGAAGGCCCTGTTTCCCCCCTTTCAGCTTTCTTAGATTTGGATTTAGTGTTGATTTTGTTCCGCTTTTTCCCTCTTGTCTTGGGATAAATTAAATATACATTGGAATCCAGGGACACTACTGTTGTCTTTGGATTTTTGGAGCGCTTAGATGGTGGGTGATTCTCTTGTTCTTGGTCAGATGCATATATGTGATCTGACACATCCTGCACACACCCATTTGCATGAATGGCCAGATTTTGGATTGGAGTGTGTATCGTGTGAGGGGGGCATGGATCTATGTACTCAGGTTTTATAGGTCCCATACCCTCCCCACTTGCTCTAATACCCTGGTTTAGTGTTACTTCCACTGTGTGTATTTGTTTCTCAATAGTTCCTATTGCCCCAGAGAGATACTTCATGAGGGAGCTATGTGATCCCCCTCCCACCCTGGGTGTAGTTTCTGCTTTCCTTTTTCCCATTTTTTTCTAAACACAATTTTATTGATTTTATCACAAACAAATGATACACAAATGTCATTGTCATTTGATGGTACATACATATGCGGAGGCACTTCTTCATTATAATCTCTCAGTATTCATCAGTGTCCAAGTGATACATCTTATTCCACGTGAGATGACATCACAATCTACATAAATCCATGTTTTATATGATACATTTTTACTCACAACAATACAACGTAACAGTCCTACAGCTAAGAATTCCCCCCACCCACTTTTCTGGCCGCCACCCATGTTTGCATCTAGTAGTAAGGTATATGATCTTGTGAATAATTATAGGATTTGGCAATAATGTATCTTTTAATGGCGTCGAAGCATTGCAGTTTCTCTCAATATATATAACCCTAATCAGGCAAATTCGCATTGGCAGGCGTTACCAGGGAAAATGGGATTGCAATTTGGGAGACTGGGCGTTCCAAGGGATCAACAGCTTTTAATGATTCCAGCATCTGATCCCATTCCATAGATATGGGTATTTTACGTAAGCCTCTAGATTCTTCTTTACGTATTATAGCACTCTCGGCGCCTCCCAGTGAGTCATCTCTGCGTGCCAGGTGAGTGGTGTGGGGGGGAATGTGATTTCCATCTCAGAGTAATTGCACGCTTTGCTATAAGAATAGCCATGTCCGCAAACCTATATTGTACTTTCTTTCCTTTCGGGCAAGGATATAACCCCAATAGGCAACTCTATGGTGTTGTCCAGACATTCGTGCCCATCAGTTCTTGTACTAGGTATCCCATGCTGTGCCAGTATCCCCTCAGATACGGGCACTCCCACAGCGTATGGAGTATATCTGCGTCAGGTTCTTGACATCGGGGGCTAGACAAGAGAGTCGAGCTTCCGGATACATACTATTAAGACGCTGTGGCATAAGATATGCCCTATGTAAGATCATACACTGTATATATTTAAATTTAACATTCCTAGATACCTTTTTAGGAAATTCTAATATAGTTGCCCATTCTTTTTCAGTAAAATTCCTGCCCAGGTCTCCCACCCACTTTGCGCGCAGAGAGGCGAGCAATATTTTAGCATGCCTTTATACAAACAGCGGGTAAGGTGTCGTCCTACACCCATTAAATGTACCGCGTGTATTAGTTCATGAATGGAAGGCTCCACTCCATCTGGGGACTGGTGTCTTTTAATATTATGAGAGATGGCGGCATGTAGAATAAATCATACCTGGGGGACACCATGTGCACGAGTGAAATTTCCATGATCTGCTTGTGCCTTATCTATAAACAGTGCTCCAAATGTCATTACTCCTTCCTGTGTTCATTGTGTGATTTTACGGATAGTGATCAGTCCATTGGCCATAGGTATCCCCAGCAAGGAGATATTGGGTGAATACGGGGAGGCTCGCTTAGTATTTTGTAGCGTCCGCTTCCAGAACAAGATAGCCGTTTTGAGCAAAGGGGGAACCATATGAGGTGGCTTAGTATTAGGCAAAAGCAATGTTTGAAGTGTACCTTGATTAAGGAGTTGCTTTCCTTTTTCCCATATTTGCTTCCTTCTGAGCCCAGGCCAACTCTATATGTGTAAAGTCCCACCCTGTGGTTGTACAATTATATTATAACCCCACACTAGTAGTACCTATAACCTAAAGAATCAATAACAAGAAAAATAAACAAGCACTTTGAAGCACAGTCCAAATAAGTAAGGCCCACTATGAGGCATGAAGAAGAAAAAATGTCAGAAGATATGAGGCTCTGAGTTAATTGTGGTTCAATCAGACAAGTAAATCAATGGTGGTGACACAATAGCTGCACACTTCTTTAACAACGAACCAAACTTCACTGGTCCAATTGATTTCACTTATAGCCGAAAACAGATGCTCTCACGGCTTTAAGGTTATAGTTAAAGAGCAACCCTAAGTTGAACACAACCGATGCTTGGGGGACTCACCCTCCTGAGCTGTAGTCCTTCCAGAGGATGTTAATTGTATGGCCCAGCCCGGCCTTGTTCGCTCTAGGATGGGCTAAGACGGGCCCGTCTTGGCCCGGTCTTCGCCCAGGCTTAGCCCAGGCACGCCCCGCCCGCGTCCCGCTCTGCTGGACTACTCAACAGTTTAAATAGCGCTCCTACACACGATCAGTGATGCCGTTCGTAGCCCCTCCCCTCGCCAGCAACAAACCAAGGAAGCTGCTCAAAAGTGCTCCGTGCTCAATTGAGGTGTCCTGGTACGGGATTAGGGAATAAAGTGCAACATGCTCCTCGCCGGTTCCTTCTACGTCTCTCTGCTAGCAATCAAGGAAAGCTGGGTAAAGATGTTGTAATTTGTTCAGATGTCTTTAACCCTTGAATTCTGGTAGCTATTTTCTGCAAAGTTTGTGGTCTACAGATGGGACAAGAGAGAAAGTCCAGAAATATGCTGATCCCTTAGTCAAGCCTAGAGGAAATGAAAGAACTAAACGCAGCAACTTTATGAGAGAATATAAAATAGAGAACAACATGATTCAATCTGTGGAGCTGGAAAAAGCGTTAAGTAATGAGTTGACTCATTTTAGGGATTATGATGAGGACAGCAGCAATGAAGTTTCCCGGATGTTTGATATAGGACAATGGAATGGGGCAGGAACCAGCAGTCTGAGCAAGCTATCAAAGACTATATTTCTATTTAAGCAGCATTGAGTAGAACCTCTAATTGGGCAATATTTCAGGCAAGCAACACAACAAAGAACAATTGATATTTGCTTCATTTAATGCTGATAGTTGTAATGAGCTCTGCGGACACTGGAACATGTTCTGTCATTGTTGTTGCAGTTGTCAGTTCAATTTACCACTTTGACAGTGTTAGAATCTATGATAAATCACGTGGCAAATTAGATAGGGTATTAACATCAGTTTTACTGCATTATTACACACAATTCTCACACTACCCTTTGTGCAATCACTTTACAAATACGCATTACCACACTTCCCAAATGCGGTAATAGTATTAATGCATGAAGTTGCAGAATTAACACAGAGCTCTAAATGAGACCCAAAAATTCAAATTCCTTACAAGCTAGCTCTCAAAAGCTAGCATTGGATGTCGTCCACCTTACAAAATTATGTCCATACATAATCATGCAAAATGCTTAAGATACAGTCCACATGCAACATTTGATTTGCCTATTATAATAGACTACATTAACATTTCTACTCGTGTTAATAGCTGAAGGGTACTGAATTTGTTTGAAATACTTTTGGATAGTAGGATAACATTCTTGATCTGAAGTTGAATAATTTATTGTACTACTGCATTCTCAGACTGTAGGAAGTTCATGGCACAAGAATGAATTATTTTCAAAGCAGTTCAAGTGAAAAGAAAAAAGTTTCTATATCTCATTCATGAAATGCTAAATGGATTTGAGATGCTCCTATTACACATGAATAGGTAAGGCATATAACTTACTGACTTGGAAAGTTAAAAGGAAAAGCTGACAAAGGATTCCAGTTCCTTGATGTCCCCTATTTCTGAAAACTGATTCTATTTTTCTGGAATTGAAATGTATAAAAAGTAATCTTTTGAGAGGGTGTGTTTGTAGCTAAAGACTACAATCTGATTGAGGGCCAGGCCCTGAGGCAAGGCAGCCCTTTGAGTTGCCAGCTTGAGCCAGATGCTGCGATAATTGTACTGACTTTGCTTTTGTGACAGGATTTTGTTCCTCACATACAGCTAGCTGCCTCCATCTGCTCACAGAGATGGCATGTATCCCAATCAAATTACAGCGCATGGCTTGCTGTCAAAAATGCCGGTATGATTTCCAACAAACGTGTTTACAAGATGCCAGTAAATTGTACTTGTAACAAAGAAAGAGTACGGAGCGTTTAAAATGATATATTCAACGCTTTATAGGTTGGCTTTTAAAGCAGGATGTGATTAATGGTTTGTACTAAACTTCACTCCAACCCATGCTGCCTGCATATTCCTGTTTTTTTGTGAATTCAGCAGAGATGAAGAAACCCTTGGTAAATCTCAAACTATAAGGTGACTTTAATTTTTTTCAAAGCGTCACGTTTTATTTCTGAAAGCGAGCACAACGTAAATGACACGTCATTTCTCTGATTTTATTTTGATAAAAATCATAACCTTCGATTTACATGTTAGGTGCAGAAAAATCACCAGCATTTGCACCTACAGGGGCAGATTTACAAGAACTGGCACATATCTGCATTTTAGCAGGGATGCGCCAGTAAAGATGTGGCACGCAAAAATACCCTTGCGTCATCACGGATGCGTCGCATTTACAATGCGGCGCAACGTCGCGCAAGGACAGACAGATGTGTGTTGCATCTTCTGTCGTAAGGGCAGCACATTGCTGGAGTCGTGTCACAAGCGCGATGCAACTCCAGCAATGCTATGGGGCGGCCTATACTTATTGTGCTGCGTCACTTCTTACGCCTGCTTCAAGCAGGCGTAAGGTTTTGACGCAGGGGCGTCGTAAAAGTGACTCAGTGAAATCTTGTAGGTTTCACTGCGTCACTTTTAGGAGGCTTTCTTGTGACAGAACGCCCACCCTGCATACATTGTACCTGACGCAGGTATAATGTGGCGCAGGGGTTTACAACGTGACGCATCTCCCTAGATGCGTCACGTTGTAAGTAGGTCGCAACGTGGCGCATTGTTTACGACATCGCTGCATCACAGAAGTGACGCAACGGCGACGCAAATGTGTCGCAAGGGGCCTGTAAATCTGCCCCACAGTGTTTGTGATTACAGACTCTCACTCTTACTTTCGCAAATAAGAATAATCCACATTTGTAAAGCGCGAGCGATCACCCGTAAGGGTCTCTAGGCGCTGGGGGCCATGGGGAAGGTTAAGCAAGCTATTGCCCAGAGTCACATGATGCTGGGCTAATCTGCCGCCGGCACCAGGATCGAACCGTGATTCCCAGATTCCGGAGTCAGTCGCCCTGGCCGCGGCGCCACACCCCTTGTCTATATCATGAAAAAGTAATAAAACCAAACAAGCCAGCTAGTTGAGTTCGGTACTTAGAATCACGTTTATGTCTCACCAAAAGGGCCGCTTGAGCTCTCTGGCCAGCCTCATGAATTCAAAAATCATAGAAATACATGTACATGCATGCATACAGGAGCCTTGGTCAGCCCTCTTCATTCATTGGTCAGTTCCTGTGTTCAATCATATTTTCTTTCCGCCCACCTCATCCTACAGCACGAGGCAAGGAATCAGCCAGCTTCCTCCATTACCTGTCTTGCACTGTGAGCTATATAGCATTATGTTTGATCGCCTGCACACAGCCAACAACATATACAAATGTTTTTAGAGCGTTTTGCAAGCAGCCATTACCACATGCCTTCATGTGTAGGGAAAAATGAAACTTAGTGCTATTTGCACCCAACTCTATATCGGCACTAGTGTGACTTTTAGCACAAGCCTAGTGTTTAAAAGAGGATCTTAGCTTCAACAAGGGCATACATGCCAACGGGGTCGATTCTGGTGGGAGATTCCCGGTTTCTGAAGCCAAAATTGCTTTATTTTTGCTGTCTCCCACTTAAAATCTCCACTGTTTGTATAGAAGCCAATTGGGAAAATATATCACTGCGATTTATTTTGCAGCCCTTTCCCTTTCTAAAATATTGGAATATATGCAAGGACCATAAGCCAATACAATTTCCTCAGTTTCTACAAATGTATAAATGAACATTCAGATCTCTCGCCCAAAAATATTTGGCAATGCAATTCTAGCAGATTTAAAATGATTGGTGATTCAATTTGCTGTATGAATATGCATGTTTTAAATTATGAAGAGCCTCACAGCTTTTCAGAAATGTCCACGAAAACAAAAAAGAGGGCAATTGGTTCATTGTTTTAGATTTGTCAAAATTGTGTGCTCTGAACACGTTTTTCTCCTAAACGTTAAATATAGGTAACAAGAGATATTTTGCTTCGAAGTGGAGCAGCATGTCCAATCACGAGCCTTCCTGTTGGTTTTCCAGCCAGATCAGTGTCAGTGCAAAATGCTGCTCAGTACCTCTTGGAAAGTATGCTCGTAAAGGAAATCTCCATCTGCATTGCTTTTTTTATGTCAATTTTCCACAGTAGTTTTCATTAGCCAGGAACTCTACTTATTACTGCAACATACCACAAAGTACCAGTACTGAGCACGTGAAGTGATAGCACAAAAGTCCTCAAAGTAGCACACACTACACTATTATTCTCAACAGCATCCCCCAACCTACTTTACTATTTCATACAATCTACTCTTCTCATTTAAAAAAGTAGCAGACACTACTGTACTATACATAGTATTGCAAATGATCCTGTTAATTATCACAAAGAGCCTCAAGGTGAGCAACCAACTCTACCAATTATCAAAACAACCACATTTGACCACCTTTCATTTATCATAAGTGTCACAAACTATTGAAAACATTCAGAAACTACCTTATTGATGGCCAGAAAATAGCTTAATTGCCCAAGCCTATACTGCTAAGTGCCATAAAGCGCAGGTGTGCTCCTCATTCTACTCTTCCAATCACACCAAGTACCCCAAATGGCTCTAATAATTTACACATGCTTTGTGGTAACTCTACTAGATGACACAGTGCCCCCAAAAAAGACTATAACCACATATACTACAAAGTATCACAATCCACTGGTAAAATAAAGCACAACACTTCAGGAAGCCCAAAAGACTAACATTACTTGTTGGATATTTGCTCTTTCTGAAAGGTCACCCGGATTAATTTTGCCTTTTTTCTGAAGCCTATTTTTGCTGGCTATATAACTCTAGGTATTTTACCCTTGCTAACCAGAGGTAAATGATTCTGCTCCTCCTTTCACATGGTAAAATTGGCATACTCCTAATTGGCACAATTACTTCACTCATAAGTCCCTGTTATATGGTACCAAGTGTACCCCAGGCAGGTAAAATGAAGGCTACTAGTGGGAAGCAGCACTCCTTGTGCCACGAGCTACAACACTGTAAAACCTGCCTCCAGGCCTACCACTGCAGACTGGCTGTGATTTTAAAGATTTCCATACAGTGAAAAAGCCAGAAAAGCTATTTACATTGGAGCAGGGTTAACTGTTCCATAAAAAAATGGAGATATATTATTAAAGTTAATAAATATTACCTCTGCCTAGGAAACATCCACACTTTACATTTTGGACTTTTTGGAATATTTATTAAAATCCCAATTCACTGATAACATCAGATTTGTAATAAATATTTTGGAAAGACAACTTCTTAAAAGTTACCTTTGCCCTGCTGGAAGTCCCTCGAAGCTACATCTGTATTTTGTTCTCCCACTTCTGCCCACCATTAATTAGCAATTGAAAAGAAGTACCCTTGACATGATTGCCAGTGGGCTGGTCCCAATGTCTTGATTAACATTAGAGGCCTATGCTGTTACACGCAGATGTTGATTACACCCAGGCCTACAGCCTTCTTTTGTCTGTTGAGCCTGTCCAGCATCCATCACAGTGGCCATCTTTGTGAAGACTTATGTCAAATCATGCTGGAGTGTCAAGACCTGCTTGATATGGCTGTCTGGGTTTTTCTTACAATATTTGGGCAACACTTCAAAGTAGGGAAACCGAACTCTAAAATATTTTGTGTGTATTCACTCTGTGTTTGCTGAAAGCTTAGCTTTGTTCTACCCGACTTCTGTTTCTGAGACTGTTTGGGTACAGGCAATGCCTAAAACTGGAATTTAGTGTTAGATGTAGGAGGACACTCGGATTACCATGTACATTCCTCACAAACCCCCAGCCCTCAGAGCCCCAGTTTAGAGTGGCTGCGGTCTCTGGCCATCGTGAAAATATCTTGAGTGGATGAGGGTCAGCTGCTAGAATATTTACCCTATTAGTTAGGGCATCGCCAGAGACCGTTCCAATCCAGTAGCTCCTGCCAGACATAAATGTGGCATCTCCAGGCACCCACTTCAGATTACTACTAGACCAGTGGAAGAGTACTGAACCTGCCTCGTGAGACCTCAGAAGAGCCTAGAAGACTCGACTTGCCCTCCCTTATTGAACACAGGACAAAGTAGTGGACTCCAAAGGTCTTAAGGCTGACCTCCTGTGGAAGCTACAGGGACACAAAAAGTTACAAGAGGCCTTTTCTTGCAACTGCCCAACTAACCAGCGGCAACGAAGCCTGCATCTAGACTGGACCCTCCTACCCTCTACCTGCCACTCTTTGAGTCTCTAAGTGCCTAACCTGGTGTTCAGGGGGTGCTTTAGAATGTACTTCTGTGGTGGATTGGGACCTAAAGGACTATTGTCAGAAAGTAAAATATTTGACCAACAAGAACCTGGTTAGTGTATTCAACCTATGCTTCATAATGGCCAGCATCATATTGTGTCTAGATCCTGTTCTATTTTGGTGACTGACTATCATTGACACTTGCACTTCTTGGTGCTATTTCTACTTAGAACTTCAAAAATTACCCTTTTCGGAATTTTTGTCATTTTTCTGTTATTTTGTTTATTAAATTGCACACTATTTTTCTAATTCATTTTGGTGTTTTTATTATGTTAAGGTATTGATGTAACTTGTAAAAGTATTGTGTAGTGTAATCATGCAAAATTACTCACATATTCGGCAACATAAAGCGAAAATACACATTTTATTAAAATGGACACAAGGGCGCATTTTGTGCTTAGAATTTGTGCTGAATGTAACATAACATGAATGGCGAGCATGAGCAGCTGCTCGCACCCGCTAAATGTGTACTTTGGGTAGAATTTTCCCCACAACATACTCCCGGCATTTAGCGCTAGTTTCATAGCACAAAATTCACCCTTGCATCCAAATTGGGCACTGGGGTGCATTTTACGCTAAGAAATAGCACTAAATGCAACAGAACACGATTAGCGAGTTACAAGTAGCTGCTTGCGCTCACTAACTGTGCTCTCGCATTAGGAATTTTCCCCCTTTTAGTTACACTAGCGGGCATAGTTGTGTTACTATTGGTAATTCTGCATCAAAGAGAGTATGGTGGAATTACTCCTATTACTCTGGCATAATTGAACTTCTGCCTAGGTCTAATTGTCTTGCATTTGAACTACATTAACCTTTTTGTACTGCATATATTCTTAACATTTTGCTTCTTAGTTAAACCTGTCTGCTGTGAGCTATAGCGACCAGGGGGGTTGAGCTCATGTTTATTTTGTGATTTTAGTGGTTCACCCTGACAAGGATTGTGGTTATTACTTGAAGTGTATAATTCCTCTCTTCAACCAATAAGCTAATTTCTTACATTTGAGTTCAGCAGGCCCAGTGCTTGTGTTTTGCAGTACCATAAATGATTTAAGTTAAAGGTCAACATTTCTTTTTTATTTTTTTTATTTTCATATATATTTTTTAATACTAAGCCATTCCATGAGAAAGAAAAACATAAGTTATTAGGAACACGCCACGCAGAAGTTAACAATGAACAGCAGATAAATGTACAAAGAAAGGAGGCCTACACGGAAAGATTGTATACAGAGCATAATGGCGAAAAACATCTGGTTATAAACAAGTAAGCAGTATTTCATTAGCTACTATGAAGAATTAAAAATAAAATACAAGATCACAGTGAGAATCATAAAAAACTACTAACAAATTCATAATGGCAGCCACATTCCTACCGATTCACTCGTTCACACAAGTTCCCCCAGATTTTTTTCCCTAGTTGCTGTTTCCTGTATCCCTTCCGGGTATAGAGACTGAACTCTAGATTATAGATTGCCAGAAATCTGGCCCTTCACATTTCAACAGACGGAGGCTCTCTATTAACCCTATTAGATGCAGTACATATTCTGGCCACAGCAGCTGCTCCAATAGGAGGTACCTTCCTTCCCATAACGATTGATTAGACGGCGCCTCTTCTATAATACCAAGCATCATCACAGAGTGTGTAAAGATGACAGGTGTACCGATAGTATCGGTTAGAAAATGCTCTATGTCCCTGATTTACAGTCCGAATCTTGGGCACAGAAAAAAACACATAAAGAATCTCCGTCTGTTCACACCCACAGCGTTTACATTTCCCATCTGCTTTACCTCCCCATTTAGCTGTCATTGCTAGGGTGTAATACAGGTTAAAGATAGTTTTATAATGCTGTCCCCAAAGATATGGTGAGAGCAAGGTCTCATCTGCCATGTCACTCAAATCCTGGAGTAGCATTCCCTCCAGATTAAGTTTTGATTCATTTTTGATTCTGGATCTCCTAATCATCTAATTGTGCCTTTAAGAGCCAGTTATACAATACCCCTATGCTGTTTTTCATGTAAATTGCTTCAATTAGTGGGGTCTTTACCATCATGCCCAAGGAACTTTTCTTTCTGATCAAGAAATCCCTCACTTGTAGAAACTTACAAAAATCAGATCATGAAAGCCTAAATCTGTTTTGCAACTCTGAGCAGGAACTAATTTGGGAGTCAGTAAAGAAGCCACCTAATCTGCTTATCCCCTTAGACCTCCATCTTCCCATCACTGTAAACCCAGAAGATGGGGGGGCAATACTAAAGAGGCTGACGTTGGTGTATAATAGCAGATTGGCCCCAGCTGACAAGATGATCTGACTTGCTTCCAGACTTTGTAGGTGGCTATCAAAACCTTAAATCTGCTTATTTGTTATAGTAACTAGGCTCCACATTCTTCAACAGGCATCCCTTTGCTGCTGTCCCCAGCAACTTTTGACATATGGATTGAGCCTCAGCTGCATCTACAGTGTCCTCACCGGTTATCAAAATGCCCATATCCTGTAAAATAGAAGCCCAGTAATAGAGTGTAAAATTGCCGATCCACCTCGATTTTTGGGAAAGGTCATGTACTTCATGGCCCTTTGAGATTTTTCCGACTGCAAAAAAAGCTGGAGCAAATTCCCTGTAGTCTTTGAAGCTGATTTTTATTAAGTTCTGGGGAGACCGCTCATAAGAAATATAAAACTTTTGGCAGAATACTCATTTTTAGGACATTACATCTTCCAACCAGTGATAGGCAAACATTTCTTTTGTAATCTGACATTAAAATTGACTTTTTATGGGGGCTTCCGGTCGGACGCCGAAGCAAGATGGCGGCTCCAATTTAGCTCTGCTCGATCGCGGTGCGTTTTCCTCATCAAAGTGCCTCCAATTCGCGCAAAAAGATCCTACGCCTCCTGTCCCGCCGAAATGAAGTGGCGATGAATTGGGGACGCTACTTGTGAATCCTCTGACATTGTCCTGGAGCCATGGAACTGCAGCGGTAATTATCGCTTCAGAAAATCGCGAACAGCCGCCACTTTGTTTTTGCGGCGTTTGTGCTCCGTTTTTCTGAACATAAATGCACTCCTGAAGTGATTTATAATGCCTATGTGGGGATTTCTTCATAGATTTTGCTCATAATGCCTGCTGGTGTCTTAAAGTAAGCTTCATGCATTTTTCTGACAAACAAAGTCGTTTTTATGAACTTCCATGCCTGTATACAGGAGTCTCTCTCAGGAAATATCATTTGTGGTCCCTTTTTAGTGCTCTTTGCCACAATTCTCTTGTCATGTTCCTATTTTTGTTTGAGAGAGCCTGCTAAATATGTTGCTGACATCCTAATATAGTGACTGGCTCTCAGAACTATGCTGAAATATTTTTCTCAATGACTGTTACTAATACAAGGGGATTATATGTCATGCTTCATCTTTGAATAAGTGAACCTACGTAACATGATGCTGTTATCTGAATATAGTGCTGTGGGCTCCTTTCCAGTGATTTGTACGCTTAGTCCTTTTGATCAGCACATCAAGAAGTGGTTTTTGTTCCTGCATTTTTTATATTAGTGTATGGGCCATCTTCGTCCTGCTTTATTTATGACACGTCGACTTCTCCATCAGCCTACAATGGCCACTGAGCATCCTAAAGCTGCATTAACAGGTGATAAACCCAAAAAAAAAAAAAATTACCCACCTTCTCCTATCCTATCCTCACAAAACCCAGTTCTAGATTCTATTCTAGATGAGGTGCGCGGTCTCCAACCTTTTATGTCCACTACAATGGAGAAATTAAAGCAAATAGAAGACCGCTGGATTGTTATGGAGGGAAAGGTGCTGGAACTCAAACAACATGTGGGAGATCTTCAAGATGTCACTGTTAAAATTCCTGTATTAGAGCAGGAAATCCACAAGTTGAAACTCCACACAGAAGATCTCGAAAATCGTAATAGAAGGAATAACCTATGTCTTTATGGCCTTCCGGAAAATATTGAAGGTTCATACATGGTATGTTTCCTGCAGAAATTTCTTCCAGAACTTTTAGGTCTTCAGTCATCATCACCTTTGAATATACAGCGCGCACATTGTCTGGGTCGCATTCACCCTAACTCCAACAAGCCGCGTGGTATCATAATGCTCTTCCTGGAATTCACTGAACTCATGCATATTTTAAAGGCTGTAAAACTTAAACGTCGTCTTACTTGGTCGGGCCACAATATCTTCATCTCTCAAGATGTCTCCAATGCAACAAATGCTCGCCGTACAGAATTCCTGGCTCTTCGTCCACATATGAGACACTTAAATATCCAATATGGCATTCTCCATCCTTGCCTCTGCAAAATTACACATGAGGGAAGCTCTCGCTCATTCGACGATCCTGAGAAACTCAGACTCTTTCTAAACAACGTCTCTTCTCGTAACATGAATATTAACGCTTAACTTCTCTCGTTTGCAACAAGCTGATATCTATTGTTCTAAAGATTTATATGCTCTGTTATTCGATTATTTCTCTACCCTCTTTACCTTCCTAACATCCTTCACTATTTATCCTATTTAATATACTTTGATTATCTACATTATTCTGTTCTTTTTACTATTTTTTCTCCACTTCTCTTTTGTTTTCTTTGTTATTTATTTTTTCTTTAGGTGGTCTTTTCTTACCTAATCTCTCCATCCGCCGTTTCTTGTTTTCTGCGTCATCATGCTCCTCTCTTGCTGGCTACTGTTCTCTCTTCAGATCTGGATTATTTTCCTTGATCTGTTTACTCTTTCTGTATATCTATCTCTTATCTTTCTTTTCTCTCTTTCTTTCTTCCTCTATTACCCCTTGGTTTTGCTACTTTTTTGTTCTGATGCTTTTTCATTGCCGTTCTTTTGTTTATATAAGTGTCTTTCATTATATTCTTTTGGGTGCTTTTTTTCTTCTATTTTGTTGTTTACTGTTTATATCTATTATCATTAACGGTTGTTGTACATTTTGTTTTCTGTATTCTCCTAATAAGTTGTGTTTTTTTGTTTCCAATTATTCTCCTGCAGTGTATCACCTCCATTCACGTCTTCCCTCCCTTCCCTCCATTATTTGTAATGTTGTCACGTGGAATGTTTGTGGTCTTGGAAACCCTGTTAAAAGACAAAAGGTACTCACTCATTTATCTAAATTGAATTCTCATGTCTCATTTATTCAAGAAACGCATTGTAATGATGTAGAATCACTTAAATTAAAAAGACAATGGGTGGGTCAAGTTGTTTATTCTCCTGCTTCCAACCGGAAAGGTGGTGTTGCTATTTTATTTCATAAATCGATTTATGCTTAAATTGTATCTATGCAATGTGATAGTGATAGACGTTGGGTAATGGCTAAGGTTGTTATTCAAAACAAAGAACTTGTTTTACTGAATATTTATGGCCCTGTCAAACCAGACCCAGATTATTGGAATAACATTAAGATCTTACTATCCTCTATTGATGTTCCAAATATTATTGTTGCCGGAGATTTTAATCAATGGTTAGACCCATTCTCGGATAGACAATCCCAAATGCAAATTTAATCCAGAGAAAACTCATAAATCCTTTCAATCTGCCATTGCCTCCCATTCATTATAGAATGTCTGGAAGACATGTAACCCTGATACCCTTGAATTTACCTTTTCTCCAATGTTCATCATACTTGTTTTAGAATTGATTATATTTTAGTCAGTAGGCCACTACTCCCTTCCATTCAATCTTCTGAGATTGGATCTATTTTTATTTCTGATCATGCCCCTGTTTTTTCTGCCCTTGACCTCTCACTTAGCCCCCCAAAATTTAGTCGTTGGAAACGTAATAATTTTTTGTTATCAGACATTGCTTTTGTTACTGAAGCTACTACCTTTATTAATGAATTTTTCACTATTAATAACCCTTTGGACACCTGCATTACTAATAACTGGGATGCCTTTAAGGTTTCCTTCAGTGCCTTTGCTATTTCATACTCAGCAAAAAAGAAGAAAACTGCTAAAGCCAAGTATGATATTTTATTACAGCAACTTAAACTGTTGGAACATAACTATTTTTCTTCTAAATCCTCCTCTGCTCTTCATGAATTGATTAAAGACAAATCTGCTCTTAACAAACTTGCCACGATTGATGCATGTAATGTTCTTCTTAAAATTAAGTCTACATATCATGGTGGTCAAAATAAAGCTGGTAAGATGTTGGCCAATTACTTAAAAATGTAATCTGAACGTAAAAATATAGGCCCTATTCTAAATGAATCCACTAATATTTTGGCATCCTCTGATGAAGACATTGCTTCTGCTTTTCATAAATATTATCAATCATTATATTCTGATGATACGAATCCCTCTGCTCAAAATTTACATACCTTTTTATCGGGCCTCCCTAGTCCTCCTTTACTTTCTGATAAATTTGAATTACTAGAAAGTGAGGATACTCTTCAAGAGATAACAGAAGCCATCAAATCCCTCAAAAAATCGAAAGCACCTGGTCCCGATGGTCTTTCTGTTGAGTTTTTTTCTACTTTTTCCTCTATTTTTGCACCCAAACTTTTGGCCCTTTTTAACTCATTCATTGTTGACTCTAAAGCATCTGGCTTATTCATGGAGGCCTTGATTGTCCTTATTCCCAAACCTGATAAAGATCACTCCCTATGTAAAAACTATCGCCCTATTTCTTTAATCAATTATGACTGTAAGATATTTGCAAAAATCCTAGCCACTCCCCTTGAGAATATCATCCCATTTTTGGTTAAAACTGATCAAGCTGGTTTTGTTAAGGGCAGATTGGCTTCGGATAATGCTCGCATGTTTGCTAATGTTATTTCCTTTGGAAAAAAGTACAAATCTCCTCTTGCGGCATTGTCTTTAGATGCTGAAAAGACCTTCGACCGTATTAATTGGCAATTTATGTTCAATACACTCAAATGGTTTGGTTTTGGTCCAAATTTTATTTCTTATGCTAAATTGTTATATTCTTTTCCTCGTGCTAGTATTTTTGTCAATAACCATTTTTCTAAATCTTTTCCATTGCATAGAGGCGCACGCCAAGGTTGTCCCCTATCACCCCTGTTATTTGTATTATGTCTTGAACCTTTTCTTGAACGTATTCGAATTAATTCAGAAATCTCCAGTTTTTCACATAATTCTATTGAAGCCAAATTGTCAGCTTATACTGATGACACCCTGGTATATATGTCTGATCCTAACCTCTACCTCCCCCCTTTCTTGGAGAAGGTTCGGCTATATTCTAATATCTCCGGTTATAAGTTGAACTTCTCCAAAACAGAATTCTTACCCTTAAATTCTTGTTGCTATCAATATATGTTTAATAATACTATTTTTACCTGGTGTCCCACAAAAATTATATACCTTGGTATTTGGTTTTCCGCTACCTTATCTACCACCCTTAGTTATACATTTAATGTTCTTATTACCAAAATACAATCACTCCTTCTCTCTTGGTCTCCCCTTTATCTGTCATGGTGGGGTAGGTTAGATACTATTAAAATGATGATTGTCCCCCATGTTCTCTATACATTATCCATGTTACCTTTTCGAATTCCTGCTTCGTATTTTTCACAGATTAATTCTATTTGTACAAAATTTTCATGGAATAATAAACACCCCCGTATTTCTCTTATGAAACTTAAACGTCACAAAACGGAGGGGTGTGTGCGTTTTCCAGATTTCAAATCTTATCATTCTGCATTTTTAATTCGTCAATTTTTTGCTTTAACCAATGACTCTTCCGTTACCCCCATTCCCCGTTGGATTGTTTTTGAGCATTCCCTATTAAGAGATTTTTCTTTTCGCGATATAATATATATGTCCAATTGCTCCTTCATATCAGACAATCCTATTTTAAAATACTCTCGACAATTAATATATAATATTTTTACTGATGGATTAGATCCATATCAATGTTTTTTGTCTTCCACTATTTGGTATAACAAATTTATCAAATATAAACATAAATCATTTTATTACAAGCATTGGAAGGAGAAGGGTATTATTTTTATTCATCAATTAATCCAACATAATTCTGTCATTCCCTTCCTGGAATTACAGTCTCAATATAATTTACCTGACTCATTTTTTAATGAATATCTTTTAATATCAACAGCTTTGCAGTCTTATTTATCTTCCAATAACTGCCCTTTAACTTCCCCATTTATCACTTCACCCTCACCATTATATAAGGTCTCTCAGGAGCATAAACCTAAGGCTGCTTTCATTTATAAGACGTTGTTATCTAATGTTACTGAACGCTCTAAATCCCCTGTCAAATTACTTTGGGAAACTGACTTATCTATATCTCTCTCAATTTCCTCTTGGGATAAATTATGGCTCAAGCTATTTATAACCTCTGTTGCCGCACGCATTACTCAATCCCTTTATTTTATTTATAGTAGAGCAGTTATTACCCCTGTTCATTTATCCAAGTTTTCCCCTACTTCCTCTTCCCTTTGTTGGTCCTGTTCTGAATTTACTGGGACTTTACTTCATTAACTTTATGAATGTTTGAATGTATTAAAGTTTTGGCAATCTATCTGGTCTAAATGTATGACAATATTTAAAAGTAATATTCCATTAACTATACAAAATGTTTTTCTAGGTTCTACCTCACCTGATTTTGATGTTTCTAATCATATTACTTTGTTGTTTGATTTATGTATTGCTATAGCATTTAAAGTTATTTTATCCTGTTGGAAAGATAATTCTAAATTATCATTATTAATGTGGTGGAACTTTGTTTGCGACGAAAACAGAATAGCTACTGTTTCTCCTCTTACTCTTTCTCAGAAAATTAAATCCGACCTACTTTGGCTACCTTTCACTTCCTATCTCTCTACACATGCACCTACATCTTAATCTCTTACTATTCTTTCTCCCTTTCCTTTAACCTCTCCTCTATATCTCTTCCTTTCCTCTTCTTTCTTGGTTCTCTATCTTCTTTTCCTACCTCTTTTCTATTTTCTCTTCTTTTGAATTTTGTTTGCTCACATTTTCTCTTCAAATTAATTGTTGTAATATTATTCATAATGTGTTCATTTGATTATTATATGTGACCTTTTTCTGAAAACTATTATTATTAAACAAAACAAAAAATTGACTTTTTATTTTTAAATTGACTTTTAATTTTTAATTGGGCACTTTTTTATTTTTCCTAAATTTAATTCCTAGTTCCTTGTTTGGCACCTATGACTTTTTAAAGAATGGCATACTAGCAGCATTGAGAACCTCAGCATTATAGAGCTGAGAAAGCTGAGAAGAGGAGACAGGATTGAAGCTGGCAAAGGAATCCAAAAAGGAGGAGTGCCAGATAGCCCTCAGAACATGTGAGGAAGTTCACCTTCTACAGTCCACCCCACAAAAGCAAGAGCATGATGAGGAAAAGGATGAGGTGAAAGAGGTGGAGTAATGAGGGATGCCCAGCAGTGGCCCCAGTACCAGAGGAAGGGGCAGCATTCATATACAGGTCACCTGCCTATTTCACAGTAGGTAGTAGTGGGTCTTCTCATAACCTGACCCTGGCAGAGATATACTACAGACTAGCAGAGAGGGTTCTGCAGTTGCATCTGGCAACCCTTAAACTGTAGGAAAATAAGTACTGGCTGCAGAAGAGAAGAAGACAGCAGCAGAGATGGCACTAGAGGAGAAATGTTCCGCCTTTGCCTTGGTAGAGACAAAGGTTCTAGGCACTTTACTGTCACTGGCACCATCTTCACTGAACTCAGAAGCCTCTTGGCTCTCAGGTTCAGTTCTTGCTGGCCTTGCTCAAAGGTTTGGCAAAGGATCTTCGCATGAAGCATTTAACAGCACCAAACAATGAAATAAGAAAATCACAAACCAATAAAAAGACAAAACAACAATTTATAAAAATAGTGCATATTTGTATGAATATTCAGAGACCTTGATCAGTAGAATCCATCAAAGGCTTCTGGAGAAACAATTTTTGAATATTTTATTATTTTAAAATGCAAACTCAAACAAGCATTGTTCTAACAAAAGTTTCAAAAGTGTGAAAGAGTTATTGCGGGCAAAGTCCAAACTTTACAGGATGACCACCATAGAAGTCAATGAAGTGGTCCTGATGCTGAGGAAACAGGCACAGATGCTCAAAAGGATGCTCCGGCTGTGGTGGTCTGTGAGAGCCAGGGTCCCTTGAAGTCCTCTATGTTGCAGAAGTTGGACAGCCAATGCTGCTCTACTGGTCTTGCAGCACAGTAGATGGAGGAAAACTCTTTGGTGGAGACTGGTGTCCCTTGGATACGATAAATCTGGACTCCGATAACACTACTGGATCCGACGGACACTGGTGCAAGTTTTGCTTGCTCAGATTTGTCTATTGTCATGTCTGACACCTGGCAGCAGCAAAACTTCTGTGTTGGCTATCAACTTGTTGGTTTGGGCTCTTTTAACTCTTGTAGCCCTGGAGCTGGTTTCAGGGGATCAGCTGACTGATCCTTAGAGATGCTGCTGTTGGTGAAGGAGGGAAATTTACTTTGTGCTGTGCCAAGAGTCGCAGGCACAGTCCTAGTCTCTTTAGCTCAAAAGTGCAGTAGGTATCGTCTTCACAATGGTGCAGCCTCATTTTGTGCTGGTAAAAGGCAGCAGGGTTGTCCTTCTCCAGCCTTCTCTTCTACAGTGTGTGAGCTGAGGGGCAGGGTGCCGGGGGCACCATATTTGTTCAATAAACAGGCCCCAAGGGGACCACCCGTTCACAGGCCAATGGGCTACTGGCTCCATTCCTACCTATTGGCGTAGTTGCTGTGATGTGTGCAATCTAGCTGTCCCAGAGTGTCCCATTATTGCCCCTTTCTAGATGCATGACCTTTCCATGGTCATGAGGAGCAGGGTAGCCCACCCTAGAGGTGTGGCTACCAGTGGGCTGAATGCCCATGGGAAACCCAGATTTGGCACAGTTTCCCCTTTCTTGGCTCTGTCTTCTAATTGTCTGCAGGAACAAAGGGCATCCTGCTCAGGAATGTTGTCACAAGCAGCCCTTCAACACTGCTTCTTTGAAGCCTGCCTTAGGGCCAACACCCTAAGCGGCCATCCTTGTAGAGGAGGGGACACCGCACTCTATGGCAACTGACTTTGTTCCTGAGCCTGGGAGTTGTTCACATGTCTCCCCAGGGGGTCATACATCTGTCTATGTGTCAGTGCCTTTGGGAGGCCACTGGACTAGCTGGAGTGCAGAGTGGGCACCTTTCTTAAAGTTGCTAACTTTAATAGTGACTTTAAATCTGGCCTGGGTATTGGGTCAGATTTAATGCCACTATTAATTTGATACCTTGTTAGGTAGTCCCATTCAGCAGTGAGCCAGGTTAGGGTGACAGCCAGTAAACCTATGTTAGCCAATTGGGCTCTTAACCTTCCCACAGTATTACGACAATTTGGAAGTGTTGCTGCAAAGACAGATTGAGTATCATATCTCATACTTAATACATAGCCCCCTGTCATATAGGACATAGTGTTGTGTAGTTTCCAATAATCAGTAGTAACTGCACGTTTGTGGATGTCATAAAGTTTTGGATGGTGCCAGACTGATTCACTGCGCCCCACAGGATATGTTGTCCCTTAGACCAGCTAGTTCACAGGGCCTCCATAAGCCCCCCTAAACTTAGACGGGGAGTGAGTAGTTCTGGCAACCACTGAACATGACAACCCTGTTCCCTCAGTAACCAGTGTGACTGACCTCGAACCTTTTGCTCATATACTTGTGCTCTCTTTTGCCAAGAGAAAGATACAAAGAATATACAAAGGGGTGTTTTCAATGTTTATTGAACCAATGTGATTCTTGTATACAATATATGTGCTGCAATGATCAATAGACAGAAGCACATGAAAGTTAGAAGAAGCATCAAGATGGTGAACAATACCACCATCTTGCTGAAACAAGGCATATATGCAAGCATTTGAAATAACATAACAATCTGGCGTACTCCTACCATGCGGGCCCTAACCTGCGTATCTAGGCTGTATGTATATGTTCTGCCAAGAATCCCCTTACTGGATGATCCAACCCCATTACTTGGTGAGTAACAGTGTAGGACCTCATCTTGGTCACGAGCTGGACACCACTTAAGGAGATGTTAGTCAGCTGCTGTGCAAAAGCTTTAGCTTGTAGAGACCTCTCAATGTCAGCAGAACTGCCTCCCCTGACTATACCTGGAAACAGATGTTTATTTATAGGAAAAGGTGTCCTTGCCTTGGACTGAGATTGTGATTAGGCTGCCATTTTTTGGGTGCTACAGATAGCTGTGTCACTATATGGACGAAAATAACAAACACATTTGCACAACATATGTGTAGGCCTTGTAAATAGTGTCGGGGCAATATGATAGTGTTCTTGGGAGGTTGACTCGTGTAAGCAAGGTCAGTGTTTCCAAGAAATTAACCCCAAAGTGTCATGAATGCAAATGTGTGTCAAAAGTTGATGTGACAATTATAGACAACTTTAGGAAAGACCTGTGTTCATGTAAAAGGGCAACGTTTCATTCTAGGCCTAACCGGGACACATGACAATAGGCCTTTCTTAGGGGTGACTGCATCCTTAAGGGCAGGGGTGGCTCTGCCATTAGGTGTAATGGCAAAGTCGAAGTAGCAGTGTAAAACACTTTCAGTCTGCAGTGACAGCTGGTATCCATTTTGTCTCTTGTCACTTGCAGGGTGGCACAAACAGTGCTGCAGCCCTGGGTGAACACTCTGCCTTGCCTGAGCACCATATTCTAAGGACTATACAATTTATATAGTTCCTATATATATGTATACAATTTAAAATAGCTTTCATACAGGGTTAGAACACTGGCACTCAAGTCTGGTTAGCAGTCCAAAAATGTGGGGGTGAACATGCAAAAAGAGGCATTTCCTTACACACATCATACCTCAGATTCCTTGGAAGCAGCTAATAATAATGCTGTAAATACAAAGGTAATACATCTACTATCAGGAGAATATAACAACAAGCTAGAACCCAAGCATGATCCGAACTCAAGGCGGTAAATATATCACAAATAAATAGCTATCAAAATAGGATCAAAGCAGAAGAAAAGGCAGATAAATCCCTTCTCAAACAGAGGGACAATCTCCTGACTTGTGACCCTGGTCACCCCTTGGATTTAAATTAACCAAGTTAACGTGAAATTAAGTAGTAGGTGCCCCCAACAGAAATGCTGGTGAAAACACAAATCTGGGCAGTGTCTCACCAATGAATAAACCACAGGAACTGTTGCAAAAACAAGATTTAATACCAAGCAAACATGGTACCAGGAAGGAGATGTAAAGTTGTCAATATGAAAACAATTTTACGCTCACTTAGATTTCGAGAGTTTGGCAATGCACACTAAACAGGACCAGCATACTACGCATATCTCGGTATGTAACAACATTAAGTCATTTAAATTCAGAAGGCATTGCAAGAATACGTATTGACACACAAAAATGCATCCCAGGGATCAAGTCTACAATTATAACATGGAATTCAAAAGTGATGGCAAACTAAGTACTGAGTGAAGCAAAGACATTCATTCCGTGGGGTATCGACATTAAGAGCATGGAGTCGGAGAGGTGCCCATCTGTATTACTCAGCCCTGGGAGGACATGTAGTATACATCTAGGAGGACAGGTAGTATACATCTAGGAGTGAAAATAATCTGACTTTTGGGCCTAGTATTTAACACCATTGTACCAAGCTTAATTCATTCATATGCAGGTTTCCCAATCTTGGTAAGGAACCATCTTACATCCGATATATAAAAAGGGGGAACATAAACAATCCAGCAAACTATATGCTGAGAAGCCCAATTAAATGTGGAAGTTAAAGCATATGTGAGAATTCTTTTGATTGAGCTAGAAGAATGGGTTGAAAAAGAAAATCTAATAACCTTCTATCAGGCTGGGTTTAGGCAGAACGCTTCAACCATAGATAACATCGCTGCACTTTTGTATTTTGCTTACCATACAAATTGACCATTTAAGTTACCGTCTGTGCCTGCTTTGCAGACTACTCAGCAGCTTTCGGTGGGGAAGGTCTTCAAATATTATGGAGGAAATTAGCCTACTGGGGTATACCCCAAATATTGATAAAGTGATCATGGCACTTTATTCAGACACCTGGGTGCTTGTCAAGCTGGGCCATAGAGTCTGAAAAGATCTTTACAAACAAGCATGATCAAACAAGGTTGCAAATCGAAAGGGTTGATGACTCATTTCTTAAATGTACCCTTACCCTCTCCTCCAGCTGCTCGAATTACATAGCTCAAGCCTAACTGAGAACCCGTACATGTCTGATAGATTAAAGATGGCTCCTATATTGCTTCGGCACACAATCAGGTTGTGCAAAGAAATGGTACTGAACAAATCAATTTTTAGGTATGCAATAAAATTAGATCATGCGATGGAAATCCTGTGGTTGAGATATGTTGAAGTTACATGCGAGGAGATCGGTTTACCTGATCTTTTTCCTAACCATGAGTCCTGCAAATAGCGGAAACAACACGCCCTGTACAACGCCATGGGAAGAAGATGGGCAGGTGAGGGAGCAAAACCGTCTGCAGTCACTTATAAGAGATTGGCCCCTCAGGAGAGCTTGAAATCATCTGACCTTGGTATGTAATGACCAACAAAGGTATATCCTGACCTGATTCAGGGAAAATATGTTGTCACTGATGGTAGGGTTTCCAAATAACTGCTACTCTTTGTCAGATCTAGCTTTGTGCGCGTGTGACAGTGTGACACCCATAACCAATTTACAAATCTTATTCTTCTGTAAATTCTTTGAAACCACTAGTAAGAGATATATTTTGCTGGCTCTTAAAAACTTAATTTTAGACAGTGCAGACCAACACTTTTATATTTACAACAATTATATTCCCCGGATGTCTGCAGCATAATGACTTCTTACCTTTGGTATGTACTACAAATAAGGAAAAGCCGGCAGGGGATCTTCCCATAATTAAAGCACTTCACATGATAACTATTCTGAACTTTAAATGAGTTACTCGAATGGATGAATTTGATTCCCATTTTTATTGCATATCTTCCTGTTTGCTTATAATTGATTTGTGTATATATGAAGAGTCATACTTTTAACATCCTTTTAATATTTTAAGCTCTTAATTGTTTTGTATTATACTTTTATGTTACTAAAAAGTATCAAATAAAGTTATTGATTGATTGCATATTGGCCCCGCTTCTACTTAGCGACCTCTGATCTGTGTTCCGCATTAAAAAGGGCAAAATGATTTCCTCCAAGAATAGGCCTGTACAAAATCTTGATTCTACAATATGCTGATCAATTAGTCATTCTGGGTCAAACAAAAATTGGACTACAGTGTTGGGCGAGTTCACAAATAAAACTTGAACAACAAGCTAGTGGGAAATGCAGGCAAAATAAAAGTAATGGCCTTTGGTAAATATGAGGAAACATCAAAGAGACTGTGAAAATTAAGAACAGTCAAGATTGACACTTCCACATTATTTAATTAATTGGGAGTTTGCCTAGGGAACATTGAAGAACCAGAACCTTTTGGACCTGGTGGCGCAGGGCACGCCCTCCGTCTCCTGGGTTCACCTGCTTCGATACACAGAGACACGGGACACTCTGTCGGCGTTAGAAGATTGGATTTATTTAGCTGCAGCTAGTACAGTTACCCTAGAAGTACACAAAGTAGGTTCTCAGGAGACTGCCACTTCACTCTGTGGCGCATCAGATTAAATACTATACAATATGAAATTATTAACAGAACACACGCCCCAAGCAAAGAAGAAAAGAGCCAATAGGGTAAGTGGAAAACAAAGCGGAACCAGTAAGAAGGGTTCGAAAACAGAAAGATCAGATGACTCGAAGAGACCTCTCCTCTAACTGTGTTTGTCATCCCACCCCCGAACTAATTCATTAACAGATTACAACTGACTTGCAGGTGGTGAGATACGTTTGTGTGTATTGGAGGTTAGGCATGACACAAGAGAATGCTAGCAGGAGACAGTGAAGGCCAGTCGATAAGATATGATCGGGAAAGAATGGTGTGAGCCTACAGATAGTTGAAACGGGGATTAGGGAAGCAGACACGGATTAGTGTACTCGGCTAGTCCAAACACCAGCCTCGTAGACAAGGCCGAGGACGTATTTTGACACCAAGCTACGGGAAAAGCAGAAAATACTTCGTTTGCCGTGCTGTCTGAGTGATGGCAATGTAGATAAAGCTGTATGGAGGAACAAATAAGCCAAAATTATTCGGAAAAGGATACTTTTAATTATCCTTTTGTGTGTATATAAATTCACATCTCATTCTTCATTTTTTTGCTGAGCATGTATAACAGACATATATTTACAAAACACAACCTATATACAAAAAACGCAAGTACGCTACTATCCAAAAATGAGTATTCAATTAAGGATCCACCTTTCAATAGTGTGGACATCCATGAGAGCATATACATTGCATAGGAAAAACATTATCTCCAAAAGTTCAAAAGCAATGTAAAACTCATAAGTCCCAACACATTCCAATTTTTTAGGAGCCCTCTGTGAAACCAAAATGTCGACGCGGTCGCGTTTCAGCCAATCAATTCCTTTTGGCTTCTTCAGGACAAGGAAAGCAGCAGCAATCTACATGAAAAAGAAGCACACTACAATAACATATACATTCTGCGAACCCTTCTAAGCTCGCCTTACACTGTACAGGTCCATCACCTCTAACGTGAAACGCAGACATGAAAGTCCCACCACAAATGAGTAAAAGAGATAAAGTGAGAAAGGGAAAAACAGGCCGATTTCTTGTGGCACAAATTATCTATAATGATACATTACTCCTACAGGTTTACTAGGTGTAATGATGGCAACACAAAATGGCGGCGGGTTACAAAATGGCGGGTTGATTCGATCGTAATCGAAAATCGAAGTTCCTCAACATGAGCAAACCACTAACCCACTTGATTCCTATCAAGTAAAAAAAGCAACTTGTTTTATATTTGCCCTCTGTCGACTAAACATGAATTTACACAGCCCTTCTGCAGAAATGATCATAAGGGTAGTAAAAGATAAAATATATAATATGGTGAACAAGCCTTCCCATCCATAATGAATACAGCATTAGATAAGATACATTGCACCACCTACTACCACAGAATACCTGCCTGGCTCAGATATGATTGGAATTTGCCAGATAAACAATGCAATGGTATAAAATGAAATTTTTCTTAGATCAGCCAATGACTGGACTAGATATTGTGACACAGTCAGTACAGGCTGTATTGTTTTGATTTGGGAAATTTGCTAAAATTATGCTGGTTAAATTTAAAACCTGGAACTAACTGAACCACTCAAATTAACAACATAACTTGTTCATACACAAACGCTACAGCCTAGTAGCCGAATGATCATCTACTTTAAATACTGTAAGGAACCGATAATTGTTCTGGGACTAGGGGATACTGGATTAGCTCGCTTACACAAAAAGGGTGGTATTAATAAGCATGCTTTTTGATGAATTGGAGACTGTTGCAGTTGGATTTGTTGTAGCCGTATTTTAAAAATGTACACATAATTGTATGTTGTATATTTTGTATTTTAAAAAGAAACAATAGAGTTTTACTATTTTATTTCTATATTATGTAACAATTTTAATTAATCAAATACAAATAAACTGCTACTTCTCCTCCTCTTACTATTAAATGCCCCCATGAAGGAAGCCCTTGTTGCGAAGTTTGGTTTACACCCTGAAGTTCAGTGATAGCTAGAAGCAGTCACAACAACATTCGTGGGTAGATTTTGTTGATTCATCAAGTGAGGCACTGGATGATTAGGCGATGGTCGGCAAAGTAAATGGTTATGAGGGACTACATAATTTGATGAGAAAGGAGCACATACCGAGGAATTGTTTTGTAGAGCTGCGCCGGACCCTAATTGATTCTAGGCTCAATGAACCCAGAGAATTTGGGAAGGAACAGACGTCTGGATCAGCACCAGAATGTCCAAAAAGGTACCTAAGAGTGACCCCAAGAAGGGTGGTTCAGGTCCCCTTCAGCAGAAAGAGGGTAAGGTCCAGGATAAAAGAGAGCAGTTAAGCTGGTGGTCCTAGAAGGAGGAAGTCATAATTTTAACTAGATCACAGTGAATGGGGTCTCGGTCATAGCAGTGAGTGATAACTCTGGCAGCCTGCTGGGACAAATAGTCCCTTGCATAGTAATAATTGTGTACCCCTTGCCGGAGCGCTCCAGCTGTGGTGATATCTGGATCCTTGGTAATAAATAGCATTCACATCTGTGTGGACTAGTTGGGGCATACTCTCCAGGGGACAGCTTGCAATGATCTAGCTAAGTAACTTATAATCCGCCCCTAATATGGACTAAAGACGGTAAGATGTCACTTCCAGCGGGTCCTTGTCGGGCTTCGTTAGGGAAACTATAAGAGATTTGCATAGTGTTGGGGGCAGGCTGCCCTACTTCAGCACTGCCTGATACAACCCCAGTAACGTAGGGACTAATAGGTTTTCATATGCCTTATAAAACTCGACTTGAAGGCCATGCAGCCCAGGAGTTTTATTTGTAGCGATCCCTGAACGGCTGCTCTGACCTCTTGTTCTGTGATGGGTAGCTGTAGATCCTCATGGGTCAATGGGTCGACAGTTGGTCGAGAGAGGCCCTCAAACAAGTTCTGTATACTGGCAGCATGATCAGTGGCAGGGGACCAGACAGTGATCTATAATATGTAACAGTACAGTTTGGGGATTGGCTAATCATGGTAACTGGAGCAGAGCAACTAGCAATGCATAGAAACCAGGCCAATAGTTAGCCAGACATGTCTCCCTTGCCATGAATCTTGGCCTGATAGACCCTGAAATCTAGGCAGCGCAGCTAGTCTACCCTCAGGACATGTCGCTCTCTTTCATCCATAAGAGGCAGTCAACTTGCACTATGGTCGCACAATGTACTACCCTCATAATGCTGCAGGGCTACACCCTATACCAAGAACTACGAAGCCCAAGCATGTAGGCAGCCGCATACTATTCTTTAAAGGTAAAGTAATTAGTAGAATGGCCTGCCTGGTTTACCTGAATCGTGGAAGTGTTGCCTAATGACTCACTCAAAGTTCCATGCTGTGTGCTTAGTTTGCCCCTAGCCTTCCTCTGGGATGGCTGGAAAAGCATGTTTGGTATGTGTGCCTGTATCAGCAATGCATGGAGACTTGCGTACATGCCTTTATTCAGTGTGCTGTTATGTACATGTGCCTGTGCCAAGTGTGCATATAGGCCGGGACACGTGTTTTTAGACAGCAGGCTGTTATGTGTATGTGCCTGTGGCAGCACTACATGGAAAGCTACATGCAGGTTTGCTTGCATCACTAAGCATGCACACATGACAGAGAGTCATACAGTGCATGCTGCCTGGAGGTTCACATTGAGAGCCTCAGGAATTGGCTGGAGGAACATAAAGAGGTAGAGGATTCCCCCAAGCAGATTTGTGGATTGCTGTTTCTCTGAGAACTGGGTGGAACACACACTAGAGGAAAGAGGAGCCAGGCTCACTTCAAAAAGGGGTCTTTGATTCACAAAGAGTTCACTGTTTAATGAGGTCTTGGGCATATCTCAGGAAGCAGATGAGGCAGATAAGGGAATTGTAAAGAGTAGGACTGGAGCCCTTTGGTAACATTTTGATGCACTTACCACTGAGGCTGACATCCAGGTTTAAACCCCTAGTCACTCCCCTAGCCTGTGTTGTATTGTCAAGATTGTTATTTTCCCTCTGTGATAAACTGCTCCCTGGAGGAAGTACACAAGAGAAGAGTGGCCACCGTAAAGTGGTGGACTTCCAGAACATGGTCTTCAAAGACAACTACAATAGATCACATTTGTGTCTGGAAAGGCATTATGAAAAGGGAAACCTGATACTTCCAAATTGTCAAGCTGAAGCTATACTTCAGTTTAGAGAGGTTTAGCACAAGTTCTACACTTGTGACTAGGACTGTGGACCGGGGGTCTCCCAGTCTCCCAAGCTGAGCGAGGAAACATCAGCCAGTAGAATAAAGAACATTAGTCTAGAGCCTGAAGCACCAACCTCTGCCTGACCCAAGACCAGAGAAACCTGTGAGGTGAAAGAGATCTCCTGGAAGAGACGAGGTCCAGTGGAAATCCTGACATGTGGATTTCAAGAGGGGAGTGTGAAATTTAGGTCCATTGGTGTCTCTGCCTATGTTCACTGTCAGGAGCCCATTATGCCAGGTAGGGGTAATGGTAAAGAATAAGGGTCATCGCCCTTAGTGCCACTCTGTGTTGACTGATCGGGCCATTGCTCTGTATTCAGCATTGTGACATGAGGAGAAAGGTCATCCTATTGGTAATGCTCCCAAACACTGTATGCCAGTTGGGGAACCTGTCACCCTGTGCAGTGCTGTGACCTGAACGGACCGTCGCCCAAGACCTGCCACAGGATTCAAGATTACTTACTGTGTGATAGGAATGCAATGGAAGACTTCTGCTCTCACTGCAGAATCCAGATCTCTGTGTGCTGCCAGGCAGCAGATGCATACTTGGACACAACACCCTGGCACACTAGCGAAAGTGGGTGAGACTGAATACCGGGCCTCCAGGCCTTGGGGGACCCTACTCTGACTTACGTGCTACGCCGGGAAGAAACTTTGATTTTCGCCAAGCCTCTGTGAAACTTCTAAGACCTGGGATCAATGGTGGGGCCATGCTTGGATGTTTCCTTATGTAACTGAGGAATAACAATGGACCTTAGACGAGGAGGAGGGACTTAAGGAGCTGGTGTGGGGAAAGCTAGTGGGTCTGCCTTGAGAAAACTGTGTACTTTGTGTTCGTATATAAATACTCTATTTTTTAAAAAAAACAGGTATTTGACTGGATAATCATTTATTGGGCACTAGTTTATATATTTTGAGTTGTGAGTCTGTGTTTACCTACCTCCTCCCAGAAAAACCTTAGACTTCTCAACCTGAACTACCACTGAGGCTCAAGGGCTGAAGAGGTACTTGGCCCAATTGCTCAGAGTTCATAGTAAGTTGGGCCATGGGATATCTGGAGTAAAAAGTTTCAATCACCATGGTTGGGCTCAGAAGCTCCTGCTTGCCCCATGCCCATCGGAAATGGGCTCTGACACCCCCAGACCATGGTGGTAGAAACACTTGTTTCTCCACAGCACTGTCTACCAGGACAGCTATGTCTGGTAACCCAAACTCATGGGCAGGACTTTTTCTGCCCTATTACCTGGTACGCTGGAATGGGGAGGGAGGAATTGACCCAGAAGAGAGTCATTGTCAGTCCCAAGATGGCCATTGACAGCATCCTTGGCAATGAACTTCAATGGATGAGATAAGAGCTTGGTGGGGTGGATGCCCAAGTCCTCAAAAAATATCTGGGGGCACTGTCTAGATGGATAATGCAGAGGCCCAGATAGAGAGTAAGGTGTAGGAGGTGGAGGCCATCTACAACTGGAAGACTAGTGGTTTAGGGGTTACCAACTCCGAGAAAAGAGCACCTCAACACTGAACTTGGTGAAAACACTTCTTACCTGGAGGGGCTGCCTGTGTTGTCAGAGAGGCTAGGTGAGACCTGCTTCAGACAAACCTCTACATGACACAGACAGAGTGCCCGATCCACAAAGGTAAACTTGGACCAAAATTCTAAGTTTACAACTTTTGGTATTTACAAAGGTAAACTTAGACCAAAAGATTAAGTATACGTCTTTCGTTTTCACAAAGGTAAGTTACGAGTATTATCTTTAAGTCTGCACTTGGGGTGGAATCTCTGCACTTGGGACAGAATCTCCACCCTGAGTGTGGAGATTTCACTCTGCACCCAGAGTGGAATCTGCCTCCACTCCGGTTGTGGAGTGTAATCTCCACATTACGACAGTGGAGGGGGGGGGCACTAGATACGTCTAACTTCTGACAACTGTGTGATTATGAAGGAGACATCCCCTGCACTCAGCTATAGTGCCTGTAGTTTTGTGTAACACATGTTTATACCTATCCAAATGAGGGAGCAGTAAGGCTTTAATTATTACCTTTCTCTGCATGGTTTGATGGGATACCAAAGCGTAGAAGTCCTTAAACCCTGAAGAAGACCGAGTCCGGAAATCAAATTTATAAGAACTCCCAGGGCATTTATTTTTTATTTTTCCCTCAATTGAGTCTGTTGGGGTGGCAAATGTTCCTACCCCAGTGTCAGAGGTCATCAAATGATGAAGTATGCCTTGATGCGTTAAGGGTTAGATGACCTCTCAAATATCTTTTGATGACCTTCTCCTCCAAGAAGTCAAAAACAGATAAGCAACAGCAATGACTTTATTATCTTCGAATATTTTTATTGTGCTGAGGTATAGCTAACACCCATGTCTGCGCTTCTTTTGTCCCCATAACCAAATTAGTTTTCATCATAATAGGCCTTGGTGTCAGATCCTACTTGTGTGTCAAGACCGGCTTGAGAGATCTGCTTGGGTTTGTCATATGGCATTTGTAGCACACTTTAAAGGTGGGAAACAGAATGGCAACATATTTTGTGTGCATTCACTGTCTGGTTGCTTAAAGGTTAGCTTTATTCTACCAGACTTCTATCTCTGAGTGTGTTGGGGGAACAGGGGCTTTCGGCAACTAGATGTTAATGTTAGATGTGGGAGGACAGTATGATAAATATAGCACACTACCCCATACACACACACACCAGGCCTCAGAGTCAAAGTTTAGCATGGCTGAAGACTTTGGCCACCTTGAAAAATCATGCACAAAGTCGGTGGAGTTAGCCACAGGAATCTTTATCCCCTGGGGTCATTCCTTTGCATTAGCTTATGCCAGGCACAAATGTGGCATCTCCAGAAACCTATTTCAGAGCACTGTTGGACCTGTGGAAGATCAGAAGAGGACTGAACCTGTTTTGTGAGACCTGAGAAGAGCCTAGACAACTTCACCTGCTCTCTCTTCTGGCACCAGGACAAAGAAGAAGACTCCAAAAGTCATAGGGCTGACCCCAACAAGCTAAAAGAGACCTTTTCACGCATCTGCCCAGCATACCAGTGGTAACTGGACCTGGACTGGACCTCCTGCTGGCCTCTGCTTTACAGTGTATGAGTTTCTAAGTGCCTCCGCTGAGGTCCTGGGGGGCATTTGAATTGTACTTCAGTGGTGAATTGGAGCCTCTAGGACTAAAGTCAGAGGGTAAAATCTCTGACCAGGACAGTCAGCAGCAAATTGTACCTGAATTCTGTTCTACCATGACCATTGACTCTCATTGGTACTTTGTGCTTATTGGTGCTATTTCTACTTAAAAAGTTTAAAATGTATATCTCCGGGTTCCCCTTATTAGATTTTTGTACTTTTGGTGTCATTTTGGTTATTAGATTTTCTTCTCTGTTTCTAATTGGTGTTGGGATTTTTATTGCATTGAACTCTGACTTTATTACTGTTGTCATACTCCTTAAATACTTTCCATATTGCCATTAATTTAAACCTTTCTTCTCTCTACTATAACTACCAGGGGGTTGTGCTTAGGTTTACTTTGTGAGTTTGGTGTTTCACCCTGACAAGAATTGTGATTATTACTTGATGCAGATACTTGCCCCCCTCGATTAACAACCTAATGTTTTACATTGTTTATTGCAAAAAATAGCAAGCAGCACAACACAAAATCAGGAAACAATTGTCATTTCAACAGACCAGAGATCTTTCTCAAAAAGGTCAGGTGGAGCATGTAATGCTAATATGTATGTAATTTTAGACAGTGCATTTTCCCAATGTACAAGTCAATGGAGTGTAAGTACGACAGAAACGTATTACTTTGGTGAGGCATTTCTAATGATCTGGTGGCATGACCTTCTCACTTAGAAAAACACAAGACGTCCTTGAAGCTAAGATGCAAATGCATGACTACTCCGCTGAGTTAAATAATTACCTTAAATCACGTTTCTGGTTGTTAACATTGAAAACATAGCTATCTTTACTATGAGATACAGGAAGTGTGCAATTGTACTACCTCCAATAAAATGACTTCTAGGCCTACTAGAGTCATAAAACTTAGCATGCATATTTGAGGCTAATGAACAACTCAGGTTAATGCAAAGGCAATATCCAAATTTGATTATAAAATATATCAGTGCACAATGCATCTAGATATTAATGTTAAAGCAATAGGAATACATGATCATGTTTCCACACTACACTACTAGATCCAACAAAATACTACAAGTTACACCAGGCTATGATATTTAGAGTTACAAAGTACAACAAACTACTCTACTAATTACAAAAACTGCAAAAGGGATCACACTTAATGAAATGTAATATCCTAAAGATCCACGACTGCCCATCCTATTTACTATAATATACCATAACCTGTCACAAACTACTTTAAAATTAACCACATAGTACCCAAAGTAGCAATGCTAGTTGGTTCAAGGTAAGAACATAGTGTGCTTCAATTAACCACAAACTACCATTCAAAATATCACAATATAGCTCCTAAATGCTCCTCTGCCTACCATTATGTGTTACAAATACCCATACTAATTATCACACTACACAGTCAAACAAAGAACCCCCTTCTTCATAATCAACTACTTTATTCTAAATACATTGGAAAAATCTTCCAATAATGTTATTAGCACTATAGCTTTCACTACCAGGTCCCTCGTAGTTTTAGTGTCCCTGACATTAAAATAAGTTAGAAAAATCACCTAAAGCTGGTAGTTATTAGTTTTTATTAGTATATAATTTAAATAGTAAATTTTAGAAGAATACACTTTAAAATGTGTTATATAGCTGCCCTAATGATCGCAGTCAGATATATTATATCTGGAACTCTCTTCCACCAGAAGCCCGTCGAATCTCTTCCACGGCTTCTTTCAAACAGGAACTAAAAATAATCCTAATGAACAAGATCTTGCCTTAACCAGCCATAGCTCCACTCCTTACTGACCGTCCCCTGATTGTTTACTAGCTTGATGTAAACCTGTTAATCCCAGTGTCACCTGAAATGCACTGTTAAGTAATGTATAATTTTCCAATACAGTATATGTCTTACTCTAAATGTTATGTACTATGATACCCTCTGTGAACCTGTTCGGGTTTGCATTTATAAGTAACACTGATCCTTTCCCACTATTATTTCCTACCCATCTAATTTGTGAAGCGCTCTGATACACGTGTGGGTCTTGTTTGCGCTATACAAAACTTTATTAATAAAATACAATAAAATATTAAAGTAGATCCCCGAAGGAGGGAGAACCACCTCAATTGTTTCCTCCAAAATCTATACAAGGTCACTTGAGGGATTTTTTGGGGTCATCAAAAACCTAATGTTTATTAAAAATCTTAATTAGGAGTATGTGTCATCAAAAGATTTTTGAGAGGTCGTCTCACCCTCAACTTATTGGGGTATGCTTCATCATTTGCCAACCTCTAACACCAGAGTAGATACAATGCCACCCTAGCGGACTCAACTAGAGGAAGCTCATCTCCCCCTGGGAGTTCTTATAAATCTGTGGTCAGGACAAAGCACTTGGTCCTGTCTTTTTTTGAGGAAAAGAAAAAGTGGTTATAAAATATACCTAGATGTTTACTGAAAGGATTCCTTTATTTAGTGAGTACCACTGGTATGTTTAAGAATGTGGGGAAGGTGTCAGTCAGCTGGTTATTGATAATAAATCTCTTGACCTAAATATACTACCAACATGTTTCAACCTCTTACATGGCCTAACAAGGTCTAGGGTCTTTGTCAGGGTAATCAAGCTATGGAATATGTTCAAGCCATGCTACAAGGGTAAAAACTGCAACCCTATTGGTCCCTTTGCTAATACAGCATCACCCTAGTAATATTAAACTAATGGCATCATGGCAAAAGTGTGGGGGATGCTTCCTTCATAGTCATACATTCATCAGAAGGAAAAGCGTGAAAATTTCACCTATTGAGCCCCCGTACACTGCCGTAATGAGAGTATCTCAGTGTATTGGGGCTCAATAGTTGGAATTTCCATGATCGTCCTTCTGATAGCAACATTTGTTTTGCTTATTCAATCAGCCCTGATTTTTCAGTTCTTGTACTTTTTACTGTGGGTGAGCCTCACTACTCGAGCCTCACCCACGGTTATCACAAGGTAATTGGACTGTGCATGTATGCCGTCAGTGTCTTCCTTTTCAGATAAGTTCGCAATGACGCAGCAAGAGTAAGGGGATCTTGGCTGATAACATGCAAACATGTGTACTCATGCATTTGCACACATGTGCAGGCTGCGCATATGAGATTTCTGTTGTGTGCAGCCCAGTACTTGCACACAGGCAGCCTGGTGCAGAAGGGACTCTGCAAGGTTAGAAATTGGGCTGAGGTAGGCCTTATAATATTAGTGGTCAATCGTGGGTAGGTTCAGTTGTTTCTACTGGTTTATCTGCAGTGTCGCTGTATTATATATATAAGGGGAAATCTGCCTTAAATTGGAATTTCGCTTCCCTTAGGCATACAATGTCCATTGAGACATCAAACTGTAGTGAAACATGCATGCCATGTTTAAATATGCGGGTCCCAAGAACCTACATGTTCACCCTATGGGTCGTCCAGAATTGTTATATTTCTCTGTCTCAGCTCAGGATCCAATTCCAGGCCTTTTATCTTCGTGGTGGGCCAAGTTGAAAACTCTGCTCCCCAGCAGAGGGAACAAAGGCCTGCCCACAGCAAAGGAGAAATTAACAGTGGTTCATTCAGCTACTAAGGAGGAAGGGGTGGGGAGGAAAATCTGCATCTGGTAATTTGCTGTCACACTGTACCATGGTTGAGACAGCCCAGGCCCAATGAACAAAGTAGGAAGCCTAGATATCTGGAGCCAAGCAAAAGAGGGCTCCCCTTCAAAGTTGTGGTGGAAATTCCCTGGCAGAGATGTCAGGCCCCCAGAGGAGAAGTGTGGCTCAATGGTTAGAGCAGCAGACCTTGAGGCAGAGGTCTGGCCCGGACCAGGGTTCAATTCCTCCCTCGGCGGGTCTTGGGCTCATTTTCCCCAAACCCGATAATTCTCGCCTCGGTGCCTATTCTAATCATGGGTCACACTCTGCAACTCTGGGCAATAGCTTGCTTAATCTCCACAACGGCCCCAAAAGCGCTAGGATGCCTGGCTTTCACCTTGGGGGTGCCCATGAGTGGGCATTTCACAGGGAAAGGCCAGGAAGGGTTCCACAGCGGTATGTGCACAGCGCCCAAGAGACCCTTTCGGGGGTGTGCGGAGTGCTATATAAATGCACTACATTTACATTTTTACATTTTGAAAATCTCCCCACCATATCCTTTAAAAATCCAGCATACCGCCCCTCTAACATAATAACAGAAGCATGAATTATATACAATACTAAAAAATTTAAAACCAAATTTGCATAAATACATTCAATTATTAACAAAGCACACTAAAAAAAGAATTACTAAACAACTAAAATATAACATACTACAATAAAATACATTAAAAGTAACACATAAAAACAATGGGGGGGATTACCATAGCAATGCATCAATAGCACATATCATATTAAGGGCCTGATTTACATCTTGGCAGAAACCTTACCACGTCCCAACAGTGACGAATATTTTGTCCTCTGAAATATAAATGCCATTATTCCTTGTATTTTAGCAGACAAGGTATATATATGTCACTGTTGTGACAGAGTTACCCATCTGCCAAGATGTAAATCAGGCCCTTAGTCTTTCTCATGCAAAGGTTTACCCCTACACAAAATCATGGGGATTAATTCACTAGCACTGTTAAGAGTCAAGTACTTTGTTTTGCTGTACACTTCTATCCCAGTCAAATAAACACGATCCTATTGGCACATGCAAAGGAATTTGACTGCTACAGTTTCTGTTTCAAACCAAGAAAAATTCTGCCCAGAAGGACAACAACCGGCACAGGTCACTAACAGCTTTCAGTGTCAAGAGATAGGCACCGGTCATCTACTGCAAGGTGGCAGCTCCAAGTGGGACCACCCTCAGGTAGGCTTCATTTCCAGTCTTCAAGCTGACAAGGAGTTCCCTCCTTGCTCCTAAGGTTCCCCAGGCCTCAGAGGTTTCTCAGGGCGGTGGCCAACAGCCCCAGGTGTTAGGCACCTTACCTCCACTCTCCCTCCCACCAGTCCAGGGGTGGTAGCCTAAGATTGGTTGTCCTACCAAGGGTTTTTACCCTGAAGATGAACAGGGGTCGAGGCAAGCCTTTCCACTCCCTGCCCCTCCATCTGGGCCTCTGAACCCTTTGTTTGGGAGTGGTACCCCAGAAACATGAGCTTTCAGGTAAACCTCTATGGCCACTTTTTCCAGTTATTTTAACAGCAGTAAAAACTCATTTCCCAGGATGCAGTCAATAGCATCAGCGGGCTGATTATGACCCTCCTCTGGGTCACCTCCCCTCCCTCTTCCAGGAACACCATAGGGCAGAAGAGAAGAAGTTCTTACAATATCCCTGAGTCACCCTACACACCGATCCAGTATACTGATTTAGGAAAAGCAGCCTCTCCACTACCATGGTCTGGCTGGAATTGGTATCCCTCAGAGCAGTGGCAGGGATCCCATTCAATATGACTTGGTAGAAGTGATGACTTACACCCTCAAGTATCACAAGCCACTCTCTAAGTCCATCTCCCATTTAAGGAAGATAGGGCATGTTCTACCACCTACCCCTTGGTGCTACTTCCTTCTAAGGCCATGTCCCCCTATAGAGTTCCCACCGTAGGTGGTTTCTCAGGACAGACACAGTCCCCTTGCTTGTGTCCTCACTGGGGACACTTAAAGCAGTGGAGTTGGAGATTGGATGTCCTGCATCACCACCTACCAGAACCTCCCCCCTGTTTTTCAGAAGGGGAATGGGAACTCTTTCCCCACACCTTACCCAGGGACTTGACTGAGTCACCCTGGACCTCCCCCTCACTCTGCTATGAAGAACCTGAACCACCCTTCATGGGATAATTCCGTGATACTTTCTTATGGACCGTGATGCAAAGCCAGCATTCTTGATAAACTCCCGGGGGCAGTGAGCCTTCTATCCACTATGCGTTGGTGCAGCATTGCAAAACAATTGCTAAACATGTGCTTTCTGCCCATCAAATTAGTCAGTACCTTGTAGTCACTCACATCACTGCCTTTCACCCAATCATTCAGTCCCTTGCAAAGGTGATCCTCAAAATCCACCCAGGACTGTTGGGGCAGCTTTTTGCCTAAATGTCTGCCTATACATCTTAGGGGTGAAACCCTACTTCCTGACACGTACGTTCCTACATGAGAGGATATCTCACCCTGTCCCCCTTCCCTATCCCCCTTCCCGTCCACCTTCCTTAAAGCCAATAATATATTCCTCCCTTCTCTGGGAATGTGTCTCCAGAGACTGACTCCCCACTCCTCCCCTGGGACCCTGTGAATCTTCAAGGTAATGTCATAAGCCTGAACCCCTTCAGTCCTCTGATAGCAGCAGGGCAGTCCTCTATGTAAACAAGGCGGGCTTCAAGGAGAAGGGCAGTCCTCTGGGGAACAAGGCAGTCCTTATTTTGTAATGTCTGCAGGTCCAGGAGTGTACTGAATAGTGGCTCAGGAGGTCCAATATTTATACCTGGTGTCATCCTTTGAAGCAGGGGTTTCTAGGCTCCTATTCCCACATATGATTCTGGAAAAGGTCTTCCATTCCCCTGCCAAGGCTCCTCTGAGGTGACAAAAGACTAATGTCAGGTCCCTTTTCGCGTGCTGGATGCAAACCCTTGCAAATATGTGGGGGGGAAACAACTTCACCCCAACCATCCTGGCAGGATGCCTTTCATGCCCAAACTAGTCCCTGATTGTTCACTGTCTGGGCCCATTACGCATTGTTAACTGGGGAGCCACTAACAGGTCCAGGCAGCTAGAAACTCTTAGAAGGCCTGGTGGAATTTTCAGAATTGTAATCTATAATACGACTTTACGGTTAAAGAGTATTTTATTTTATTTATTTTATTTATTTTTTTTGAAGTTGCACATTCTTTTTAATGTCAAATTAGACGTTGTATACAAGGTATAAAGACCAATAACTGTGATGAAATACAGGATTCAATCAAATGATTCTTGACATATGTTCGATTCTTAATCGTAAAAACGTAGGAGATGAGACCCTGTGGCCCCGTCGTTGACAGCGATTGGAAAAAAACAGCCGACACGTGTTTAGCTACGAAAGTAACTTCTTCAAGGCTGTAAATATTACAAACATCAATTAATAAAGAAATCTTACAATAATTTAAACAATCTACTCATGTTAAACAAGTTTTTTTTTTTTTTTTTTTTGAAACCGTTTATTACAAGTCTCAAGAGTATGGGCCTACAACCTTCCGGCCGGCCGCTAGCAATGACAGGAACATACGACATACATTTATGGAACACGTGGTGTTGCGGAGGAGCATGCTCAGGAGGTAACAACGTCAAAAGCCACATCATCCAGACCCCACTATACGGTTTCATTTTAAATTAAGAACAACAAGAAAACCACACCCACAAGGCAACTCACAATCGGAAATAGCAGCACGTGCTCCCCTAGAGGGGGGATCCCAACTATCCACAGAAGTCTAAAGAGGAGGAAGAGAGCAGAGCGAGGACTGGGGGAACCCAATGCCCGGCAGCGGGGGAATGAGTCGACTGGGGGGATGGGGCTGGTGAGGCATCAGGCAGCAACGGTGGTGCACAGATACCCCCGCGGTAGGCGTTCCAGGGGCCCCATACTTTCACCCATGTCCCAGGCTTACCCCTCGCCACATACACCACCTTTTCTCGAAACATGCACCAGTCCATGTGTTCTTTCCAGGCCGAGACCGTCGGGGGCCTCTGGGATCCCCACAGTTGAGCAATATCACGCTTGGCTATCATGTATCCCAGAGTCACCCACCACGTCTGCGGCGCCGAGTAATCAGTCGGTTCCCACACATTCAACAGGCATCTCCTCGCTTCAGGCAACAGCGCCACATGCGTAACCAGTCGCAGCACCTCATGTACACCACGCCAGAACCCCTCCACCTCCGGGCACTCCCACAAAATATGCAAAAAGGTCCCCAAAGCACCACACCCACGCTTACACAACCCATCTCCAGCATAGCCCATACGCAGAAGCTTTGGCCCCGTCATGTAGACCCGGTGGAGTATCTTGAGCTGGACGAAGCGAAGGCGAGCCGGTATGGCCACCTCCTTCGGGGAGGCCACCGCGGAGGTCCAGTCCTCGTCGTCCAACTCCAGCCCGTCGGCAACCCAAGCCGCGTGAAGGGCAGTCAACAGGCCCGAGCGGTCATTTATGAGCTTTTTGTATATCAGTGAGATCGTGCTGTCCGGGACGTGCCCATCCAGCATTCTATCCTCCAGGGGGGAATATTCCGGGATGGAGGCAACATCCGAGAAGACGGAGCCCAGCGCATGACGGACCTGCAAATACCGAAAGTATTCACTGCCCTGCAACTGAAATTCCGTCTGCAGCATATCGAACGTTTTAAATCCTCCCCTCGTCCAGAGATCCCCCACTTTACTGATACCTATTATGTCCCACTTCTCAAAGCCCTTAGAGGTCCACAGGGAGCCTAACCGCTCAGACGCGTATAGTGGTGACGCCCGGGTCAAACGGTCCTTCCACCCCATAGCTGCATTGGCTGCGTGCCACACTTGCACCATGACACGCGTGGGGCCCGTCAGACGAGCGTCGGGTGCGCTAGAATAGAGCGCTCGATTATAGTCGCCACCTGGCAGGAGCATCTTGTCCATTTCGAATGCCGGGTTTAAGGCGGGCCCGTATAGGCCATGGTTAATGGCAGCGAGCTGGGGGGCCCAATAGTACCGTTTAATATCCGGGAGGGCAATCCCCCCCGTCATACCGTGGGAGCGTCAACTTCGCCAGGGCAATACGCGGCCTCCCGTCCCAGAACAGGCGGCGTTGCAGACTCTCCACCTCACGGAAGTAGCGCGCCGGGACTAAGTCCATAGTGTTCTGCAAAGCGTACAGGAAACGCGTCAGAGACATCATCTTGAACAATGCCGCCCGGCCGAGCGGCGAAAGCGGCAGGCGCCGCCAGCGTGCGACATCTACCTGCAGGCGCTGGAGGGGGGGAAGCAGGTTGCGTTCATACCGGGCCTCCGGGTCCAGAGTAATGAAGAGACCCAGGTACCGAAATCCCTGCGGGGCGATCTGGATCGGACAGCCCCGCGGGAGAATAGGAGCCTCCCCAGAGAGAACATACACGCACGATTTAGCCCAGTTGATGACGAGACCGGAGTTACGACCAAATGAGTGTAAAACATCAACCAGCACTATAAGTGATTTACGTGGGGAGGCTAGGTACAGAAGGATGTCATCAGCGTATAGGGATACGCGGTCCTCATACTCGGGGGTCCAACGGAGACCACGGATGGAAGGCTCCCACCGCAGCCACTCCGCCAGGGGCTCCAAGGCAAGCGCAAAAAGAAGCGGCGATAAGGGACAGCCCTGTCGCGTGCCCCGGCCCAGCTCAAACGGGGCCGATACTCTTCCGTTCACCACCACCTGCGCCAATGGGGCCGAGTACAACAATTTGACCCAGCTGATGAATCCTGGGCCAAATCCAAACTTCGCAAGCATCGCCCAGATGTATGGCCACTCAAGCGTATCAAACGCCATGGTGGCATCCAAGGACGCCAAAATGGCCGGTTCCCGTATAAATGGGACGCGCGCGAGCACCCCATGCAAACGCCGCAGGTTAAGGGCTGTGTTGCGGTGGGGAATAAAGCTGGACTGGTCCTGATGAACCAGATCTCCCACCACCCCGACCAGCCGATTGGCCAGTACCTTGGCGAGAATTTTGGGCTCCGCATTCAGTAGTGAGATAGGCCGATAGGAAGTAACCCGGTCCCGAGGTCTCCCCTCCTTGTGGATCACCACGATTGTAGCCAGACGTTGGTCAAGCGGGAGGGAGCCCAGCGAGTGGGCCGCCAGGAACATTGCGCGGAGGTGGGGCGCCAGTGTATCCGGTCGCAACTTATACAACTCGATAGGGATACCATTCGGGCCCATGGCCTTGCCAGAAGCGACCGAGCGTATGGCGAGGGCGATTTCGTCGGAGGTGGGAGCGGCGTCCAGCGACACCCTGTCCTCCCCGGAAAGGGACGGCAGCGCGATATCCCTGAGCAGGGCACGGGAATCCTCTTCAGAGCAAGAAGAGACCGGGGAATACACCTCGCGGAAATAATCCGCGAAACAGGAGACAATTTCTTCTGGCTCAGTTACACACACATCATTCGTTTTCTCAATCAGCGGGACCACACGATTCGCTCTCTCCTTTTTATCCAACCACGCTATCAATTTACCAGCCTTATCACCCACATCATACAGTCGCCCCTGTTGCTCTCTACTAAGGCCCCTGGCCGCCTCCGCGACGAGGGCCCTATAAGCCGCCTGCTTGAGTTGGAGGACATGTAGTGCAGCATCCGTCACCCCATCTTCTAGATTACCCTCCAACTCGGCTATTTCAGCCTCCACCCGGGTCACCTCCTCCCGCTCGCGCCTCCGGGCGTGGGAAATAAGTGATAGGGCCTCCCCTCTGAGTACTGTTTTGAAGGCCTCCCACAGGGAGATAGCCGAAGGCACTGACCCCACATTCTCATCAAAATATCGCTGGAGGGATTTATTCAAGTCAGCGCGAATGGTGGGGTCGCGCAGGTACCAGGAATTGATTGGGACCACCCTGCCCTCACCCCTCGGAAAGACATCGAAATGCAACAGGAGCGGGGAGTGGTCCGAGATACCCCGTGCCAAATGGCGCACCTCCCCCACCCTCCCGACATAAGCCGCCGGGACAAGGACATAATCAAGCCGGGAGAGACTACCATGGGCCCCCGAGTGGAAAGTGTACTGCAGCTGCGTGGGATGTTTTAAACGCCAGCAGTCCACCAATCCCATTATGTCCAAGAGGCCGGATAGCCACGCCTGTGCCCGGGGGAGGTCCCTAGGGGGGTGACGATCCACAGTCCCAGAAACCACCGCATTGAAATCCCCCCCCCACCACCAGAAGCCCCCCCGGAAGGCCAAGGAGGAGGTGCCCCAGGTCTGCAAAGGTGGTCGACTGCAGCCCCGGTGGGACGTACACTGACACAAAGACAACCACTTTGCCCTCCATTCTCCCCACCAAGACAGTGTAACGTCCCCTATCATCGTGGAGCACCTCATCAATTTCTAACGGGAGCGAGTTCTTTACCATGATACCCACACCCCTTGAGCCTGACGTGAAGCCCGAGTGGGCCACGAGGCGGTAGCCACGCCGATTCATGGCACAGAAGGAATTGCCAATAAGGTGTGTCTCCTGCAGAAAGACTACATCGGGCGAGAGTCGCTTCAAAAACTGCAGGACCACACCTCGTTTGATCCTGTCCCCCAGTCCATTAACGTTCCAAGACAACAAAGTTAATTCCCTACCCCCCATCATACACAGGAACCATCATTCGTCCCCCCGAGAGCACCTTAGAACCAACACAAAAATAAGTTTGCCTTGTGATAATAACGAACCACACCCCATCCCTGCCCACCCACCCCAACAGAACTCCCCCCTCCCTGCACCCCTGCATGAGCCCGAACAGCCCCCCCAACGTGCAGTGTGCCTGTCGCCCCATAGATAGTTAAACTAACTAGACCCCCAGAGGAGGAGGGAGAACCCCCAAGAAACCCCACACAACCTCCATAGGAGGGGAACTTAAGCGAACAGACGTATGGTCAAAAGTGGCATCATTTTTGTCTCGAGCGAGGCCTAATATTAGTCCCACAGTCCTGATCCGGCGAGCCCTCTCCCCCCGCCGCTCCCCCCCCGCCCCCCCGATCCCGATCCCCAGACAGAGTATCCAGCCAGTCCCCGGCCGCTTCGGGACGATCAAAAAAGTGCGTGCGACCATCCACCTCCACTCGCAGCTTAGCTGGGAAAAGCATGGCGTATTTGAGGTTTAGGTCCCGGAGACGGCGTTTGACACCGAGGAAGCTCAGTCTCTGCTTCTGGACCGCTGGGGTGAAATCAGGATAAAAATTTATGTCCATATTGTCAAGTCTAATCGGTCCCTGTAGTCTGGAGGATTGCAGGATAGCGTCTCTGTCCCGAAAATTAAAAATCCGGGCAATGAGAGGTCTCGGCGCGGCTCCGACCTTAGGCCTTCCCCCGGGAACCCTGTGGGCCCTCTCCACAGCAAAGAATTTACTCAGCCCCCGTGGCTGGAGATGGGTAACAATCAGGTCTTCCACGAAAAGGTCCGCCGCCGCCTCCTCACGTCCCTCAGGCACCCCGATGATACGGATGTTGTTCCTCCGGGCCCGACTCTCGGAGTCCTCCAGGCGGCGATCCATCAGCGCACTTGCCCGAGCAAGCCGGCGCACCTCCGTTTGTAGGGCCGCCACATCTGTCGTAAGGCCCGATGCGGTGTGGGCCAAAGAATCGACTCGGTCGTTGGTCTTGGAGAGATCGGCCCTTACCAGGCCAACATCCACGAGGACCGAGTCGATCTTCTGCGCCAGCGTATCGAAACGCTGGCCCACCGAGGCCTTCATCTCGGCGATGGCGCCCATGACATCCCGCAGAGTCAGATCCGTGGGCAGATCGGGGGCATCAGTAGGGCCCTCAGGGGACCTGCGTGGTACCTCGGGAGATCCCTTCTGGAGGGTATATCGGTCCATGCTGTTGGACTGATGGACTGCGCCACGCCGGGTCGATTTTATCTTTGCACGGTCACCATCTTGTTTCGTGGCCATGGTCCCAGTCTCCCGGTCGCACCAGCCACGTCGTGAAGGGCAGGCAAGCCGGTCCACGGGCTCCGGGGGGGGGCCACCTCAGATCTGCGGGGCGGATCACAGCCGGCGGGCAGGCAGGGTCCCCCGGCGAGGCCACACCAACACACAAAGCCCCGCGACCCAACCTCGCAGAGACAGCAAGGGGGGTGCGAAAGCGAAAGTGAAAGTGCGAGGTACGCGAGCCACCAAGCCCTGCCCGCCGCTGTTGTTCACTTTGTCACTGGATCGCCCCACAGCGCAAATCCGGGGTTCGGCTAGGAGAAGGCCGCAAACCTCGATCGGTGCTCAAGCCGGTGTCCGAGGTCCGATTTGGAAGCGGAAAACGGGTGCCACCTCAGCTCAGGCTCACCAACACAGTCCCCTCATCTGGGACAGGATATGCTCAGGATAATCTTAGGAGGTCGCGGAGGTCCTCGGGAGCCTCGCACCTACGCGGCCATCTTGGTTGCGCGCTAGGCTCCTCCCTCCGAGTATTTTAAATTACAATTTATTTGAGTCCAGTTATCACATTTTTACCAGATCCCAAACGAAGGTTAGCACTTATTAAATGTAGTAGGATAACCCAATATTATCCTATGGGATAGGTTGGCCTTTAGGATTTAGGAGTTTTTCACTGCCGGAACATCTAAAACTTAAAACAACATGGCCCACATTTTGAATACAATACAAACCTACTCAGAGGTTGGTTTAGGGCCTACCTTAAGGGTGACATATGTATTAAAAGGGAAAGTTAGGGTCTCATAACAGGTGCATTTTGCCAGCTTGATTTGACAGTTTAAAACTTTCCTACAGGCTTCAATGGCAGGCCTTAGACAGGTAAAAGGCTACTTCACCGGGTGGCACAAGAAGTACTGCAGGCCCACTAGTAGCATCCACTTTACAGGCACTGCGTACAAGTAGTACCATATACTAGTGACTTATAATCAAATTAAATGTGCCAATCAGATGTAAGCAAATTTTAACATGGTTTAGGAAGAGTAGGAAGAGAGCACAAGCCCATTTCCATTGGTTGGCAGTGGTTAAGTGCACAAAGTCTTGATGGCAATAAAATGAATTCTGAAAACAGGAGTGGTGAAGACAAACAGTTTGGGGATGACCCTGCAGAGAAGGCCAAGTCCAACAAGGTGCAACAAACTCTACCAATCAGGGCCAAGTCCAACAAGGAGCAACAAACTCCAACAAATACCAAAACAACCACATTCTACCACCATGCTATTATCTCAAATGTCAAAAACAAATGCAAACATTAACAAACTACCCTCTTGATTGCCAGAAAAAACTGTAATTGCCCCGAAGCTAGACTACTAGTGGCACAAAGTACATGTATGCTCCTCATTCTGCTTTCTTAATTACACCAAGTACCCCCAAATGACCCTAATAATTAACACATGTGTTGTGTTAACTCTACTAGTTAACACAACATACAAAAAATAGCCTATGGTCACATATACCACAAAGTACCCCAATCTACTGTTTAAAATAAGCACAAAACTGCAGGAAACCCAAAAGTCTAACATTGTTTATAGAAAAAATAGTAAGCAGCACAGAAATTAATTGGGAGACAATTGTCATTTCAATTAACTAAAGCTCCCTCCTACAAAGCTCAGTTGAAACCTACAATGTTAACATCTGTGCAATTTTGGACAGTTTTTATACACTCTTCAGTTGTAAGCAGGCAAAAAAACGTGCTAATGCAGTGAAAGTTATCTAATGATCAGATGGCTTTCATCCTGAAATGTGTTACTTCAGCGAAGCTTATCTAATAATCAGGTGGTTTTCTTCTCACTTAGAAAAATGTGAGATGTCCTGAGATCATTATTTAATTTCAATCACACTTCTGATTGCTAGCAAGAAATGTGCAAATAATTGTACTACCTTGAATAAAATGATTTCAAAGTCTACTAGAATCATAAAACTTAACACACATATTGAAGCTAATGAACACTTCAGGTTAATATAAAAATGATATCCAAATTTGATTATAAATGTATCGGTGCATGTTGAGATATACATATGCCGAAGGACATTAACGTTAAAGCAATCAAGAATACATGATTATGATTTTACACTATGCTACTAGTTACCACAAAGTATACTGTAAGTTTCACCAGAACATGCTATTTAGTATCACAAAGTACCACAAACTACTCTACTAAATATGAAAAAGTACAAAAAGTGTGACAGTTAATGCTATTTAGTATCTCAATGAACCACATCTGGACCTACTATTCACCGTAATGTACCAAAGTGTATCTCAAACTACTCTAAAAATTACCTCACCACGAAAAGTAGCAATTCTATGTGGTGCAGTGTAAGAATATAGACCCAGATTTACTAAACTTTCATGCAACGCCACACACCAAGAGAACTTTCTGCGCTGAGCTGCATGAAAGGAAGGGAGCAGATATGCACACTTCTGATCTCTCCTTGTGCTGGTGCACTGGAGTCGGTTTAACCACAATGCAGGCATCCTTGTTCCACGATGCAAAGGTGCCTGTGTTGTGGTCAGTATAGTACAGGAAGGATATCTTCCTGCACAAAAGCTATTCAGTTTTTTCCTGAAAGAGAGGAGGTCCGTTTCCTTTTTTAAGAGTAAGGGGAGGTTGTTCCAGAGACGGGAAGTGCTGCCTATGAAGCTTCTCCCGCCCTTTGTGCTCTTTTTGCTCTAGGGACAATGGTATCAAATGCTGATTCTGAGAGGAGGGATCTTGGCGGGATGTATCAATGAAAACTAAGCTTAAAACGTTGATGGCCTTAACCATGAAGAGCCCTGAACGCAATACACAGGGCCTTAAACTGTGTACGTTTCTTAATGGGTAACCAGTGATGAAGCAGAAGGGCAGCTGAAATTGATTCTCTTTTGGGTATGCCAAGTAGAAAGTGAGCAGCTGAATTTTGGAGGATCTGTAGCTTGTTGAGACTTTTCTTTCTAATATTCATGAAAAGAGTATTTGCGTAGTCTATTTTTGAAAGTTGGCACACGGAAACTACCTTTTTTTGCGATCTTTCGGAATAAAGGGGAAGATTTTTCTAAGCAGTTTCATGGTAAAAAAGAAAGCAGATGTGATTGCATTTATATGCCCTTTCGGAGATCAGTTGATTATCAAAGATAACTGCAAGGTTTTTTACCTTTGTGACTGGCGATGGAAGTTGGCCAAGTTCAGGTGGCCGACAATCTTGGGACCTAAAAGAGGTATCCTTTCCAGAAAGGTATACCTCGGTCTTGCCTGAATTCAATTTTAAGCAATTTTGGGCCATCTATTTTCCAATCTCCTGCATACAGCTGTGAAAACGCTTTGCTGTCTCTGTAAGATAGGAAGATACTGAAACTATGAATTGAATGTCATCTATGTAAGTAACTGCAGAGTACCCAAAAGATCTAATAAGTTTGGCCAATGGGGCCACATACATGTTAAAAAGGGTCAGGCTAAGAGATGAACCCTGGGGGATGCAACAAAGGAGAGAAAAGGAGGGCGATTTAAAATCGTCAGCTGCGGTAAACTGAATTCTGCCTGACAGAAACGATTTTAAAAAAGCTAGGGCTTTGACTTTTACCCCAGTGTCCTCCAACCTATTCAGTAGGGTTTTGTGCTTTGCACTGTTAAATGCTGCTGATAGATCTAACAAGACTAGCACTGCACTGCCACCCTGTGCCAGTGTCAGTCTGATCTGTTCCGAGACACTTATCAGAGCCAATTCTAATTGTGATGTTTCCTGAAACCAAATTGACAGGGGTCTAAGTGGCTCAGGTCCTCAATGAAAGCTGTCAACTGAGAGTTGATGGCTTTTTTGATTATTTTGACAGGAAGGGACAATCTGGAAATATGCTGATAATCACCAGGATCTGTGGGATCTAAATCAGCTTTTTCAAGATAAGGAAGGATGTATTTTGTCTTCCAGACACTGGGACATTTTCCTGACGTTTAGATACATTTTTATCGTTGGATGGCCTGAAATGGTTTGTGCTGCTAAATAAGTAATTTTAGGTGGGCATGGATCTCAGGTTGCCAATATCCATGCACACAAATACATACATATAGTGCAAAAACGTGAGTTGTTTGTGAGCCCTCTTCAGTCAGTGGCTATTGGCTTTTTTTAGAAGATACCATCGGCTGGGTGGGGGAGCCTTAAAGCTATTACGTTTTGTGGAAGATTACATGAGGCTTTAAGCAGTCACCTGTGGCATTGCTTCCACTGTCCTGGCACTCCAAGCTGTCTCTGTTACCACAGGGCAGGATGTGGTCCTGCTACACTCCAGCTGCTTTCTCCTATCTTCACAGCATGTCCATTCTTTTGTCTTTGAGATTACTTAATGAATTTTTACACTTGCCTGGGTAAAGCCAAACTATTCTAAAATGGACACTGTGCACACATGTGCATATAGGCAGCCACCTTCTAATGGTGTTTCTAAAAAGCATAAGAAACTATATAAAAAAATGGCTGAACAATCACCGAAGGTATAATGTAATCAGGTTTCTTATGTTGTTTCTAAACTCCATTACAAAATGGCCACCATGCATTCACATGAATGCACAATGGCAGCTCAGGGCGAAGAAGAAAAACATTGCCAAAGCCAATGGGTCTGTTCCTGCGACCAAAAGGGAACACTATGGGCTTTGATAACGCTTGTTAATACAAGGTGGATACTTGATTGCAGCAAGAAGACTACTGAAGCCACACACTGTGCATAGAATTATTTGCATTTAGTTCCTCTTGTCTGTGGAGGACTGTGATCCACATGGGTGCAAGTAATTCTGAGAGAGGTGCCAGTATGGATCATGAAGCAGGAATCATGCTGTATCTCTCTCCCTTCTTTGTTGTTTCTCAATCTGGCTCTCATGCACCATGGGGTTTGCAATCTCTCATCTTCTTCCATGCTAGTGTACCATAGCCATCGACGCTCCCTCTTGTTGGGTGTTGATGATATCTGCCGCAGCACAGGGGCAAGGTGAGGTTGTGAGGGGCAATATTTCCAGGCCCTGTAATTTCCTGATCCCCTCTCTTCGTAGCAAAATGTATTTATATGCTTGCAAATTAAAGGAATTCTGCCATGTTCAGTATAAATGATTCAGCCTATGTGGCCATTCCACTTGATAATGCCAGAAGCCATATTTTCTCTTTCTGGAAGAAGTGCCAAGAAGGCCCGTGTGGACTCCACATTAAGTGCCTAATCACAAGTTTGGCGGTCCATAGGATCGCTGGAGGTGCGGTGGTGGTCGGGGACTGCCACACCAGTGGTCTGACTGCCGTATTTCAACGACGGTGGTCTGGCAGCCATAGGACCACCGCAACCGCCAGGGATCCACGATGCCTGGCTGTGGTGCAGCGGTCTGAGGGCCGCAATATGCTGGTGGCCAAGCATAGTATGAGTTTCCTCACTGCCACAGATTTTATGGCAGTGAGGCCACCAAGAGACGTGTGGCAGTGAGGAAACTAAGTGGGCACTACAGGGCCCCCTGCTCCCTCATGGCCTGAGGATACATGCAGGGGGGGTACATGGTGTGCCGCCCTGTCTCCATGTGCCCTCTCTCTGGCATGGAATGGACTGCACAGTCCAAGCCATGCAGAAATGGGCTTTGACGTTCCCGTTGTGGTTCTTTTTTAATAGGCGCCACCACGGGAACACCATCAGGACTGCCTGCCAGGCCACTAGAAAACTCCTAATCTGGTGGGCGACCAGTGGTGAGGTTTGGTGATGTGGTAGTGGGGTAGTGGTGTGCTGCCCTGCTCCCACACCGCCAAACTCATAATCAGGTCCTAAGTTTGATCCTCAGGGTTTGGGAAAGTTGGCACTCTCTCAATGGTTTCTGGTACTTTTAAGCTGCCAGTATCAAAGAGGACATTACAAGCATGGACCCCAAATGTGTCGCTTAGGCTGGATGTTCATCAGCCTTAGTCTTCGTCTCCACCTCCTGAGTCTCGACTGAATTGAGCCCGCCGGGCCTGCATGTCAAGCCAAATGTAAACTTTAAGCACTCAAGCCCATATTTATCAAGGTTTTGCATTGCCCTTGCACCACGCAAGAAGGCTGAAGGGTGACGTAAGGGCGACGTAACACCTAAGTGAGTTTCATCAAGCCATGTAAGACCACCTTGCTTGGCCCTGCATGCCTTGAATAATCTAGAGTAGTGTAAGGAATCGGATGAGGCAAATCGCTGCCTTGCATTACTCTACCTAAGAGAGGCTTTCTATGGGTGGAGCGTGGGTGTTTCCATGCAGCCACCCATGGATTTTGGTGTATTCACAGATTTACCATTAGTGGTAGCACTTGGAATGTTTCAAAATGCTACATCTTCCCATGTAAGGGGTAAAGAAGAGAAATATCTTCATTTCTCCATGTTGTTTCCCCTTTCAATGTGTGCCGCATTCTGCAGCACACGTCGAAAGAGGAAAATGCCTCTCCAGATTGTTTTCGTGCAGGAAGGTGTCCCTCCTGCACAAAATAATTCCTGCCTACAATGCAGGAATCCTTGCAACATGGTGCAAGGGTGCCTGCGTTGGCGCGAGGCAGCCAAAAGAGCACCAGTGCTAGGAATGGTCAGGAATGCACTGTATGTTGTTAAATACAGCCCATTCCTGCCCTTTTCATTTCCTTTCATGCAACGCAGTACGGTGGCTTGCTGCATTGCGCTGCGTGAAAGATTGATAAATCTGCCCGCTTTCCCATTGAGCCATCTTGTTAGCCTGATGGTGTGTCATGTTTATTTGAAAATCAAGCTGTCTTCTTGTCACGTCTCTGCCATAAGTTTGTGGGTTGCAGACATTCAAAATTATGTATAAATGAAACTAATTTCACATTAATAAAAATAATTTCTAGCATCTGTAATACACAACTGGAATACCCCTGTGCATATTTAACACCCACATTCACAAACAAGTGCAGTAATACCCATTCACAAGTTCAAAGCATTTTAACATGTTCTCTTCCTTCTGACAAAAGCACACAGATGTGGAACCAGAAGCAACAGCTCCAGAGACACCGTAACACTTCACTATAGCTAGCTAATAGTACACCATAGACTATAAAAAAAAACACTCTTACTGTATTCATTCTGTGCAGTTCAAGCATTTAAATAATAATTAAATAATGGTCTCAGAATCATTCTGTAGTGATCACACTGAGGCTGGTAAGTGTGGAAACACTATGTTTAATGTCTGTTCACCTCCACAGCTTCCAGGGTTAACAGTAACTGCCCCAAAGTATTGAAAGATACACATTCCGTAATCATGACAGTGACATCATAGAAAGATGGAACTAATTACAGGGAGAGACTAGAAAGGCTACTGCAACATCTCCTCTCTCGCCACACAATAAAGAAAAGCAGTGAAAAAAAAAGACTAGAGATGGACTCCTAGAACAGAAAGAGAAAAGGTTAGACAGAAAGAAACAGAGAAGTACACTATAAAAGCATTGCATAAAAATACCAAACAATTAAAGCATAGCAAAAAAATCAAAGTGGACAGCTATACAGAGAAAGAATAACAGGTCTAAGCGCTTTGGCACAATTACTCTTCTGACACTCCTGCCAGGAGAAACATACTCAAGAGCAAAATTGTGAGGCTGAGAACCTGAAGGAATCCTGCCTCTCTGAGGTGACTGTGAACTGTGCCCAAGGGAATGTTGGAGAGCTCGACCAGCATTACCCGACTCAAGCCTCAATTGCAACACAACTCTCCTGGGGACCTTGTAGATCCTAGAAAGATTCTGTCAACTCCTCCCATTGACCCGAACAACAAAACGAGAGGTAGCATCCACTCTGACTGGAGTACTGAATTTGGAAAGACCCTTAGCCGCACTATGGGGTGACATAATTCTAACCCAATCACCCACTTTGACACTTGCAGCAAACTCATCCAGATCAGAAACAGGCGAATTGCAACATGCCCCAACACGAGAAATGGGAACATCACTCTTATAACGTAAACCACATTTCTTCATCCAAGCAGGACCCATATTGAAAGTGGCAATCCTCCCACGAAGAAGCTCGATAGGAGTGGATCTTGTCACAGGATTGGGAGAGGTGCGATGTGCCCACAACATGATTTGAACAGCCTCTTTAATCTCGGTTCTGGAAGAAAAGCCCACTGAAAACACTCAACCAAACTGCGGTTAGTGCGCTCAATGAAACTATTGGCCTGTGGGTGATATAAAGCTACACGTCAATGTATGATACCAGATTGAGATAAAAAGGTAAATTGAACCCCATTATCCGAAACAATCTCCTTGGAGGATACCTTCCCTTGCAAAAAGTGTTTGAAAAAATCTTACAATTTCTTGAGTATTAGGATCAGTCATGAACTGAACCTCCCACCACTTGCTGAAATAATCAGCCACAACCAATGCAAATTTGTATTTGTTTGGAAGGACATTGAAGGGACTCATGAAATCAACTGCCAATTTCATCCATGGGCCATCAGGCAACTCCACACTCTGGACAGGAGGTTTGACAATCTTAATAAGTTTATCACTGGTAGAACACGTTACACACCCCCCAACAGCATCATTAACATGACAATCCATAGAAGGCCACCAGTACACACTGTGAATCCTCCTTTTGGTATTGGTTTGTCCCAGATGACCCTCATGCCCATAGTCAATAATACGAGATCTCAAGGCAAAAGGAGGAACAAATTTATCCCCACACATGATCATCTCACCACCCTTCAAAGTAAGCTCCTTTGCAATCTTAAGCTTAACGAAAGTTTGCAAGTCACTGTCCAGAAACAGACTCCATGGCACTAAACCACTCCTGTTCCATAAAACAACCAACAGAACAAGCGTCAACCACAGCAATCAAACATTCTTCGTCCGCATTCTGAACAGAACGATCACGTTCATCCAATGGTAAAGGTGAGGAAAATCTGCTCTTGTATTCTTTCCACCCGAAATGTGCGCAGTCTCGCAATTCTAGGAGTGTGATCTTTGACAATATTCCCATTAAGAATGGGAATGAGAGGTTTGTGATCAGTAAGCAATTTAAAAGTCTTACCCCACAAAAAACACATAAAACTCTCCATGGCCCAGCAGCATGCCAACAACTCCCTCTCGATAACAGTATAATTTTTCTCACATTTTCGTAAGGCACGAGAGACAAAACCAACAGTATGCTCAATGCCCTTCTTGAACTGACTGATCATACCACACAAACCATCCAAACTGGCTTCCACAGACACCACACACTTCACATGAAGATCAAAAGGGGTGAGAATGCCACAGGAATCAAGCTCTTATTTTATGTGCAAAAACTCATCCTGGCACAATTGATCCCAAACAAAAGAGACCTTCCTCTTCAGTAATCCTCTAAGATGCACAGTTTTCACAGCAAAGTTAGAAATGAATTTAGTATAAAATTCACAAACACCCAAAAATTAAGAAACCTTTTCCTTGTTGGTGGGACAAGGAGCATTCACAATGGCTTCAACACGACCATCTCTTGGTTCGATACCATCACTGGAAATGCGACGCCCCAAATATTCAATTGACTCAACACCAAACACACGCTTAAGTTTCTTTGCCACAATCCCTTTTCCTTGCAACCTAATCAAAACCTCACACATATTTCTGTCATGCATCCCTTTGCAATCACCAGCAACCAGAATGTCGTCCTGGAAAACAACCGTGTCCTTCACACCTTCCAACACTTTCTCCATTCACGTTGAAATACAGAGGCTGCTGAAGCCAACACAAAAGGCATCCTTTTAAACTGAAAAGTACCCACAAAAGAAACAAAAGCGGTACGATATTTAGATGAAGGATCCAACTCCACCTGGTGGTAGGCAGATGCAAGATCAATTTTAGAAAAAAACTTAGCACCAGAGAACTTAGAATGCCATCAATACAGGGAAGGGGGTGTTAATCAATCCAAATCTCTTTATTTAGACTGCGCAAGTCAATGCAAACTCTTAGTTTTCCATCCTTTTTGCACGCAACTACCAATGGAGATGACCAAAGGGAAGACTGAATGGGATCAATGACACCAGATTCACACATCTTCTTCAGCTCAGCAGACAGATTCTCCCTCACACTAAATGGCACATTCCTAAGTTTGTGCTTGAGAGGCACAACATGTTCCTTAACTTTAATGATATGTTTGAATCATTTAATGCATCCCAAATTAACAGCAAAAACACTCTCAAACTTGTGGGACCAAAAAGATAGACTTTCACACTGGACAGAATCACCAACCACTGACACTTGTACAGACATTCCAGGCCTAAGAGTCATTCCAAACAGACCCTGGTGGTACCATACCAAAATATTGAGACCTTTTTTCGCAACATAAACCTTTCCCTGAATGGATCTATTCTTGAAAATAAGGGTGGTCTAAAAAAAACACTCAATTCAATGTTCTTGTCTTCATTAAAAACGGGACTCCTGTCTGGTGGTTGAAGTGGTTACACTCAAACAATTCATCAGTGACCATCGCCATGCGTGCTCCTGAATCCACCAATAGTTGATCACACTGACCATCCACAATGAAATCCACCACAGAATCAACACAACCTTCAGAATCGTCTTTGACTACCACAACAACATCAGTCAAAGAACTCACAACTTCATTGAGTGAGTCACTCTTATCCTCCTCAGAATAAACAACATTAATATTCCTATGGGAACCACACATCTTGGCAAAATTCCCTTGCTTACCGAGCTTCGATTGAAACAGAGGCTACATTCCTATTGGTGAAACCTCATACTTATTGAATGGTTATAGATCCCATATTAGGCCATAATTTGAGTTATGTGTAACATTAATCATTATTGATCTGTAATGAAAAGATTGGACAAACAGTGGTTTGCCTCAAAATACAATACATGCTATTAATTTTTTTACTAAATCACATTGTCAGATAAATAGTGTATATATAAAGAGAGTGTGGATAGGATTTGGTTAAAACAGAATAACACTAATGGATGAAATGAGATGCGCTGTATTACATTTTTGAACATGAAAAATGAAATATAAGTACAGATTTTTAACAACAAAATGATGAAAAAAGGAAAAAACAATTTTGTATTATATAGCATCTGGTATATGTTACATTGATAGAGAAATCTCCCAGGTCCACTTAGTATTTAATTTCCTAAATGTTTTGTACTCAATTGTAATTTTCTCCCTGATTTAGGAATAATTTTCATTTTTAGGGGTACCCCTTTTTTGTTCACAACTATAGCAACCACTAATCTGCCTTCAACGTCAAACTGCTTCTCCAACATTTTTACCCCCTGATCAAATTCATTCAATTCATCCTCACCTTCGACCAGATCCAGAGGAGGCAAATGCTTGAGAACAGCTTCAAAACCTAAATTCTGCTCTAAAATAAATCTCTTACGCTCAGCACTAAACCTTGTCCCCCCATGTCACCTAAATATTTAACAAATGCACTATACCACACTATACCACACCTTCCACCTAACAGGTGGATCACCTGAAAGCTGTAAAAAGGTGAGGAGGAGGCTGAAAGTTTTGCATTTTTGATTAAGATAAAGAAGGAAAAAAGAAGGTAGTGCAGAGCTACTTTAACTTACAGTTCAGACCATCGCTTTGCAGGTAGGAAATTCATAAACACAAAGGTTGTGCCAGGTCAAGCAGATGATAAGAATCATAAGTCCAACATAGTCCATAGACAGTCCGATGTTAGGCAATATGAAGAAGACTCCAATTCAAACCAAACGACTAGAAAGATGAACTTGAGAAAAACTGAGTAACCACAGCAAAAAAAAAACAGGAACACAACCAGGGAGAGTGCAGCACATGTGGGTGGAGAGAGGAACAGACCAAATTGTCACCAATTTTGTAGTGATCACACTGAGGCTGGTAAGTGTGGAAACACTATGTTTAATATCTGTTCATCTCCACAGCTTTCAGGGATAACAGTAACTGCCCCCCAGTATTGAAAGATACACATTCCGTAACCATGACAGTGGCATCATAGAAACATCGAACTAATTACAGGGAGAGACTAGAAAGGCTATAACACATTCACTATGCAGTCATGATTTATTTTCCAGTCCCCAGTCGCTAATTATTATGCAGTTGCCAGTCACTCTTCTTTCAGGAGTCACAATTAACTCGACTGTCACCAATTGCAATGTGGTAGCTAGTGGCCATTGACTAATCAATCTGTATCCACCTTCCTTCTTAGCACTTACAGCTCACCAAACACCATTCCCTCTGCAGCCCTATGCAGTTCTGCTTCACTCAGCAGTTACTACTCACATTTCACCGTTCAATCACCATTGAAAATTCACTCTTTAGTCACAATTTACTTGCAGACAGTCGTCATTCACTATGCAATCACGGTTCACTCTGCAGTACCGATTCATCAATTACTGTTGAGTCACCAGTCGCCATGCACTCTTGAATCACATTCAAATATCATTCATTAATCATTCATTCACAATTCACAATTCACAATCTCATAATGATTCATTGAGCTGAACAATGATGTCTGATAATAGCAATATTTTAGAGGTCATAAGTTTGAAACCTCACTAATGGTAACGGTATTCCTCTAAGATAGTATTTCAAAAATATTGTGAGGCAAATGTATTGTGTCAAGAATATTATGATGTCAAAAATATCTTGGACAGACTATGGGAGGTAAGAATACATTTTTAAAGTCTTTTACAGAGTTTAAAAAAAACAGTTGTACACACTGTACATTTTGTATATACTTAGTTCAATTGTATTAGTGTTTGTGCTATAGGTTGTTAATATTTTTATTTTAAGCAGGTTTAATTATTTTTAGTGTGTTTTTATTTTTGAATTTAGCAATATATTTCAAGTGTTTTTTTAAATTGTATATCAATTCCTTTTTTTTAGATGGGTTGTTGGGTTTCTTGGAGAATAGGGTAAACGTTTTAAATATATTTATCTTTTAATTGATTATATATGTTTTAATTTTTATTTTTTTTATAATTAAGTATGTTATTTTTTTATTATTTCCTAGATACTTCTATGGTAAATATGGTAATGCATTGTATTTGTTAATTGGTTAGTTAGATAATTGATTGTGCTAAATATTTACTTGTTTTTAATAATTTGAATATTAATGGAATTGTGAATTAGGGGTTTGGTATAACAATTAGTTTTATAATGTGTGTATTTAAAAACAATAATCTGTTGTTAATTGAATTTGTTGTTGTGGTTGATGGAATTTTGTTGTAGCATGGTGGGAAGTGTTTAAATCTATTTGTTAATGTTTTAATTTTCATGTATGTTTAATATATTTCAACGTATACTTCCATGTGTTCATTTTGTGTTTTTTTATTCTGATTCTTTATATAAAGTATATAATATTAAAACTCTATTTATATATGTTCATGGAAATATATTTTATGTTTATTTATTTAATATTTACATGATTTATTTTGAGTGATTTTGGATATTTTGTAATCTAGAATAGGGAAATTTAAATCTGAGCTTTCTTAAGTCCAACCCTTTCTCTATTGTTGCTCAGGCTGGAGAGGAAAGAGTAAATGTTGTCTCTCCAAAGTCCAGCACCTTTCCTATTGCTGCTCAGATTGGTTTGTGTGTAGTAAATCTGAACCCTCCAAAGTCTAAAATAGTCCATACTGTTGCATATGTAGGAATGAGAACAGGAAATCTAACCCTTCAAAGTCTAACACTTTCCCTACTGTTGCTTATGTTTGAATTGTTATAGTATATCTGACTTTGCTAAAGTCCAACATTTTAGCTACTGTTAGTCAGGTTGGGGTGGCAGTAGTGCATTTGACCACTCCAAGTCAAATCACGTTTTTCCTGATTTCTTTGCATTGTTTAACAGTCTGTGTGCGTGTGTGTGTATATAAGTTTTCTTTTCATTTTGCTTTTATTTTGAAAGTTAGTGTTTAACATGTAATGGTTTTTATAATTTGATATTTTTAGTCTTTTTTTATTCATTCATTTTTTATTTGAATTTTGTTATTGTATACTTTTTATTTTGAATATCTAGGGACAACTTACAGTCGGAGCCTTTACAGCCACATTGTAATGGGCTGTTCGGTATCCTCTTTTACTGCCTCACTACGATGAAGGCAGTCGGGAAGGAAACCTGCCGGTCATTCCACCTTGCTTCTGACATCCTCGAAGAGCCTGTCGGCCAGTGGGAATCTGACCTGTAATCTCAAGGATAGGTCTTTCTGCCCTTGAGATTACAATGACGGTTTCCGACATGGTTTCCATGCCGGCCAGTCTGACATGGAAATCATGTCAGAAAGCTTCTTTGGAGGCCACCAGCGGGCCGAGTTGGAGGCCGAGGGGGCACCTATGGTGCTCCACTGTTGATCTTTGCACCTTGTGGCAGGCACCTTGAGGTGTCTGCCCTGGGGTGCAGGGGTGAACTGCACCTCCCATTTCACTATGTGAGCATGCATTAGGGCCGATTTCAGCCATAATGCATGCTCCCATTGTCAAATACAGGAATGCGACCAAAGAGTGTTTGGTCGCATCCTAATAGGGCGGACAGGACCGATGACCAGGTGACGGTCAGTCCCATGACCGAGTCGGTGTCAGGCTGAAGTGATTCCACCCGACATTGTAATGAGCCCGTTAGTGTTTGTAATTATAATTCAAATTATTTGTATTTTTTATTATTTATGTTAAAAAAATGCTTTTGTTTATTTATTTATTTTTTGGGGTTCTATTTTATGTTTGTAAGTTAAGTACATTTTAATGTAATATTATTTTGAAAGTTATCATATATTTTAAAGTTGATAAAGTGTGGGTATGCAGGTTAGAATTTACTATACTTACGCTTATTACAAGTGACTGGGTGCCTCATTTTATTATAATGAGCACTTTCTTACGCCAGAACGTGCAGGATTTAAGACAATCGACTACAATACATTATAGGGAGATCACGCAATCTAACATATTATAGTCTTAGAAACTTTCTTGAGCTCAACTTCAAGCAGTACTTCCAGGCCATACATTCTGAGCAAATGATTTAAGGGTGCCAGTCCTGCTTCTCTCTTGAGAAGCTTAACAGCTGCCTGCTCCAATGCACCATTCTGTGAAGATCTCTTTTGCAAGCCAAAACTGAGTTATTTAGAGTCTTTCATCATAATAAGGGGGCGAATATACATTGTTCCAAGTAAAGGCCTGAAGACCCAATTACCGATGGCAGGCTTAATGTTTTTTACCATAGTTTGCCATCCAGTACTTAAGAGGCTGCCCACAGGTACTTTGAGAATGTCACTACGAATATTACATCCAGGCCTTCTCACAAATCTTTGGAGATGATCACTATCTGTTCTATCTGGTGTACCATTTATTGGGATTCTCTCTAAGCTTTGGAAAGGTGTTGGTAAAATGGAAAAGGTCCAAGCATGACGATGGGACATGTAAATAACCTCCCGCTTGCACATACCATAAATGATATACCTTTACCACTCCTCCAACAACTCCTTCCACACCCTCCCTTGATCCCTCTCTCTTCTGCTTAAACTTGACCTTCTCTTTCCTGGACCACAACTCTCTGGATTTCTCAGTATCCCTCCATCCCCTAATGTCCTCAATTGATTCCCTCACATGTGTCCTTAGTTCTGTCAACTTCAACATCTGTAGCTCCTTCACATTCATTGCCATCCTGGTATTCTTTTGCAACTTCTTTCGTTGAGTTAAGTCAATTCCTCATTCTTCTACCACCTTCTCCAATCTTGCATGAACTTCTTTTGCAACTCTCTCTGCTCCTTGCTCATATCAAGTAGTTTACTTTCCCCATAATCCATTCCCACATTTTCCCTGTCAATGTTATCAAATGTGGTCTTTAGCTGTGTTAGGTTGAGTCATTGTGGAATTTGCCTTACACTTGTCAAGGTAACTGATAGGTCTGTGCTGATTGTTTGGCCTCCTATCCCCCCAATGACTGTGTTCGCTTCTTGAAGAGAAACTAATGCGATCCTTCCAAGCATTGGTGTTGAGTCCTGGGATATATGCGAGTTAGGTTGACCTGTATGGTACTAACAGATGTCTCAGCTGGGGAATTGATTGGGATTCCTGAAAAAGGCAGGGTGCTTATTGCAACAGACATGGGGTTCTGAGCAAAGGATGAGACTGGAGTTTCTGTATAACTCGGGGTTCATGGACTTCTGCGTTTTGGTGCTAAGGACCTTATCTATGAACATGTCTTCCTCTTCATTCTCTGCTTCTGTCTCCCTCTTTGGTTCCTCCTTTTCCTTCTTTGCATTTTCTAGCAGGGGATAGGCCCTAACAGTCTCAATGACTTCCTCTCTCCACTTTCCCTGCCTCACCTCATCCTGCATGCCACTCCATAAACAAGGCCTACTGAGGATTTTTAGTTCAAACTTTTTTCTTTTCTTTTTGCTTGTCATTTAATCCCAAAGGATTGAGGCTTCAAATATTGAAGGTCTAGACTGTGGTTTTAAATTGCACGTTCTTCTCCTCAAATTCTCTATTCACAGGATGTGAAAAGTTCCACTCAAATTAAGTTCCCCCTCTTTAGACTTGTGCCATTGGCTAAGCCATATGCCCATGTGCAGCCCTTTCTTTGCTGCCATTTCCCTAGCTGGAGTACCTTAGGGAGGAAACTTCTCTTCCTTACTTATGTTCCTATCTTTCTTTGACAAGGGGTTCCCCATTTTTACAAAGTCTCAGTCACTCGTTGTTTCAACTTCTCACTTATTCCATACCGACAAGCTCACAATCCGTTCACCAATACCATGTTGTCAAAGGTCACACTATCACAAAGCGTCTATGGCATCTGCCAGCCAAACCCTGCACGACACCTCAATGATGCAATGCTTTAGTACCACCAGATCACTTCAGACTACCCTATGACTTTTTCAGCATTTGCCCGGTTGTCTATGCAAAGGTTTCTATGTCAATAAGAAAGCTACCTACTTTCATACACCAGTGAGCCCTTGACCTGTGATAGTCACTATACTTAGTGAATTCCCTCCTTTTCACTAAGGAACTAACTATCACTGCGCTCAGTTAGTACATTCATGCAGGAAAGATTACGTCTCCCGCTAGGTGTATCTGTTAGTGTTGCACAGTACAACTCATCTAGCAAGAAAGTTCAACAGTTCTAACTTGAGGTACCTCTCTTTAGTTCTATACCATATATGCATAATAACCCAGACATCCCTTTCAAAAGTCTAAGAATTTCATCAAAAATACAATAACTATTGTTCCTAACAATAAAAGCCACATAAAAGTTGCTCTGGAAAGTCTTCCAGTGCATTTCAACATACTGCACCTACTACAACTCCCAGGAATTACAGCTTAAAGGGTATTTTAAGGAATTCCCAATGCTAGGCAATGGAAGGAGTAGGCCTCACAGCAGTGAAAATCAAATGTAGCTGTTTGTCACTGCTAGGACATATAAAACTTAGATGTACATGTCCTACCTTTCAGTTACACAGCTCTCTTCCTTTAGGATCACGTAGAGGTGATTTAGGTGTATTAAAAGGGGCGATTGAGGCTAAGCAAGTAGTATTAAATGCTAAGTCGAAGAGGAAGTAAACTCCACACACAGTCCCTGCAATGGATGGCCTGAGACTGGCTTGAAAGGCTGCTTGTGTGGGTCACACAATCAGTGCTGCAGGCCCCCTACTAGCATTTAGATTACTGGTCCTGAGTACATGGTATACCACTTTGCATGGGACTTACAGGTAAACTAAGTATTCCAACCAGGTATATGCCAATGTCAACATGGTTAGGGGAGAAGTACATGCGCTTTACCACTCGTTAGCAGTAGTAAAGTGCTCAGAGTCCTAAGGTCAACAAAAATAAGGTCGGAAAAAAAGGAGGAAGAAGGCAAACATTTGGCGTAACCTACGAAAAGGGCCATTTCCAACATTGGCACACTACGGTCTTCTAAAATTCACTCACCAGGCATGCCAACAGCTAGAGCTGGGAGCGGGGTAGTCCCGATACAGACTTTTGTGTTGCCCGACCTGAGCCGTCATTACTTCAATTAGTTTCAGTTCAAATTCAGTACTGTAGCATTCTTGTAAAAATGACAGACACAGATTGTTGTTTTAAAGCTTTATAAAGGAGTAATAGGCAGATTACGTAGAACATGCCATAAGTAAATTCAGCAGCAAAACATACAATTTATAAGTACAGGGAACTCAGTACAGTTCCCAGTGAAATCCAGCATATGTTTGCCCTTCTAAAGGAGGGGAAAGGGTCCCCTCCCCATAGAAATCTGCATCTCCTTGTATAGGGCTGTAGACAAAGATATTCATACATCTTACACAAGAACATGGTTCTAAGGATATGCACAAATAGAGAACAAACAAGAAGGAACAATTTACGAAAAATGCATTTGAAGATGTATTCTCTCATGGTAGCAATACATTGGGTTTGCAGAAATTCTCACAGTTTATTCCAGTAATTCAATTCATTACATTATATAGCAATAGACTGAAATGTCCTTGATTGGGTAAGGCAAGAGAAAGTCTCTGGGAACACTCTCTAGTTGTTAGTGTGGATCCTAGCATTGCTTCATTTAGAACAAGTAGACAGCGATAGTCATCACATTATCTGTTGTGATTTCATTGCAAGATAGAGAACATTGTAAACACAATCTAGGTTAGCATAAGCTGAATTTGCAACATGTTTAATTGGCAAAAAGAGAACACTCCCACACTCCTATTATATCCGAGAAGTGGCCATTGGAATTCCTTATTTCTGCTTTGTATAGTAATTGGGGTACAATCCCTTGCCTTAAAGAAACAGATAGTTGCTTCAACTGAATTTCCTGCAAATGGACAAATTGTCTTCTGTCCCTAAATATACTAGATGCTTTGATTTCTTATTTGCTAGCTATTCTGACAAAGAACTACCATTGGCTGAGGTCATTCCATAGAAAGCCATATTTCCAGACTTTTTAAAGGGCACTTCCCTGCGGATTCAATACATGTTTCAACCTGTTCCTGACAAATGCTGTGGCCTTACATTTGACATAGCTTACAGCCAGGGAAATATTGCTGGGCTGGTGTCTCAAATCATCTAGTTGCTTGTGCAGATCCTTCTGTGTTTTGTCAAAAATCACTGCATCATTTTTGTATGCGTATTTAAGGTGTTCCAACGAGGCACAATACAGTAGTACTAGGTGGGAAATAGGTTTATTCCAAATAACAGACTACACCCACAGCTATAGAAGCTCCTCCAACATCCCAGCACCAGCTGATTTCCCAACTTTCTACAAACCATGAATAAACACCAAAAGAACACTCTCACTTCTACATTCCACATTCCATTGCATCTCCCACTCATGCCTGAATACCACACATCTCCTGCCCTTTACCATACAATAAAAAAATACAAGATAAACATAAAAGCTATACACCTATTTAGCTGTACCTTAGGCAGTCTTTAAATTTCCTGGGTGCCTCACAATCCTCCCACAAACAGTAAACTTTTCTCCATTTTTCTCATCCACAGCTTCTCCATGCGCTGGTTGTTTATCTTCAGTAACTTCTTCTGACTTCTCTTTAGAAACTCTAACAACTCTATTGAGATACCAGAGATGTCCATCTATGAGTTTTTACAGCATTATTAAATCTTTTAATTATCTTCATGGGCTTACTGTATTTAGAAAACAAACCATGTTTGACAGGAGCTATTACCCTGAAAACATCTACCACCTTTATATGAACAGTTTTAGCAGCTTTCCATTTATCGGTACATGCTTTCCTCGCCATCACCTTCTCCATCATTCTTTCCTTACATCCATCATCTTCTGTGATGTAATCTCATTTACGATCATAAGTTCTGGCCAACTAGAATAAAAATCCAACACAACACTGATTAATTTCTTTTGTTCCTTAACATTAAGATGTCCTTAAATATCCACTGTCACACCATCCCATGCTTCCTTAGGTACATTTCCCAATATCATGGGTTGTTCCCTCGTCATATAAATTTTATCACTCATGCAACCCCCCACCAATACTCGGCTTACAACAGATCGTTAGATCTAGAAATTCCCTAATGTCCCTTGTGTGTCATCTTGAGTAACCTTTTTCACACAAATTCAGGAGGCAACAACTTGGTTCCATTGAACCCGAACCATTGGACACTGGACAATTCTTCCTTCACACTTCAATATGACCTAACCTCACACTCCAACAATTTATTGTCATCCAAGCCGTTCACTAACTTGTCAACCACACTATGCAACACCCTGTTCTTACCAATTTCTTTTCACCAATCTTCTTCACAAATCACCCCTTCAGTCACCACACACACCTTTACATCCTCCATACATTCATCATCACAGTCTATTTATTTTGTCTTCACCATCATTGATAAACCATCCGCAACCATATTCCTTTCGTCAGGGATATACACCACCTGATATTCATATTCCTGCAATGCAACAACGCACTTAGCAATTCTGCTAGACACATTATCTACCATTTTCTTCATGATCACCTCCTTCAAAGGTTTGAGGTCCATCCTGGTAAACTTCCTGCCTCACAAAAAAACTTTTCAACTTTCTCACCGCCCAAAAAATGGCAAGAGCTTCACTCCCAATAACCAAATACCTGCTTTCTGCAGGTCTTAAAGCACGTGAAATGAAAGTCACAATTCTTTCCATTCCTTCACCACTTTGAATAAATGTCATCCTCAAACCCTGCACAATAGCATCAGTGTAAATAATATTCCCCTGATCAGCGCAATAATGCCACAAATTCTGAACACAATGCAACTTCTCCTTCAAGTGAAAAACTACTTCAACACACTTTTTACACCATTTAAACTCCATATTCTTCTTGAGTAAACTACGAAACTTTAGGATTTTTAAAAAAAACTTCTTCACAATCTTACTATAAAATTCCAGAAGCCCTAAAAATGATGTCAATTCCTCTTTTTTCTGAGAAACAGTGATCTCAGTGATAGATATTACCAATTCCAACTTAGGTTTCAAACCCTCTTTCATCAACATATGACCTAGAAACTCAACTTAATTTGTATCAAACTTGAATTTCTCAACCTTAAGTGTCAATCCACTTTCATGTAACTTCTGCAACACTGCCATTCTCTCTCATCATGCTCTTCATGTGTATCACCAAATATTAGGATATCATCTTGGTACACCTTCATCCCAGATAATCCACCAAACATACTCTCCATGGCTTTTTGAAAAACAGTTGCTGCCGACATCAGACCGAACGGCATCCTCCTAAATCTGTATGTGCCTATGAAAATAATAAATGCAGTGAGGTCCATTGATTCTTTATGCAATCTTATCTAGTGGCATATGGAGACAAAATCTGAAGTGGAAAACCACTTTGCATTCCCCAGCATACACACCAATTCACGAATCCCTGGAATAGGAACCTGTCTACCACAACCGCTTTGTTAAGATCCTAAGGTCCACACACAAATCAATATCACTGTTTCTCCACCACCACAACCACCGGTTTCAACAATTCTCTGCCCTCAACCTTCTCAATAACATCTGCTCTTTCCAGTCTCCCCAGTTCAACAAGCACCGCATATCTTACCTCAAAAGGAACCCTTTATTCTTTGCTAACCACAGGTGTGGAACATTCGGTTATCGTAATTTTGTGTACGTATACTTTCAGAAACCCGAGAGAATCACAGAACACTGCAGGAAACTCCTCTTAAAATGTACTAGAATGACTCTTGAATACTTTACTATGATGCACCACTTTGACATTGAATTCATCCCTCAATCTAATGGCCCAATCACAATTTGGTTCCAATATGACTTCCACATCACGCTGGTGAAACCAACTTATAACTGTATCATCCTTGGCAGCAACATAAATCTTGCCAACAGCCATTCTTCTCAAATATTCCACCATACCTTGAAAAATCCCAGCAAGTTTAATGAGCTCTCCACCAGATCCTGTAGGTCTGGCATCTGGCTTACACAACTGCAACTTGTTCTTTATCCCATTCACAAAAAATTCATTAGAAATAATAGTCAATTTTATCCCTGAATCAATAAGCATTTTAAATGTTTCCCTTCCACAATAACAACATCTTGGGGACCATCACCTCCTTTGTTGAACACTTGTAAAATTATCTCCTCGCATTTATCCGAATCCCATAAAACTTAATTGATTTTCTAGTAATTACATTTGCTTTTACACAACTTGCTCATATGTCCTTTCCGCAAACACAACTTGTAAGTATTTTGCAACCTGAACACCTCTTGTCATTTACCATGTGCCCAATTGTCCCACATCTAAAACATTTTCCTGTATATTGTTTCACTTTATTTTGACCTTTCACAGCTCTTTCACTTTGTCCTTCCATGTCCTTGTCACTCAAGTCTCTTTTTATTCAAAACAGAAAGCGTTCCCCCCTGCAGCATTCTCAGAGACATTTTTCTTTAAAACCTCCACCATGTTAAACTGTGCTCAAGCCTTTTAGCCAAATTAATCATCTTAGTAAGAGAGGGATCATCCCCGAACTACAATGCTTCATGTAACTTATCATTGATTGAGCCAAGCATAAATTGAGCTCATCAACAGACTGAACAAACTTACAAGTTGAAGCCAACTTCCGTAATACAATAATGTATTCTTTCACTGAAGTCCAACTTCTTCAAACACACCTCATACTCATTCATACCATCAATCTCTTTATCAGTTAGATTAGGAAGATGATGAAAAATGTCTTGACTTTCTGGTCCTAAACAGTGCAGTAGTAGGGATGACTTCCTCTCAGCAGTCAAATTAGTGTCACATACTCTGGTATATCTAGCAAATACATTTTTCCATTTCTCCCTCTGAATTAATGGTTCCCTGGGAGTTGACAAAAATAACGGAGAAGAAACATGTTGCATTTTAGACAATAATAATCCACAGCAATAGTTACACAATATACAGAGACCTTGTTTAAATTTACACAAATAAACTCAACACAATGCAAAGGTAAATGTACACTTTCATGTAGGGGTACAATTGGGGTACAATTGTATGCTATTTTCACCGGGATTTACAAGTAGTATTGGTTGACATTGGGTTTCTAGTTGGTAGAGGTATGCACCCTGTCCAAGTACGAACCAAAATCCTAGTCAGAGTGAGTCTGATACACACCTTAAATTAACCTGTGCTCATCCACTGGAAGTTTGGCACAGAGCAATTAGGCTTAACTTAAGAGGCAATATGTGAAGTATTTGTGCAACAGTTCATACTGTAATACAGTGAAAAAACACACAAAAAAATCCCCACCAAGTTAGAAAAATAGAGCTTAATTTAATGGACAAAACAAGACCCAAATGACAAAAATCCAACAAGAAGAACTCGAGTTAGGAATTTTAAATAATATCTTGAAATATAGTGCTTAGAAGTATGAAGATCCAACTAGGGCTAAATTTCAGACCAACTGTGATGGAGGTAGGGTTGGAAACATGGACCAACCTTGTCCCGCTGTGAACATATCTTCGATTAAGGAAATGCGTCAATGTCAAAGACCCGATGCATGGAGCAGAGGAGGCGATGCTGATGCCTTTGGATGCAGGCGATGCGTTGGTGCAGATCCACGCTGTCAGAGAAACGTCTTCGTCGAACCTCTCTTGATAAAGGTGATGCGTCTATCCAAGAAGCCGGCGAAGAGTTGTCCTCTGCGGCAGCATTGAGGTAAAATAAATCATGATGACAGGCACAGCCCCATTGAGCTGCAAGTGTCAGCTCCTCCCTCCCATCCTGCCCAGAATGGCCCATCAGCCTCGTAATGATCAATCAGGATGTGAATGGCACAACGAGAAAACCTAAGCTCTTTTTGTGTGTGTCAGTCTGGAGGGAATTCACAAAGCCCAACTGTCACCCACCCCGGACATGTATTCAGACATAGGCAGAGGCACAGAATAGTTAAAGTAAGAAAAGCTAACTTTCTAAAAGTTACATTTTCAGACTTGCAACTTAAAATCCAATTTTACCATAAGTTGTGATTTTAAATTGTGAGTCCAGAGACACCAAACTTAAAATCTCTATATTTTTCCAATTGAAAGTTACTTTTACACAATGTAATAAGATAAGTCCAATGTTACCCGAAGGGAGGCCTTGCATTAGTGAAAAGTGAATTTAAGAGTTTTTAACTGTATGTGTAAAACTAAAAAGGACATGTCCAACGTTTTAACTGCACTCCACCCTGTCCTTGGGACTGTCCAGGGCCTATCTTAGAGGTGTCTTGTATGTATTAAGAAGGAGGGTATGGGCCTAAAAAGGGGGGTCAACTTGCCAGGTCGAAATGGCAGTTAAATACTGCACACACAGGCTCTGCAATGGTTTAAAGGGCTACTTGAGTTGGTGGCACAATCAGTCCAGCAGGTCCACTGGAAGCATTTATTGGCAGGCCCTGGGCACATGAAGTGCACTTTTACTAAGGACTTATGAGTAAATTAAATGTGTCAGTAGTGGATATGGGAAAGTTGCCATTTGTTAGGGAAAGAGCACATGCACTTTAACACTGGTTAGCAATGGTAAAGTGCCCAGAATACTAAGGCCAGTAAAAATGAAGTAAGCAAAGCAGGAAGTCGGAAGGCATAGAAAGTGGCCATAGTGTGTGTTGTGGGCCGTGATGGGGTGGAGCTGAATGGAATCCGGGGATGGTGAAGAGGTGTGAATATTTTGGGTGTGTGTGATAATTGATGGAGATTGTCTTTTGGGGGTTTCTTGCTCTTTTTTCCTGTGAAGCGACTTGCCTGGGGCTTGCCACTTGCACCCGTTGTTGTACTACTGTTTTTATGATTTCCTATTGCTATGTACTACTTGCTCGTGGCAGAAACATATTTTGTTTTAGTTTGTGTATTGTTTGTTTTTCTTTTCTGAAAACTTGAAAATAAATTTGTTTAAAAAAAGTCAGGGAGAACTACGCCAAGGATGCCATGTCTAGCACATATGTTTACGAATCTGGAGTCTCCATGCATAAAATGTGCAGTACTCGGCACTTGAAAAGATACTACTCATAAATCCATTTGTGAATAGCACACAATTGTAAACTTACACAAAAGTGATGTTTACCTTTATGGGTCAGGCCCTCAGTGATTTAAGAGGACTCTTACAAAAAATGCCCCTCTCGTATTACATGCTTATTTTAATTGAACGCAAAATAGATGCAATGCTTTTCTTGGATGCTCAATGGCAGAATTTTTGATCTAGGGAGCTGAGAATTTAAGAATGTGCAATCCAATGATAATAATTAGTTTTACGAAATTCTTTTCAATACTTAACCCTTTCTCCACGATGATTAAGACATGCATAAATCATTTAAATCGCTCTAGAAATGTAATTAGGTGCTAACAGCGTATTTTGAACCTGTACCCAACTAATGTTTCATACTTTGACTGGTGCTTTCACAAGGCTTTCTCAAGGCAGTATTATCCTACGGTTAAGTTAACAGGTTGCCCTGTATTATTAGCTTTGTTGGGACTGGTCCAAAATTATTTACACTCTTTTACTCTTGTGTGTTGCCAATCTGTACTTGAACTTGGAAGATCAGGCAGCTCAGTTTGAAGAACTGCCCACAGATTGTGGATTGGACTTTGTCCATTATATATTTCTTCAATGAGGAATAATATGATGGTTAGAAACATTTATTTATCCCGGTCTCAAGAGTCAGCTTGTTCTTCAAATCCATATGAGCGCACAGCCATAGGCCAGTAGGAACAAGAGCAATTGTGAAACCGGATATATTCCTATTTTTATCCAGATAAAAGCCTCTACAGTGAGTATTTTATAAAATGCAAATCAAATGTGAAGGAGTTTCATAATAGTATGGTACCAGAATATCATAGACTAAATATTGCTTTACAAGAACATTTTGCAGTTGATACTTTAAACACTACAGGAAATGTGATAATTGTGTAAATGATATTTAGGACATGATACTTATGACAGATGATAATTTTGTTAACGTTTATGGTGATATGCAACGATTATAACATTATCACTTTGGTGTCATGTAAGAAACATAACATTTTTATTAAATATTACTTACAGGACCCATATTAAAAATTAAATTTTAGGTAAATATTAATGGTTTCAATTATGAGAAATTGTCGGTCGTCAGCACCACAAGTCTTCTGGCTGAGCTGCCCGATGCCAATGTGAAAGGGCAGGAATGCACCGTATTTACAAAATAAGGTGCATTCCAGTCCTTTCCCACTGCCCTGATGACCAATTTGATGCCTAAGGCCAGAGTAGGCACCCTAGCACCATTGCAGGCAGGATTATTTTTATACAGGAAGGGGCATCTTGGAAAGCAGCCCACATGGAAAGAGAAAAAACGAGGAGGAATAAAAATATTTCTCCTCATTACGCCTGCTATGGGGAAACGTAAGGTATTGGCTCTGCCCCAGTTGTATGTGATTAAGTAACCTGGGGCAGGGTCAACATCCATGGGTGCTGCATTGGAAAACCCACTGCAACGCCTATTGAAGGCCTCTTTGATGCAGACTGAGGCAAGGCAGCGACTTGCGCTGTTTTGTCTTACTCTACATCAATGAGGCCAAGCAAAGCCATACAGAGTGGTTTTGCGTGGCCTCATAGGCATGATTGAGAGGCGTGCGCTGCCGCAGCATTAATAAAAGTGATGCTCTGGTGGAGCAAGCCTGTCATAAATAAGTCCCTGATGGTCTTCTTTACAGTTTGGCAGAGGGGATACTCCATCACAAACACGGTGAATGTCTCTTCCACTGTATTGCACGTACCTTAAAGACTACTGTAATGTTTGCCACAGTCTAGTTATTGCTGGCCGGCGGCGGATATGTCACACCCACACTCTCTGTCGGCAAACAGAGCGCACCGAATAAAAGGCAGAGGCATGCCCGCTCAAGGGCAGTTCCGCACAGACCTTATTACTAGTGTGCATGTCTGATTTGCATGCGCTTCGAACACCTTCCACAGCTCGCTGCTGAGCCTGCGCCAAGACGCTACACTGGTGACGAGGGGAGCAGAACTCACGCTCCCTCCCCTGCATATCGTCATGGGCCGCCAGCGGCAGCACCCGGCCCAGACGATTACTGACACCACACCCTTTGCAGCCACGTGGTCACTGCCCAGGACGGGCCAGGCTCAATAAGGGCCCTTCAGCACTAGGCCTGCAGCGAGAACACAGCTCCACCTCTCCTGACTGCTGGTAAGACGCAGCCCATCGGCCACAAAGGGGAGCCCACACACTGCAGCCTCTCTTTCCCTGGACTGCCCACATTGCCCCTGAGTGCGTTGTGCACACGGGCCAAACTCTACCACTGCGCCTGGCATACCGGTGGACAAGCAAAGCCACTGCACAGCACAAGCTCAGAGGGAAGGGGCATAGAACAACCACACTGTGGACACCAGTGCCAACCCACGAGTTGCCAGTGCAGCAGCACTACCCCATGGGTGTAGAAGCACGTAGCACCTGCCACACCTGGTGTGTACACAGCCTACCAGCCGCGCCGCACATGCTGAGGTGGACATGGGGGATAACCCAGATGGCCAACCAGTGCAAGTCCGCATCGTCACACAGCACGTGCCCACTGGGGTGCTGCCTCCATTCAGCGAGGCGGCTGGCCCTATGACGGTGTCCCCACGGTGGCTGGGAAGCCTGGAAAATTACTTCATAGCCACCAGGGAGACGGATGAAGCCATCAAGCGCTTGCTCCTACTCCACTATGCTGGAGAAAAAGTGTACATACTCTTCAAGCATCTCCTTAACACTGGGGGCCCTACTGAGTATGACGCAGCAGTCGCCACGCTCAACGTACACACTTAGACCCCCAACTAAATCCAGACTATGAGAGTTTTAAGTTACGACAAGCGAGACAGCGGGTAGAGCAGTCGATCGACGCCTTCCACGCAAGATTGAGGGAGACCATCGAGGACCCATTTAGTCGGCTTGAGGGCAGCGGAGAAGATTCGAGCCCAGCTTATGCAGGGGGTGCACAGCAAGATCCTGCGAGGACTCATCCTGCGGCAGCCGAACATACCCCTCAATGATATCCTGATCATGGCCCGGTCACATGACTTGCCGGGCGCAAGCTGAAGAAATGGTTCTGGCGCTGACGTGCACGTTTGAAAAGAGCGGGTCCTCCAAACAGAAAGGGCCAACGCTATCACGACGCGAGACAAGAGGAGCAGGCCACGGGACCACCCAGCCCAGGCTACAAGAAGCCAATGCGGGTACTGTGGGCACGAGGAACACCCGCCTCACAAGTGCCCCGCACAAGCGAAAATGTGTACCAACTGTGGAATTCTGAACCAATTTGCATCTGTGTACCGGCAGAAGGGCCCAAAGAAGGATATCAGAGGAGCCAAGCCAGTGCGCAAACTTGCAAGACTCCTATCGAGCATGTCCCTGGCATCATCTCAAAGGAGAAGGAAGAATGAACGATCCACAAACCAGGTTGAAGACTCATCCACCAAGGAGGACGACGGTAAAACGTGCCTTGTGTAATTCACACGACGACTGAAGAAACGAAGAAGGCCACAGCCCACGTGCACAGTGAAGATTGCCGGGTCAGAAGTAAGCGTGGTAATTGACACCGGCGCGTCGATGAGTGTCATGGGCATCAAACAATATAATTGGCTAAGGCCCAAACCCGAGCTCAGATCATCCAAGACTAAAATATTTGCATATGGGAGTGACTCACCCCTACCAATCCAAGACAAAATGACAGTACCAATCCAGGCAGAAGACAGTGAAATCACAGCCGATATTTACATCATCAACCAAGAAGTGGACACCCTACTAAGCAGTCACGCAGCGGAAGACTTGGGACTAGTCATGTTCGCAAGGAGAGTACAAGCGAACCAAACCAAGGAACTCCTGGAGCAGTTTGCAAGCTTGTTCCAAGGATTGGGTCATATCAAGCAAGCACCCGTCAAGTTACACACCAACCGGTCTAAACCACCGACGGCGCTATGACACAAGAGGATCCCCTTCCATCTCAGACCTCTAGTAGAACAAGAAATACAAAAGCTAAAGGATTAAGGGTTCATTGAAAAGGTCTCGGGACCTACACCCTGGGAATCCCCTATGGTGATAACCGAGAAGCTCAGGCTATGTATAGACATGTGTCTTACCAACAAGGCCATAAAGCACGAACGTCACATCACCCCAACGATGGATGACATAATGGCTGATGATAAAGGATCTCGCTGGTTTTCCAAACTGGACCTGAATGCAGGCTATCACCAGCTGGTCCTAGCCAAGGAAAGCCGCTACATAACCAGGTTCAGTACCCACCTTGGGCTGAGGAGATATAAATGCTTCAACTTTGGGATATATTCTGCAGCAAAGGTATTCCAGGACGCAGTGAGGGAAATCATAACAGGCCTACCAGGAGTACTAAACGTGAGTGAAGATATCCTCATCCACTCAGAGACCGCTGACAAACACTTCCGCCACTTGAGAGCAACACTGAAGTGTCTCCAAGACCACGGAGTTACCCTAAATAAAGAAAAATGTATTTTCTTCCAGAAGCAAATAGAATTCTTCAGGTACCTGTTCAATCAGGAAGGCATCCAAGTGGACCCCCGGAAGTTCCAAGCAATCAAGGAAGCCCCGGCCCCAGTGACAGTATCCAAAGTTAGAAGCTTTCTGGGGATGATCATGTTTTGTGGCCGGTTCATCCCCGACCTGGCCACCATTGCAGAACCACTTTGCAACATCACTCAGGCCAACGCAATGTGGAAGTGGGGAACCCTGGAAGAAACGGTGTTCCAGAGAATTAAGACCGCCCTCCTTTACCACACCACCCTGCTGTACTTCGACCCTATCAAACAAACGGAGATACTTGTTAACGCCAGCCCTGTGGGCTTAGGGGCAGTACTGACTCAGGAGCAAGAACCCAGTAGGTGGGCGGCCCTAGCGTATGCCAGCAAGGCACTCTCACCCATGGAGGGATGCTATGCGCAAATTGAGAGAGAGGCCCTGGCCATCAGATTGGCGTGCCATCATTTCCACCTGCCCATTTGTGGGCAACCATTCAGAGTGGTCGTCGACCACCAACCTCTGGTGCCCCTGTTCAAGGGATCGGCACCGCACCCACCCCCAAGGATTGAACGGTGGGCCATCAGGCTCCAGCAGTATGAGATGGAAGTGGTCTACTGCCCTGGCACTAAGAACCCTGCCGCCTTCCTCTCAAGACACCCAGCACCTCAAGACGAACAAGGGGAAGACGCCGTTGCTGATGCATTAGAAGCTCACCTCAATGTGCTCTCCACGAAAACGTGCCAAAAGCCTTGACATTGTAGGACATTGCCGCCACTGCAGAAGGAGACCCTGTACTGTCCAAGGTACGGACAGCCATTCAAGGAGGGCCCTGGCATAAATTCCTGCAATCGGCCTACGACTGGGCTGGGCCTGAGAGAGAATGTCTTCTGAAAATGTGGAGAATCAGAAATGAGCTCAGCGTAACTCAAGGAGGTATCCTGCTAAGTGGGTCCAGGATAGTGATACCATCCTCTCTACAGCACCAAGCAAATCAGTTAGCCCACGGAGGACACCAAGGGGTCAAGAGAATGTAAGCCCGAATGCGAGAAAAGGTGTGGTTTCAAGGGCTGGAGGCTCATGTGGAGGAAACAGTGAAGAGATGCCCAGCCTGCCAGCTGACAAGTGCGGCGGAGAGACTAGCACCTATACAGACAGAGGCACATGGCAAGGCCCCATGGGAGAAGGTGAGCATCGATAAACCAGAAAATGTGGTGAGGGCCCTGGGGATATTTTATAGACTAAACTGGATCACATCCCCTCAAATTTACGTATCAAACAATAAATCTGATAGTCTATTAAAGTAATGCTAAGGACTAGTCCAAACCAATAACATAAAGAGTGCTAAACCACTGAATTTATACAGAAAATTAATCAGACCCTCCTGAAAAGGTAGGATTTCCACTGGATGGTGGTCAACATGAAGGGGACCATGGTGACGGTGGCAAGAGGAGGAGAGAGAGTGACACTGAACATCTCTTGGCTCGAGACAGTGCCCGCGCCCCACTCCATCCAAGAAGCTGACTGCTCCCAAGGTCCCGAGGGGCATGACGGGGCAGAACAAGAGTAGCCCTGGATGGACACCGGGCCGCCCCCAAATCCAACGGCACGGGCGAGGTACATCAGGGGCCGGAACCTTCGCCTGTTGGTACAGGCATGCCGGCGACGATGAGCCCTGAGCAACCGGAGACCAAACAGGCTGCCCAGGGTGATCACCCCTGGTACGGACTAAGGAGGAATCCTAGACCAAGCTCCCAAATAAAAAACTATGTCTGTCAGGTGGTGCAGAAACCAACCTCCAGCCGAAGGAAAAAGGACTGGGTTGGGATGGGATGTAACGTTTGCCACAGTCTAGTTGTTGCCGGCCGTCGCCGAATATGTCGCACCCACACGCTCCGTCGGCAGACGGAGTGCGCCGAATAAAAGGCAGGGGTGTGCCCGCTTGGGGGCAGTTCCACACAGACCTTATTACAAGTGTGCGTGTCTGATTTGCATGTGCTCTGATCACCTACCGCAGCACGCTGCTGAGCCCGCGCCAAGACTCTACACCTACTGCACTCTTACGAAGACTGTCAGGATAACGGTCACGTTTTGAGGGAGTATTCAGTCGGCTAAATTGTAAGTTACCAAACTGAAGACTAATTTAGGTGTCATTATACACAATTGAAAACATTATTTTCGACGCTGAATTGTATTGTATTGTGAAATTACACTGAAAAATACTGTAAGAAACAGGAGCGCCTCATGAATGTGTTGAAGGCGTGGGGCAAATTTATTGGCCAGCCTAATGAGGTAAGACTTCTATGTTCGGATTTCTAATAGCTCTTAGTCCTAGACCCCCTATGGCTTCCAGGTAACAACCATCATTACATCTAATTTCATGCCCCTAATGGGATCTGAACATTCACTCTTCATGGAAAAGTCTTCCCACCGAAGAGAACTGTTTTCATTTCCCTTAACGCCTCAATTTTCACTGACCTACATCTTCCAAATGGCTGCAGCAGATTGCAGTGATGTGAGTCACAACAAGCAGCAGTCATTGTGCTGTCTCTTGCCACTTACTGAAATTTTCATACAGTACAAAACGCACAGCATGCTTCCTGAATGATTAACTTCTCCTGCCATAAAGCTCTGCCTAATGAGATTGTCTAATTCCAGCGTGTGACTGGTTTTAAAGAGGAGGCCTCATTAGCACATCAATAAAAAAAGACTCTCGCAATTTGGTGTTGACAAGTGGTACATAAATGTAGCTGCAACGCATTTATGTTCTCGGATTTGTTTTTCTTTTAAATTATGTGGCCAATTCTCCTGTATCTTGGAAACAGTTGCTACGAAGTGTTGCTGTCTGATTTAGCTTTTAGTGCGGGTAAGTGGCATTATATGCCGAAAGCTGCTTCTAACATATATTATAATTCCTCCCAGCCCCAAACACTCTTACTCTCATTCTCCAGTTGACAGATGTGTAGGTCCCTGCTGAACACTCACACTTTGCTGATGAGAATAATTAGCATTTGGGATTCATTCTTTAAAAACACTACAAAAGGTGCGTGCGACGATCACAAAACAGTGCTGTCTGGCGCTATTACATAGTGGTAAGAAATAGATGTCCTTGGTGCAAGCAGTTTTTACCACTTTGCTTTGATAGTAATTTGTGAATGTGACAATGTGGGACTAGAACTTACGGGGCTATCTGCACATTTTGTGTGTTACCTTTTGTTGTGGTGGTGTTTTCATTTATTGTGTTTTTGTGCTGCATTATTGCAATGTGATATTGTGTTGTACTGTTTTTGTGCTGGTCCCTGTTAAGGTTTGTGCTGTTATTGTGCTCTGTATTGTGTTATGTTGATATGTTCTGTTGTTTACTGTAGTGATGTCATCTGCTGCTACATTACCAGCCAAAGTGGCACCTCCTGCGACAAGATACCACTGCTTAAGGCGGTCCTACACTGCTCCAGCTCTTCAACAATTTAAGACACCATTCACCTCAAAACTGTAGCAGAGATCTGTCTTGAATTAAGACATTCAGGGCCTTATTTATGAAGGCCTGTGACACTTTTATGCCACCAATGCTTCACTTTTTGTGATGTTGCGGCGGTAAATATAATGCACCATCTTGCGCCAGATTTACAAAGTGATGCATCTAAGCAGATGTGTCACTTTGTAAACCCCTGCGCTACATTTTACCTGCATCAGGTATAATGTATGCAGGGTGGGTGTTCCCCTGCAGTAAAGGGTAGTCGAAGTGGCGCAGAGAAATCTATGAGATTTCACTGCGACACTTCTAGGACTCTACTGTATCAATATCTTACGCCTGCCTCACAACAGGCTTAAGACTGATGTGAAAGGACACATTGCTGGAGTTGAGTCTGTTTTCAGACACACACCAGCAATGCTCCACTTTTGCACCTGCAGATATGTCAGAAAGACTGATGTATCTGTAAGTCCTTGCGACATGGAGGGCCGTATATTAAATTCGACGCATCCATCCTGTTGGAAGTAGGGCGCAGTGAAAATTGTTGCATCGCAGTTTTCACACAGTGATGCAACCGTTTTCATAAATGAAGCCCTCAGTGCTCAATTTATGTGATATGGAACCACAATTTAATAAAGATTTATTTTCGTTTCACTGCAACATTGCCTTGTGTTTCATTTGGCACAGGATATTTTGGAGCATTCGATTAGTAAATTCTGTTGACCTTATGTTTTGCTCTCTTATACTGCTCAGATTAATATTTTGAGAGACCAAACAATTTTATAATTGTCAACAGTTTTGCAACATTGGCAGTTATACTTATATTGAATCCGTAACCAGGATTTTGAAAGGTAAGGACTTCCATTTGGCTATAGCAAGGGTTTTAGCTAGACCCCGTAAATTGGTTGGTCCGTCTCACCACAATGAATTAGCCCTATTCCAGTATCCATTACAGCGAACAACTTAAGATTGACTTGATGTTCATACCTCAGTTCTTCTTTTGCCAATTCATATTCTCTTCCCTGCATCTCCATTGTTTTTTTATAAGGCAGACGTTCGGAGCTGTGTTTGTAAGTGGCTTCTGTACAAGTCAAACCTAATCCATACTGAAAGTTTCCAGCGACATTTAGTCTGATAGTCAACTTTGATATTGTTCTGCTGGATACTGAATTCAACTATTCAATATGTCACATCTATTTTCTTCACTCTTGTTGTCAACACTGTGAACAATATACTCTCACTTCTGGCTCTTTAGGGAATAAAATACTCATCCTCCTACACTTCTTCCCCTCCGTCCACCCAAGTTTTATTTTCTTTCTTTACTCAAAAATCTTTCCTACTACTCCCTTCACTGATCTCTGCCCTCCATCCCCTATGGATCCTTACTTACTTACTCGAGTTGTAGACAAAACAAGAACAGAAGGAGGTCTGAATAGAAAATACATTAGAATGCTCCCTTGCTTTCAAACCAATATGTCCCTCCACCTACTCCCATCTCTTTAAGAACTCATACTGTGTTTGATAACTCTAATTCTTCTTCTCCTGACTGAAACTCTAGTTCATCATATGGTTTGTCAGCCCCCTGAGTTTTCTTCATATCTTAATCAAGAAAACCCCAACTCTTTGGCACAACTTTTCTTGAAAATGGACCTTCTTAGATATCACATGTCACTGTCAATCTCAACATCTGCCTTCCACACAACTGCTGCTGAAAAATCCCTGATGCTAATGTAGTGCATTTATCAGCAACAAGACCAAGGAATAATCCAAACACTTTGAGAGCTACATCCACAAGTCTCCCATCCCTAACCTTAGCCTTGACCAGGCCTCAATTTCCTTACCCATGTCCACAGTCATAAACTTCAGACCTCATAACAACTGTCAAAAACACTGAGCTTAACACTTTGTTATTATTCCTTATTAAACCTTTAAATAATCCTTTCTCCAGAATTGTTTATTTCCTATTGCGGCATATGCTGCATAACGGTCAGTTCGCCGCTAAGCACAGATTGTGGGTGTCTGATAGTATCATCACCTTTGACCTTGATCTTCTTGTTCTAACTAAATCTGGCTCACTCATATCTAACAGAACATAATGAACCTCCTTCTACTCCCTCAGTACTCCATTGTTAGGTGTGACTGTGAAGACAGGCATGGGGGAGGAATAACAGTTATTTTCAGGAATCTGATTCTAAGAGGTATAGAGAGAAATAGGAACAATCTCTCTTAGCCTATACTTATTTCAGATATCGGTATAAAGGGGGAAACATAAGCAATACATTTATACATCACTCACATTAAATCTTTGTTAGGCAACTTCAATAATTATTCAAACTTCAGTTTAAAGTTATTAAATTATCTATATAATCTTTTATCACCCTTCACTTAGAAGAACCGAAAATTCAAATATGAAGAGTGTTCAGTTCTTTGACAACGTAGAATCTATTGAGTGTGGACAGGGAAAGTGTGGGAAGGGAAACAGAACAGAAGTCTGTTCCCACCCGGTGGGAGAATGTTTAAAGCTCCTGCTGGCTGGGAGCAATCTTTCATGTTTGCTCCAACTGGCGGGAGATTAAAAAATGCACCCGCATACCAGGAGCAAACATAGGTTTCCTTGCCCGCGCTGGTGTTGGCAGGGAAAGTACTGTACAAAAATCAACAATGAGGGGGGGAATAGACCACTTGTCCTGTGTACCAGGGTCTCATTTAACGTGGATGCTTGTCGTTAAAAAACCCTCATATACGTACACAAGTCTGGGGCGGTATATGTTGGTTCTCCGCCTTCGTGTGTCGTAATAGCATGATCATTGGGCTTTTTTTTGTCCAAATGCTTGCCTCCCCATGGAGGAAGACCAACTGGTTCTACAGTAGTGGTCAGAGAGATAAAAAGAGGGTGTGCTCGTGCTCAGTGAAAAAGTGATTTTGAAGATAAAATACCCGGTTGTCAAAACTCTTTTCCTTTATTCTTGAGATATTTGACTTTGGGAAATTAAAATCGTGAACGTGCATGTGAAGACCTAGTTATTGGTCTAATGCACTGTCAATAATCTTTAGGAGGTCTGGTCTACATGTTTCAGCCTCGTGCAGAGTCTAGAGGCTTTCGTCTGGACCAAAGTAGATTAAGGGGAGCTTTGCTGGGCTCACCTTGTGAATTCTGGGGGCGGTTATTGTGTACTCACCACCCTTGGTGTAAGGAGTCAGATCTCTTAGTACCTGTTCCTTTTTTTTGATTTGGACATCTCTTCAGGATGTTAGTCAGATGGTAGTAAACCTCTTGCGGTTCCTCCGGCAGACCCACTTGTTCTGACTCTGACGTTATCCCAGGCTAAGGTGTATAACTTATTTATTTAGAAAGTTTTGTTAAGAGTCACCAAATTGCACCAAACTTATAGCAAACAAATGGACACTGTCTATAGAAGAACAATCCTAACCATAACTACCCACTGGAGATCGTATAAGCCGCATAAGCCACTTTGTATTTTTAATTCGGGTTACCAGAAATAGGAATTCCTCAAATTCCGCTGATTTTTCACTATATGTAGATTTGCACCTGTTTGGCAAGTCTCAATTAAACTTTGCAGACCTATTTTTCTTTCTACATTGGTGGATGATATAAAGCTTTGTGTTGATTGGTCAAGGGGGGCGCAAATTTAAAAGGGGAGTCCCTAAACCTGTTTTTCCACTAATGCATTTTCCATAGCCTTTTGCATCTTGCATAGCGTGAAAACGGCTGAACGGATTTATATTAAATTGATAGGATTAGACATTATGGGGCACAGATGATCCTTTAGTGCACTTCAGGTAAGTAGGGTAAGTATTTTTTAAGTTATAAGGTATTTTAGCTTAGTGATATCTGTTGTCACATTATTTTTGCAAAATTTCGCAGTATTTCGCGGGAGTACAGTGGTACATAGCAAGTCATTATGTGATTGACAAATGACTGCCTTTGTAAAAGTTAAAGACAGCCATGTTGCTTTTGGGTATACTTTGCATGTGTTCTGCATTTCACCCTTGGATGTAGGTTAGTATTAGTTTTGATATTTTTGCCCTACCTCTTACCATGTTATGAAAGTAAAAATAATTAGGTGACAATATTACATTTTTTAAATCTATTTTTGAAAAATTGTACTAAGTACTGCGGTGCTGCCCCGGTAGTACCAAATTATGAAATGTAAATTTAAAAAAAACAAAATGTTAAAAAATGTAAAATGCACTGTAGTACCCTATATTTTACTACATATATTATGCTACAGTGTATTTTTGACATATTGTAATCTTCGCAAAATCATCTACAAAGTAACCTACAAATCACCACACATCTTAAATGTTTTTTTAAATACACAGTACTCCCTAAATACATTTCTATACCTATTAACAATTTCATAAAGTGGTGATAGATGGGGAACAACAAAAAAACTATTACTTAACTAGGTCTAAGACCCTAACCCAGAAGACAGTGAAATGCAGAACGCAGCCAAAATGTGCTGAAAACAACATGGATGCCTTTAAATTATGGTGAACACAGGTATTAGCCAATTACATACTGACTTATCTTGCACATGAACCGCGGTATAATGCAAAGTTACTGCACTATACCGTTGAACAACTTTAACACTGCTTACACTTTTCACACATACTACCAAAATATACCATCTATATCAATTAATCTATTCTCCTGCCACATTACATATACATCTTTTAACACACTTTCACAATACTCTAGGTTTCAGGGACGTTATAGTTACAAATTATCATTTCGAAAAACCTCTGAAATTCATTGAAAAAACCATAGGTTTCAGGGACGTTAGAGTTACAAATTAGCATTTAAAAAATCTTCGAAATTCACTGGAAAAAAACATAGGTTTCAGGGACATTATAGTTAGTTGCACATTTCACTCGTACAAAACCATAAAAATTCAGCCGTTATAGTTAGTAGAGCTAACTTTAACTCGCACCCCGCAATGCACTGCTGAGGACGTCACATATTACATCACTCATGACATGGTCAGTGACATCACTGATGACATCACTGATGACATCATCCACGTGATAATTTGATGCACCTCTTCAACCCTAAAATAACCTTTGATACACCCACTCTAAAATAACTAACATTTTCTAAACCATAGACAAATCAATAGCAGTTACTTTATACCCACTGACTACTTCCTAGTTATACACACACATTCATGCATTCACCCATGCAGTAACTCATTTATGCAGTCACTCATCAATATAGCACTATTTTATATACTCATACACCTATACAAACACTCATACACCGTCACTCATCCATAGAGTTATTGACACACGTAGCTAGTCATGTAAAAAATCTATAACACTGATGTTTAATCACCTATACAGTTATACATTCAGTATCTAACCTATTCATACAAATAGTAACATATACTGACTCTCTTATTCAATCACTGACGCACGCACACACTCATTTATACAGCCAATCTCACAATTACTCACTATCACATAGTCATTTATATACTCCAATACTCACATATGCTGCCTTTCACATATGTAGTTACTCACACATATACCAGTGAGATATACATTCACTCTCCAACACAGTGATACACACACACACTCACCAACACAGCTATTTCCACATGCACTATTGAACCCATACACCTAGTAAATTAGCCACTCACACATGTTGGCAGAAAGTTACACACTGCCCACCCACCTACCCACCCAAACACAGAGTCACCCATACTAATACTTATGCTACCAATAAGTAAGCTATATAGACAGTCATGTACCTAATCATCAACCCATGCAGCAGCTTATATAACAACTTCTCAGACTGATACAGACATTCACACAGTTTAGTCACTAACCCATGCATTCAGTGAGAGACATTTAATCATTAACGTATACAGTCAGTCACACACCTAATAAATCCTCCACCCAGACACTTATACACCAACTCATTCTTCAATACACCTTGGCACTAACATATATAAAATATATTTAAAGTTTACAAAAACACACATTCACTGGATGATATCATCAGTGATGTCATCAGTGATGTCATTTGAGATGTCATCAGTGATGTCATCAGTGATGTCACTGACCATGTCATGAGTGATGTAATATGTGACTTCATCAGCAGTGCATTGCGGGACGCGAGTTATAGTTAGCTCTACTAACTATAACAGCCGAATTTCTATGGTTTTGTATGAGTGAAATGTGCAACTAACAATAACGTCCCTGAAACCTATGTTTTTTTCAGCAAATTTCAAAGGTTTTTGTAACTATACCATAGCTAAAACCTATGGTTTTTTAGTGAATTTCAAAGGTTTTTAAAATAATAATTTGTAACTATAACGTCCCTGAAACCTATGTTTTTTTTAGTGAATTTCAAAGGTTTTTTAAATGCTAATTTCTAATTATAATGTTCATTAAACCTATGGTTTTTTCAGTGATTTGAAATTATCATTCCATTTTCAACCTAGTGAAAACAGGCGATATCGCCAGTTTTCCAGCAAAGGCTTCCGCAAAAAAACATTTGCCACAAATGAGAGCAACAACTAACGCAAATAATATGCAGAGTAGGCGTTCCTGTACAAAAATAACACAAAAACGCCACTTCCCAATATCTTCAACGAGCAGCCAACTCTGCGGTGCGATCCAAAAACAGGCGATAAGCTGCGTTAGCAGTAGGAATGTACCATCTGCCTTATACTGGTGTAAAGTAGGATGACTACCTACAGTGTGAAAGGGAGCTCAGCCCAGAATCACATCTGAAGACCACCACATGTCATAGAGCTACTGATCATGCACCTCTGACACCCAAGAAGGCCACACAACCCACTGCCACCACACACAGGACCTCCCCCCAGACCACCCCCTACTACCACCGCGGCAGCGCACAACAGGACAGTGGACCTTCCAAAAACGGCATGGCCCCTCAGCCACACAATATCTGAATGTTGCGAGATGTGGCAACCAAACATGTGTGAAGGACGCAAGTCACCCAACAATAATAATGCCCACAATACCAAGTGAAGTAGTGATGTGCTGGACAGACCTCACTATGCTGAGCACAAACCTCTCCATGTGTACATATACTGCTGGTGATTGTAGTGTTGTGGACAGTGGACACAACCATGTTACCTCAGGCAGTGGGGAAGATCTCGGTCATGTACCTGTATCCTCGTCCCCTGGAGGTGGAAGCGCAGTGGGCTGGTCCAACATACGTCATCACTCCAATGTAGAAGTGTGAATAAATAGGCCAGGACTCTGGGCGTGGTTCACTTGTGTAAAGGCCAACGCATCTGCCAGAGCAGCGGCCCTCACCCTGCCATGTGGCTGCCGCCATGACCACGGGCTTACTCGACACAGGCCCCCTGCGAACACAGCAGCACAGCACCGCAAACTCATGTCTGTACAGACTACTGCCTTCGATCTACACTGCGGACAGTAGGGATCACAATTCAGATGGAGTGGCGATTGCAGATGACGCAGTCCAGTAGGTAAGACACATTGCTCCCAGTGCGACCTACCCAGACCACGCATCATCGCAGGCTGCGTACACACTGAGCGCCAGAGGTACCACTAACTCAGTGCACCACAAGTCAATGCCAGGTGGCCTTATTAAGGCAGAATTTACTACCAGTGCAGCCCGGCCGGACCACGCATCATCGCAAGAGTCCAGTAGGCAACTAACTACAGTGTCCTTGAAACCTACACAATATCCTTTTAGTATCCTTGCTTCAAGAACTTCTTTTATATCAGCTATAGCTTTACTACAATGACCAAATTCATCTTGCAAGTCCAAATGAACACTGAATGGCAGTCTACACTGCGGACAGCAGAGCTCATATTTCAAATTCAGTTTTGATTTATTAATTGCAGAGCGAACTGTACTCTATGTCCTCCGATTTTGTCAGGAGGAAGTGACAAAAAGCATTCCTCGATGTCTGAGCTGACTACTGCCTTCGATCTACACTTCGGACAGCAAGGCTTACAATTCAGATCAAGTCGCGATTGCAGATGACGCAGTCCAGTAGGCAAGAGACATTGCTCCAAGTGTGGCCGGCCCGCACAACGCATCATCGCTGGCTGCACACACGCTGAATGCTTCTGATGCCCCTACCTTAGTGCACCACAACTCATGGACCCTTTATGATAGAATCTTTTGTGTATGATTTCAGATCTTCTGCCCCTACCTCAGTGCAGCACAAGTCATGGACCCTTTATGATTGAATCTCTGTGTGTGATCCAATGATTACTGTTGTACTTGTTGCCAGCACCAACCATTCCCAAAGGGCTGGCTTACACTCACTCAACACGCATCCAGTACAGACGTCACTGGACATGTGACCCTGGTAATAAAAAGGAGTTGAGCGCACATGCCCGTACCCAGTTCCATTATCTATCTGTGTCCGTGTGTTCATTATGTATGGAACATGCTGCCCCTAGGCCCTACCACATTACATAGTGCTCTGGACAGTGTGTGCAACCATCTTACCTTTGACAGTGAGGCAAAACTTTAGTTATGTAACTTTGTCTCGGTCATTATACAAGTATGTACGTAGAGACTGCATCATTAGAGTACTGCAAGGAGAGTGTATACTGAATTTATAAGTGTGTGAGGATCTTCGGAGTGATTGTATAAGTACATATGTTGGCGCAGCCTAACTCCGACTACTACCTTGTCTCTAATTGGCTGCCCTCCATGTGCCAAAAACTGAAACTTCAACTTTCCATGGCCCTGTATTGCTACAGCTGCAACACTCCACTGAATGTGCAATAAACTTCATATCTACACAGATATCTCATGTCCACCATCTTCCTTGTGTAGACCTATGGATGAATATAGGGTCAGTAACTCCCCTTACCTTCCATGTTGGCCATATTGTGGGACTTGGCTCACAGAGTGACACTTTGGCTTTTGCAACCCTGGCGACGGTCGCACTCCAACACGGACACCCACATCCAGTGTTGTCAGATTTTTTAAGCTTTCTATAGCCCAAAGCCAACTAAAAAGTGGCCCAATCTAGCCCAATATTGCTACTGTAGGGAAGGAGGGGCAGGGACGTCATCAAACAGGCGGTGAATTCATTGGAATTGATGTTGCAGCAGTATGCCAAGTAAATATTTGTCTAATAGAGCGCTTCAACATACTACTTTGCGTTGTATATATTTATAATCTGGCAACTAGCACAAACCAAATTTTTACCACGAAACTGGAAAAATATAGTCCAATTGCGGGTGATCTAGCCCAATCTGGCAACACTGATGCCACAGCCACTCCCTCATGGCTGGTATACACCCACACCACACCCATCCAGCACAGGCGTCACAGGACATGTGACCCTACTAATATAAAAGACCGGGCGCACGTGCACTACGCCATTTTAGAGTTTAGAGTACATGCCCTCACTTCTCACTGAGTTAGTAGCATCACAAGCACTGAGCGGGTGTACAACCTGCGATGATGATAGGTGCACTAGTATGTCCTATGCCATGGCTATATAAAGACTCAGTACCCAATGTGAGACCTATTACCTTCCAGACCGGAGCTGCATGATGTGGAGGGTGCTGTCACCGCTAAAAGGTGAGCAGTGAGGCTTGGGTGCGCAGCGGCGGGCAGATACCTCTGGGTGGCGGGAATGGATGGGGTGCAGCAGCCTGAATGTAGAAAGGCTGCACAGCGATTTAGGCATACGCAGTCGTATATACCCTGCCATTACCCTTTCTTATTGCATTTTTAACAAGTTTTCCAATAGCAGGACAGTTTTTACAGTCAGCCAAATGTCCATTGTTCCCATATCTGGAGTAAAGTAGTTGAGTATTTCTTTTTTCATACTTTGCACCCTTAAATTTACCATCAAATTTTGACGAACTTTCCTTTCTCTGTTTTTTTTTTAAAGAGGTAAGGTGTGTTGGGAGCATCGAAGCATGCAGACACGAGCAAGACAATCCTCTCACAGCTCGTGGCTGCCACACTCTGGGAATGTTATGTTTTGAATGTGAGAAGGTTGGGAGGTAGGAGTTAATGGGGGTTCAGTCATTCTTGCTTTATACTTGCTGCTTACAAAACATGTTCTGAGGATTAAACCACATCAAGAGAATTACCGTCTCTGTCTTTTCATTCCTGCATACTGGTCTTTCCTACAATTACTAATTCTGTACTATCTTTCAGATGTGGGAGCTTGAGGGTGCACTATGTCCCGGCACGTGGTTGGAGACACACTGGTGACACAAAGGTGAGCTGCGGAGATTTTCTCCAGTGTCACTCTCTCACTCTTTCTCTCTCTCTCTCTCTCTCTCTCTCTTTCTCTCTTCCTCTCTCCTTTGATGGACGCATGATGCACAATCCTATCTTGCTTTTTATCTAACAGACTCTGATTCACAAATTGACGTTCCCCCCAACGCCACCAGAGCTGAACACGTGTAGAACCTGCGATGATGAGTGGCTATCCTGGCAATCAACACACATTTTGAAATGTGAGCTCCATTGACCACGTGTACTGAGGCTGAGGAGGTTCCTTCGGCACGTGCCAACTCTCTTCGACACACGCCGGTGGCGGAAGGTGAGCAGAGAGGCTTGTTTGCGCAGCTGGCACTCACCTCCGGCCAATGGCAGTGGGAGTGCATGGGGTGTAGCAGCCTGGGTACGCAGCGACTGTTATACACCTCTCGGCAGTGCAAGTGTATGGGCTACAGCAGACTGGGGACCATAATATCAAAAACGGCGATAACATTATCACTGCTTTAGCTGCTGGAAACTGCCACTAAAGCAGCGATAAGTGGCTTGATAATATGCCCTTGAGAATTCCCATAGAAGCCCAGGTTCTGGTGTGAAGGACATCAAACCTGGGCATCTATGGGAATTCACAAGGGCATATCATCAAGCCCCTTATCGCTGCTTTTGCGGCAGTTTCCATGCCGCTAAAGCGGCGATAATGTTATCGCCGTTCTTGATAATGTGACCCTGGGTGCGCAGTGGCTGTTAGACACCTCTGGGCAGTGAAATTGGATGGGATGCAGCAGCCTGGGTGCACAGAGCCGAAACAGAGAATTACACATGTGCAGTTGCATATAGTCTGCAATTACTAATTCTATACTATCTTTCAGATAACTATACTTGAGGGTGCAGTATGTTCCGGCACATGGTTGGAGACACACCGGTGACACAAAGGTGAGCTGCAGAGATTTTCTCCAGTGTCAACACTCCCTCTCCATCTCTTCCTTTCCCTCTCTCTCACACACTTTCTCTCTTTCTCTGTCTCTTCCTCTCTCTCTCATTCTTTCTTTCTCTCACTTCTTCTCTCTCACACTGTTTGTCTCTTTATCTCACACTGTTTCTTTCTCTCTTCCTTGTATCTCACTCTTTCTTTCTGTCTTTCTTAATATTTCTCTCTTCCACTCTCTCACTCTTTGTCTCTCTTCTTCTCTCTCACTCTTTCTCCCTCTCTCTTCCTCTCTCTCACACTGTTTCACCCTTTCTCTCTTACTGTCTCTCACTCTTTCTCTCTCTCTCTTCTCTGTCACACTGTTTCTCTCTTTCTCTCTCTCACTCTTTCACTCTTTCTCTGTCTTCCTCTTTCTTTCTGTCTTCCTCTCTCTCTTTCTCTTTCGCACTCTCTCTTCCTCCCTCTCTCACTCTTTCTCTCTCTTCCTCTCTCTCACACTGTTTCTCTCTTTCTATCTTCCTTGGGCCCGATTCACAGAACTAACTTAAGACAAAATACTAAACTTACTACCATTTTGGTATTCACAGCAGGCACTTACTCATTTCGGTATTCACAGAAGTTAGGAGTTCTAACTTTAGGACTCCTAAATGCCTTCTGTGAATACCGTAAGTCTTAAAGTTAGGATTTTTCTCAGTTTAGGAGTAGTAAAGTTAGGACTCCTAACTTTAGGACTCCTAAATGCCTTCTTTGAATACCAAAAGTCTTAAAGTTAGGATTTTTCTCAGTTTAGGAGTCCTAACTTTACTACTCCTAAACTGAGAAAAATGCTAACTTTAAGACTTTCGGTATTCACAGAAGGCATTGAGGAGTCCTAAAGTTAGGAGTCCTAACTTTACTATTCCTAAACTAAGAGGAACCCTACCTTTAAGACTTTCTGTATTCACAGAAGGCATTTAGAAGTCCTAAAGTTAGGAGTCCTAACTTTACTACTCCTAAACTGAGAAAAATCCTAACTTTAAGACTTTCGGTATTCACAGAAGGCATTTAGGAGTCCTAAAGTTAGGACTCCTAACTTCTGTGAAAAAAACATTATAATGCACAACGTGCCCAGGTTAATATGGCCGATAGCCTTTCACTTTAACCCTTTCGACGCGCATGACGGAACGGTTCCGTCATGCACGTCGGTTGCGCTGTGCGCATGACGGAACCGTTCCGTCATGGCCCCGCCCGCGCACGGAATCTTCAGCGTGGCGCGGAAATCCGCGCTGCGCTGAAGAGGTTAAAGTAATGTGTAGTCCATTGTTTATGTTGATGTTTGCAATTCTAAGTATGTTTATTATGAATAAGTCACGTTGACGAACATACAGGTATGGCGGTCACGGGGCAAGATATGCTGAAATGACATTGTGTGCATATTAACACTTCTTTTCTTTACTTTATTGTATCAATTCCTGAATTTTCACATCGTGACCAGGCCAATATGGCCGCCAGCTTTTTGGCTTGAAGTAATGCACTGCTAATGACGTCACATATTACATCACTCATGACATGGTCAGTGACATCACTGATGACATCACTGATGACATCTCAAATGACATCACTGATGACATCATCTACATGATCATCTGATGCACCTCCTCACACCCTAAAATACATACTACCATTCTCGAAACCATAGACACACCAAGACTAGCACAGCTACAATATTCTGTGCACTATGCATGCAGACCTCTAATCAGCTACATAGCTTTGATACAGTCTTTTAAATACTCAGTTAGTACCTATGCAATATAGGAATCCTTCTGTCTGTCCCATGCACTTCTCCAAACAACCATTCAGCACTATCTACATATCCTATCACTCTACCAATACCTAAGCACTAATAAATTTAGCATGCACTCTCTTTGCAGCACTGAAATTACTCCAGTTATAATATATATATATATTACCTACTGGCGGTCACTAGTAGGTAGTTACAGTTAGGACCTATTATCCATAGGAAATCCGCAACATTCTATTTGGAATAACTTTGGCGCCGGTTGACGAATCTTCGTGAAATTTTCAAAACTGGTTGGGCGCTCAGGTCCGCTCCTATCCTGAAAGTCTAGCGGTGATTCGTCAAGCGGGGGCCAAGAAAAAAGGTGGGTCGCAAAACATGTTTTCCATAGGAACCTTTAACCGCAGCTGCAGCCCGAACTGCTGACTGGGATTACACCAAATTTGGCAAAGAGGTAGTCCTTGGTTCAGAGTCGTGCCTTTTGTTTAAATGGTGTAAATCCTTTCAGTAGTTCCTGAGAAAATCAAAAGTAAAATCACATATATATCTGGGCGGAGCCTAACCACACATCTCATCATGAGATCTGATTGGCTGTCAGCACTTCATCCAAGAAGTGTTGGCAGCCAACTTGGGACCAATATACATGATATCACCTCATTAAAAAGCATTGCAGTTAATAGAAGGTTTTAAGACTTTAGTTACATTATAAATCATGTGTTGATGGTACCATACTCATTTTAGGAATTGTGGTGTGTTCTAAGGTGATTTTACCATGTGAAAAAGCCTTCTGCTGGGATATCATGAATCCTGTTTGAGAGAAAACTATTTTCTCATGCTTTTCCCACAGTGGTTTGGAAGGTGATCTATAAGCTAAACTGAGAGCACATTTTCTGTAAATTCACATTATCTTTCTCAGTCATGTGAGAATGAAGTCTGACATTCTCAGTAAAACATGCACATCCAACAAGGGCAGAGACTGTCAGTTGATTCCTTTGTGTTCTACTGCAGCTTCCCAGAGTGTTCTAAAGAACAACAAGAGCGCTAACAGTCCTACTTATGACAAACGTATTGCACACCTGAAGCCATCGTGATTGGAATAAAGTGGTAACACTTAAAACATTTAATTTTCAAAGGAACAAAATGAGGGGGTTCATTTTGCCATAGAAATTATGATTAGTGCTGCAGAAAGAAAAATTAGGGCACATTTTGACTTCTCAAATCCTCTTCTATTTCATTAAAAAATTCTGACATGCAGACTGAAACATGCCCTTTGAATACCAACAGCAGACTTCCCTGATGAGCAGTAGCTTTACTACAGTGATCTAATAAGCAACTAGAGTGCTAACATTCTGAATTTATGACAAATGTGTGACACATCTGAAAGCCTTCTTGATGGAACCAAAGTAAACAACAGAAAGTATTTCCTACTGAGGAGACTGCAGTAAATGAGGAAATTAGGAAACTTCATAACAAATAAGTCTCTCAAGATGGCCACCAGAGACAAAAGAGCCCAAATGTAGCACAAATATCAACCAGATGTAGCCCAAGTATAGCCCAATGACAGAATGTCCCAGAGTGTTCTTAAGAACAACTAGAGCGCTTACCTTTTTACTAATGACAAAAGTATGGCACACCTGAAGCCATCTTGATTGGGATAAACTGGTAACACTTAAAACATTTAATTTTCAAAGGAACAAAATGAGGGGGTTCATTTTGCCATAGAAATTATGATTAGTGCTGAAGAAAGAAAAAGTAGGGCACATTTTGAGTGACTTCTCAAATCCTCTTCTATTTTTACTAAAATATTCTGACATGCAGACTGAAACATGCACTTTTAATACCAGCAGCAGACTTCCGTGGTGAGCAGTAGCTTTACTACAGTGATGTAATGAGCAACTAGAGTGCTAACATTCAGAATTTATGGCAAATGTGTGACATATCTGAATACCTTCTTGATGGAATCAAAGTTAAAAACTGAAAGCATTTCCTACTGAAGAGACTGCAGTAAATGAGGAAATTAGGAAACTTCATAACAAATAAATCTCCCAAGATGGCCAACAGAGACAAAAGAGCCCAAATGCAGCACAAATATCACCCAGATGTAGCCCACATGTAGCCCAATGACAGAAGTGTGCATCACACAAGAACAAATTCATTTTGGTTGTAGATATGAGGAGATTAAGTGATTTGACCAGAATCACAGAATGTCGAGCTGAAGCAGAAACTCCAACCTGGTTCCCCAGTTGCAAAGTCTGCAGCTCTGGAAGTAACACCACATCCTCTCCCCTAAGTGCAACATTTAATCAAGTGGTCAACTGGATAAAAAAACATAAAGATAACAAATAATTTAAAAGTGATTTGTCGCTATTTGAAAACTCAGAAAATATGTCCACCAATACCTAAGCATTTATAAATTCAGCACGCACTTTCTTTGCAACACTGAAATTACTCCAGTTATTAGGCGTATACTTAAGGAATGGCGTAGTCAAAAACACAAGTGCAGGTACAATATTTTATACACTATGCATGCACACATCTAACCTGCTACAAACTATTGAATACGCTCTTCTAAATACCCAGTTAGTACCTATGCAGTGTAGGAATCCCCCTGTTTGTTCCATGCATTTCTCCAATCACCTATCCCGCACTATCTACATATCCTATTACTCCACCAATAACTAAGCACTTATAAATTCACTATACACTCTGTTTGTAATACTGTAATTATTCTAGTTACTAGTCATGAACTTATGGAATGGCCTAGCTACTAACACAAGTACATCTATAATATGTTGTGCACTCTCCAAGCAGACCTATAACTAGCTACATACTATTGATACACTCTTCTAAATACCCAGTTAGTACTCATGCAGTGTAGGAATCGTCCAGTCTCCCCCATGCACTTCTTTAATCACTTATCTACCACTATTAACTTATCCTATCACTCCACCAATACGTGTTCACTCTGTTTGCAGCACTGTCATCATTCCAGTTACTAGTGGTATTCTTATAAAATGACCTAGGCACCAACACAAGTACACATAAAATATTCTGTGCATAATCCTTACAAATCTCTGAGCAGATGCATACTATTGGTCCACTCCATTAAATACTGAAGTAGTACCCATGCAGCGTAGGATACCTCTTGTCAGTCTCATGCAATTCTTCAATCACCCATCCAGGACTATGTTCTTATTGTATCAGTCTGCCAATACCTAAGCACTTATGGGGCAGATTTACAAGCACCCTGCGCCACCAGTACATCACTTTTTGTAACGTAGTGATGGGCCAGGCACTCCTTCATATTTACAAGGAGAGGAAAAGCCCCCCTGCATGTTTTTTCCTCTCCTTGTAAATACGACCCCTTCATACACAGAACTTTACGTTGAAGGGGCGTCCCATAGGTGTTGCTGTGGGTGTTCCCACGCAACACCCATAGAACAAGACACATCTCCACATTTATGAGAAATCGTAAATCTGGAGATGTGTGTGAATGCTGCGCCATCCTAGAGTTGGTGTAGCAAAACGCAACGAGGAGAATTGGTTTCATTTCTCCTCATTTTTTCCTCTTTCAATGCATGCTGCATTCCACAGCATACATTGAAAGAGGAAAATACCTTTACTGATTGCTTTTGTGCAGGAAGGTGTCCCTTCCTGCACATAAACAGTCTCCACACGACACAGACATCCTTGCACCATGGTGCAAGGGTGCCTGTGTCACCGCATGGCTGCAGTTTGTGCAGCAGTGCAGAGGGAAGCACAGAGTTGCAACATATTCATGTACATATGTCACATCCCTGGGCTTCGGAAGTGCCACCGTGCAGTGCAGCTAAAGAGCTTGCAGTGTCACGCTGCAGTACTTCCTCATAAATCTTCACCTATAAATTCACCTTACACTACTAATGCATTCTTTCAGTCAACCATGCTGTATACAGATATTCAACCTAACTTTCACACATTACCTTGCAATTATAGTTCTTTCTTTAACCAGATATGGTAGTTCTGATAAGAACTTTTTTTTTCTTCTTTTTTCTTTTGTGTTTTTTTATTTGTTTGCGCAATTTTGTATTTTTTTTTGTTTTTTTAAAAAATGAACAAAAAAAAGAACGAATAAAACAAGAAACATTTGGAATTACTTATCATTCCAAAAAGAAAAAAAAGAAAAAAATTAACAACGATGGTTGCCTTGCGCAGCACAAACTGCATCCACCGACTTCTTACACTTCTTACACTTTAAGCAGTGTTGCTCGAGAAAGGCGAATTCTGGCCTAATGTCCATTGCAGGTGTTCCTGAGGACGCTCCAGATGTACTTGCCACAGCAGGTGAGGGGTTCAAAGCAGCTCGCCTCATTTCCTCCCGAGCAAGATTGAGATGATGTGTGGTCCGGAGATGCTTGAACATAGAAGCAGTGCCACAAGAGTATTTTTTTTTCACTGCCTCTTGACAGGACTCGGTCACAAATTGTGCACGTCACCTTTCTCGCATTTACTTTCTTCTCTCCAGGTGGAAAAGTGAAGAATTTCCACACTACAGATTCCGGCCTCTGTGGACGTGGTGCCTCCTGCAAGAATTCTTCTTCAGAAGATACTTCTTCCTGCTGCTGCTGCTGTCCAGATGCCATTTTGTTTGATATTTTATGGAAAACACCCAAAAGAATAAGCAAAAAGGGTTCTTGTAGGAATAGAGATGTCTCTCTAAAGATGCTCCAACAAGAATGATTAAAATGGGTGGGGTCCTTCAATAGTTACAGTGGGAAATATTATGAACCAATTAAATCTTTTTTTTTGAGGTCACATGGGATCCGCACACTCTGCGCTCACGAAGCACGCACCCGATGCGACTTCGCGAAAATATTTTTAAAAATATTATAAGTTTATTATAAGTACAAATATATTATTTTTATGAATATCTTAGATAGTTTCTTGCCCTAATATGTATATTAAACACACATACATATCATTTTAGAACATAAAAAAAATTTGCGGGAGTCGCGCACCCCAGCACGTATATGACGTCACGCGGGACCCGCCACCGCGCAAGCATCGTGTACCGTAATGCGCATGTGTCGCGAATGCGCGGGAGCAGGAGTCGCGAACTGGTCGCATACCAATCGCGCACATCACGTAATAATAAATGTATATGATGTAACTGAAAAACACGCAGGCGTCGCACACCGTACGCGGATCCTTCATGACGTTTCTAAAATGGCAGCTAGAATCCGCGCACACACCGTAACGTGTACGCTTTGGGTGCGCGACTCCGGAAAACAATTGAACATTTTCTTAAAAAAAAATAATATAACTATATTAAAATAAAATAATTAAAAAAAACAATATTTCAGTTTTAATTTTTTTAAATTTCTTTTTGTGCATTTTTCAGAAAAATATATAATCTTATTTAATGAATAAAATATTTATAAATAAACAGTTACAAAACTGAAGAAAATCAGTACAAAAAATAGGTATAACTGCTATTACACTTAAAAATTTGCATTTAAAAAACCTTTGAAATTCACTGAAAAAACCATAGGTTTCAGAGACATTATAGAAAGAAATTAGCATTTAAAAAAGCTTTGAAATTCACTGAAAAAACCATAGGTTTCAGAGACATTATAGTTAGAAATTAGCATTTAAAAACCTTCGAAATTCACAGAAAAAACCATAGGTTTCAGGGGTGTTATAGTTAGCTGGACATTTCACTCGTACAAAACCATAGAAATTCCTCCGTTATAGTTAGTTCTGCTAACTATAACTCGCGCACCCGCAATGCACTGCTGATGATGTCACATATTACATCATTCATGACATGGTCAGTGATATCACTGATGACATCTCAAATATTGCACCAGGAGGTTGGTTTGCATAGTGGTGGAGAAAGGGTGTGTGACCTCCGAAGTCCTCACAGCAATCGTGCTCTGTGGAACTTACTGGAGGTAACAGGAGTGGTAGTTGGCTGCCATATGGAGATACGGGCACTTCGTACTCCAACCAGCAGTGCACCAGGAGGTGTGTTCGCAGAGTGGTGAAGTAAGGTGGTGGGACCTTCAACAACCTCTCAGCAATTCCACAGTGTCAGACTTACTGGAGGTAACAGGAGGGGTTGTTGCCCCCCAAAGACGCTCTGGTGCCAAGGGGACTTTATCCCCCAATCAGCAGTGCACCAGGTGGCATGTTTGCAGAGTGGCAGAGAATGGGGGCTTGCATCCAAACACCTCTCAGTAATCCCGCTGTGTGGGACTTACTGGAGATAACAGGAGGGCTTGTTGCCCCCCAAGGACCCTCTTCAGCTAAGGTAACTTCATCCCTCAGCCAGCAGTGCGCCAGGAGGCACGTTTGCAGACTGGTGGAGAAAGGGGGCAAAGCATCCGCTGTTTGTCATTTCTTTTTCGTTTTTTTTTTAGGGGAGGAGGATGCGTGGCCCTTCTTTGCCAGGCCTATTTTGGCCCTGAGGAACCCATGCCCCAGGGCCTGTCATTAAAAAAAATTACATTCAAGGGAGGTGGGCCAAGCGCCCTCCTCTCCCAAGCTTGGCCCGGGGACCCCATCCCCCAGGCCCGGCCTTTGTAATTGATGTATTTTTTAATAAAAGAATAAGGGGAGGGGGGCCACGCAGTCCCACTTCTAGGCCGATTCCAGACCCTGGGACTACATCCTCAGGGCTCAGATCTAGTGTGGGGGACCTTGTCCCACCTAGGGCACCCACTTAGCAATGTTGGGGACTGCGGGGAAGCCTGAAGGACCCCGTGGTCAATGCTGGTCTACTGCCTCCTGCGGAAGCCAGCATTGCTTTAACAGAGGGAGATGCTGACATGCAACTCCCTCTCTGTGAAAGCAATTGTGATTCCCTTTGAGCATCTTTGGTTCCAGGAACGGGGCAGCCCAGCCCCCTCCAATCTTTAATTGAGCCCTGGGGAGGTGGCGGTCCCTTGGGCTGGAGGTTCGCAACGGACCCCCTCCATTATATTATTTAAGTTCCAGGAAGGTGGAGGTCCCTGGGGCTGAAGGGGGGCCATGTGGGCCCCCATTTCTATGGTATTTGCCATAGGTAGGTGGTGGCCCCGGGTCTGTGGGGTCCATGTGGCCCCCGCAATATTTAAAGTTAAAGCCCCAGGAAGAAGGCCGCCCAAGTGGATCCGGGGGGTATGCGTGCCCCCGCTTTGTTTGTAGATAAAGCCATGAAGAAATGTTGGTATCCGGGGCTGCTAATTTAATAAATAGCCCAGGGGTGGGCTGTGCAGGTCCCCTGCATCAGTTTACTATTGTTTGCTCTGTGGAGGTGGTAGTACCTGGTACGCATGGGGTGCTGCATGAGCACTCCCCAAATAGATATAAAACACTGCCTCCAGGATTTGGCCCACCTGAGGGCTTCCTATAAAGACGTGCAGGAGATTGCACATAATTTGTTCAATTTTGCTGAAAATCCACGGGTCCACCCTTGAATTTGCGGTAAAATTAAATTAAAAAAATACTTTTAACCTCCAGCGGGATCCCTGTGGGTCCCCCCACCATATCTGTGAGTTCAGGGTATTGCTACCCTGACCCTTTTCTTAACTTTTTACTTTTTTTTTGGGACTCGGCTTCAAGCCCAGTCCCAAGATAGCTGCTAACACTTCCTGATTGAAGTGTGGCCAGCCAATAAAATATCAGTAGGATCCTCGAGTCCACTGCAGAGATTTGCATCGCCAGATATCTATATGTTTTAAACTTAAATATCTCAAAAACGACAGTAGCAGTAAAGTAATAAATACATAGATATATAAGTACATGGAAGGTATGCATGTATAAGGCAGGTACTATATCAATATTTAGGTTGTATGTAATAAGCTCAGACTTTCAGGTGTTGCTGTACTTTAAGTTAATTTATTTGTGTGTGTTTTCCTCTTTTCAATAATTTAATGGTGAAGCAATTGTAGATAAATAGTTATGATAAAATGTTCATATTGTGATAGATAAATAAATGGAGATATATAAGCATCTAATCAAATAAAGTGTACAAAACTATGCAGTGACCTATATACATGTTAAGCATAGAATAATATAACAATAAGTAATATATACATTTGTTAAACAGACCTAAACAATATCTATAAGCATAGTATTATACAAATTTATACAGAGAAATGCACATATCTAGATACATACATATAACCCAATGAAATGCTTATATACACAGGAATAGGCTGTTCATTTGTGTTTGAGTGCAGTGGTTATGTTGGGAACAACCAACTTTTGAGTAGTCTTCTTAAGATAAGATAGTTATCCACGGATATTATGTTTGTGGGTAGTGAGTTCCATAGTTCGGCTGCTTGAACAGAGAAGCATGTGCCACCTATCGTTTTTTTCTTATATGGTGGGATTTTGAGGTGAGGTGCCAATCTGGAGCAGGGGTTTCTTTGTTGAATGTATTTGGTGCTTTTATTTCTGATGAAAAGCAGCCCTGTTCCATGTTTTGCTTTGTGGGTGATACAAAGCAGCTCAAATATGGATCTTCTGGCAACCAGTAACCAATGTAGGGCCCTCAAGAATGGGGAGATGTGGGCTCGTGGCTTTACATGTAGGAGTAGTCTGACAGCAGAGTTCTGAATCCAGGGTAGTCTTTTCATAGTTGATAATGATGATCCGTGGTAGAGGCCATTGGTGTTATCAAGTTTAGACAGTACAAGAGAGATAGCAGCCTGGACCTTGTATGGAAATCTCAGGGTTGAAGAAGATGCATCGCTGAGTTTTCATAGTAATGAAGCTTGATCTTGCTAATTTGTCCACTTAGTCATTCATTGTTTTGATAGATTGGATTCCATGGTCATTCCAAGGTTTCTTACTACATTAGATACTTTAGGAGGTGGTCCAAGATCGTCAGGTGGCGAGTAGGTCATAATATTTCCTATCACCACATGTGAGTATTTCTGTTTTGGAATCATTCCACTTAAGAAGCCTTCATGTCATCCACTGATAAATGGCTCTGTGGTAACTGAAAATATGTGAGTTTTCAATGTCTTTGGCGCTTTCTAGTTTAAAGAGTATTTGTGTGTCATCTGCATAGTTATAGCATGTGAGCCGAAATTCATTCATGATTGCCGGTAATGACTTCATGCAGATGTTGATAGAGCCTTGTGGGACCCTTGCTTTTATGAAGTACGCTTTCGATGAGAAAGGTGGTGAATGGATGAAGTTTGTTCTGTTTTGAAGATTGGATGTGATTGAGTCGAGGGCAGTCCCCTCTATGCCTGCTTTGTGGAGTCTTCAGAGTGTCATGGTGAACTGCGTCAAAGGCAGCTGAGAGGTCCAAGAGAAGCAGTGCAGCAACCCTGCTTTGGTCTACTGCGCTTTTAAGGTCATCCCAGATAGCGAGGAGGGCAGATTCTGTGCCTCTTCATGGATGGAATCCTGTTTGGAAGTTGGAAACTATGGAGTTATCTTCAATGAATTGGGCCATTGGGCGAATGCTGCTCTTTCTATCAGTTTGCCCAGGCAAGGTCAATTTGTAATCTGTCTGTAATTGTCGGGGTCATGCGGGTCCAGATTAGTTTGCTTTTTAAATGGGGGTATTGATGTGTTTTTTAGGTCTTCTGGAAAGATTTCCGTAGTTAAGGAATTATTGATGATTCTTCTTACTGGTGTGGCAACAGAGGTAGTTAGAAGAATATTCTTGAATATTTGTGGTGGACAAGGGTTACAAAGCTTGCCGGCAGGCCTGCTTAATTTGACAGATTCAATAATTCATTATTTGATATTTGTTTTAAGGAATGGAGAGCCTAAGTTAGCTTACTTTTGGAGGGAAATTTTGGAAGTGGGTTAGTGCTGGTGTTTGTCCAACGTGTCTGCTTTGGTTTTGTAATGATTTCACAGTTTTTCTGTGAGCTCTTAAGTAATGGAATGAGTTCCTTCTATGTATTTAGGCTTTTGTAATCTGTGAGTATTTTATAAAATCCTTTATTTACAAATTTAGCATTGTGAATTCTGCCTGAATAGTACCTCTTTTAGCTTTTTTGATTGCTGACTTGTATAATCTTTTAAGTGTCTGTAGGTTAAGTGTGTCTTAAATGCTTATTGTTTTGAGCCAGTTGCTTTGTAGTTTTCTAATTTGCTGTTTTCTCTCTTTTAGTTCTGTATTTCTCCAAGGTGCCTGCTTTCTTTTGTCCTGTCTTGTTGTTCTGAGTGGTATTAGTTTATCAAAAGCTTACTGCAGCCACTTATAAAGTTTCTGAATGGAATTTATTGTGTCTAGATATGTGTTGGATGTTAGTTGTATTTGTAAGTATTCAAAACTGAGGGGCTCATTTATGAGCCTCTGCGTCACTTTTGCGCCACCGGTGCGTCACTTTTTGTGACGCACCAGTGGCGTAAAACATGCGCCATGATGCGCCATATTTACAAAGTGACGCATCTACCTAGATGCGTCACTTTGTAAACCCCTGCGCTACATTATACCTGCGTCAGGTATAATGTATGCAGGGTGGGCGTTCCCACATAAGTAAGCATCGTAGAAGTGACGCAGTGAAATCTACGAGATTTCACTGCGCCACTTCTAGGGTGCAAATGCGTCAATATCTTACGCCTGCCTCACAGCAGGCGTAAGACTGACACAGGCCCTTTCACATGGGGCTTGCCCCATGTGAAGGGACACATTGCTGGAGTTGCGTCACTTTTGTGACACACTCCAGCAATGCGTCACTTTTGCGCCTACAGATACGTCAGATATACTGACGTATCTGTGACTCCTTGCGACATGATGCGTCATACTGTAAATATGACGCATCATTGGAGTCGCAGGGAGGGCGCAGTGAAAAGTGACGCATCACTGTTTTCACGCAGTGATGCGTCACTTTTCATAAATGAGGCCCTGAGTTTGTTCCACGGACCATAGGTGGATGCATGTAAGGTTGTTTTAGGTGTGTTGCTTTGTGGTGTTTTATGTTGGAAAGCTAGCAAATGGTGGTTTCACCATGTGACTGGAGTAACTATTTGAAAGGTAACTACTTCTGGATTTGCAAAATGACATCTTGGATTTGTCCAGAGATGTGTGTGGGTTTGTGGATGATCTGACATAGGTTCAATGTGTCAGTGATGATGCTTTTTGGATTATATTGAAATTTACAAACAAAATCCAAATTTTACTTGCCCCTCTCATTGCGCCATATTCTCTGGAATCCATAAGTAAGAAATAATAGTGTCTCCTTGTGTAGCCATTGCCCACTACTGCTGCTAATCCAGATTCGAGTACTGTCTCAATAACTTTTTCCTGCAGCTGTAGGTGGGTCAGGCTTCCCATAATTTATACTCCAGACAAAACTTCTATGTATCTGGAAAACCACAACCCTAGGAGGGTGGCATCGGCGACAGGAAGTGGCAACCCACAGTTCATAAAAGCACTCTCCAAGACAGAAGAAAGCTTAGGTCTGATTCCAGGAGTTTACAAACACTGGTGCTTTATTACCAATCTTGGTGCATGGCAGATTGCTCCAGTCCAAAGGGTTTCGGTTCTATGCTAATGTTAGTCATTCATCCATTAACAGGTGTGGTCACTTTTGAAAAGGTAAAGTTGGAAACAAGAAAGCCCTTCCATGAATAAGGCTCATTAAGAGAGCCGAAATAGCGTTAGACTGGGATGACCTGCCATGCACCCCCTTTCCTGCACAAAAACAATCCTGCCAGCAACCCAGGCACCCTTGCGCCATGGTGCAAGGGTGCCTACATTAGCGCTAGGCTGCACATAGTGCACCAGCAAAGGGGGTAAGGACAGGAATGCACAGTATTTCATAAATACAGTGAATTCCTTCCTTTGCACATTGGAGTAGGGTAGCACAGCAAAAAGACTTGCGGCACTGCCCTACTCCAATTTCTCATAAATGAGGCTGCCAAGTATGTAGTAGGTAGAATCTGTGACCTATTGGAAACTTTTTCTGCAGAGCAAAAAAGCATGTGTGGAACATACCAAACACAAGTCGTCAACTGTCACCTTCACACAGAGTTACTCTTCAATACAAAGATTTATAACTTTTTAATACTTCTACACACATATAATGCATTAGTAGCACATGTGTTCTGTAGACATGTACACCCATTAGCTGGACAAAAACTGTACAAAATTAGGTAGAAAAGTAATATGGTAATTATCAACCACTATGTAAACTATAAAACAAACTAACACCCTCATTTGATTATATGATCTGTGATGTCATCGGTGATGCCATCAATAATGTCATTTGAGATGTCATCAGTGATTTTATAAATGATTTCATAGAACATTTCACGAGTGATGTAATATATGAGGTCATAAGCAGTGCATGACAGGGGCGAAAAATATAGCGGAGCTAACTATAAGTAGTGAATTTCTATGTTATTTTTTGTTCCAAATATTACTGTTGTCATTGACATAATCATCAAGTTATATTATAACTTTAACCTTTTTTTCAGTTAAATTCTAAGGTTTTATACCCTAAAGCAGATATTTTTATCACACATAACCATAATGGTACCTTAACATTGGTTATTTTTAGTGAATTTATTTTCTTTTTTAGTGTAAAGTAATATTTTATCACCATATGTGAAGTCAACCCCCATCAGAGATGGCCTTCAGCACCCCCCCACAGGCAGTTAACCCCACATTGCGCATGGCCTTCAGCCGTGTGCAGTGGGGATTTGGCATCAGTGCTTGGGCTTTTGCAGTGCCCTATGGCCAAACCCCCAAAAACCTGACAACTCCATGTGGCACTCAGCTTTTGGCCGTGTGCAGCAGGGGATTGGGCACAGGGCTTGGCCTGTCACCAGGCCTTGTGTCCAGTCCCCCAGCAGGCTGCCCAACCCATGATGTGCACTGTTTTTTGCTTGCATGGCATAGGATTGGCCTTCGGGCACTGGCACCACCAACCCCTGAGGCCAAAACATATATATTAAGGGGAGGGGGCTATGCAGCCCCAAAACCAGAGCATTTATTGGCCCTAGGGGCCCCATTCCTCATGGCCAGTTCCAATAAAAATGGGAGAGGGCAGTGTGGACCCATCCCCAAGCCTTAAAAGGCCCGAGGACCCCATCTCCTGGGGCCAAATACAATTTAACAGAGAAGGGGGCATGCAGCCCCCCTACCTAAGAACCATCTTGGGTCCCAGGGAGCTCCCCTCAGGGGGTATTTCTTGTCATCTGCTGCTGAGACCAGAGATCATGTTCTAAACTTTCACAAACTAAAAGTATGCAAACTTGCCTACAAATCCCACACCGTATGCATTAGCAGTATGCAAAATCTTCCCACCCTTTTCTCAGGATGATGGACAGCTTACTAAAAGAACCCCCCCAGAATGTTTCCTGCCTATTTTGGAGACGCGTTCCTCATGCCTAGGAAAACAATCACATTCCACAAGACACTTACTTACGTACTGTTGTCTCAGCAGTTCCACAACTGAAAAGATAACTGGTGAAGATGCCCGAGGAACAATGAAATTGGCAAAGTTACAGACACACAAGGTCACTGGAGATATTTTCTTGGCATCCTTTCTGCAGTTGTAGTGTAGGATATGCACTATACTTTTACCCAACAAGGTAGCAGTTATTAATTAGCCAGTAGAATGTTCTCCACTTGGGTAGAGGTGTTGCACAAATCGGTCTGCTCTTCTTGGATAAATACGCAGAGCAGGATTGATTCTGCACGATGCTCATTCCACAGAAATGAAACCTCAACTGAAAGTACTTACCGATATAAACAAAGCAGGTGCCCGAGTTGAAGCTCCACTTCTGTAAAGTACTAATCGTCCTAACTTTGCGTGCATGGCCAAGGCAAAGTAAGTGTGTTTTCTCAGCATTTCCACTGTAAAAAGTAATCTGTAATCCGTGATGGAGGTGTTTGCGTCCTTGCTTTTTTCAATCGCAATATATCAGGTAGTGACTGAGACGAGGGGGTTCTTTCTTGCCATCTGCTGCTGAGAGCAGAGTCCATGGCTCTCTCTTTTAAATGCCTTAAGTAATGCACAATAACCAGAGCACCACTCACATACCTACTCACAGACACACACACAGCCACTCACACGCCCACTCACAAACTAATAGCACCACTCAGATACCTATTCATAGACCCATACAGGCACTCACAGACCCACAAAGGCACTCACACATCCACTAACAGACCCACACAGGCACTCATACACCCACTCATACATCCACTCACAGAACCTACTCACACACTCATAGACCCAATCACAGACCCATACAGATACTCACACACCCACTCACAGACCTGCTTAGTCACTAGCACACCCACTCACAGACCTAATGAGACACACATGCACTCAGTCACACACTCACTGTCAAAGGTTAGTGGTTATAGTTAGGAAATAAAATATAAAAAACTTTAGAAATTCACGTAAAGACAAAGGTTACAGGGACGTTATAGTTAGGAAACTACATTTAAAAAACCTTAGCAATCCACTGAAAAAACAAAGGTTACAGGGAACTTCTAGTTAGGAAATAGAATTTTAAAAAACTTAGAAATTCAGTGCAAAAAACAAAGATTACAGGGGCATTACAGTTAGGCCCACATTTCACTCATTCAAAACCAGTGAAGTTCCGCAGTTCCTTATGCCCTTGTAATGCACAAGGTCAGGGCCTGGGGTATGGGGTAACCAGGACCGAAATTGGCCTGGGGAGGGGAGCGCACTGCCCCCATCTCCCCACTGAATTTTGACCCGGCCCCGGGCATGGGGTCCTCGGGCCACAATTTTCCCCCTACTTCCATCAAGTATTGGCTGGGCCCGGATGGCCCTGATGCTCATTTCATAGAAATTAAACCCTCAACGGGAAGCATTTACATACATAGACATAGCAGGTGCCTCTTGTGTTTGACAAAGGCAAAGCTGGTGTGTTTTTTCTGCAATTCTACATTGAAAGACAATCTGAACTTCTTTGTGGAGGTGAATACATTGTTGATCTATTGGAGCACAATCTTTAGTGACTGTGAAGTGGGTCTTTTCTTGGCCTCATCTGGTGAGAACAAAGTTCATCGTTCTCCTTTTAAATTACTATGAGTTTGAAATTGTGCAAATCACCTGGAAGCCTCACCCGTTTGGACCCAAACTGTCCAACTTAGTAGTATGCAAAGGTCTTCCTGCATTTTGCCTGGATAATGGACAGCTTTCCAAAAGATCCCCCAGTGCATTTCCAGACGATTTTGGTGATGCCAAACAGTATGAAGATATCTCCACTAAACAAAGAAGCACTTACACCATATAGATAAGAGGAAGTATTCTTGTTTGGTGGAGATTTACTTCTTTGCAATATCGTTGTCTTCTCTATGGAAGATTCATATTATCACAGATTTAGGAATAAAGACACACAAGGAACAATCACATTGCCGAAATGCACAAAAGGTGACTGGAGATATTTCCTCATGGTCAATTATGCAGATGGAATATGGAATATGCACTAGACATTTGCACAATGAGTTAGCATTTACTAATTAATCAATATAAAGTACTCCAGTTGGGTATATATTTTATGCAAAACAGTGGACTCTTTTTGAATAAATGGGCAGGTAAGGTTCCATTCTGGCCCAATCACTTAGACAGCTACTGACACACACACACAGACACTCATATAGTGTCTGTGTATACCAACTCAAACCTACACACTCACTCACAGACCCATACAGCCACTCACACCCACTCATTGGCTCATAAATTCACTCACACACACTCACACAACCTCAAAACTACTTATACCCACTCATATGCCATACAGACACTAACTTACCCTCTCATAGACCCATAAAGGCACTACTCATATACCTACTCACAGACCCATACAGCTACTTGTACACCAATACAGAGACTCACACTTCCTCAAAACTACTCCCACACCCACTCATACACCCATACAGGCACTCACATACCCACTAACAGCCTCATACAGCCACTCACACACCCAGGACCTGACCCAGACAGCTACCCACACACCCATTTACAGACTCATACGGCCAGCCACACACCTACTCACAGATGCACACAACCACTCACACACCTATCCACACAACCACACAAACACTCACACACCCACAATACCACTCATACACCTACTCACAGAACCATACAGCCACTCACACACCCACTCACTGACCTATACAGCCACTCACACACCCACTCTCAAAGGTTACAGGTTACAGTTAGGCAATACTGTTAAAAACACTTTCAAAATTCAGTAAACACAAAGGTTACAGGGACTTTATAGTTAAGAAATAAAATGTAAAAAACCTTCAAAAATCACTGAAAAAAGCAAAGGTTATAGGGTCATTATAGAGAAGATATGAAATTTAAAAACTTTAGAAATTAACTTAAAAAAACAAAGGTTACAGAAATGTTATAGTTAGGCTCAGATTTCACTCCTACCAATCCAGTGAAATTCATTAGTTATAGTTACCTGAGCTAACTATAGATTATGTCGACTCAATGTACTGCTTATGACCTCACATATTACATCACTCATGACATGGCCAGTGACATCACTGATGACATCACAAATGCCATCACTTATGATATCACTGATTATATCATCAGTGTGTGAGTGGGTATCTGACTGGCTATATGGGTGTGTGTGTGGCTGTGTGAGTGGTTGTATGGATATGTAAGTGGGTATGTGAGTAGCTCTATGGGTGGGTGAGTGGCTGTGTAAGTGACTTTTGGAGAATGAGTAGATGTGTGAGTGACTGCATAGGTGTGTGAGTGGGTATGTGAGTGGCTGTATGGGTGAGTGAGTATCTGTCTGATTGGCTGTATGGGTAAGAGAATGGGTGTGTGAGTGGCTGTATGGGTTAGGGAGTGGGTAGGTGAGTGGCTATATGGGTGAGTGAGTAGCTGTTTGAGTGTGTGTATAGGTAAGTGAGTGGGTAATAATGGCTGGTTTTTAAAGTGAATGTCTGTGTGAGTGGCTGTAAGGGTGAGCGAGTGGGTATGTGAGTGGTTGTATGGATATGGGGATGGGTATGTAAGTGGTTTTGTGAATATGTGAGTGAGTGTGGGAATGGTGTATGGGTGAGTGAATGGCTGTGTTGTCAGTTGCTGTATGGATAAGTGAGTAGCTGTGTGAACTGTATTGGTGAGTAAGTGGCAGTGTGAGGAGCTGTATTGGTGAGTATGTGGCTGTGTGAGTACCTGTATGGGCATGCAAGTGGCTATATGAGGTCCTGTATGGTTGAGTGGGTGTGTGAGTGGCTGTAAGGGTACATGAGTGAGTATATAAGTGTTTGTATATCTGTATGATGGGATGTGTTAGTGACTGTATTGGTGAGTGAGTGGGTGCATGAGTGGCTTTATGGGTTTGTTAGTAGGGGTGAGAGTGGCAGTATGAGTGAGTGGATGTTTGAATGTCTCTATGGATGAGTGATTGGATGTGTGAGTACTGGTATGGGTCCCTGAATGGTTATGTGAAGGGATGTGTGGCATTGGGAGTGGGTGTCTGAGTGGTTCTGTGGATGATGTCATCAGTGATGTCGACAGTGAAGTCATTTGAGATGTCATCAGTAATGTCATCAGTGATGCCCCTGACCATGTCATGAGTGACGTAATAGGTGAGGTCATAAAAAGTGCATTGTGGGGGCATAAGGTATAATTAGCTCAGTTAACTATAACTGGTGAATTTTACTGGTTTTCTATCAGTGAAATCAGAGTCTAACTATAATGTCCCTGTAACCTTTGTTTTTTTCAGTGATTTTATGAGGTTTTTTAAATTCTATTTCCTGAATAAAACATTCCTGTATCCTTTGTTTTTTTTAAGTGAATTTCTAAGGATGTTTACATTTCATAACCTAACTGTAACTGTAACGTCCCTGTAACCTTTTGTTTTTAAGTGAATGTCTAAGGTTTGTTAATTGTATTTCCTAACTGTAACCTGTAACGTTTTAGAGTGAGTGTGTGACTGGGTGCATGAGTGTCTCAGTGAGTGTGTGAGTGTGTGAATGTCTCAATGTATGTGAGTTGGTGTGTGAGTGTCTTAGTGGGCCTGGGAGTGGCTGCATAAGTGTCTCTCTTTTTTTTTTTTTATTTATTAATGTTCCACAACCCAACCTTTACAGTAAATAAATTGAGTACATCCATATAAAGCATATATAGCATTGTAACAAAGCTAATCATAATATATTTACTCATCAAAATCAAAGTAGTCTCTTAGCGGACGCCAAATAGTAAGTCCAAATAGTCTCTTACGTGTTTTTTTTAACATATACATACTGATTTCAAGGTTGTAAAAGTTAAACAGCTTAGATCGCCACACTTCGAAACTTGGAGCTTGTGGTTGCAGCCATGCTGTAGCTATTGACAACCGAATCGTAGCTGCAATAATAAAGAGAAAAAAACGATAATCAAAAAGAGAATGTCCTTGAGTGGTTTCTTCTCCAATACCCAATAGAATTAAATTGGATGACAATAGGACAGGTTTACCAAGGATAAAACCCAAAAAATTTGAAATTTGATTGAAAAACAGTGTTAAAGACGGACAAGCATAAAACACATGTACAATATCGGCTCTACAGGCTTTGCACCGAAACATTCACCCGAATTGGAATATAAAGAAGAGTTACCCCATTTCATCATCACCGCCGGAGTGTGATATAAATTAAAAATGGTTTTGTATAATTGAGCTTTTAGTGACGCAGAATAAAGAACCTTATGGGCCATTTTAATAGATTCTTGAATGTTAATAGGTGTATATGAGAGCCTACCTAACCATTTCTCATTAGTTTTGACCATGTCGTCTATCCGGCATGCAATAAGCTGCTTGTAAATAGGTCCGATAGGTGGTAATAGTCTCATAACATCAATAATACGAATTGGGGACAGCGACCTGGTACGTTTGTAAAGAAAATCACGGATCTGTAAATATTTGAAGAATTGATTATTAGATAACTCAAATTGCTGTCTAAGTGTGTCAAAAGAGACAAGGGTACCCTCACAAGAAATAAAGTCACCAAGACATGTAATACCTTTAGAGTACCAACATCGTATGACTGAATCTGCGAATATTGAGGGTAGTAAATAGGGAGCCCTGAGTGGAGTATATATCGTAAATTTGGGTATATTACACATTTTCCTGACCGCTTTCCACACTTTGAAAGCAGACATAATAGTTTTAAACCGAGTACGTTTGTAATAGCTGCTATCAAAGTTGGAAATCAGACATTCTTTTGCAAGCGGGCCTAGCGTAATTTGATAGATTGAAGGTGATTCTGCAACATTAGGCGTATCTTCACCAGTCAAGAGAATGCGCATTCTTAAAAGTAAACATGAAATCTGATACAAAGCAAAATCCGGAACTCCCCAACCGCCACGATCAAACGGGAGCGTCATGAATCGTGAAGCTCTACGAATCTTTCCTGGGGCCCAAAGATATTTTTCACATGCTGATTGTAATTGGCGAATTTGAGACTCAGGGATCAGTAAGGGAACCGCCCGAAAGAAGTAAAGTACTCTAGGTAATATAATCATTTTGAGTAGGTTTTCTCTGCCGACCAGGGTTAAATGAAGGCTCTGCCATGATTACAACACGTTTCTGGATTTTTCCAGTATCTCAGCCCAGTTGGCATTGACCAATTTGTCCAAATTAGGTCTGATCTTGATGCCCAAATAAATCACTTCTTCCACAATCCTATTATCATAAGCTAAAGTGTGATCCATGCATAGACATTGTGTCTTGGCTTTATTAAGTTTATACCCGGAGTATTGACCAAAACACTCCGCTAAAGATTCTATGGAAGGTAATGCACTATTTAAGTCGGACGTAATAACAGCAATGTCATCCGCGTAAGCGAGAACTTTATAGTGTGTACCATGAGCTATAAAAGGAGGAATCTGTGAGTTAAGATCGAGCATTTTGACAAAAGGGATTGATATAGAAGGCAAAAAGGATAGGGGAACAGGGGCAGCCTTGCCGAGTCCCTCTACTGATCTGAACCTCCTCTGATTTAAGACCCATAGCGCAAATCCTTGCAGTAGGCGATTGGTAGAAAATCTGAAGAGCCCGAAGAAAGCCCGGATTAAATCCCAAGCGAGCCATGACCTTCCATAAAAACCTCCAGGACACACGGTCAAAAGCCTTCTCGGCGTCAAGCAGGACAAGACCCTGAAATCTGGGCTCAACCTGCGCAACGTCGAGAAGTGCAATGACCCGATTAATATGATCCACCGTCCCACGCCCAGGCACGAAACCATGTTGTTGTGGTGATACCAGCCCCGCAACAAGTGGGGCCATACGATTTGCTAACAATTTGGCATATAATTTACCATCACAGTTGACCAGCGATATTGGGCGGTAAGACCCTGGTTGATCGGGAGGTTTCCCCTTCTTCGGAAAGATAACTACATGGGCAGCATCCCATGATTGAGGTGGGAAGCCCAACCTAGCTGCCTGGAAAGTATTCAGCAAATCCTCACGGAGTTCTGGAAAAAAAGTCGTATAGATCTCTGATGGAAGAGAGTCCGGGCCGGCCGCTTTCCCCGAGGGCAATTTACACAATGCACGCTCGATTTCTTCGAATGAAAATGGGAGATCCAATCTATCTGCCACAGCAGGATCAAGTCTGTCCCATTCTAGGGCTGGTAGCCCGAGGTCAAGTGGAAAATCACCTACATCCGGTTGGCTATACAAGTCAGAGTAAAATTGATGGAAAACTTTCATATTAGCAGCAGGTTCATGACTAAAACCTGTTGGTCATTATAAATAGAATTAATATTAGAAATTTGTTTTTTTGCCCGAATCCTTTGTGCTAAACATCTCCCTGCAGTTTCTCCAAACTCATACATCTGTTTCCTATAGAGGTGATATTTACGCGAAGTCTCTTGGGCCCATACAAGATTAATCTTGGCTTTACAGCGAGCTAATCTATCAAGACTTTCCTTAGGATCAGCAGCTGTCTGTAATTGTCCTATAAGATCAAGTTCAGCGTTCCGTAAGTGAGTATAAAGCTGTGACAGATTTTGTTTACGCAATCTTTGAGCGTGTAAAACAAAGCTAAGGACCTCACCTCGGAAACAGGCCTTAAAGGAATCCCAGACTACCGCAGGTTCGGCTGAACCGCGGCTAAGATGGAAAAAATCTGGGATCCACTTTTTCATATAGTTTATGAAAGAAGTATCAAGCAACAGCTGCCTATCAAAGGTAAAAGTCTTGCTATATCTTGTAATAATCACGTTGGAGAAAGAGATGGATAGAGGAGCATGATCGGATAAAAGTCTCGGGTAAACTTGAATTTGACAACCGGAAGCCCAGGCGACAGGGATTATAAAATAGTCCAACCGAAATAACTTGGTGTGTGGTGAAGAGAAAAAAGTATAGCCTGGTGTTTGTGGGTATAGATAGTTCCACCCATCAACCAGGCCATGGTCAGCCATCAAATTCTTTAAAGCCTGAAAAACCTTGGGTTTACGGCCCCTATAAGGCACAGAAGAGGAGCCTGCCCAATCGCTATCTAGATGGATATTGAGATCCCCACAGCACACGACTGGCGAAGGCCATGAAGCCAGCTCACCATTTAAAAAATCAAAAACATTTGCTTCATCAAAATTAGATCCGTATATGGTACAGAGGGTGAACCGCATGCCTCCAATGAAACAATCGAGAATAGCCCATCTGCCATGTATATCTGCCAAGGTCCGCTCAGTTGTAATTAGAGAGGGGCGGGCCAGAATGGCCACCCCCCGCGTTGTATCAGATTGCTTAGAGGCAACCAGAATAGCATACCCCAAATCGTCTAACTTCTGGCGTACCGACCACGAAATATGTGTTTCTTGAATACACACAATGTCGGGGTTAATAAGTTTTAATTCATTATGCATCTTCCTACGTTTCTCGTAACTATTGAGACCACAGACATTGTAAGTGACAATCTTTAAATTCAAATTAGCCATTAAGCTCAAAATCTAGACGCTCTGTAGTCATTCTAATCATACATGCATCAAACAGTACAACATACAAAAATACCATGCAGTTGTGAAGCATATTTTTTCCCCTTTTCTCCCTACACACCCACTCCCCACCCACCCCCTCCTCCCCCCTACTAAGCCCCCCCCACCCCTCTATCCAACCTCCCCCCTCCCACCACACCCACCCAAAAAAGAGACAATAGGACCAAGGTCCTGGTGATGGGGAGTTGAGAGCCCTCCCCGCGGTATCCCCATATCCATGAGAAAAAGAAAAGTTCCAAAACTACTGCAGGGGATAAATACCACCCTAATCACACTATTATCTTCAGCTCAGAGGTGCCAATTATTGCAGGTATTCCTTGGCTGCAATCTCCGAAGAAAAAACACTATTTTGTCCCTGACCCACGACCTTTAGCTTGGCTGGATTTATTAGGAACGCCTGCGCACCCTTTGCTTGAAACATAGGTATTAATTGGCGAAGGTGCCATCTACGAGAGACTGTATCATGGGAAAAATCTGGTCTAACAAAAAAATGGATCCCCTTAGCCAGTCTTTTACGATTGGGGCATGCCAAGTCGTACACAGCTTCTCTTGCTAGAAAATTGTTGATTGAAATCAAAACGGCACGAGGGAATGCAGTTTCAGATCCAGTGTGGTTGGCTTGCTGTTTTTTATGGAAAGGAAATCGATGGGCTCGCTGAACCTCTATCCCCCAATCCCACTGGGAAAGCTCCGGGAAGGCTTCTGTAAACATTTGTATGATACATTGTCGTGCGTCGTCACGCTCTGCCCCCTCTGGCACACCTAGCACGCGTAAATTATTCAGTCGCATTTGGTTTTCAAGCTCAGATATTTTCCAAATGGCATCATCTTTTTGCTTTTTTAATGCGATCACAATTTCTTTCTGTGTAGATAGTTCATCCTCCAGAGCTGAAATACGATTTTCAGTCTCATTGACTCTAATGCCTATCTCAGCGTTTGACTTATTTATGCGTCTGACGGCATTTTGTAGTTTACGGCAGGCACTTTGTGTTCTGGCATTTTCAAGCCGAGTCTCAGCTCTGTGTGAGATCATTGTCTCATAGATCATTTCTAGCGTGATAGGTTTAGGAGAGTCAGATGAATTAGGCATAGCGGAGCTTCCTAAGCCTGCTGCTTGGTTTAAATCGGAAGGATTTACAGTGGAGAAGGAGTAGTCCCAGGCCAAGTTCTCTCCTAAAGCATTAGGGGTGTTATCAGGTAAATTGTCCCCAGTGTCCTGTCCCTTCTCAGACAAAATCTTGTTATTTCTCCGGACTGTTCCACCAGGGGCAGAGTTCATGTAACCACCCATTATACAGCCATCGTTCTCACCCTGCTCGTACCCTGCCCAATCCCGGTTGATCACATCTTCATCTTCGTCAGATGTAGCAGACTAATCTGATTAGGAAAAAAAGTTGTCTAATGGATCATTATCTGTATTAGACCCAGCCTGATCTTGGCCCGCACCTAGAGTGTCTTGAACTGTCGGCGTTTTTGAGAGCACAATAGGAACAGAAGATAGGACTACAGATCCCAGAATGCTTCCTGATGGACCAACCAACACTTCTGAAGCCTCAACCACAGAGTCTAAGGCATTCTCTAGGGCATTCTCTATCGTTGGTTGTATACCCTGATTTACCAGTATTACAGCCATCGGGTCCGCCAATCTGTTTCCTTCCATAGTGGGGGAATGGGCTGTATCTAAAGCCTGCAGCTGCTGTGCCCTGCTATCAGCAGGTTTATCCGAAAGCAGTACTGGCGCTTTAGTCACTCGTTTTGCAAACAAAGGAGCCGTGTGTTTAACACCGGGTGGAGTGCTAGCGGGAATGCAGGTTTTGCCAACAGGGGTTTTGGAGCGAGGCGGCAATCCGGAGACAGAGGCATCATTCGACCCAGCCCCTTCAACCGCCACCTTCGCTTGTCCCCCAGCAATACATTCCACACTCACCGCTGTTTTGCCACCGCGGGACTTCAGATTCTTAGCCGGAGCCTTTGGAGCTGCTTTTGGTGGCATTTTGACGGCTATCTCACAGGAGCCGCTAGCGGTAAGAGACAAGACAGTAAACGTGCAAACCCGGTGAAAAGGATGAAAGCGCCAAAATCCTCCACGGAACCAAACAGCTGCAGGTGCCAAAGTGAGTATTTTCATCGCCGAGATCGAGTACCCAGCTGTACACGTAGGCACTGTTCCCTCAAAGTTGTAGAATCAGGCATTTTCCGAGCACAATCATTGCAGTAGCATAATCAGTAGTGGGGTTCGCCGCGGGGAGTATGGACCCAGCTCACTCGGCCGCTGCAACGGCCGCCATCATGCCTCTGAGTGGATTCCTCTTCACCGGCTGCGTAAGTGTCTCACTGTGTGTGTGAGTGGGTGCATGAGTGTCTGAGTGGATCTGTGAGTTAGTTTGTGAGTGTCTGAGTGGGTGCATGAGGGCCTGGGTAAGTGTCTGAGGGGGTGTGGGAGTGTCTGAGTGGGTTTGCGAGTACCGACATGTGTGTGAGTTAGTCTGTGAGTGAGTGCATGAGTGTCTTAATGGGTCTGTGAGTGAGATCTTGAGTATCTCACTGGGTGTGTGAGTCGGTGTGTGAGTGTCTGAGTGGGTATTTGAGTTGTTACATGAGCGTCTGAGTGGGTCTGTGAGTTGGTTTGTAAGTGTCTGAGTGGGTGCATGAGTGTCTGAGTGGGTCTGTGAGTGGGTGTGGGAGTATATGAGTGGGTTTGCGAGTACCTACATGTGTTTGAGTTAGTCTGTGAGTGAGTGCATGAGTGTTTAAATGGGACTGTGAGTGGGTTCATGAATGTTTACCTGAGTTTGTGAGTGGGTGTGTGACTGTCTGAATGGGTCTGTGAGTAGATGCATGAGTGTCTGAGTGGATCTGTAAGTAGGTGTGTGAGTCTCTGAGTGGGTCTGTGAGTGGGTGTGAGAGTGTCTGAGTGGGTCTGTGAGTGGGTGTGAGAGTGTCTGAGTAGGATTACGAGTATGTCAGTCAGTCTTTGAGTGACAGCATGAGTGTCTGAGTGGGTCTTTGAGTGGGTGTGTGAGTCTCTGAATGGGTCTGTGAGTGGCTGTGTGAGTCTTTGAGTGGGTGTGTGAGTCAGGGCATGAGTCTCTGCATAGATCTATGAGTGGGTGAGAGAGAGTATGAATGAGACTGTCTGACTGGGTCAATGAGTAGATGTGAGAGTGTCTGAGTTGGTATGTGAGTGGGTATCTGAGAGCCTGAGTGGGTTCTGCTTGTTCCTTGATCATTTTCTCCTTTTTCTGCTCACTTCTGATCTTTATTTTGTCTCTTTCTGCTTGTTTCTGACCTTTATTTTGCCTCTTTCTGATCGTTGCTGGCCTTTACTGTGCCTCTTCTGCTTATTTCTGACATTTATTTTGCCTCTTTCTGCTCATTTTTGATCTGTATTTTGCCTCTTTCTGCTGCTTTCTGACTTTTCTATGCCTCTTTCTGCTCGTTGCTGACCTTTATTTTGTCTCTTTCTACTCGTTGCTCGCCTTTATTTTCCCTCTTTCTGCACCTTTCTGATCTCTATTTTGCCTCTTTCTGCTAGTCTCTGATCTCTGGTTTGCCTCTTTCTTCTCGTTGCTGGCCTTTATTTTCCCTCTTTCTGTTTGTTGCTGACCACTGTTTTGCCTCTTTCTGCTCATATCTGACTTCTATTTTACATCTTTCTGCTTGGTTCTGATCTCTATTTTGCCTCTTTCTGCTCATTGATGGCCTTTATTTTCCCTCTTTTTGCTAATTTCTGACCTTTATGCTGCCTCTTTCTGCTTGTTTCTGACCTTTATCTTGCCTCTTTCTGCTGTTGCTGATGTATCTCTATTTTGCCTCTTTCTGCTCATTGTTGGCCTCTTTTTTTTACCTCATTCTGTGTGTTGCTGACTTTAATTTACCTCTTTCTGCTAGTTTCAGACCTTTATTCTGCCCCTTTCTGCTCGTTTCTGACCTTTATCTTGCTTCTTGCTGCTCGTTTCTGACCGCTATTTTACCTCTTTCTGCTCATTGCTGACCTTTATTCTTCCTCTTTCTGTTAATTTCTGACCTTTATTCTGCCTCTTGCTGCTCATTTCTGACTTTTTTGCCTCTTTCAGCTAATTTCTGTTCTTTATTCTGCCTCTTTTGACTCGTTTTCTGGCCTACCTTAGCACACTTTCTGAGTAAATATCAAACTTTGCCAAATTTAGGGGGAGTTTCACTTACAGTTTGAGTTGTGGCTGTGCTCCTATTTTGGCGCAGCCACAATGCAAAATGTTAGTAGGGATTTACATATCCACATAGGCGCCGATTGTGGCACCTATTTTGCTTTGTAAAAAAAACTAACTCAAGGCAGCACCATGTGCTGCCCTGCTTTACCTTGCACCAAGGAGGCATTACATGGGTGGAACAGTGGCATTGGGCCACAGTTACACCCAGGGTCTGGCCCGGGGAGGGAACTAGAGGCGTTAGGGCACTAGAAATCGGTCAGCCTCCAACCAAAGCTATGAACCACAGAAAGGACCGTTCCTAGTTGTATATAAGAGATGCCCAAACTAGTGGGGGCAAATCACAAAAATTGACGGACTGGCATCACACACCACCAGGTGTCATGCTTCATCATCTGCCAATCCTCGCCCTCTAAAAACCGCGTTTGATAGAGGGCGGGCATACACCTCGAGACAGGGATGCACTTCTAAACTAAGTGGGGGCCCAAACTAAAAAAGGAGTGAATTTAAAAACCATCATAGTATACCTGAACGATTTTTTATTCTATGGGGTTACTATGTGGGATTAAAATATATAAGTGCGGTGAGTGGGGACCTTATCATCCCGTCGCCGCTGTGAATTAGTGATTGTTAAGAGGGGGTCAACATGTTTCTGCCTGTATTGTCCACTTGGGTACGTGGCATCCGTCAGGACCTTAGATATTGGTCTCCAATCTTACCACTGGGGGCGTAGGCCTATAGCCAGCTGCCACCTGTTTAAAGAAACCTTTAAGAGAGAGAGGGGGTGAGACAATCATATAATACTCAAAATGGTTGTCATTCGGTAGAACTTGATGTATCACAGTCACGCTCCATACTTACTGCTCTCTCCTAAAGTGAAAAAGGTGAAAAGATTTATATGAGTGTCAGGCATCTGTGTTCACTCTGACATTCATGTGAATAAAATGGAAGTCTTACCCTATTGGAAAAACCTATTTGTCCCATGGGAGGGGTAGGGGGGAATTCCCTGTAGCCACATTCTGGTGGGAGACGGTAAAAGATTAAGACAAAAGGGTTAAAAACCAGACAGGTTAAGAATGGTATATCAAGGATACTTAGTTAATTAGCAGACAAAACCGCCAGGGCGTGCTTGATCAGCTATAGTATCAACCTGTTGGAAGAAAACATCAGAACACAGACTTACAGTTTAAGGTGTACTCCCTGCTAGAAAACCTAGCGCTGCATGCGTCCAGCCTCCTCCCCGGTGACAGTAAGTGTTATGCGCAGCAAGCTTTTATACTATTCAGGTTACAGGTGAGCGTGGCGCACAGTGATGATGCCGCATTTCCTGTGTCCTAAAAGGAGCATGCAGAAACTATAAATTACATTGGAAGTCCGTGGTGTAGCCACAAACCACCTCTTTCTTTCTTTAAAAATGGAGACGGAAGTCATGTTCGACGAAGACACCTTTACAGAAATACTGAGAACCCCCTCACTACTGGCAGAAACAGTAGTAGCATGCACCGTAAAAAACTCTGATGAATGGGAAGCTCTAACTACCAAGAAGAAAGAACAGATAAGAACAGCTCTTCATGGAGCTTTTATGACAGAATACCTGAGGAAGAACACCGCTCCCAGGGGCCTGATAGTCACCAACGAACCCAGGCTCTTCCTGAACATTAAAGAATTCAGGATCAACTGGTCCGGTATAGCCTGGAAGTGTACCAAGGACTGGCTGGCGCTCATTATTAACACGGCAAGACAACTGGTGGATTCCCTTCTTATTGAGATCCAGCAGAGCGAGAGTCGACTTAAAACGACTATTGATATCAAAATTTTTAAGAAAAAATTAGACAATATCAACAATGACCATCAAGAATACCAGAAATTCCTCACCCAGTCAAAGATTACCAAACATCAAAAGGACGTCTTGAAATTCAATAGGGATACAGTATACCCTTATACGACTGATGAACTCTACGATAAGGCTCCAGAACCCCATTCTACAAGGAGACGACAGCAGCAACAACGCCCCGTCCAACTCCCTTGAACTGGACTTGCAGCTCAGGAGATGAGCGCAGCACATCAGAAAGCGGCGAAGAAGAAAATGGAGGTACTACCAACCAAGGTCAACAACAAAGACCGTACCATAACCAACAGATGTACGCCCCTCCAATGAATCCGTATGGATTTTGGCAGCAACCACCATTTTATCCGCCTAACTTTGGCTATTTTCCTGGCCCACAACCTTTTTTATCCAGGGGCAGGGGACGAGGGAGAGGAAAACAGAAACAATGGAGAGGACCAAGAGTACACTGGGAGGAAGCCGTCAAAGACCAACTAGGCGCAGTGACAAGGAGCAGGGGCAAAGGCACCACTGCATCAACGAGCAAACAGACATGAACATAGTGAACCTGAGTAACTACCAACTATCAGGACCTGCACAATCAGTACTACAGAAAGGTCTAGGTTTCGTACCCACTCCCCAAAATGATCCATTTACCCTACACACCGAACTGGCACATATTTTCTGAAAATCAGACTCAGGTCCTTCTTTGGCGACACTGAAATAAACAAACCGAAGGACGATGGACACACTGATTTAAGAAATAAATCTACCTTTTGTCCACCTACACAATCTATTCCATGCCAGGTTCTGGCTTTTGAGCAGGCAGTATTGGCAGAAATTGAAAAGATTGATTTTCACAATCTAAAAGGCTTCCAAAACCTAACTCGGGAAGAAAAATCCGCAATGCTAAATCTCAAAACCAACAGAGACATCACGATTAAACCAGCGGATAAAGGCGGGGCCACAGTGATCCTGGACACAACCGCATACGATCAAGAGTGCCTGAGACTACTAGCCGATGTAACTAGCTATGAAGTTTATCAGACTGACCCTACTGGACACCTAATGACCAAAATAAAGTCCATCGTGGTAGAAGCCACCGCTAACAACTGGATTACACAACATGAAGCAGACTTCCTCATTAATGAGAACCCTAGGATGCCCAGGTTCTATACCTTGCCGAAGATACATAAGAACAGGGTCCCACTACAAGGAAGACCCATAGTCTCAGGGATCGGCTCAATACTGGAACCCCTCTCCCAGTTCTGTGACTGGTTCCTGAGACCTATTGTCCAAAATTCAAGAACCTACATACGGGACACAAAGGATGTTCTCTGTCTCCTACGTGACATGCCTATTAATCATATCGAAGACACCCTGGTCACCATGGATATTGAAGCGTTATACACCAGTATACCACAGGAGCTCACTTTACAAGTGGTAGAGCAAATCATTCTAAACCAGGATTGGAACTATGTCACACCACAACACTTCATAATGGAATGCGCAGAACTGGCGCTATGTGAATTTTTTTTTTAATTCAAGGACGTGATATACCACCAGATCAAAGGCACTTCAATGGGAAGTACATTCGCTCCCAGTCTGGCGTGCCTCTACGTACACCAATTTGAGGAGGACCATATCTTTAAGGAAACTAACCCCTACCTTGATCAAATCAAAATGTGGAAGAGGTATATCAACGACGTCCTGATCGTCTGGAGGGGTACCAATGAAGAAGCACAATCATTCGTGGAATGGGTAAATAGCATTGATTCACACTTGAGATTCACGCATTCCATCGACAAAGAAAGAGCAATCTTCCTGGACCTTGAAATCAACCTATCTTCAGAAGGCCTACGCACGAGAGTTCACAACAAAGCAACTGACAAAAACAGCCGTCTGCTCTTTGAGAGCTTCCATCCTAAAGCTCTAAGACAAAACCTCCCAGTAGGACAATTCCTGCGTATCCGCAGGAATTGTTCAGAAATATTAGACTTTCATGAACAAGCAGACACCCTGGAAATGAAACTCAGGGCAAGACATTACCCCAAAAAATTGGTCAAGAATGCCAAAAAAAGAGCTCGAAACAACAACCGGGCAGCTCTTCTGGAAAGCACGCCAAAGGAGCAGGTCAACCGGATGGTGTGTGTCACCACCTTTACCCCTGCGTCTAACAAAATTCAGAACATTATACAAAAGAAATGGCACATATTAAACACCAGCGATAAAGTTTGGACCCAGCCCCTATTTGCGTACGAACGCAGGAGGAACATCAAAGATGAACTAGTCCATACCAAACCACCAGCCGCTAGAGATGACAACCAACTGACACTATGGGGCCACCAACGACCAACTGGACATTACCCCTGTGGCAATTGCGTATCATGCCAATTCACGTCCACCACAAAAGAAGTGGACGTAGGTACTGAGCGACCATGGATTCAGAAGAACTTCTCTAACTGCAACACAGAGAATGTAGTGTATCTACTCAAATGCCCTTGTCAACTCATGTATGTTGGCATGACTACTAGGCGTGTAAAGACCAGAATTAGTGAGCACCGGAGCACTATCAGAAGGAAGAAAGTTAACACCAAATTAACAAAACACTTCCTTGAGAAAGAACACTCTGATAAAGATCTAAGATGGACAGTACTGGAAGTAGAACAGAAACGCAATGGCTGCCTCTCACATGTCCTACATGTTAGAGAACAGCGCTGGGTGTTTCGCCTTGGGACATGGAAAAACGGATTGAACGATGACATCCCATGGCTACAAATGAAGTAACTTCTTTCGTGCTCACCAAAACATACAATCTAACATTCTCAAAAAAATGACAAAAGAAACACAAACAATGGATACAGTAATACACGTGAATAGACCCAGGCGCAGCTTTCCTTACTCCCTAAAATCACCTTGATCCGCAATCATGCGGTAGCTGTAAAAAAACGACTTGTACATTAACTGTGGGTTTAACCACACCTTCACCCTGACTGTATATAATCTGGGTTTGTCTTCTTTCTTTTGTGCAAATGCTTAATAAACAGCTCTTGACATGAAATAACAGTCATGAGCAGGGCTCATGTTTCCCACATTTCTGTTAAAGCGCGTCCACATTTTTAATCGTTCCCTTGTTTCTCCATAGACTATGGTAGGCGGGCTAATTAGCCACACAAAGCGAATGTTTTCATTGGACCAAAGCCGGTCCTTCCCTATGATCCGCCCTACCCCAGGCAATAATCTAAAGTAAAGACGGGACACAGGAAGCGGCGTGTCATAGAGCAGCGCCAGGTGTTGACACACCCCCACGAGGGTCAGGCAAAAAACAGGCAACGTGCAGTCTTTTCTGCATGCTCTTTTTAGGACACAGGAAACGCGGCATCATCACTGTGCGCCATGCTCACCTGTAACCCATATTGCATGCCACTATTCCCACACCCGCATAGTATAAAAGCTTGCTGCGCACAACACTTACTGTCACCGGGGAGGAGGCTGGACGCATGCAGCGCTAGGTTTTCTAGCAGGGAGTACACCTTGAACTGTAAGTCTGTGTTCTGATGTTTTCTTCCAACAGGTTGATACTATAGCTGATCAAGCACGCCCTGGCGGTTTTTTCTGCTAATTAACTAAGTATCCTTCATATACCATTCTTAACCTGTCTGGTTTTTAACCCTTTTGTCTTCATCTATTACCGTCTCCCACCAGAATGTGGCTACAGGGACTTCCCCCCTACCCCTCCCATGGGGCAAATAGGTTTTCCCAATAGGGTAAGACTTCCATTTTATTCACATGAATGTCAGAGTGAACACAGATGCCTGACACTCATATACATTTTTTCACCTTTTTCACTTTAGGAGAGAGCAGCAAGTATGGAGCGTGACTGTGATACATCAAGTTCTACCGAATGACAACCATTTTGAGTATTATATGATTGTCTCACCCTCTCTCTATCTTAAAGGTATCTTTAAACAGGTGGCAGCTGGCTATAGGCCTACGCCCCCAGTGGTAAGATTGGAGACCAATATCTAAGGTCCTGACGAATGCCACGTACCCAAGTGGACAATACAGGCAGAAACATGTTGACCCCCTCTTAACAATCACTAATTCACAGCGGCAACGGGATGATAAGGTCCCCACTCACCGCACTTATATATTTTAATCCCACATAGTAACCCCATAGAATAAAAAATCGTTCAGGTATACTATGATGATGGTTTTTAAATTCACTCACTCCTTTTTTTGTTTGGGCCCCCCCTTAGTTTAGAAGTGCATCCCTGTCTCCAGGTGTATGCCCACCCTCTATCAAACGCGGTTTTTAGAGGGCGAGGACTGGCAGATGATGAAGCATGACAGCTGGTGGTGTGTGATGCCAGTCCGTCAATTTTTGTGATTTGCCCCCACTAGTTTGGGCATCTCTTATATACAACTAGGAACGGTCCTTTCTGTGGTTCATGGAACAGTGGCATTCCCATGCATCCACCCATGGATCTTGACTCAGTCACAGATTAAAATGGATTGTAGGCCAGGTACTGTAGTGTTTCCATTTTTAAAGCATTTATTAAGCTGCCTGAACAAGTAAATACAAATTAACTACCCATGCCATTAAGCGAGGTTTAGGTCAGCAACTTAAAATAAACATAGACAATTGCATCCTTCAATTGTGAATCAACAATGAATTCTGCTAATGACTGCTACACTGATAGAGAGAATGATGTTCAACAGATGTTAATATCCACGTTTGTAAAGCGCGAACAATCACCCGTAAGGGTCTCTAGGCGCTGGGGGCCGTCGGGAAGATTAAGCAAGCTATTGCCCAGAGTCACATGGTGCAGGGCTAATCTGCTGCCGGCGATCGAACCGTGATCCCCAGATTCCGGAGTCAGTCGCCCTGGCCGTGGCAACCCACCTCTTCCCTTTGCAAGTCATTATGAAATTATGTAATTGGAAATGGACCTCCTTCTTCCCCGTCATAGCTGAATTTTGGCATGAGGAATGCACTATGTGTCAGCCATGCCCACAATTACTCCATGGCAGTTGGATAGTGAGCATCTGGTGATTACACTGGTGGGACCCTTACTGAAACCATCAAAAATTGAGGCCCAAATTCATCAATATTTGATACAGTGCAACTCAGCATGACAATTTGCTGAGCAGCGTCAAATTGAGAGAGAGCAGGAATACATCATATTTTCTAATATATGGTGCATTTCTGCTCTTTCACTGTGCTGGCCCACTATAGGCTGCCTAGCACCAATGCAAGCACTCTTGCACCATAGTGCAAGGGTGCCTGTATTGAAGGCAGGATTGTTTTTGTGCAGGAAGGAACACCTTCCTGGCCACAAATAATCCTTAGAGGTGTTTTCCTCTTAATAGGAGTGCTGTAAATGCAGTACACTTAGAAAGAGGAAAAACACGGATAAATAATGAAATTTCTCCATATTACAATCCTTTCAAGAATGTGAACAATTTTTACTCATTCACAGGTGTACTTGCCTTGGTAAATCTGGGAATGAGGCCGAAATACATATATGGATGCGTGGGAACACCCAATCTCCACTCGGGACATGTGCTGCCTTGTGTTACTCCAGATTTGCCAAGCCATGCAGGGCCACGCAAGGTTGTATGGCTTGGTAATTCTAGCTCAAGGAATAAATTGCCCTTGCATCACCCTGCGTGACGCAAAGGAAACACAATCCATTTCTAAATCTTGTCCTGCATATGCTATTCATAACATCTCAGAACAATTGAAATAGTGTGTGCTGGTAAGTCCTTGAGACTAGGGTTGTGATTGTTATAGGTATTAAGTTCCAGGGGGAAATTAGGAACCCACCTGCCAAATCTGAGTGTACCTATGCAGAATATTTAATAAAGAATATTGGTCTAAAAAGCAGTTCTTTCATGTAAATGTAATGTGTATTTTTTTGCTTTATTCATTCTATATATATGGCACATTCCTCCCTTTGTCCATGCACTGGTACCCTTGCATCATGGTGCAAGGTTGCCTCTGTTGCTTGTAGGATTGTTTTTGTGCAAGAAGTGACACCTTCCTGCACAAAAACAATCCTGAGAGGCACATTCCTTTTTGTACATGTGCTGCAGAATGCAGCACACAGTGAGAAGTAACAAAGGGAAATAAACATATTTCTCCTTGTTACGCCTCACCTGAGAAGTTGTATCGTTGTATTGCATTGCCTGGTCTACCAGCAGTGGTAAATCTGGGAGTGCATCAAAATCCATAGCAGTTGCATTGGAACACCCACGCAACACGCATGGAATGCCTTCCCAGGGCAGAGTGAAGCAATGCAGCGATTTGTGCTGCTGCTGCATTGTGTTACCCTGGATTTTTAAAGCTAATCTAGGCCACGCAAGGTGGCCTTGTGTGGCTTTACAAATCACATTCTGGGCTTATGTCGCGCTTGCACCATGTTACGTAATGCAAATGTGACGCAACCCCAGTCATAAATATTCCCCTAAGGACATAATTCCTAGCTACATGCTTTGCTTGATCTTTTTCTTGCTACCAGAAATCTTTCTCTGGACAATTTTTTATGGTTTCGCTTCTGTCCAAATGGCACAGCTCAGTCAAATAAAACAAATACTCGACAAACACAGTGAGGGCCCGGTTCCCAAACATTTTGCAGGGATTTACTATTGTATCACTCCTGATTTACATGCCGGTTCCAGGAATGGGTTTGGTGAATCTGCTGAGAATATTTAATTGTTTTTTCTCAAAGTGGATGAAAACTTCCAGATGCATTTACAGGTAAAACTCACAGAGAGCCACTCCCAATGAAAACGCTACTGGGTTCTCGGACCATAGCTGTTAGGAATCCTCATTTATTTTTGTACGTACTACTCATAGTTCCAAATTTCTTTGCATCAACTCTTTACATTATTGTGTGAAATTTATAAGGCTGTGGTACTCTGGAAATATCTTTCTAGCTCTTCAAATCAAGGCATGTTCCTTTCTCACCATGTGTATCCTATGTTAAAGGATGTGTGTGTTTTTGCATAGTTCCCAGTGCCAGTTTTTGTATTTGTGAATGCCCCCCAACTTATGAAAGGGGCTAAGGGTACTGAGCGCCGGGATTGACGGAGGTGGCTAAGTGCTCTATGTGCTTGAAGGCTAATTTGTCCTGTGGAGAAATTTGACGTTTTGGAAAATTATTTTGTGTTAGGTTAGTTAGAATCTTGATGACAAAAGTATTTTCCCATCAAAATATTGTAGCAAAAATAAAAATATGTACCACCCAAATATTGTGACTGCAAGTATATAAAGGTAAATATATTTAGTTACTATTCTTAACTCCACATTTATATACATTGAAAATATATGTCATCAAATTACTTACCTGTGTATACCTATCTATAGCGTTGATTGAGTTTGTAATGATGGACCCATTGTGGCTACTGATGCACTCTATAAAACTGTGCCATAAGCATTAGAGCATAGTGAAGTGAATGCAGGTTTAGAATGTTGAGTTTGCGGTTACACGCCGAAGAATAAAGACGTGTTATATTAAGCTCTGTGTGTGGTGTAGTCATTGGTGAGTACCTGGACTGGGGAGGATGCTACAACTGGTGACCAGGATGGGGGATAAGTAACCCGAAGAGCAACAGTGTTCTCCCAGAGAATTTGCTGTGGTCTGGCAAATTGCTTGTGTGCACCACCTGTGCCTCCATTGAAGTACAGACTTGATGCTTGGCGTATGTGAAGTCGAAGCGCAGCCCCACCTCAGTGTAGAGCATTTGAACTTAATGAAAGCTGCTCAGGAGACAGGCAAGATGGCAGCTGCATGACCGTTGCGAGAGTCACTCCCTGACCGCTATGTATTGAAAACTCTGTGAACCCTTGCCGAAGCCGTTTAGGAAAACTTTCATGTCAAAGGCTGTGTGTGAAAGCTGATACGGAGCCTGGATGAGTTTGCAGCAGGATTTCAAAGCGCTACTGCGACGAGCTGCGGAGGTTTTTGCCAACGGGGTTCAGCGCTTTAAAAAATCAGACGTACCTGTCAGCTGTAAGGGCTCTGTCTGCCGGGAGACTTCCGTTGAGGGTTCGCTTGAGCGGGATGGCCCCTCGGAAATCCGTGGCAAAGGAGGGAGCAACCGGTATCAAGGCTTTTCCTGCTCTTCCCGCTCTCAAGAAACCGACCGTTCTAAAGGGGGATGCTACTCGCACGCCCAACCAGGAGAGGGCGGAGAGTATCGACAGCACTCCCAGCGGCAAGCAGTGCCTCGACGAGGTGATAGTGAGACCAAAGGTACAGACGATGCCTGGGATGTTCTCCGGAAAGGGGGCAAGTGGCTGGCAGGCTAAGAACTTGCTTTAGGTAATTAAACCCTCAGTGCGGGAAGGAGATCTAGATACTGCAAAGGATTTACCAATGACACCACCTGAGAATATAATACCCGAAGTCTCTAGTGCCCCCAATGCTCCCAATACCCAGTTGAGGGTTGTTCATAATACCGGGCTCAATGAAGGTGGGGAGCAGGAGGGGATGGCACCTAGGGATATAGCTCAGACGGATAATATGGATCTGGTTGCATGGGCAGAGACTAATGATAATAGTACCGACCTAATCATTACAGCCATGGTAGAAGATAAAGTCCCAGGCACACCCGATGGGGATTCTTTTTTCATTAACTGATGAATTGGATCAAATCAATGGCAGTGATCCTGATAACACTGAATTTGAAGCCTCTGGGGATGAAAGTGACAGCCCACCTACAACAACAGATTCTCTGAGGAGGGTAGTCAATCGCACCAAGAGAAAGAACTCTAATGGTTTAGGGAGTAGAAGTTGCCACTCTGATACTAGCCAGCATGAGCATCTCCAATGGGACTATTCTGCCACCTTGCTCAAGGCAGGAGGTGAGGAAGAATGCACAAATTGGTCTCAGTTCAAGGATACAAAAACTACTGGCAATAAGACTGATCTGGCCCCCTCTATGGGATTAATTTATGCCACACTTAAATCAATGCAGGTAGAGGCCTGCCAAGAGCATAAAAGAGCACAGCATGCGAACAAGAAAATTCAGGGATCGATCCGTAAGTTTGTACAGAAATTGTCGAACAAACCTCTGCCTTGGAGGACTGTGTGGTGGGTCTAGAGGCTGGGCTAGAGAGCTCGGAACAGAAAACCTCGGCAAATGAAGCTAGAATGGCTGACATACTCTGAAAATTGGAAGAATCTGAAAATAGGCAACGAAGAAACAATTTACGATTGCTGGGCATAGAAGTAAATGCAGAAGGGGATGAGATTCGTGGGTTTGTGTTGAAACTCTTCAAAGCCGCTTTCCCCGAACTATCACATTGGAACTGGGAATCTGATCTTCAGCGGGTACATCGATTCCCGTTGATGCTAAAAAAAATAAATCTGGATTAAATACGAAACCTCATGCTATCTTAATTTTCTTTGGGAACTTTTTATTGCGTCAGGCAATATTCGAAAAAGCAAGACCAGATGCCAAAATAGCGGCTGAGGGACACATTTTTTTTGTACGGACGGATTTCTGCCACACACCGGTAGAAAGAAGGTGGAGGCTTCATCAAATGATTAATCCCTTCCCAACCCAGGGCTGCGAAGTATATCTAATGAACCCAGCATGTTTAAAAGTTATCTATCAGGGGAATGTTAGGGTATTTACCTCAGAGAGCCAAGCGCAGAATTATTTGAAGGAATTTAAAGGTGGCTAAAAAGGGTTATTTTGTTAAAAGAGGCTAATATATTACGTATGGGGTTCTAGCATCTAGGCTTCTTGTATTGTGGGTCAGGGAGTGACATGGGAGCACAGCGGAATGCAGGGGGCATCTCAATGGTCTGAGAACCTTTTTTGCCTTAGTTAGGGGTGGGGATGGGGGTGGGGGAGGGAGGGTGGATCTGAACTATATAAGGGAATTTTGCACGGTGAAAAAATAAATGGTTTTCTTCCCTTGGATTCTCGAGAAATGTTAGATATGGTGTTTATGAATTTGGATTTGTTTTTCAACTTTGATGGGGAAACTTACAATTGCTTCTATTAACATATGTGGGCTAAATGATCCCGCTAAAAGGCGTCGGATCAATCAGGATCTTCAGTTCTTGAAGGCAGATATCATCTGCCTTCAAGAGACCCACAAAGAAGTCGGTAGAAGCAAGGTAATGAATTTTGATGGGTACCAATTGATCTCATGGACCACACAAGACGTAAGAACTGGAGGTGTGGCAATATTTGCCCAGCAGGGTCTTGCTAATTTTCCACTTTCCTTTGCTGATAAATTTGGTAGATGGGTGATTCTTCAATGCATAATTGATAATAACTCATTTACATTATGTTCGGTTTACGGACCGATATTACATGACCCAGCATTATTTAACTGCTTGAATACAGAACTGGTGGGCTGGCCTCTACCAATAATTTTTTGTGGGGATCTTAATTTAAACTTGAGTTGTTCGATTTCTAACCATCCTGAGATAGCATATCTGGGGAGGAAGCCCAAAGTTTATAAATCTCTACCCCAATTAAAGGAGCTTCATGGATTAACAGATGTTTGGGCATTATTAGAAGGAGATGACTCAGGGTTCACATACTTTTCTGAACCACACAGAACCCATGCAAGACTGGATTATTTCCTGGTCTCTTAATGTTTGGTTAAAGGCAGTAAAATTTCCAAATTTTTGAAAGTAATGTCTGATCATAGCCCTCTGCTATTGGAAATCAATATCAAACGTAAAGTTTGAGCTTCATGTTGGACATTTAATAGGGCTCTGTTAAATGTCAACTCCTATATCCTACATATGGAGAGATGGATCCCTACGTTTATAGAGGAAAACCTGGGCAGTACCAATATTCAAAATGTATGGGATAATCTCAAAGCCGGTCAGGGATGAAACATCTAAATTCGGCTGGGAGATCCAAAAAGAGGAAAAAAATAAACTTAATATATTATATGACACATTAGGGAAGGCTGAAACTCATTTGGTTAAGGTTTTATCTGAGGGTGGGGGACCTGATATTGCACAAACAAGGATTGCAATTGCCAAATCTGCTATAACCGAAATCTCACTAACTAAATCAGCCGGCAGATACCTGGCTTGGCGGACGAAACTCTATGAGAGTAATGAAAGGGTGGGACATATTCTGGCAGTACGGGTTAGAGTAAAAGAGGCGCAAACACATATTACTGAGATTTTGGATCCAGATATTGGCTTAGTTAACGACCCAGAAGCTATACTGTTGGCATTTCAAAAGTTTTATCAAAAGCTATATACTGAAGATATAGAAGATAATTGTGGGATACAAAAAGAGATTGATAGATATCTCAAAGCGAGTAAATTTGAACAACTTACCCCCAGGACAAAATTGTGCTAGAAGCTCCAGTGAGACTGGAGGAAATACAGATAGCTATAGCATCTCTTCCCCCTGGTAAAGCGGTGAATTCTATAAGACATTTCAGACTCAACTAATTCTCCTAATGTTTGAGATTTTTAATATAGTGCAAGGTGGTGAAGCACCTCCTGATTCCTGGAAAACTGTCAAAATTGTAGTATTCCTGAAGAAAGGCAAACTCGCAACTGACCCTGGGTCATACAGACCTATTACTGTGATCAATAATGACACGAAAATCTACTCCAAAATTTTTGCGAGTAGATTGGCATCGGTTATTAAAAAACTGGTTTCCCCGTATCAACATGGTTTTGACCCTGGTCGGGAAACTATTGATCATATTCGTAGGACAATCGCCCTTTTTGACTACATAAAGGTTACAGGAGACCCTATGGCGCTAATTCTGCTGGATGCAGAAAAGACATTTGATAGGGTCTCCTGGCCTTTTTTATGTGCTACCTAATCAGGAAAATCCAGGAAGATCAAAGAATTCGACCTGGATGCGCTAAGGGGGGGTAAAAACTTTAGCGTATGCTGATGATTTAGCCATCATTACAACTGCCCCCTGCAATGTCTTGGCTGAACTAAATAGCTTAACTATCCAATTTGGTAAACTCTCTGGTTATCATCTTAATGAACATAAAACCCAAATTGTAATAAATGAAAAGATTACCCTAGATGACCATTGAATAGTTCAAAGTGCCTGATATCTGGGCATAGAGATTAGCTTGAATGTGGAAGATAGTCTTGATATCAATCTCAAACCATTGATACAAAAGATAAAGCTTGATTCTAACAGAATAAATAACCTACACCTTACTTTACTGGGGAGGATCAATGTAATCAAAATGTTATTTTTACCTAAAATTCTTTACTATTTGAGAGCAATCCCGCTGGATAAGCAAGACATGGTTTTTAAAGCTTAACCAGTTAATCTCATGGTTTTTGTGGGCCGGACAACGTCCTCGTAGGGCTCTTAAATATATGACCTTACCTAGAGATCGGGGGGTTGGTCAATCCCAAATTTTCAAATTTATTATTGGGCATCAGCTCTGAAACAAATGGCTGAGTTATTGAAAGGAGAAACTTCGGGATATGGCGAAATATCTATTTTTCGCCTAATTTGTGGGGTGGAAGCCAAAGGATTACTTATGCGCAACATAGACTATGCCTACTTCAAGAGGGTTAAGTTCAAGGTGGTGTTGGGTGCATTCAGGGTCTGGACCACTGTCCGGAAAAAGTTTACGATCGGTTGGATTAATAGATATAATCCTCTCGACAATAACAAGCTACTCCCGGAAATATTTCAGGATGAATATTTTAAAAACTGGAATAAGAAAGGGGTTTTATTTATAGAAGACCTACTGTCTGATACCGAAATATCCACATTTGATGTAATAAAGGAAAAGTTTGGGATTGGTAATAACATTTTTTTTAAATACTTACAGATAAGGGACTTCTTGTCTAAAAAACTACTCTCTCGTAACAGAAGTCCCGTGCTGGACTTGATTTTGGGGGGCCGATCTACATTGTCTACGCTATATAAGCTGATAAATAAAGAGATGGGGGATGATATGGCTAAACATTTAGATAGGTGGCAAGAGAAGCTACTAGCAGGACAGGAGGAGAGTGAAGACTCTCTTCAGCTTAGTCAGACGGCTTGTATCGCAGCAAATTTGCAAGTACAATGCTTTAGGACATGGTGTAATCTTTATATTATCCCGGCCCGAATTTATAGATAGGGGGAATCTCAGGGAGACATTGTTCTCGATGTGGGTTTCATGCGGCAGATAGTATTCATATGTTCGCCACCTGTCCCAAACTCACCCAACTGGTGATCGAAATTGGACAACTTCTTGACTCTATACTGGGTTATCCCATTATACTTACCCCCCAAACTATTCTATTAGGGATTTCTAACCAGGAAACGGCAGAATCCGATCGGAAACTGGTTTATATACCAATGGCAGTATTTGGGTTATGTCTGGCCGGGGGAGATGACTAGATCAGAATCCTCCTTCTGCACATGTCTGGTTTGGTAAATTACTTTCTATTTATAAATGGGAGACCTCGGTGTTTAGAAGAAGGGGTATTAGGGCAAGGGTTAGGGGGTTAAAGATCTGGGAACCTTTAACGAGATGGATTAATATCCAGGAGGATAAATAGATATTTTACCCCGTGGTATGTTAGAATACCAAAGGGCCAAAGTATATGTATTTTGATGTGCAAAATTGTCTCTTTTTCTTCTTCTTTGTATTGTATTGTTTTGTCGGGATCCACCGGGGTGGGGGGAGGGTGTGGATAACTTGGACCTCAATTATTCGAGGTATTGTATAAAGAGTAATCTTTTGTTTGTCCTGAGGTTCTAATAAAAAATATTTAAAAAATGAACTTAATGAAAGCTTCCCTGAAAAGTATTCATGTCGGTGGTTGAGAACCTTCTGTTAAAGTCACACAAAAAGGCAATAGGCTACTACGTAATTCAAAACCATACATTCATACGGAGTGGCAATGCTGTGAGGTAGACATCAACCAGGTGTCTGACGGCACAAAGAGATGCTTACAAACAATGAAATTCAAATACCAAAATAGTCCGCTGCTCACCAGAGTTGGACGAAAAGAGCTGTTTTGCCCCAGAGCTGGGGGAGGCAAACCCAGAGACAGCACCCATGGTTGTACCTGTGGAGCTGTCCATACCTGAAGCGGCCCATCACTAAATCTGCCAGGTGGTGGCTCAGAATAACTACCAGGTCTCCTAAAGGGCAAAGGACTCCTATGGAGGCCAAGAGATAGATCCAGGTTCAGTGGGCTGTCCAAGATGATCCCAAGGCCAGCAAAGGACAGGGACGCTGAGGTGGTATGGATGAAGCAGGTCCTAGTGGATACCAGATGATGTCAGAAGGAACTCCGCCCTCAGTGTCAGCCAATCTTGTAAATGGTTACAATGCTGCCACCTTCTTCAAACTGCCACCAGCATTCATCGCTGCCAATAAGTTGAATACTGGTGCCAGATGGACTGCCTGGATAGAGACATTTGATGATTTAATTGATGCAATTGAGGACGCGGATAAGAAGAAGATTATCAAGTATCTCAAAAATCTTGCTTGTGAAGGCATAAAAGAAGTAAAAAAAAATGCCCATTAGGCCAAGCAACTACATCAGCTGAGGCAAATCGACACCAAATAAAGTAGATTGGCATCTACCTCATTCTCAAACAGTTCTTCTGTATCAATATCTAGTGAAAGTGAAGAAGATGGTTGTGCGATGTTGATGTTTACCTCAGAGAAGCGTGCGCATGTTGGACTGGCCGCCTCTGAGGAATAACACCGGTCTAAGAGAATTGGACATGACAAAGCACCAAAGTCATTCAAACATTGTTCTGAAGATCACAGTAAAAGTGGATGGTTCTTCAATACTTTTCATTATCGATGCTGGTGCATCAATAAATATTATGCCTGAGGAGAAATATAATTAACTGTCTTCATTGCCTTGAATTACAACATTGAAAACAAAAGTGTATACGTGAGCTGCATTGTCACCCCTTAAGAGTCAAGGTTCAATTGTAGCTACGAAGAAGCATAGGAAAACAAAGGTTTAAGCACCCGTTCATGTAGTGCAAGGTACGGCATTTTTGGAGCTACACAGAGGGAGCATAACAAAGCTCTCACGCAAGTGTGTCAGCTGCATGCTGATTCTAGTTTAACTTTGATTGACAAGAAATCTGAGTTCCATAAGACAAAGTTAAAATTCTTTGGTCATATCTTTTCTGATGCGGCATGACACCAAATTCCAGCTAAGGTGCAAGCACTATCAACTGCCAGTCCCCCACAAGATGTTTCCATGTTATGTTCATTCCTTGACATGTCCAGCTATTGCTATAGATACATACAATACTTTCCCACTTTTAGAGTGCCATTAAAAGACTTGACTAAAAATAATGTTTCTTTTCTTTGGTCACATGAATGGGAGCAAAGCTTCCAGAAAATCAAAGAAGCTATTGAGAATGCTACTGAAATGGCACATTTTGATCCAAATCTTAATTTTGAGATTGTTTGTTTATGCTAACCCTGTCGGATTGTGCACTATCCTTGTGCAGCACAGCGGACACCCAAATACTCTAAGACATATTGTGACATATGCAAGCCGAAATGTGTACCAAACTGAACGTGTTTATTCACAATCTGAGAATGAAAGCTTAGCAGTGGTGTGGGCTTGTAAACATTTCCATGTATTCTTGTATGGGAAGCCCTACACGCTTGTGACTGATCAAATATTGTTGACTATCCTTGAAAATCCAAAAGCAAAAATGCCTCCTCGCATTGAACGCTGGGGTCTGCGATTACAAGAGTACAATAACACCATTGTGCATCATCCAAGGAAAGATCAGAACCCTGCCGACTACTTCTCACGAGTCCCTCTACAATGCCCCGGCAACCCTTATCAGGTACCTGAAGCTTACATAAATTTTATAGTGAAATCAAGCACCTCAGCTGCCATTTTGTTGGAAATAATTGTCACTGCCACAAGTCGAGATAGTAAAATGCTGAAAATGAGATACATTATTACACATTAGTCTTGATGTGAGCACCCTTGACCTTTTACCAGTGACAGCAAATATGTCAGGCTGTCAGTAGCCAAAGAACTTGGAAGCCACCAACCTCGTGAGTCTGCCAGCAGGAACGATGGCGTGTAGAGAGTTCCCCGCTTCTCCCGTGTGCAACCCCACGCCAAGGACAACAAGACACCTTAGCGTTAAGGGGGCACCCCGGGGGAAAAAGAGGAAAATAAAGAAGATAAACGAATTTGTGCGTGCCCTGCGGTGTCTCCTGTCCCCGGGAGAGAACTGTTCTATGGCTTTAGCTCCTTGTGGGCGCCCTGCAGAAGGGGTGAAATAAAAAGAGAGCCTGTTATCCAAACATGGACAGAGAAACAACTGAACTAGTTAGGTCTCCCCTATCCCCGGGTCCAGCACTTACCATAGGAGCTTCTTCTCTCGAGGGAATATGGAGTTTTCCCCAGAACATAAAATGTCACTGTGCTGTTTCATGCACAGCTCAATGCGGACTATTGTTCTGAACACAGCCGTGTCCAATCCCGCTGCAGCGCTACCTCCGCGCTCACTGTAGGGCACCACCGCTAAATAAACCAAAGGAGCCGCCCAAGGCAGTTACCTTTACTGTCGCGGCTATGTTTGTAGTAGCAGCACTTTTTCCCAGCGCCTACCAAAGAGCTCCACGACTGAGAGAAACCAAGGAAGCTTTTCAAGACAGTTGTTCGCACTGTCGCGGCTATGTCTGTAGGAGTAGCACGTTCCCAGCGTTTCCTACCGGGCCACACCGCAGAGAGAAATCAAGGAAGCTGCACAAGACAGTTGTTCGCACTGTCACGGCTATGTTCGTAGGAACAGCACGTCCGCACCTCCCACCAAGAGCACCTAAATACCTGAAACCGTAGCGTGATATCCCAGATGAAGGTCCGTCGGAATGCCGCTGAGAAACACGGGCTCGATACTCCCGCTTGAGTCGAGGAATGGAGTCTTTACAAGGATTAGCGAGCGCTCGTCCTCCAGCGGGGATTACCATCCGCTAAGCGCCGCTTCCTGGAACTGCCGGTGAGTTTGTCAAGCCCTGCCCCATGGAAGGGGGGGGCTTTGTAGTCGTGGTCTCGCGAGAGGCGGATCTTCCAGTATTCTGGCGATCTGCGCTCCAAGGCCTTCTGGGATTTGTAGCAGGGTGCTGCTGCTCTTTTTACTGTGCGCATCCGGGCCACAATGGGGAGTGCCGGCCTTCTTTCCCACATACCCCAGGATACTTGCGAGGATCATGACAGAACCCCCTCTCGAGGACCGCCGTCTCGGCGGTTGTCCTGGTTTACTCAGGAATCTGGTATGAAATTTTTCTAATAACTCAGGGCAGTGAAGATTGGATACTGGTTCCCAGGTTCACTCCTCAGCCCCGTACCCCTTCCAATCCACTAAGTACTGCGCTTGTCCTCTTACTAGCCGGGAATCTAATAGGGCTCGGACCTCGTATTCTTCTTGCCCGTCCACTTCTAGCGGTAAGGGTGTTGTGGGCAGTCTCATGCTTGCGGGACAGGGCCAAACTAGGGAAACATGAAAGACGGGATGTATGTTCCAGGAGGGGGGCAAGGACAGTCTCACTGCTACTGGGTTAAGGACATGTTCGATGCTGTAAGGTCCTACATATTTGGGAGCAAGTTTACCCACCCCTTTTAGATGAAGCTGTTTTGTGGCCAAACACACCTTGTCCCCCACCTGATACTCGGGTTCTGGAGCTCTCTCTCTGTCTGCGTACTGTTTCTGTTTTTTCTGTGCGGCCTCTAAGTGGAGTCTTGTCGCTCGTAATATTATTCTAAGGTGAGTATGGTGTTCTTGTATGGTAGGATGCATGGTGACCACAGGCCATTCGAACTGGAGCATGTTAGGGTGGAAACCATAGAGACAATAGAAAGGGGAACAACCCAATGTAACGTGATATGCGTTATTGTATGCAAACTCAGCCAGCCAGATCAAAGGGTACCAGTCTATGGTGTTCTGGAGGGTAAAACATCGTAAATACTGCTCTAGAGACTGATTGAGTCTTTCGGTTTTCCCATCCGTTTGGGGATGATAGCTTGTCGACAAGCGGACCTCCATTCTCATCGACTCGCACAATGTTTTCCAGAAGCGAGAGGTGAATTGGGTTCCTCGGTCCGTTATAAGCACTTTAGGCAGTCCGTGAGCTCGCACCACGTGTTGCAGGAATACAAGAGCCAGTGCGCCTGCTGTAGGAAGTTTTTTGAGAGGAATGAAGTTTCCCATTTTTGTCAGATGGTCGACTATCACCAATATGGTGGTATAACCCTCACAGGGTGGCATCTCGACTATAAAATCCAGGGACACAGTGTGCCATGGGGATGGAGGGACGGGGATCGGACGTAACAGTCCCACTTGTTTGGAATGACTGGCCTTGCTCTGTGCACAAATTGCACAATTCTTCAGGTATTCCTTGGTGTCTGTTCGTAATGAGGGCCACCAGAAGGACCTTTCAAGACCGGCTATGGTCTTGTGTTCTCCTAGATGACCTCTTAAAGTAGAGTCATGTACCCATGCCATTGCTTGCAGCTGTAGTGACTGCTGAGGAACATACAAGGCATGATCCTGAAACAGCAAATCTCCATTCATGTTTCTGTGATCTGGGTTTTCTTGTATCCAGGCTGGGCCATTTACATTGGTTAAGGACGTCCTTACGTCATTGAGGAATTCTCCCGCTGAGGTCAATGCAAGGGTTTGGTGCGGAAAAGCGTTTTCAGGGAGAATGGACGGTGGTTCCGGTGGTGTGCTCTTTTCCCTGTCTGCAGGTTCCTCCATACGGGATAAGGCATCTGCCTTGCCATTCTGGGGTCCAGGCCGATACTTGATGAGAAAATCGAAATTGGAGAAAAACAGGGACCATCGCAGTTGATGTGGCGTGAGGGCTCTAGCGGATTTCAGGAACAAAAGATTGCGGTGATCTGTGTACATTTCTATTGTGTGGCAAGCCCCCAGAAGGTAGTGTCTCCACTCCTCACAGGCCCGTTTGATGGCTAACAGCTCCTTATCCGTGATGGTGTAGTTCACCTCACTAGGGGAAAGTTTCTTTGAGTAATACGCGACAGGATGAAGTTGTCCGGTGTTGGGGTGTCTTTGGGACAGCACGCCACCTATGGCGTATTGTGACGCATCGGTTTCCACCACGAATGGCAGGCCAGGGTTGGGGTGGAGCAGGATCGGAGCCTGAGTGAAGCGCTTCTTTAGTTCCTGGAAGGAGTGGTCGGCCTCTTGGTCCCAGACAAACGGAGTGTTCTTTCGCAATAAACGGGAAATGGGGTGTATCACCTTGGAAAAGTCTTTTATAAAGCGCCAATAATAATTGGCAAATCCAGGAAACCTTTGCCTTGTGGGCGCCCTGCAGAAGGGGTGAAATAAACAGAGAGCCTGTTATCCAAACATGGACGGAGAAACAACTGAACTAGTTAGGTCTCCCCTATCCCCCGGGTCCAGCACTTACCATAGGAGCTTCTTCTCTCGGGGGAATATGGAGTTTTCCCCAGAACATAAAATGTCACGGTGCTGTTTCATGCACAGCTCAATGTGGACTATTGTTCTGAACACAGCCGTGTCCAATCCCGCTGCAGCGCTACCTCCGCGCTCACTGTAGGGCACCACCGCTAAATAAACCAAATATCAATAGGTTAAGGAAGATGAACTGTTAGTTATACAGGAAGGTGTTTCAATAGAAGGTTTGAGATTTGTCATTCCGGGAGGTCTCAACAACAGCTAATTGAAGTGGCCCATGAAGGACATCATGGAGTTGTTGTTACCAAATGAGATCTCCGAGACCGAGTCTGGTTCCCACATCTTGACAAGAGAGTTGAAAGAGAGTTAAAGGTCTGCTATCTATGCAACTGCCTGGCATTGAAAACCACCTAACACCTGTTAAACATGTCAGAGTTGCCAATGCATGCATTGGAAAGAATTGCAGTGGACTTTGTTGGTCTTCGTTGATGAATATTCCTGTTTTTCATTGATCCAAGATTTCTCATCTATCACTCAAGAATGTGTCATTGAGAGATTACACAGCATCTTTGCAACCAGGGGTGTTCCTGCGATCTAAAAGTCTGACAATGGCCTACCTTTCAACAGTCAAGAATTTAGAGACTTTCTAAATCACCTTAATGTGAAGCATCAGAAGAGCACCCCTCTTTGACCACAGGCCAATAGCCTTGTTGAATGGTTAATGAGTACTCTAAAGAAAGCCGTCCAGAGCACTGTACTACAAAAGCACAACATTAACGCTGTCTTGAATTCCACACTTAGAGCTTACCGCTCGAACCCTCACTCGACTACAGGGAAAAGCTCTGGATGTTTGAAAGAGCCATGAGGACCAAGTTACCTCAATGGACCAACAGAAGACCAAATACTGAAAAAGAGACATGCATCAAAGACTTGGATCATAACAGCAAAAGTAAGGCATATGCAGTCAAGCGCCAAACTGCAAAAGGTGTCCTGTTCACTAGCAGATATCGAGTGCTTGTTCCCCAAAAAGAGAAAATTAAAGTCTGATGCTCCTTTTGGCGCTGAACCATTTTATGTTGTGACCAGCAAAGGACCCATAGTGACTGCCCAACGTCTTGGTAAGTCCATTACATGACACTCCTCGCACTTCCACCATGGGTCATCACTCATTAGGCACTGATGTCATTGTAGAGACTGGGTCTGAAAAGGCAAGTGGAGAACTCCTGACTGTTGCTGTTTCTCTCTTTGCCAATGGCAGTAATGGACATTTTGGTGCCTGTCCCCAGTTTCTAAAGGCACGGTTGATACGTGTGATCCAAGTACCATGAAAGCTCAATGAAGAGCTCTAGTTTGATATATTTGTAAAGACATTTTATGTTTTATTTAACAGAGAGGGAGGTGTAGTGTTGTGTGACTTGGCGCCATTGTGGCTCCTGATGGACTCAGTAGAACTGTGACCTAAATAAGAGCATAATGAAGTGAATGCAGGTTTATAATGTTGAGTACAAGGTTACACGCAGTAGAATAAAGACATGTCATAATAAGCTCCATGTGTGCCATAGTCATTGGCAAGTACCTGGGCTTGAGAGGACGCTACGCAATCTTCACAATATTTGGAAGTTATGCACCCGATTTGGTACTGTACTGTAGCTAGTCATTCTGTTCTCCTTTTGCTGTCCCTTTGTAAGTTGAACAAATGTGGAAGCAAAGATATTAACAATAATACTTTATTTTCCAGATATATTTGCTGATGAAGATCACAACCCATGTGTGGCATTCTTCTGAAGCTGTTGCCTCCAACTGCCAGTTCCCCAAAATCCTGCCCTCTCTCATGGCAGCAGAGCCATGACTATCATCCTTGCACTTCATATTATACATCTTTGTAAAAAAATTTAAAAAATCATTATACAACTCATCCCCACATAAAGCAAGCATTGTAAATGCCAATAGGACTAGGCTGCTTTAGGTCTATGTGTTTTTTGTTGTCGTGGGTGAATTTTGTGTGATATTTTAGAATGCACAAAATGAAGCACACATACACAGACACTATAAGCACCAAAGGTGCATGTGCATGCACACACACATACATACACCCACACACAACCATACACCCCTTCCACACATACACACACACACACAAGTTGCACAAACAACACACAGCCACCATGCATGCAATAGGACAACATACGAACAGGCACATGCAGATACAAGTGGATGTTGATTGGTTGTACGGATGGATTGTTGGATGTGTGGCTGCATACAATGATGTCTAGATGATTGGATGCTAAGGTTCACTGGGGACTTGGAGGTGAACTCACAAATGCTACATGCATTAATAGGGCTGTGAGGCAGGGATGCCTGTTGGCACCTACTCTTTTTACACTATACGTCATTGACGTTGTGCAATATTTACAGAAGTGCAATCACAAGTCTCTGAAACCAGGGGTCCCAATATCTGCATTATTGTGCCGGTGAATGATACTATTTCATTATCTCAGACACCACAGGGGCTTCAAAGGCTATTAGATAGCTTTAAAGATTACTGTGAATTAAAAGGTCTAGAAATCAACTCTAATAAGACAAAATATATGACCATCAGAGCACACAAGACCTTTAGAAATAATAATGCTGTCCACCAGTAACAACAGAAGTATGTGACTAGTTTTAGTTATCTGGATATTACAATAGATGCAAAATTGTCCTGAAAGCCCCAAATAAACAAATTAGTTATGCTCCAGAATTCCATGGCATTGTAAAAAAGGACCAAGCCACCAAATCAAAGGCATAGCCACCAGCCTTGGCGGTAAACAAATATAGGGACCAAACAGCAGCCTTTTATGGGGCGGTACTGTGGGTTGGGTATAATATGGATACAATCACTGTGGGCGAAAATAAATTTGTAGGGATGCTACTTTCCCCCCTAAGTGCACACCAATGATACCAGTATACAACACATATATCAGGAGATTAGAACATCTAGCTGCATTAAGACCCCTATTATTTTGGGTAAGACTCTGGGTCAGGCATGAACTCACTTGTATAAGGAGGAACTAAGGGAACTTTTGGAGTTTGATGCATGTCACTTTTCCATGGTTTCACCATGTACAGACCTGGTTTAACAAGCTAGTTTTGAGCTGCTTCTGAAATGACCCTACTTCACTAACAATCCATTCCAAGGAGGTCTTGAAACAAACCTACTGGGAACACATATTAAACAGCATCCATTATTATCCTAGTTTAGGAAGGCTTTCAGCGCAAATTTTAACTTTTAAACCGTTTCCAAGCATGCGACTTTATATGGACATTGTACAACCGCAACTACCAAAGATGCTTTTCATGAAGTTTCATTTTGATATTCTTCAGATCAATTCACACACGGCCAGATGGTCATCTAGTCCCACTGCTGGGGAGAACACATTGTACACTATACACTTTGGAGCATATTCTCAAGGACTTCTCGACGATTTATTGGCACTTTAGTGCCGCAAAAGTGGCGATAGATTTATCGCCCTACTCTCAAGCTGGAGCAAACTGACGATATCGCCAGTTTTCCAGCGATAGCTGCCGCAAAAAACATTGCCAAGGATGAGTGCGACAACTAAAGCTAATGATATGCAGAGTAGGCGTTCCCGTGCAAAAACACATGAAAACACCACTTCGCGACATTCTCAATGACCAGCCAGATCTGCGATGCGATCCAAAAACAGGCGATATGGCGCTTTAGCAGCCGGGATTTAACACCTGCCTTTTACTGGTGTTCAGCAGGATGACAACCTGCAGTATGAGAGGGAGACCAGCCCAGAGCCACATCTGAAGACCAACACATGTCATGGAGCTACTGATCATGCAGCTCGGAGACCCAAGAGGGCCACAACACCCACTGCCACCACCCCCAGGCCCCCCCGGAACCCTCCCCGCACTACCACCAGAACAAGACAGCTGACCCTCCGAAAACGGCATGGCCCCTCAGCCACACAATTGCAGGATGTGGGTAGAGGTGGGAACCAAGTATGTGTGAAGGAGGCAAGTCACCCATGAATAAGAATGTACATAATGCCAAGTGTGGCGGTGATGTGCTGGACAGACTTCAGTATGCAGAGCATAGACATTTCCATGTGGACATATACTGCTGGTGTTTGTAGTGTTGTGGACAGTGGACACAACCATGTTACCTCAGGCAGTGGAGAAGACCCCGGTCATGTAGCTTTGTCGTCCCCCCTGTAAGCGTAAGCAGAGTGGGCTGGTTCTCAGTACTTGCTCCGGCTACCTCCATGGTGCTTCGCAGTTGTTTGTGTTTTGTTTGTGTTTTTTGTTGCCGCTTTTATAGTGATTTTTCCTACCTGACTTGGGGGACTTGCAGGCCTGGTGCTGCTTATCGCTGAATTTTTTATCGCAGTTGGGCACATCGCAACTTTTTTCACATTCGGGTTTAGATTTTTATCGCCCTCCCAGTAATTTTATCGTGGACATTTGACGCGTTATCGGGGAACTATCGCATATTACCGCCGTGTTGAGAATACGACGTTAACACAGAGTTATTTTCCCGCGATAGACGGAGATATGAAACATTGTGTTAATCTATTTTGGTGATGATTATCGCACATTCTTGAGAATATCCCCCTTTATACACTGAAGAGAATCTTGCACGTCTTGTTTTTTTGTCTGGCGATTAGTAACCCAAGAAGGAAGTGGATCAAACCACTATGTTGTAACATAGGGACCAGGACATTTTTAGAGGCATTGAGAAACTTAAAATTTGACATGTTGCAGCTCACAACTTTTGGCCTTTGAATATATCTTTTTGCTGTGAGTTTAGTATGGAATAAGAAGGGCTTGAAATTTTAAATGTGTTTATTTAATATGACTTTTATCGTGCTTTTAACATGTTTCATTCCAAGTAGCACTTAATTTTAGGTTGATTTTGACCTGCAAGTATTTTGTAGCGATATGCGAGTTTGCACTGTATTGTACTGTTTTAAATGACGTATGTGCTTTTTATGTTTTTAAAAAAAAACTGAAATAAAAGCTATTTTGATGATTTTGATGATGATTGGATGGGTTTGGTTGCATACAATTGTGAGTCAGTGGGAAAGTGGATGGGTGTGGTTGCAAAGTACTATGAATGCAAATATGGTATCTGGATGAATGATAGTGCATATATAGCTTTGATGAGGGTAGATGGATATGTGTGTGGGTGAAGGTGGGTAATGAAAATGGGTGGATCGATGCACAGGTGTAGGTAGAAAAACAATGTCCCTAGGTTTAGAACCAATCTCTTTGCTGCTGGCCTTTGGAAAAATATTAGAGAAACTTATTATTTGAGAACTCTTGAGTTTTCTAGAACAGCCAAAGTTGCTTCACCCCTCATAGTCGAGCTTTAGTCCTGGCTTTAGCATTGATACTACTTTGCTGGAGGTTGCCAACACCATCAAGCTAGCGGTGGATTGGGGGAGTCAGGTGGCCCTGGTTTTCCTTGATCTATCCACAGCTTTCGACACTGTCTCGTACACTATACTTTTGCAACGTTTGGCCAACATAGGCATCAGTGGAACTGCATTGGCATGGTTTCACTCTTTCCTGACTGGCAAACATCAATCTGTTTGGATGGCTCCATTGTCCTCTGAACAAAAACCTTTGGTTTTTGGGATACCCCCGGGGTCTGCCTTGACCCCACACTATTCAATATTTATATGACTCCACTTGCAACCCTTGTAGAATCATACGGTGCAAAAATAGTTTTGGATGCCAATTGTACACAATTGCTCTAGGCAAATTGGTCCCCAATGTACTGAGCAATTTCAAGGCTTTCAACTCGGTGGTGTTTTTATGGATGCGGACAACAACCTTCAATGCAAATCTGACTAAATGGAAATCCTGCTCTTTGGGATCCCTCCTTCCAAGTGGGATAAGTACAGCTGGCTGAGTGGGATCCTACCCCCATCAGCCCCTTCTACAGTGGCCTGCAATCTCAGGGTGAAATTTTATAGCGCTGCCACCTTTGCCCCTAGGTTGCCAGTGTAGTAGACACCTGTTGCAGCCTACTGAAAAGCATAAAAATGTTTCTCTACCTTCTCCCTCCCCCACAGAAGAAAACAGTGGTAAAGGCCCTGAATATCTCATGGTTGGATTATGCCAACTCACTTTACTGGGGCCTGGCAGCCTTTCTCTTGCAAAGACTGCAGCTGGTTCAAAATACTGCAGCATGACTTCTTTTGAAACTTTCTAGGAGGGCTCATATCCTCCCCTTCCAGTCGGAACTTCATTGGCTTCCGATTAAGAAACGGGTGAGGTTTAATGGTCTAGTCCACACACATAGAGCTTTTAATCAATCCGGCCCTCAATACCTGTCAAAATATTTACCCAGTATCATCCATCCAGATCACTCCATTCCTCTAGTTCTTTGTTGGCGGTGGTTCCCAAAATCAAAAGGAAAACATGGGGTGGTAACTTCTACTCCTACCTTGCAGCCAGGGACTAAAACACCCTACCACAGAAGCTTTGGACCACAGTGGAAATTCTGATTTTCAAGCAACATCTTAAAACCTGGCTCTTCAGACTCAAATTCTGTTTCCCGGCGAATTAGGCTAAAACTTGCTACTTGCGCTGGGACACTCATTAAGTAGCTTTTGCACTTTACATATCCCCTCATATAGATAGATAGATGTGTGTGGAGAGGTGGATTGATAATAGTGGATGTAAGGCTGAACAGAGCAGTGCAAGAGTGGATACGCATGAGGAGAACTGTGAGAGGGCAGAGGATTGTAGCAGGATATATATTTGCATGTAAAAGGATGCAGGAATGTGGGTACATCGACTAAGTAAAGCAGAAGTGATTGCAATGATCTGATAAGGTGCATAATTGTGTTATAAGTAAGAATTGAAAATCTCTTGTGAGAATGGGTTTAACAAACACTAGTTTACCCCATAACTTTCTAAACCCTTTCTGTACAACATTCCAAGTCATTTTAACTATGGGCTGACTGCTTGGATTATCAGCCATACCGTGCCCACCTTCAACGCTCCAGTCTGAGGACTACAGTGTTTGATAATTAAAGGTGAGATTAAAAACACTCCACTTCTAAAAGGTATACCAACCTGAACATTGAGTACCCAAAGAGCTCATCAATGGAAAATGAATTCAGAATCAAACAAAACAATCAAAGATTCAAGAACGAGTAAAAGACTGTGGTCCTGATTATTAGTTTGGCAGACAGGACTACTCCATCACAAATGTTACGGAAATCCCGTCCGCCCAAAAATAATTCCATTTAATCCTATGGAACTTGTAATAGGCGGACGGCAGGGCTTTCAGTGGGCTGGGTCTCACCGGGTCTGAGCACGGGCAGTTTTTTTAAGGAGGCCTCAAAACAGGTCTCCATCCGGCTCTATTTTATGCCCTGGCACAGGCGTCTGTGTTTTTTTCTGGACTGCAGTGACAGCAGGCACGTGGATGTGCACGTGGTGAATGTTGTAGATGAAGGGAAATCCTTTAAAGAGAGTCATTTTCTCTCCGGATTTCCCTTCTCTTTTTGAAACTCAGGAGCAGCAACATTGACGTGGTGTCACCAGGACTTTAGGTGGAAGTTTTTTCAATATTATATACAAGCCATAGTTGCTGCTTATTTATCTTATGCAACTAGCAACCATTGACAAAGCCAATAGTCCTGACTTGAAGGTATGATGTGACTTGTTGTATCATATATCTGGACTTAATGACAGGAACAGCAAAATACAAGTCGGGCGGCACACTGTGATAAACACAGATTTTTAGCTTACGTGTTTTTAAGCCATGCCCTTAATTACATTGACCACGCCCCTTCGAGAGACCCCCCCCAGTTTTTCACCTCACTTAAAGCCCTGGTGGACAGGATATCCGTCACGTTTGTGATGAAGTATCCCTGTCCACCAAACTCGTAATCAGGCCATGTGTATTTTTTACTAAAGCCATCAACCAGTTGGCTGATTGCAAACCACCCCCTTTGTAACTACAAATTACTGACCCAGCTGAATGAAAAAAATACAAAAAGCTCCAAACATCCAGCTCTATCCCTTAAAAATGCACTGCTTATAAAATGTTCACCATTCATCGTCACTGATGCTATGCACCAACAGCACTAGTCCAGGCAAAGTGACAGAGTTAAATAAATTAGCTCACTCTGGCATCATCAGGATTACAGTATCCTAAATGGATGGTCCCAAGTCAAGACAGAATGGTGATTCGTTTTCAGATCTACTGAGTCTTTATCAATTTGAGTGTACCAAAGCACTAACCACCATATCACCCATCCACATTTGTGACCGACTCCTAGAGTCCTTCTCCAGAAATGGAACATCTCTTGCATTACGACAAGCGGTAAGAAATGTCACCAGTAGAATCATCTCTTTCATTCTCACTTCAAGTGGCATCCCACCAGTTCTTATTTGATAAAATATTAAGTGCCAGGGCCCAAGGTATTGCTCAGGAATCCACTGCAGCTGGCAACACCCACAGCTCCTGACAGTGCTGCTAAATGCCAATGAGAGCAATACCTATGTGCTATTAAAAAGTATATTGAATAGTTTAATGTTCCACTGAGAAATTCCGTTCAAAAAATAAAAAGACACACAATGCTACCATTTGGTGGGCTGTCATAAATACGTGCTAGTGTTTAGAACTAAAAGCTGGTGCTGAGCACCGGCAAAAATTAAGCACTGCATCATACTTTTCTTTACAAATGACCTCTTTTTCACTTTAATAGGAACAGTCTGTATATCCAAGTTCCTTTTCCATATGGTGTCATGCATGAACACTGCGTTTTTCAACATGTTTGGGTCATCTTTCATGATTTTTATTAACATGTACATGTTTTGTAACCAATGTGTTCATATATGCTCCTTATGAAGGAATCACCTTGTTCTAATCCTGATGAGAAAACTAATAAAAACACAGGTCAAAACGGACGAACAACCAAACAGGAGAAACTGAATCTAAATGAAAGTAACAGTGAGGATGTGGAAAGTCAATAGAGGAAGTAAGGGGGATATTACCAAGAAATTGAGATAATTATCGCAAAGTGCACTTATCGCTGTTTATTTTATTGCTGGCTATCGCTGGATTTCATCGTGGAGATAACGCGTTATTATCAACGGTTATCTGCAAGGCGATAGAAAATCCAGCGATAGCGGTGAAACCCAGCAATAGCACAAGAAATCCAGCGATAAATCCAACGCGCTAATGAAAAGCTTGCTAATAGGCAGGTGAGGACTTAACCTTACAATCCACCTCCCATTGACTATAATGGTTAAGTCAGGTTTTTAGCAGGTGTTAGATTCTAGGAATATTCACGGTTAGCGCAACATTTTTTATCGCTTCACGGGCATTGCTAATAGGAGGAAGCTGGGTTTGCGACTGTTTTCAGTCACTTTAAGTTGGGAACGCCTACTTTGCATGTCATTAGCGATATATATCGCTAACATGCAAAGCGGCACCAACACGGTCGCTTTTGCCATAAAGCTGTCGCTAACAGCTGTTAGCGACAGCTTGCTAATAGGGCGATAGAAATATCGCTGCTTTAGCGGCAAAAAGTGCCGCTAAAGCGGCGATAAGGCCCTTGCTAATATCCCCCTCGTAACTCTGATCTCAGCCCATCTTTCAGTCTCCAAAGTGATAAAAATAAGCACCTTTTATGGTCTGATGTTAGATTTGACTCTTTTATCCACCTTTTATCTATTAAACAATTCGTACAATATTAGCACTTTCATCCTCAATGGCAGAATTTATTTTTATGCTTAGGATGCAGTAGTATTTTAATGCCAATGAGTTTCAATTGTCAAAAAGAGACCCTAGATTTACTCTGTCCACTGTTTTGCACCTCATTTTTGTAATCAAATTCAATTAACAAAGTAGATCATAGAGTTTTACTGTGATCTGTTTAGCTCTTGTCTATGAAAAGGCTGGCAGCGTTATTTGTGATTTGTTTGTACATACCCTGAGCAATAGCACGGTGCTGGGGCATGAAACTGATTACTGGCAATCAGATTAGGGCTGCAGGAATTCCAATGGAAATATACTACTTATGTAGATTTCAAAGTGCATTCATGGATATTTATATGGCTCACCTGAAAGTCAGCTCAGCAGTACATGGCAAATTGTCAAATATGTAATTGTAGAGCAAAGATGGAAACTGGGAAATAAGGGCCCTAATTCAGATACAAGTATTGCATGGGGGAAATAAATTAGATCAGGGGTCTAACTTTATTTCATGAAATATGAGCCTGATTTACAAACAAAAATGTTGGAAATCTAGGAATCATGGATTCATAAAACTCCCAGATGTAGGTACCTCTTAACACCAGCCCTGGCTCCTCTACTGTCACACACAAGTCAGACTACACAATCCTATGAACCCTTGACAAAAATGTAATGATGAACTGGTCTACTTGGCACTGAAAATGAACTATACTGTTATGCTAAGAAGTGAACACTAGAGCCACAATAGTGGGTTAGGAAAATGTGTAGCAACATCATTCATCATAGAGAGGAGCAGACCCTACATACGATCAATAAGGAGCAGACTTCCCCTGCATCACAGGCTAGAGAGTTTACTTTTCCACCCTGTTCCTAATCCTACACAAGACACTACTGCATCAATGACAAATTGAGACAAAAACTTTCATTCAACTCCCTAGAAGACCTTTTCTTGGATACCTCGAAGAACATCTCATCAATCTGTCATAAACCTTCCAGACCACTTCAGATGTCAATGCACTTCTCAAAACACTCTAAATACCACTGGAAAATCATGATGAACTCTATGCCCTACTCAAAACATGATCGTAAACACAACCCTGAAGCACCTTGGTACAGCTATGAATTCTCTTCCAGGTAGCATGTAATTGGCAGATAGGCAAAGAAATGTAAATGCACCAGTGATTGCAGCCTTCTCACCAAAATTAACTCAATCCACTCTGCACCCAGCTACCTCTTCACCTCAATCACAGCCTATCTCTAAAACAATGTAATTAATTAAGCAAATAACGGAATCAAATCATCAGACTGTCATTCGAAAAGTGCAATGTGATCTATCAATTCTTCATTGACAAGATCATCAAAATTAGATCCCACATCAACGGTAACAATTCTACTTCTACACTACCTCCTATTCCCTACTACTACATCTCCAGCTGTAAAGCCTTTAACCTCCTCTCGAACAGTGAACTCACCAACACTTGAACACTGAACTCACTAACATCCGAAACTCACTTATATGAAGATGACATCTATCATCAAACATCATCAAATTTCACATCCCCTCAAACTCCCCATTTACTTACTTAGTCTAAGAACCTTTACTGATCTATTCTAGGAACTTTCCCTGATGCCCTCACAGCAAGACAGTTTGTCCATTATTGGACGTTATCCCTAAATGCAGCAACTTTGCCCACTCACCTCCTCACCTGTATAGGAAAAGTCACCTAAAAAGCAGCATACATCAAAATACATGAGCAGATAATTAAGAACAATCTTCTTCAGTACTACAAATATGGCTATTCAGACCATTCTGTAACACAGAGACAGAGTCCCTTAAGAAGCTGATCATGCTTCCCACACTAATGACAGATATGATCCCTGCCTTCTGTTCGTATTTGACCTCTTCAAAGCTTTGACTCAATTAACCTTTAAGCAGAGATTCATAGCCAGGAAATGTGCATGGACTTCATTCGAGGTATGATATCAGAATTTTGTATGACATAAATATTGTGTCCTATATATCATTAATAAGAATATTGCTTAATTAGAGATGAGAATAGAAAATCCACCATGAGTGGGAAAGTATCTTGTAAACAATATTTAGAACACAATATTTATGTTAGAGAATATTTTAGTATGAAATCTTGACATACAGCCCTTCTCCAATTTCGTTTTGTATCAGTCGACATCCTACTTTGCCAACCCCCAAGAGTTTGTTGACATAGTAACCACAAAACCCCATAAACTACCATATCATGAGGTGTACCACTATATCTTCAATCTTTCCATGGAACCTCTTGAATCCTTAATCACCTACAACATCAATGGCCAGCTACATGCTGATACTTAGCTCTACCTTAAAGTCTCCTCAATCACTTAATTTAATGTGACTCAAAACCTACCTCGTGCTAATCCATTAGTCCCCTCTCTGATCTGTTCTTTATAGTGCTCAGAATTAGGAGTGTTGTTTGGAGAACTCACCACCACCTTCTCTCTCTTCAACCCTTTCCACGTCTGGCAATAGTGCACTCACCACAACCATCTCCCGCTTTAACTGTTATTACATCCCAAAATTCTGCAAAATGCCTGTGTCTCACTGCACAGACCATACAATACAAATATTGATACTGCTGTCCTGATGACTGCTTGTTCAACACCTGCCCCTGTCTGTATTTGGGTAGCAATGTCGTCCGTGGTTATCTACAAACTCTAAATTGATTCAAACTCTTTCCCTGAATCTGGCCACCAATCAGGGTATACACCCCTGTCCAGCTCCCCCACTTTTCCTTAGTCAATCTTCAGTTTCATATGAATGCAGGATGTGGTCGCTGACAACGCTCCACAACGGTTAAAGATGAAGACTATGTGGCAGTTTAAGGAGTGACTTATTTCCGTCCCTTTGTACCATCCTTAGACTGCCACTAATCCTGCTCCTACTTGCCCACTGCCCACATATTTGACAATTAATCATTGCCTAAACCTCCTTAATCCCTTGCACTTGGGAAATTATAAGGCTCATCACTCCTAGCACACCACCTCATAATCTGATCTGGATGGAGTCACCAGGAAGCAATTTTGCTTATTTCCAGCCGCACAAAAAATCAAGTTCTGAAAATCCAGGTGTATCAGCAACTTCACTGCTCTGCTATCCTGCATGCACACCTCCACACTTCCTGGATGTCTGTGAAGTGACCATGGCACCTTCTCTGTCTATAACTACTCATGCTGGACATCCTCGCTGTCAAATCATACCACCTTTAAGTAAGGAACTATTTTGCGTCCCTCTGAACACACATGGCCTATCCCACTACATCAAGTGGGAGAAGGCTCTCTTCAGCCTCTTGCCCATGTCTTCAGATATAGCCCTAATTAAAGAGACTTATCTCTCAGAATCAGATTAACTGAGAAACATCTGTGTGCAAAAGATACTATAGACATTCAATCCTTCCCCTATACCTACAACTAAGTCATCATGGTGTGAATTTAACTAGGATGGTTCAACGATCCTGTGGTAAAATTGGTTTCCCTCTCTGTAGTGAAAACTTGGGCTGATCCAACCAGTGGCTACATTTATGCCAATATCTCTTCCTAGGGTGCAACCCTATGGATTTGTTTATGACCCTAATGGTTTCAAGTTTGATTTACTTTTAAGACTTTTCAGTATGCTTATGAAATATGCCTGTTGACCAGCTTCTGACAGATCTGGAAAGCCTCCTACATATTGTTGAGAGACCTTATTCAACACTTTACAATAATTAATCCCTGGGAACTTGTCCACCTTAAGGTCCATGATTAAAGATTCCTCTCTAGTATCCATAATGCCTATATCTGCATTGATTTCTTCCATGCCACTTGTTTGATATTTGATAAAATATTAAGTGCCAGGGCCCAAGGCATTGCTCAGGAATCCACTGCAGCTGGCAACACCCACAGCTCCTGACAGTGCTGCTAAATGCCAATGAGAGCAATACCTATGTGCTATTAAAAAGTATATTGAATAGTTTAATGTTCCACTGAGAAATTCCGTTCAAAAAATAAAAAGACACACAATGCTACCATTTGGTGGGCTGTCATAAATACGTGCCAGTGTTTAGAACTAAAAGCTGGTGCTGAGCACCGGCAAAAATTAAGCACTGCATCATACTTTTCTTTACAAATGACCTCTTTTTCACTTTAATAGGAACGGTCTGTATATCCAAGTTCCTTTTCCATATGGTGTCATGCATGAACACTGCGTTTTTCAACATGTTTGGGTCATCTTTGATGATTTTTATTAACTTGTACATGTTTTGTAACCAATGTGTTCATATATGCTCCTTATGAAGGAATCACCTTGTTCTAATCCTGATGAGAAAACTAATAAAAACACAGGTCAAAACGGACGAACAACCAAATCCAACGCGCTAATGAAAAGCTTGCTAATAGGCAGGTGAGGACTTAACCTTACAATCCACCTCCCATTGACTATAATGGTTAAGTCAGGTTTTTAACAGGTGTTAGATTCCAGCAATATTCACGGTTAGCGCAAAAATTTTTATCGCTTCACGGGCATTGCTAATAGGAGGAAGCTGGGTTTGCGACTGTTTTCAGTCGCTTTAAGTTGGGAACGCCTACTTTGCATCTCATTAGCGATATATATCGCTAACATGCAAAGCGGCACCAACACGGTCGCTTTTGCCATAAAGCTGTCGCTAACAGCTGTTAGCGACAGCTTGCTAATAGGGCAATAGAAATATCGCTGCTTTAGCGGCAAAAAGTGCCGCTAAAGCGGCGATAAGGCCCTTGCTAATATCCCCCTCGTAACTCTGATCTCAGCCCATCTTTCAGTCTCCAAAGTGATAAAAATAAGCACCTTTTATGGTCTGATGTTAGATTTGACTCTTTTATCCACCTTTTATCTATTAAACAATTCGTACAATATTAGCACTTTCATCCTCAATGGCAGAATTTATTTTTATGCTTAGGATGCAGTAGTATTTTAATGCCAATGAGTTTCAATTGTCAAAAAGAGACCCTAGATTTACTCTGTCCACTGTTTTGCACCTCATTTTTGTAATCAAATTCAATTAACAAAGTAGATCATAGAGTTTTACTGTGATCTGTTTAGCTCTTGTCTATGAAATGGCTGGCAGCGTTATTTGTGATTTGTTTGTACATACCCTGAGCAATAGCACGGTGCTGGGGCATGAAACTGATTACTGGCAATCAGATTAGGGCTGCAGGAATTCCAATGGAAATATACTACTTATGCAGATTTCAAAGTGCATTCATGAATATTTATATGGCTCACCGGAAAGTCAGGTCAGCAGTACATGGCAAATTGTCAAATATGTAATTGTAGAGCAAAGATGGAAACTGGGAAATAAGGGCCCTAATTCAGATACAAGTGTTGCCTGGGGGAAATAAATTAGATCAGGGGTCTAACTTTATTTCATGAAATATGAGCCTGATTTACAAACAAAAATGTTGGAAATCTAGGAATCATGGATTCATAAAACTCCCAGATGTAGGTACCTCTTAACACCAGCCCTGGCTCCTCTACTGTCACACACAAGTCAGACTACACAATCCTATGAACCCTTGACAAAAATGTAATGATGAACTGGTCTACTTGGCACTGAAAATGAACTATACTGTTACGCTAAGAAGTGAACACTAGAGCCACAATAGTGGGTTAGTAAAATGTGTAGCAACATCATTCATCATAGAGAGGAGCAGACCCTACATACGATCAATAAGGAGCAGACTTCCCCTGCATCACAGGCTAGAGAGTTTACTTTTCCACCCTGTTCCTAATCCTACACAAGACACTACTGCATCAATGACAAATTGAGACAAAAACTTTCATTCAACTCCCTAGAAGACCTTTTCTTGGATACCTCGAAGAACATCTCATCAATCTGTCATAAACCTTCCAGACCACTTCAGATGTCAATGCACTTCTCAAAACACTCTAAATACCACTGGAAAATCATGATGAACTCTATGCCCTACTCAAAACATGATCGTAAACACAACCCTGAAGCACCTTGGTACAGCTATGAATTCTCTTCCAGGTAGCATGTAATTGGCAGATAGGCAAAGAAATGTAAATGTACCAGTGATTGCAGGCTTCTCACCAAAATTAACTCAATCCACTCTGCACCCAGCTACCTCTTCACCTCAATCACAGCCTATCTCTAAAACAATGTAATTAATTAAGCAAATAACGGAATCAAATCATCAGACTGTCATTCGAAAAGTGCAATGTGATCTATCAATTCTTCATTGACAAGATCATCAAAATTAGATCCCACATCAACGGTAACAATTCTACTTCTACACTACCTCCTATTCCCTACTACTACATCTCCAGCTGTAAAGCCTTTAATCTCCTCTCGAACAGTGAACTCTTGAACACTGAACTCACTAACATCCGAAACTCACTTATATGAAGATGACATGTATCATCAAACATCATCAAATTTCACATCCCCTCAAACTCCCCATTTACTTATTTAGTCTAAGAACCTTTACTGATCTATTCTAGGAACTTTCCCTGATGCCCTCACAGCAAGACAGTTTGTCCATTATTGGACGTTATCCCTAAATGCAGCAACTTTGCCCACTCACCTCCTCACCTGTATAGTATAGGAAAAGTCACCTAAAAAGCAGCATACATCAAAATACATGAGCAGATAATTAAGAACAATCTTCTTCAGTACTACAAATATGGCTATTCAGACCATTCTGTAACACAGAGACAGAGTCCCTTAAGAAGCTGATCATGCTTCCCACACTAATGACAGATATGATCCCTGCCTTCTGTTCGTATTTGACCTCTTCAAAGCTTTGACTCAATTAACCTTTAAGCAGAGATTCATAGCCAGGAAATGTGCATGGACTTCATTCGAGGTATGATATCAGAATATTGTATGACATAAATATTATGTCCTATATATCATTAATAAGAATATTGCTTAATTAGAGATGATAATAGAAAATCCACCATGAGTGGGACAGTATCTTCTAAACAATATTTAGAACACAATATTTATGTTAGAGAATATTTTAGTATGAAATCTTGACATAAGCCCTTCTCCAATTTCGTTTTGTATCAGTCGACATCCTACTTTGCCAACCCCCAAGAGTTTGTTGAGATAGTAACCACAAAACCCCATAAACTACCATATCATGAGGTGTACCACTATATCTTCAATCTTTCCATGGAACCTCTTGAATCCTTAATCACCTACAACATCAACGGCCAGCTACATGCTGATACTTAGCTCTACCTTAAAGTCTCCTCAATCAGTTAATTTAATGTGACTCAAAACCTACCTCGTGCTAATCCATTAGTCCCCTCTCTGATCTGTTCTTTATAGTGCTCAGAATTAGGAGTGTTGTTTGGAGAACTCACCACCACCTTCTCTCTCTTCAACCCTTTCCACGTCTGGCAATAGTGCACTCACCACAACCATCTCCCGCTTTAACTGTTATTACATCCCAAAATTCTGCAAAATGCCTGTGTCTCACTGCACAGACCATACAATACAAATATTGATACTGCTGTCCTGATGACTGCTTGTTCAACACCTGCCCCTGTCTGTATTTGGGTAGCAATGTAGTCCGTGGTTATCTACAAACTCTAAATTGATTCAAACTCTTTCCCTGAATCTGGCCACCAATCAGGGTATACACCCCTGTCCAGCTCCCCCACTTTTCCTTAGTCAATCTTCAGTTTCATATGAATGCAGGATGTGGTCGCTGACAACGCTCCACAACGGTTAAAGATGAAGACTATGTGGCAGTTTAAGGAGTGACTTATTTCCGTCCCTTTGTACCATCCTTAGACTGCCACTAATCCTGCTCCTACTTGCCCACTGCCCACATATTTGACAATTAATCATTGCCTAAACCTCCTTAATCCCTTGCACTTGGGAAATTATAAGGCTCATCACTCCTAGCACACCACCTCATAATCTGATCTGGATGTAGTCACCAGCAAGCAATTTTGCTTATTTCCAGCCGCACAAAAAATCAAGTTCTGAAAATCCAGGTGTATCAGCAACTTCACTGCTCTGCTATCCTGCATGCACACCTCCACACTTCCTGGATGTCTTTGAAGTGACCATGGCACCTTCTCTGTCTATAACTACTCATGCTGGACATCCTCGCTGTCAAATCATACCACCTTTAAGTAAGGAACTATTTTGCGTCCCTCTGAACACACTTGGCCTACCCCACTACATCAAGTGGGAGAAGGCTCTCTTCAGCCTCTTGCCCATGTCTTCAGATATAGCCCTAATTAAAGAGACTTATCTCTCAGAATCAGATTAACTGAGAAACATCTGGGTCAAAACATACTATAGACATTCAATCCTTCCCCTATACCTACAACTAAGTCATCATGGTGTGATGGTTCAACGATCCTGTGGTAAAATTGGTTCCCCTCTCTGTAGTGAAAACTTGGGCTGATCCAACCGGTGGCTACATGTATGCCAATATCTCTTCCTAGGGTGCAACCCTATGGATTTGTTTATGACCCTAATGGTTTCAAGTTTGATTTACTTGTAAGACTTTTCAGTATGCTCATGAAATATGCCTGTTGACCAGCTTCTGACAGATCTGGAAAGCCTCCTACATATTGTTGAGAGACCTTATTCAAGACTTTACAATAATTAATCCCTGGGAACTTGTCCACCTTAAGGTCCATGATTATAGATTCCTCTCTAGTATCCATAATGGCTATATCTGCATTGATTTCTTCCATGCCACTTGTTCCCTCTTCCCAGATGTTTTGTCCTAGACCATCATAGAGAGAGGCATAAATAACCTTGCCCCAAAGTCATTCCTTATGGGAAAGCGTTTTGCCGCAGGTGAAATGAACACACTATAGTACAGATCACTAGAAGAGAAACAAACTTTGCAGTCCATTATGCTCATCTACCTAACAGACAATGATTGCTCATTAGACCCATTGGATTCTTTTGGCTACAGGAACATTTTTTCGTAGAGGATCTTTGATAAGGGCTCTGCTCTATGATGTAAGCAGTCCGTGTCCCATACCTTCATTGACACCAACATCATAAGTCTCACAACAAGTTACTAGATACTTCCTGCCCTACTTGATACCAGAGGTTAGGCAACTCCATTAGCCAAGATATATTTAGAAGAACTTTTTGCTCATTCTGAAAGGGGTATTTCATTACTCTCAATTTAATAAGAGGACAATATTTCTATGTTATTTTCTGAAGATGATACTGCACTAGGAAAACCCATGGCAGAGGCATTTCAATGACTAGGGATCATCTGCTTGATTATGACCACTTTTCTAGTTTTAATGTAACTGGGTCATGGTATATGTAAGGGCCCTCAAGTTAAATATCTCAAAATAAAATGGAAATACTTTGCTAAAGTCACCAGCACTCTAAATTAATACATTGCTTTTGAATATTTCTTTCATCCACATGTACATCCAATTGTGAATTGGCAAGGTATAGAAATTAAAAAGTAACAATGGCAACGGGTGAAGAGAATGGTCTTTTAAATGTTTCTGTCACTAGTGATGTTAGAATTGGGGGTCTCTAGTTGGCAGAGGTAGGTACCTTTGACCAACTAGGGGCCCTTGCTTGTAGTCAGGGAAAGGGGGGTACACTCCTGGATAACCCCTGCTCACCCACTTGGTAGCTTGGCACGAGCAGACAGGTTTATCTCAGAGGCAGTGTGTAAAGCATTTGTGAACACATACAGTAATACAGTGAAAACACTACAAATGGACACCACACCAAGAAAAATAAGTAATCTTTACTAGACCTAACACAAGACCAAATGACAAAAATCCACAATACTGTAATGAAAAATAGACTTTAAAATGGTAGATATAGCTTAGTTCAATGTAGATGGTAAATTCGACACCTTACTCTCAAAGTACCTTGAATGTGTCAATCAATACAAACAAAAGCGTCGCAGGGAAGGTGATGCGTCGGTTCCTTGCTTCGGGGGAGGTGATGCGTCGGTTCCTTACTGCAGCACAGGGGAGGTGATGCGTCCGTTCCTTACCAGAGAGGAGGTGATGCGTCGGTTTCTTACCGCGTTCCGGTTACGATGGGACAAGATGGCGCCTTGATGCGATGATCCGGTGCGATGCGACAAAATGGCTTCTTTGATGCGATGCGACAACGTTGGATGCAATGCGTGCACGCCCGACGGCCGGTCGGCGAACTCGGTAACTTCTGAGCCACAACAGGCCCTGCGAGACGCTTCTCCAGTGATGCGATGGCGACCTCTGCGGTGGTGACACGCTTCTCCGGTGATGCGACATGCTTCGTCGGTGGTGCGACAGCGAACAGCTGTGGCAGCGGCACGCTTCTTCGGCAATGAGACGGCAACTGCTGCGGCGGCGACACGCTTCTCCTCGTTGTGTCGCGCTTCCAGCTCCCAGTGACACGCAGTTTTCTCAGAGGGCCCAAACAACAGTAGGCACCTCTCTGCAGGTAGAATTCCCAGAAAGGGAATCCAGGGCAGCTGGTGGTAAAGTCTTGTATCCCTGAGACTTCAGGCAGGAGGCAAGCACACTTCAAGCCCTTGGAGATTCTTCTTCAAGATGATGAAAAGTTCACAAAAGGCCTCTTCTCCTTTCCTTGGCAAATAAAGTAACCACTGTAGGCCAACCCCAGAAATAGCACAGCACAGGGGCAGTCTCTTCCTTCAGCTTTCTTGGTTCTTCTTCTTGGCAAAGGTTTGTCTTGATTCCCAGAAATGATCTAAAGTGCTGGGATCTGGGCCTCAATATTTATACTGCAATATCCTTTGTGCTCTGAAGGCAGAGGGTGCTTGTGCCCAGCCAAAACCAGTTCTTTGCAGCTTTCTGGCAGGAGGTGGAGACAGCATTGTTGAAAGCAGACCTGGCCCAGGTAGCTGAAAGGAAATCTCCTCCCTCTGCTCTCTATTCTATGAGGGCTCAGGTCAGTGAAAGGAAGTCTCCGCCCCCACTTTCTATTCAATGCAGGTCCTATTCAGCCCAGCCCTGACCCATCAGACTGCTGGAGCAAAACGCCCTCTCCAGCCCCCTGTTACTCACAAACTAGACATGGAATACACAAACCTAGCAGAGGCATGCTGGATAGTTAGGCAAGAAAATACCTACTTTCTAAAAGTGGTATTTTCAAACACAGAATGTAAAAATCACCCACACTAAAAGATGTATTTTAACATTCTGAGTTCAGGCATACTAAACTTTATTTTCCTACGTTGTTCCTAGGGTCAGTTATGACTATAGGATGTTATAATCAATCTGTCCATTCTGGCCTATGGGAACAGATAGCCTAGCAATAGCAAAAAGTGAAATTGGCTGTAATTCACTATCAGGACATGCCACACACATCAGGGCATGTCCTACCTTTCACATACAATGCACCCTGCCCATGGGGGTACCCTGGGCCTACCTTAGGGGTCACCAACATGTAGAAAAGGGAAGGTTTAGGGACTGGCAAGTGTGCACACTTGTCAAGTCGACATGGCAGTCCCAGACTGCACTCAGGCTCTGCAATGGCAGGCCTGAGCCATACTTTACAAGCTGCTTCTGTGGGTGGCACAATCAGTGCTTCATACCCTCTAGCAGCATTTGACCTACAAGCCCTGGGCACACATGGTGCACTGTGCTAGGGTCAGACAAGTAAATCAAATAAGCCAATCATGGAGTCACTAATCAATTACAACAATTTACAATAGGAAGCACTTGCACTTTGGCACTGAATAGCAGTGGCAAATTGCCCAAAGCATCTAGACCAGCAAAAACATAGCAAAACATAGGAGGCAACAGTGAATAAATGAAAGGTAGACCCACGCCAATGGTGCCAGGTCAAACAAGTGAGGTGGCTACTTGAGTGCCTTGATTGAAACATGCACATCTAAAATGCTTCTCACTGAGTAAAATAATAAAATTAAGTGAAATAAGAAAGTTATAATAAACCAACACAAAAGATGGAAAATAATGATGTACAACAATAGCAATGGACAGTGGATAGTGTTCTGAAGTAACTAGCAACTGCTCATATTCTATTTCTGTCAACAAACTGCCATGTATTAAATAAATGCCTTTGAAATATGACAGAGGTCTCTTCTTACACTATCTGTGCTACAAAATGCAGGCACAAATACAATTGGTGTAGATTTTGCTCATGACACAGCATGCTTGTTCCTTCTTGCTTTGAGAGTATGAAATTGCTAACCATCAGTTTGGTACATCCCAGTTCCTGAAGCACAGTGCTGCACACACAAGTATTTATATGTTAAAATCACTGATACACCAACAGATCTGTATCACAGATTACATTAATGCTTTAAGATAGCATATGGCTAAAAACCAGCAGAAGCTAAAATGTAAACTCATCATCTGATCTTATGTATGCGATTAAATGGTTTAAATGTTGCAATAAACTGAAGATATATCAAGTATTGATAATATCTTAATGTCCCTACCCTTATGGAGCATTTCTGCAGTTTAGAGTGGCGTGTATAGGTTTTCCCAAATGCCTTCATCCAGGTCTTATAGATCAACATAGATGTGAACCATTCCATTGGCATTTCTAGTTAACATTACATGGTCTAACCAGCTGAGTGGTTTGGTGACTCCAGTTCCTTTCTCTTTGAAAAGCACTTGATCTGTGCAGGCAATTAATTTGATAGGTCAAGACATATTCTTCTTTCCACAGTAATGCAATTATTCTGCTTTTAGACCTATACAGGAACAAAGTCTAGCCATTTTCTTTAGTGTTCTACGAATGCAAATTACTAATAAGAGAAAATTGAATATTTATCACGATCCTCACTTGAAGCCAACATTTGCATCTCTAAAATAGGAACAAAACAACCTTTATCTCTAGGTAATGTTTCCATGGTAATATGGCAATTTAATTTTTAGCAGCATATATATTTCTCTAAGATGTTCTATGCTTGAGCAAGAATTAAGATTTACTGCAACAATTAAACGTGTAGTCTAGACATAGCTGATTATGAACATCAGTGTTTATTAAAGTGAACAGCAACTTTCAATCCATTCACAGTTGTCTGAGTTTATATTCTATTATTACTTTAAAGTAATGTGCTGCTCTATAGGACTGGCTTTTATATTGCTTAGTCAGAGACATTTCCTGACCCTCAGTCAAAGCCACACTTCTTTCACTTCTCAGTGACAGACCTTGACAAACTGTTGTTTCTATATTCTACATAAAAATGGACTGCTGGAAATTATTCTCTCTGGCTGTATGCATATTGTCCAGAGTGATCACTAGTGGCTGTGATTATTTCAAGTATTCCTTCGATCAACTTGTTTGTCGCTGTCAACACCCTGGTTGTGACGGGTATGCCTATGTTCACTGTGCCATGGAACTCAGGCTGTACCTTACTGAAAAGGCATAAGTAGCCCAGACCTGTCTGGTGTTGCTCATGTTCCCTGTGTGAAGGGATATGGCCTGGCAGTTTAGGCTGAGCTGTTCCTATTGAAGCAGGGCCCAGTCTGATTTGCACATGGCAAGTCTCTTACTAGAGTGCCATAGTGGATGAAAAGTAATAGACTTCAAGCATTCCTTTCAACAACTTGTTTGCGCGCTGCCGCCACATTGATTGCATTCTTTCACTGAAGCAGCAACTGTTTGATGTGAGGCATGCATTATCAGAGCTAATCAGAGTATTGTATGTCCATATATTACACTCTTCATTCCCTTAGACTTAACAGATCTTCAATTGCACTTTGCTGTTCAGGGTAGAGAGAAATCAATAGGCACCACCAGGAACTCGGGCCCGCCGCAACTATGACGGTTTGTGCTGGTGCCCCGAACTCTTTTCCTGGGGGGGCGGGGTTAGCACGGCCGATGACGCTGCCAGCGCCTGCCCCCGGGGCGGTGACTGGTGGACTGCTGTAATGCCCCAGAAGCCTAACAAGTGCTTCCGGGGCAACATATGTAGAACAGGTCCCGGATCCTGCCGGGACCTGTTAGAACTGGATTCCTGGGCTTTCTCTCCTTTAAAAGGAGCACAGAGGGGCAGCACGGTCTTTTCCTCACTTCTCCGCTGGTATATCTGCACTCTTCCATCCACGCAACAGAGGTCAACTCTCTAACCCTTCTCTCTGTGTTATTGCAGGCTGTTATTCTCTTTGTTATTGCAGTTTTTTCTGGATCGAAAGGAGAACATGGGCAGCAACCGGGAGCAGCAGCTTTAGCCCTCGTTATTCCTTCCTCTGTGGACCTGCACTGCACCATAGCTGGAAGGCACGTGGGTTAGAGTGAATACTCACCTGCCCCACTTGATTGGACTTGTGGGAGCGGCTCTGTCTGTTGGAGTGCTTGCGGTCGACCGAGACTGGGACCTGGTGTTATTTTGGATGGGAGGTAAGGGGCTAGGCAATGCCCTAACTGGACCTAGAGTAGTGTGTTGGGCCCCGGGGATGCATTGGGTTAGTTTGCAACTCAATCAGCATAGGGAGTGGCATTTTTGGGCTCGTGGCATAGCAGTTGGAGTTTTTGGGGATTGTTGCAATGGGCATATATTTGTTAAGTCAGCATTCCACAGGTGATTGGCGAAGGAGAGTGCTGTTTCATAGGCTAGGGGTACCTGTGTGGCATGCTACGGTCAAAATATATTAGGCTAGCAGTCATACCTTCAGGGGACCCTTGTTTTTTGTGTGTTCAATTTTAGTGATGGCACCAAAGGCGAAGAGGGGTCAGGTTCCCACTCGGATGGAGGAGTGGATGGAGGCGATGGTGCGCACGATGACTGATAGGATAGGATAGGATAGGATAGGATATGTATTTATATAGCGCAACGAACGCCGAAGCGTCTTGGAGCTAGTACCACACAAAGGGAGACGTGTTCCTCACATACTAACCTCTCGAAAGAGCAGTGTCTTTAGCATTTTTCTAAAAGCTAAATGATTATGGATTGATTTCAAGGCATGGGGGAGCGTGTTCCAGAGCCCTGCGGCCCGAACCGAGAAAGCTCTGCCACCCCATCTGGCTTTCTTAATCCGATTGATTTTGATGAGACTCTGAGTGCTGGCCTGTAGTATAAGGAGTAACCAGCTTCTGGACGTCCCTAGCACCGCCTCCAAAGACAGCTTTATGTACCAAGCAGATAGCTTTGAAATCTATACGCAAATGGACAGGGAGCCAATGTAATGCAGCAATTCCCCCTGAGATTGAGTGATCTCTAGGGATATCCAATAATAACCTTGCCCCCGCGTTTTGGAGAGTCTGCAACCTTCCTACCAATGTTTTGTTTGTCCCTAGCAGTAAAACATTGCAGTAGTCCAGCCGAGATAAGACCAGACCTACTACTACCGCCTTACGCATTTCGGCGCTAATGAAAGATCTTACGCAGAGTCCTAATGATGAAGGAACAGGAGGATGCCAGGCTATTGACGTGAGCTGCAAAATTCAGCTGATTGTCAAATATCACGCCTAGATTTCTTACTTTGGGCAAGGGGCAGGGACACTCCCCAGCCCCTGCTGGCCACCAAGATCTGTTCCACAGGGGACTTCCATGACCATACTCCATAATTTCAGTTTTCTCGGTGTTAATCTTGAGAAAACTTTGCTGCATCCAGCTCATAATTTCCAACAGATAACCATGGAATTTAAAAGCGATGTCCTTGGATTGCTTGGCGGCGTAAATTATGAGTTGAGAATCATTGGCATAGGAAACTATCTGGAACCCATGCTTTCTGATTAGTTTCGCCAATGGAGTCAGATAGATATTGAACAGCGTGGGTGACAATGCTGAGCCCTGCGGAACACCACATGGCAGCTGAAAGCTGTCTGACTGGAGCCCGTCCCAAAGCAAGTTTTGCTCCCTCCCTTCCAAAAAAGACGAGAGAAGGGACAATGCAGTCCCCTGGATACCAACCTCCCGAAGCCTCCGGATCAACACCGTATGATTTACGGTGTCGAAGGCTGCTGATAAATCTAGCATCACTAGGACTGCCTTGCCTCCCTTGTCCACAATGCTGCGGATCTCTTCTGCTGCCACCAGAAGGGCTGACTCAGTGGAATGCTGTGCCCGAAAACCGTGTTGGGTCGAATCGAGTAAATTACGGGCACTCAAATATTCTGTCAGTGACTTATTTAGCTCCCTTTCCATAATTTTGGCTGCAAAAGGCAGAGCGGCGATTGGGCGGTAGTTATTTAATGTAAGAGGGTCTAATGAAGGTTTTTTAGTAGTGGCCTAATGGTTGCCCTCTTCCAGCTTGTAGGATAATTGCCGGACTCTATTACCTGATTGATTAGAGCACAAAACTCTCCGGCAATCAGGTCTGCCGCAAGGTGCATAACAACAGGGGGGGCAGGGATCTTTAGGTGAACCTGATTTCGTGAGAGTAATCAATCTACATGTTTCCTCTCTTGTAATGAGAGGGAAGGTACTAAGGCTAGGACTGTCTTCCCCGCCAGTTGTCAATGACTGGCTGAAGCTATCTACACTGGGGTGCAGGTTAAGAAGATCCCTGTAGATTACCTGCACCTTGTCTTGAAAAAACTGGGCGAGTTTCTGGCACATTAACAGGTTTGGCCGATAGATATTATCCGAAAGGGGCTTAGAAAGGGCCGTGATTGTTTTGAAAAGCTGCTTAGCTAAATTCCCTGCATCCTTAATCTTAGAGTCGTAAAAAGCCTTTTTGGCAGATATAATTGCATCTCTGTATACAGATAGGGCATGGTTATATCTGGCCTTTCCATCGCTACTATAGTCCCCCTTCCAGAGGCGCTCTGCCCTTCTGCATGTACTCTTTAAGACCTTCAGCTCCCTGTTGTACCAGGGAGCAGATGGCTTAGTCCTACTTGTACCAAGCCGCTTGACAGGCACTACTTCATCAAGCGCAGCCACCAGCCATTTGTTAAAAGGTAGTGCTGCCTCAGAGTTGTCTCTGCTATGTGGGGGACGTGACTGGCCAAGCGCAGTGATTAAGCGTTCGGCATTCATCTGAGACCAGAGTCTGGTTATTACCTTTGGCGATCGAAAGCGGGAGGGAGTAGCTACTGTTCTCGCTTTAATATTAAAAACTACTGCACTATGGTCGGACCAGGGGAGAGCTATAATGTTCACGATTTCCAGATCCATATTACTCGTAGATGCCATCTAGGGTGTGGCATCTTATATGAGTCGGACCCTTAACCTCTTGGTTGAAACCCAGAGCAGCCAGATTCCCCAGTAGTAAGGCTACCTCTGGTTGATTGATGAGTTCCAAATGGTAATTAAAATCTCCTAAGAGAATAAAAGGATGAGGATCCATTCGGGATTCCAAATGGCTCATAAGCCTTGTGGGGAAAGTGGATTTAGGCCCAGGCGGGCGGTAAATTAGAAGCCCTTGAAATTTAAAAACATTTCCCAGATATATAGTGCAATAAAGTGCTTCTGCTGGGAGATCGAGATATGTTTCTACTCGCAAATGTAAGTGTGTTTGATGAGCCACCGCTATCCCCCCGCCCCTCTTGTATATCCTGTCTTGAGAGGAGACCACATATCCGCTAGGTAAAGCGATATTCCAGTCTGGACCTGATGAATTATCGCTCCAAGTTTCGGTTAAGAAGATTATATCCGGAGAGTGGCTTTCTAACAGATCATTGATTTGATAACTGTTCTTGTGTAATGAACGGACGTTTAAAAGAATATAAGTTAAAACTTGTGATTGACTGACTTCAATCTCTTTTTGTGGGTCAGGCCCTCCAATACTATCTGCATCAACTGTCTGTCTCACATTCAGAGGAATATCTGCGTCTCTCTTCTCTGAGCCACATGTGAGGCGATAGCAGCAGTTAGTACAAGTCCATTTTTCAATGTCACCCCGTGTTAGTACCCTATCGTGGGGTTTATGGGGCAGTCCTTGTCAGAGTTACATAGGAGAGTAGATGGACAGAAGGAAGCTGGAGAAAATCCTAGGCATTCGGGGGTAGCCCCCAGGGTAGCATTCCCTCTAGTACCCTGAGATCTAAACCCAAACGTGGAAGCGGAGTGGCTGCACCACCAGGGTTGCCGAATCCAGGGATCCCAGGGCATTCAGCCCCAGAAGGGGGATCTGGGCCAGAGGAGGTGAATAGTGCAGCTCCATTGGGTGTCACCCCACCATGGGGTGCAGGGGGCCCCAGCCAACCAGGCTCAACAGGGGGTCCCAGTTCAGAGGGGCCCGACCCAGCCAGTAGTACTCTCCTGTTGGTCCCCGGTGGGTAGTGTGCTTGGACAACCAGATGTGGTAGCCACTCTAGTGGCAGTTCTCCCATGGTTATCCAAAGTGGGGACTGTGACCCCTTCTGCAGGCGGTGGTGTACTGCTAGCTGAGGGGGATGCAGTTCGGAGGGCTAGGAAGTTGGCAGCACAAGTGGAAGGGGCTAAGCAGGGGGTGCCACAATCAGTTGAGATGGGCCCACCGACGACAGTTGTTAGGGTTACCAGTGGGACAGGGCAAAACAGCACAGTGAGCAACAAGAGTGGTTCTGATCTTTCCAAAGCTGGCAAATCTGCAGGAATTGAGCACGCCAAGATGCAAGACGGCACGACTGCACGTATGGTGCAAGAGTTTATGTTTGGGAGAGCTGCAATCGTCCAGAGAGCATCTGGGGAGACACATTTCACAGGAGGTGAAGGAAACAATCTGGAAAAAATCTGGAAAGGAGAATATATGAACATGTTTTCTTTGTTAGTTGATAAGGATGAGAAGGAGGGGGCAAAAAAGATGAGAGAGTGAGCTCATCCAAGGGAATGGGGCATTTGGCCCACCAGAAAAAAGATCGATGAAACTTTAGTAAATTGGATAAAGGCATTCTTCCACTATCATGCGACAATGGTGGAACTGTTCCCCGGGCTAGGCGCGCAATTGGCGTGCTATCAAAATAGGACCGTCTGTTCCTTCTGTGGCCACTCTTCCCACCCAGAATCTAAATGTTTCAAGAAATCAAATAATGGAGGTGTAAAAGACAGGAATGAGGGCTTGTTGCTTAGCAAGGCGCACTCACCCATAAAAACAATAGTTTTGATACCCTGGTTAAATAAACAATGTTGCCCAATCACAGCCCATACTCTGTTACAGGGATGGCTTTAGGATTCCTGCACCTGGCTATTCTGGGGTCTCTTACTGCCACAATCAGCAATCAGTGAGGGATAACAAGTCTGTGGCACTAGCTAAAGTGTTGAAGAAATTGAGTTATGGGAGACTGGCTGGAACTATTGATACAATACCGGTTAAAGATTTTGTCTGCTCACCGCTAGGGGTGGTGCCCAAAAAAGACCCGGGGGAGTTCCACTTGATCCATAACTTATCCACCCCAGGGGTCAATCACTGAATGATGCTTTTAATGGGGCCCTGTCAGGGGTGTAACACAGGCCCCCGCAGCCCCCGTGTTGTGGGGGGCCCCCATGCTCCAGGGGCACCCTCACTCACGGAGCAAGCAAGCCTGGCTGCTTGCTCTTAGTTCATGAATCTTAAAAGGTGCTGCAGCTGCGCATGGCCATAACACTGGCCCCGGGCCCCTGCAGTCATCCCGGGGCCCCCTCACTCAGCACAGGTGGAGTCAGCAGAATGAATTAAATAGCATTGGTGCACACCGCACGCCAGGCGTCTTAATTAATTAAATGATGGGCAATTTTGTCTGCCGGACCCCGGGCAGGCCTCTCTGAGGCTCTTTATTAATCGCGCGCCGCGCACGCAGATGTTTCATTGTCTGCGCGGGTGAGGCATAGGGTGGAGCTGGTATCTGTGAGCATACCATCGTCATGCGCATTGCGCAGAAGCGCAATTAAAAGTGCGTGCACGTGAGGAGTGAGGTGAGGCATCCCAGCCAAGCCAGAGCCCAGAGTGTCGGAAAGAGACCGTGGCCATGCGGGGCTCCCCCCAGACACAATTTAATTATTACTAGCCCCTGCTGCCTGGCTAGCCAGCCTTGCCCTCTCTTCGGTTGCCTGCTAGGTGTTTGCGCCTGCCTGCCTCTGAAGCCTCCCAGGCCTCAGGTGAGTCTGTCTGGAGTCTGTCTCAGTGAGGCTGGTGGTGGGGTGCGATCGATGAGGAGATCATTGGTAAATGCAGCAGTTTTAAAAGAAATATGCAGGAAGAGGCTTATTAGAGACACTTAATTGCAGTTGAAAGACACAAGAAATGACAACAAATCATAAATGTGTCGAATTTCCTAAACTATGCATATGTAATTTACAAACTGCCGTCCAGTGTGCACAGTTACTTCTATTTAACATTATTTGTAAAGTGCTTGCACACCCCAGCTAGTTTATGTGAGATTTCACGTGCTGCCCTAATGAGATACTTGCACATTTAGAGCTCTGAAAACGAGAAAAACACTTTATTTTTCATTATTATCATTCTCTCGCTCTTGGTAACCATGACACACGTAAAACTCACTTGAATGTTTTTCAAATAGACCTAACCCGTGTAACTGCCAAAAGTTTCCAGGCAGCCGGCAGGACGTTTTTCTTGTAATAGTCAGGTGTGTTTGTAGCTGGGGCTAGTAAATTCATAGCATTTTTCACATCTAAATAATATCAACAAATCTTAATTGATGCCTATATTAATATTGTTAGAAAGATAATGTGTGCTGATGGGGTATGCACCCCAAGTCTGTACATCACAGAATATGCCAGGACAGGAGTGACAGGAAACAGGAGGCGGGCGACCGGGCCCGTTCAGACTCAGCCCGCCTCCTCGGTAATTACAGTGTCAGGGGCAGGCTCCAGATACATCCTGCGGGTCCTGCCGGGCAGTTTTAAAAAACAGGTGCCGACGGGACCCTAACAACCGCTTTCAAATTAAAGAAGTGCCGGTTACTCAGTCCCGTTCTATTTAAAGCACTACCTGGTGTCTCCACTGGTCAATATTCATAGCAGGCCTGACTTCAGGATTCGGGATGTGGGAGGGCCATGAAGATTAATGGGATTGCCATACTATACATTTTTCCACATATTGCACTTTATGTTTTGAAGCAATGAACAAAGACCCCAATGTGTAAGGACAGGTTGCAAAGCAGTAGTGCTTTGAAACAACGACGGTTTTGCAACTCGCCACAGTTTTGCTCTGTGACTGATACACAAATAAGTTGCAGCTTAAAACCACCACCTGCGAGGAATCACAAAAAATCCGGACTCATTAATATGCACAAGCAGGATTCTTTTTAAAACGCATTGCGATTGGTTGTGAATTCAGGGAGGAAGATGTGCCAGACAGCATACGCACCAGCCCTGCATTCACATTCACAGAATGCCTACTTAAAATTTTATCCCAGTCTCTTAAAAGGTCAGGTACTGGTAAAAAGAAAAAAAAAACATTAAATGGATTTGGGGGGAGCAGGTTAGACTCTGGCAAAACCAATGCCCCACTGTTCCCCTTCCAAGTTCCCACCCAGACCCATCTGTGATTCAGAGAGAGAAGCTTCTGCTTTGAAAATCAATACCACTTGCTTTGAGAAAATGGTAACCTGAAACTAGTTTGTGTCCTAAACTAGGGTGGTAAAGCATTAGCACACTGCACTACGAATCGGAAAGAGGAAGGGATGCTCCTCTCATGCCATTTTGAAAAACATGTAATTAACTGTGAAATCTTTTCATTTTTTATGTTCTAATCTCTGGTGTTTGAACCATTGCAGTGCAGTAAACCTCCCTAATAGAGTCTTAACCACATCACGTTCTGTTAATGTTGGATTGTAAACTTCTAGCTGTAGTACTTACCTCTTAATATAAAGCCAACTGCCTGTAGACAGCTAGAGTAAGGGCCTCTGGGTAGATTGCAGGGAACATATACAAAGAGTGCATTTGCACTATGCATGCGTGTGTGGGTTAGGGTGTGCACAGAGTGTGTCTGTTGTGCTTTAATGTATGAGGACAAGAAACCACTCTGCTTCTTCTATTTGTGGATTGAAGAATAGAGACAGCCTCCCAGATAGGGATGTAGACTGATCCTGGCGGTGGATGATAGTGAATATTTCATCAATCACCTGGTCCCCAGCCCTGGCACTGGCTGTGTCACCATAAACATCGACATCAAACGAGCAGTTCCCATGGAAAATACCTTCAGTCATTCACTCTTACATCGTGAGAAGCTCCCACGAGTGTGAAACAATCTGGACAGTGTTCCCCAGCCACCAGCTCCCAGGCATATGAACAATTAAAGAGACATTTTATTTTCCATCACATATGTGTATACACAGTTACTTTCCACATACAAATGATGTGATGCAATATACACATATATTAAACTAATCTCTTATTACATCTCTAGGCGCAATATTTAAAAACAATTGTGTGACGAACAAACACTTCAATGAATTTGTGACAGACCATTTCCACCACACAATCCTGTTTTCACAGTTTTTTTTATCATGGTCAATTTCTTATGATGTGAATTAAAGAGAGAGACCCCTTCAAAACCAAAGGGATAGGGTATTCTAAACAAGTAAGATATCAATTCCCTCTGGAACAAATCTTAATAGAATGCCATCATATAAACACAAAATGAGAGTAAACAGCACATTAAGGGACCCAAATTCAAGGGGAAAAATAAAGAAAACAATTCTTAACGCAAAGACTAAACATATATTTAAAAAAGGTTTTTCTTTAATAAAAATTTCATAAAAACCAATAGATTCCCACAGGGACAGTTGTCTCTTGGTACATTCACAAAATATTTTTTTACAAAGACATAGGCATCAATCCATAAACACAAAAGAGAAAACAAATTGACAGACCACTATCGTTAGTCTTTCTCTAAACACATCATCTAAAACAGTGAATAAATGATCTGTTTCAAACTTCTATCTGTACAATGACACAACCAAATTCCAGTAGAGATTGTGTGAATTAAAATTGCGTCGACGCGTTTCGATGGATTATTTCAACTTTTTCCATCTTTTTCAAGACAAAAGATATATACAGTTTTCTCAATTCGTTGTTTCCTAATTCTGCACATTCCTGCATAAGAATGAATATATAGACAATATCAACATACTGATATTATTGTTGCTATATGTCATCATCTCTATACAGACTATCTTTTTAGTCACCTAAATGCATTTTCCACACATAATAAAAATGTGTAACCCGTTATAATTAAAAACATATGATATCTTATTTAGTGGGCCCTTGTAACATTATGGTTTCATACAAAAATCATTTTACGCCTATTAATTGACATTCTTTTGTTCAATATGTTTGTTTGTATTCATATCTCTTTTCTCACTACTCGATACCTATCTAGTGTTTCACTCGCACCACCCTAATTCAGAGATTTGCCTTGTCTGCTCAATCGAGTAAGACCCTTCCCTATCTAGTTTAAACATGTCAAAACCTATTGAGTCGGTCCTTATGACATTATACTTTCATGTCAGCATTATTTTGCACATATTAATTGCCATTCTTCTATTCAATTTAATTTCTTTATTTGTATTTTTGCTTTACTCACTGCTCAATGCATATACAATGTTTACCTCACACCCCCCTGCCTCGGAGATTTTCCTTATCTGCTCAATAGAATACGATCCTTCGTTATCTAGTTAATAGGTTCTATGTATGACACACTACTCTTCAACTGATCACTCATATAGTTGTATATAGCTCGCCTTCACCTTTGTTACCTTTGTTAAGGGATTTCAGTTCCGATTCTGTTTTGTTACCCAATCGTCTGATATCTTCAAGTTCATTCAGAGAGGATTAAAATAAAGACGGAGCTGGCACCTCATTAAATCCTAAAAAAGAAATTGTATTTCCCTTTTATTTCCCTCTGCAATTTTCAAATAAAACGATTACTTAATCCTAGTAGTGGTCATAGCTGTATTAATACCTTATTCTTTAGTTTGCCTAATTCTTATTCACCATCCGTATTTGTATAGGTATTCTTCACTTTCCTGTATGTTCTCAATAATATCCTATATATAGAAAATATAATAATACGGAAATCAAATAACATCCAGGGTCCTCCACCCAGACATCGATGTTACTTGTATGTTAACCTCGATTAAACAAATATAGTCGCATACCTTGAAAGGTTTGATGTTACTCCAACTCACGGGACTACGTTAAGCGAGCAACTCGGGAGACAGAAAAATAATTCACCTCCGCCGTATGCTGTTGGGATGAAATATAAACTGTGAAACCCAGGTCTTGTGTGTCCCTTACTACTTCGACTTAGCGGTTATATCCGCTCTCAGTTTATTGATTATTTTTACAAATACTCGTCTGGTTTAATTTCGGTTACGGCGCCACCAAATGTCTACTTTCCTATCTCAGGTAATCAACCATAATTAAATACCGATATTGTTTTGGTAATGGCACCACCAAATGTTGAATTTCCTATCTAAAATTACCGGCCATATTTAAATACCGGACACGAGTAATTTCCACTTTCCCAATCACCCCTCGGTGGTGGACTTAATATATCAGTCATACTCGTGCACAAATGCCCTTAGCAAGGAAGAGATCGCTAAGCATTCACACTGGGGCCAAATTCTACTACTATTTTGATAAATACTCCACTCCGCGACTATTGGCCTATACTACCATGAACTATTTTTGCTAGACTCACCTATTAAAAGTGCAGCCTCCGTCTTGCACGTCCGTTCCTATCGTGATGTTTTCTCGACAAACCGGTTATCCATTTAGTCGAGTTTAAATAAAGACAAACTCTCTCCTCATTGGTTATATCAAAAATTGGTCGCAGTCCCATCGAGTTCTTGTACTGACTCTGCCTATTTTGACCCGGTAGCGTGTACGCGAACGAAATCAGGATAGATACATAATCACGGCTCCCCGGTGATTTTCTTTTTCTTTTTTACTTACACGACAATAGTCATGATATTCAAATAAAGTTGTAAAACCATAATCTTGTTTGTTAAAGTTTCCTCATTTTCGTTTACATTTGTTATACTTTCTAGATTGCTTGTAATGCGCTCGTTCTGCCAAGATTACACTTGAAGTGAATCATTGTGTGTGTTCAAGGACCCCAATGGTCATATAACCCTAAACGCTTCGTCATACCCATATTAAGATACAGCATAATCTCAATCTGGACCACATACCATGAGGATCTCTAATGGTTCATCTGTAGCATGAAGTGAATTATATATATCACTCATATCGATCGTCTTATGCTGCATTATAACCTTTGTTGACCCCCATGCCCCGAAAATATTATTGTTTTGATGTATTATTGAGGTTTGAGCCCTTGTTCCTGTATTCATCTTTATTGCAATAGCATGTTTCTAAAATCCTACCCACATAGATCACTTTAATCACTTGACTCTACACACTATAAAAGATCACACCAATTGCGTCTTGTAAATTACTTAGTTATTATTCTCATCCAATCTTCCCTCGTATTTAACCCTGTTTCCACCGTATTGAGATGGCAGATATACCATTGTTCTCTCTATCTCCTTTTAGTTTCAATGTCACCCCCTCTTCTATTAATAGTGATTTTTTCTAAGATAAACCACTGAAATTGATCACAACTATGTCCCAATTTTGTGAAATGTTCGATTAAAGGGGCATTCTCTTTTTTAGTCCCGATAGCTGATTTCTGTTCGAGCAGACGTATGCGTAATTCCCTGTCCGTCTCGCCCACATATCCGAGTCCGCAAGGACACACCAGCTCCGTCTTTATTTTAATCCTCTCTGAATGAAATTGAAGATATCAGACGATTGGGTAAAAAAACAGAATCGGAACTGAAATCCCTTAACAAAGGTAACAAACGTGAAGGCGAGCTATATACAACTATATGAGTGATCAGTTGAAGCATAGTGTGTCATACATAGAAACCTATTAACAAGATAACGAAGGATCTTATTCTCTTGAGCAGATAAGGCAAATCTCCAAGGCAGGGGGGTGTGAGGGAAACATTGTATATGCATTGAGCAGTGAGTAAAGAAAAATACAAATAAAGAAATTAAATTGAATAAAAGAATGGCAATTAATAGGTGCAAAATAATGCTGACATGAAAGTATAATGTCATAAGGACCGACTCAATAGGTTTTGACATGTTTAAACTAGATAGGGAAGGGTCTTACTCGATTGAGCAGACAAGGCAAATCTCTGAATTAGGGTGGTGCGAGTGAAACACTAGATAGGTATCGAGTAGTGAGAAAAGAGATATGAATACAAACAAACAAATTGAACAAAAGAATGTCAATTAATAGGCGTAAAATGATTTTTGTACGAAAGCATAATGTTACAAGGGCCCACTAAATAAGATATCATATGTTTTTAATTATAACGGGTTACATATTTTTATTATGTGTGGAAAATGCATTTAGGTTACTAAAAAGATAGTCTATATAGAGATGATGACATATAGCAACAATAATAGCATTATGTTGATATTGTCTATATATTCATTCTTATGCAGGATCGTGCAGAATTAGGAAACAAAGAATTGAAAAAACTGTATATATCTTTTGTCTTGAAAAAGATGGAAAAAGTTGAAATAATCCATCGAAACACGTCGACGCAATTTTAATTCACACAATCTCTATTGGAATTTGGTTGTGTCATTGTACAGATAGAAGTTTGAAACAGACCATTTATTCACTGTTTTAGATGATGTGTTCAGAGAAAGACTAACGATAGTAGTCTGTCAATTTGTTTTCTCTTTTGTGTGTAGTTTGTATTGAATAGAGTGAATGTACCAAGAGACAACTGTCCCTGTGGGAATCTATTGATTTTTATGAAATTTTAATTAAAGAAATACCTTTTTTAAATATATGTTTAGTCTTTGCGTTAAGAATGTTTTCTTTTTTTTTCCTTGAATTTGGGTCCATTAATGTGCTGTTTACTCTCATTTTGTGTTTATATGATGGCATATTATTAAGATTTGTTCCAGAGGGAATTGATATGTTACCAATTTCTTATGTTGACATTTCAACATTTTGCCAAGTGGCACAGGTCTACCAGACCTTCATCAGAACAACAAGTACGTTTTCATACACAGTGACAGGAACGAGCATGAACACATATCACTACATTCTACTTCTGTAGTCAGTTGTATTGCATTGCAGTTACACTTATAAAGCACATCATACCCCTGGCAAGCCTCCAAGTGCTTTCTGGTGGACAGGTAGCAAACTACTCCCTTCGACGTTGTTGGTAGAGCATGAGTTTATAATGATCATTTTGAAAATAATGCTGGTGCTGTGCTCGAGGACTAGTGGGCGGCTCCCGTCCGTGCTTAATTTGTAAAAGAATAAGTCCAGGGGCTCAGAGTTTTGCTCAGAGACCAATGGCCAGTGCTACTGAATGTCTTTAATCCACCACTAGACACTCTCTGCCCATTTATATCACTTGCACGTTTCTGCTTTCTCTCTTTGTCATGTTGTTTTCGGTCTATCTCTTCATCCTTGTGTTTTTCACTTTCTTGCTCTAATCCAACACATGATGAGGAAGAATAATTGCCTCTCCCCAAAAATAGGTGCTGGTGGGCCCCGCCTGCAACCACCGGCTCAAATTAAGCATTATCTCCTGTTATGCCTCAGTAAAAACATAGTTGTGCCTATGCTCAAGCGCAGAGTGGCCTAAAGAGAAGTGAGAGACAGACCCGCTTATGATAATACATGCCCATCATTATTGCTTCGTGGGTAGATTGTGGGTTTATAGTGGGGCCAATGTTGTTAGAGTTTTGGTGTTGTGAGTGGAGGGAAGAGGGGTGAGAGATACAACTACATTTGCTCATACTTACCATAGTATGTGGTTGACTCATTCTTTCCCAGTGGGACAGTCAGTGTCTGTCACTGAATTTTGCATAAGGGTCGCACCTGTTAGGGAACAGTCAGGTGTTTGGTTGTGAGTTCCAGAACACAGACTGTTCCACCAGTAATACCCACTTGAAGGGGAGGACGTGAGAAGGAATGATAGTCATGTGCAAGGTGACATTTCACAAGCATTATCAAGGTTTTACTTGGATGGAGGAGGAATCAGTGCTGTAGATTGTCCTAGGTGTAAGGCGGAGGGCCTTGAGGGAGGAGCATGTGGCCAGTTGAATGGCTGGAGTGATGTGGTCAAGCAGGTGTATTTGTAGTAGTTTACTGGTTGCTGCATTCTATATCTCTGTTGTCTTTATAATAGGTGAAGTGGAGCTCTGAGATAAGGACCAAAATGGCATCAAGAAGCTGATGGCCTGTATATTCTGCAGAAAACCTAGATGAGGGAATATGTATGAGACACCACCATAATATACCATCGACCTGTCATCTATGGAGGGATTGACCAATCTCCACACTTTAACCCAAAATAAATGAGAGACCCAACTCTCTATTTATTGGATCCTATGGGGACCATTTATAGTGGTCTAATGGTACCACTGAAGCTAATAATAAAAATAAAAATAACATGTCCTAAGAAACATGGTGAGCTCAACCTATTAGTATTACTGGATGTACAAAGACTTCACATTTATGCATGCCTTCTGTCTATATATCAAGATATGAGAAAATCGCTGATTCATTTTCAAACACGAAATCCTCCACCCTGGTGGAATCTTACTGAAACATACTTTACTTTGAGTTTAGTTTATTTATGCATAGTTGATAAAAACCCTTACATATACATAAAAGCATATTCAATTATTACCATGATAATACAATATTACCACTAAAACATCGGGCCCGATTCACAGAACTAACTTAAGACAAAATCCTAAACTTACTACCATTTTCGTATTCACAGAAGGCACTTACTCATTTTGGTATTCACAGAAGACACTTACTCACTTCGGTATTCACAGAAGTTAGGAGTCCTAACTTTAGGACTCCTAAATGCCTTCTATGAATACCGAAAGTCTTAAAATTAGGATTTTTCTCAGTTTAGGAGTCCTAAAGTTAGGACTCCTAACTTTACTACTACTAAACTGAGAAAATTCCTAATTTTAAGGCTTTTGGTATTCACAGAAGGCATTTAGGAGTCCTAAAGTTAGGAGTCCTAACTTTACTACTACTAAATTGAGAAAAATCCTAATTTTAAGACTTTCAGTATTCACAGAAGGCATTTAGGAGTCCTAAAGTTAGGAGTCCTAACTATACTACTACTAACTTGAGAAAAATCCTAATTTTAAGACTTTCGGTATTCACAGAAGGCATTTAGGCATCCTAAAGTTAGGAGTCCTAACTTCTGTGAATACCGAAATGAGTAAGTGCCTTCTGTGAATACCAAAATGAGTAAGTGCCTTCTGTGAATACCAAAATGGCAGTAAGTTTAGGATTCTGTCTTAAGTTAGTTCTGTGAATTGGGCCCATCATGTTTAAGAAAAATAGTAAGTCAATGCATGCTTTACCTTTTGACTTTGAACAGTTGAAACTCACACAATAATAATTTAATACAATCAGTTTTTGAAACAGACTCTTTAATCAGCTCTAGAGTATGGAAAAGGTTTTTCCAGAGTCATAGTAAATTACTCAAAGCATATACAAGTAGGTTAGGCTGGACAGTAAAATTCGAAATGTTGTCCTATTTATAGAATTGCTATTCTCGTTATTACAGGTGACGTTACATGTTTAATGCTTGACTTATGTTAATCCAACACAAATGCACGAGGATGACTTTGAAATGACTACCAAGTCATACACTTGCTCCACGTCAAAATATTCTACAACATACATGCAACATACATCAACAACAGTCGCATATGGCAATCCGAAACCATGACAGCTATGCCCTCAGCAGCCCCCGCTTTCCAGTCTCCAGGGACCCCATCAGCGCTGTAGCGCACACAGGCAGCACTACACTCTCTAGCCGGCGTTGGTTGCACCAGTCTTTCAAAGCTTCAAGTTATTGCCCATTAATGTCAATTCAATTTCAGACCCTTCATAGTTGTTCTTTGTTCTTCAGACATAGTGTTTCTGAGACAATAGGATCGCTCCTTGGCATTGTTCTGATTGCTGCCTTAGTTAAATAATCTGCCTTTGACAGTATTGTTACAAATGGCATAGCTTGTGTGTTAAGAGTGTTTCCCACTTTCACATGAGAACTTAGAGAAAGACAATATAGAGGCATTTCATTTAAATGTTGGAGGTTTCAAATCAAAATATACTAGATTTCTGGGTGGTAGGGCAAAGTGGTAGGTGGTGGGCTGGGCCGCCAGGGGGGCCCCTTCCATGTGCTTTGCAGGGGGTCCCCTCAAGTTTCGTTACGCCACTGGGCCCTGTGCACTGTGAGAAACGCATCATTGGATCTGGCCATTGTGATGCTGCAGTCACTTGGCCCAGGCATGTTGTTGGCAAAATCTGACATAGAATTTGCCTTCCGTTTACTGCCAGTTCACCCACAAGATTTCCATCTTTCGGGGTTCCAGCTAGAGGGGAAGTACTACATGGACAAGTGCATGCCCACATGGTGCTCTGTTTCTTGCTCCTATTTTGAGAAATTCAAATCTTTTCTGGAGTGGGTTTTCAGGCAAGTGACTGGGTACCACTGGGTAATGCACTATTTGGATGACTTCCTGTTGTTGGGGGCGACAGGGTCCCAGGAGTGTGGCAGGGCTTTAGAAGCATTTTGTGCACTCATGCACAAGTTTAGTCCCCCTGGCGCCAGGAAAGACAGTAGGACTGGCAACACAAATTGAGTTTCTGTGCGTAGGACTGGATTCAGTAGAGGGTGTATCACACCTGCCACTGAGTAAGGTAAGGGGTTTCACGCTAGCACTGGAAGATTGCCTGGGCAAAGAAAAGGTCACTTTACACCAACTGCAAAAGACAGTAGTAATGCTTAATTTTGTGCTAAGAATCATTCCAATGGCCCGCCAATGTTTGCGATCCATTCCACAAGCAATGTCTGGTTTGAAAGAGAAACATCACCACACTCTGTTGTCCAGCAAGGTTAAGCAGGATATGCTGATTTGGATGGCATCCCTGTGTGATTTCAATGGCACTGTAGTGTTACCCAGCCCTGCTAGGTCCAGCCCAGACATTGTCCTAATAACAGACGCTGCTGGGAGTGACGGCTTTGGTGCCATTCTGGGCCGCCAATGGGCAGTGCAACATTGGATAGCTTGGTGGGCTGACACTGGTATAACAGGTAACATTGGATGTCTGAAATTATTTTCCCATCTTGGTGGCCTTAACCATTTGGCCGCACCAGTTTCGCAATCAGTCAGTTTTTTTTGGGTCTGAAGATATGGCAGTGGTGGAGTTCATTAATCAGCAGTCTGCTAATTGTAGGATGATGCATCGCTTGTTAAAAGAGATTGTACTTCAATGCATAAAATTAAACATGATGATTAGGGCCAGGCATGTCCCAGGAGTACTCAACCACACGGCTGATGACCAGTCATGACCTTGCACGCAGGCTCATCCAGGATACGCAGAAAACAAATTGTACATATTTCAGTTTTAGGTTAGGTATGGCTATGTACTAGATACGTGTTAAGGTTAGCCATAAAGATGTGTAAATACGTTGTATATGAAATGTATAAAGTTATTGAATATGTGTGGGTTTTCTGCATATTAAGAAAATGATTTAAAAAAATTAAATATGAGTTTTTTAATTTTCACAAAATACATCCGGGGTTATCCAACCCCTATTTCAAGATCTGTATTGGATGTTGATTTATTATCAGTGCCTCGGGGAAAAGGGGGGGATGGAAAATACCCTGGATCTCTGGGGGGGAGGGTTGGGGTCAACCTCATGGTAGGGTACTCTGAAATACCTGGCCATATAGTAACAGGGAATTAGGTAAACATGCACTGTTATTTATGGGCAGCCCCAGCTGTCACCAAATATGTTTCAGTGTTTCTATTCAGAGGCAGCTAGGCATAATATCAGCGTGCCTTATATTATTTTGCGATCTCCTTTAGTTAGTCTGTCATCATCAAAATATCTTTATTTGGTCAAAGTTGACCATGAAAGCACATATAAGCAACAAAAATCAGCAAGTAAGAATTTTGTACATACAAGCATGTTAGGGCATAAAGTGCAAAAAAATGACAGTCTGCAGACAAAGACGTCCTCTCCACATATACATGACAACAAAAACCTCAGAGAGGTCTGCTATGTTAACAGTAATAAAACAGGGCAATCATAGGCATTTTAGGACTGCCAATTCATCTCAACCACCATTTAATAATACCATAGTCAATCAATCAATCGGTTCTCTTTGTTCAGAAATAATGATATCCACTTTATGTCTTCATCTAAGCCCTGTAAACAATTTAAACCAATTCTTGGGGTATTGGGGTTTGGTGGATTTGTCCCTGTTGTTCCAAGATTGGAGGTACCTATTCTTTGTCGCCCAAACTTCGCTCTCTCAAGAGCACACATGACGTCTTCAGATATGACAAATGTGGTCCTGTGTCTTGAAATTCAAGTGTAATTTGTTTAACGGTTACAGCTTGACGTTTATTTACTATTAGAAAATTGGAATGTGAGAAGCTCCATTGAAAACACTGGAGAGCTCCGGGCTTCTAATGGCTGGTAGAAGCCCGGAGCTCCAACATTCCAATGTTTGTGGTTCACAGCTGTTGCTGTGAACAAAGGCTTCATGGAGTTCAAGGGGATCTCAATCCACTCTGGTTCCATGTGGCCTTTGTTTTATTTATTAGAACATTCTGCCCTTCGGTGGAGGAATGTTTTAACTGCCTTATAGCCCTCCGTAGTTGGGCTATACCATCATAAAAGTCCTGCTCCCTTTTCAAAGACTCTTCCCTTCGGCTCTGGCCTTTAACACTGGCAAGAGCCTTTAATGGTCATTATAGCCTTCTACGGTGGGCTATAACACTATATTATGAGTAGTAGCTCCAAACAGATCATCTTTCTAAAGATTACTTGGAAATTAATTCAGGCTGTGACCACTGATGTAGTGAGATTAGTTGGCAAAAGAGTTGTAATTTTCCTGGCCTAAAGATAATGATTAAAGGCCCTCACCCTATAAGTGAAGCCCTTCCCTAAAAAATCAGGACATGGTCTATGGCTGTACTGATAGTTTCTGGAAGAGTCAGAAGACTCCAGTTATAGGCACAGTATCTGGAATCTTCTTGTCAAAGGCATGATGAAGTATCGGGAAAAGATGTGAAGTACATTGTGATGCCATTGTGATTTTTTTGTAAAAAGGGCCTGCAGTATTTATAGTCCTTTATTAAAACGTTAGGACAATTATGCTGGAGAATCCAACGTTTTGCCACTTTTTTTCATAGTTGTTTGGAGAAGACAATACCGCAAAAGGACTGAAATTTTTAATTTGTGCTCTAAAGAAGGAACCCTATGGTTTTAAATGTAATTTTTGTGAAATTTGAGCACCAAAATGCACCATTTGGCCATGCAGTCTTCAAAATGTTCTCCGATCAGGAAAATTCTTCACTCAAACCCACCTAATGGAAGCTAGATTCAGTAGCGGTCCATGGAGGGAGTTCCGTGGGCGGTGAGGCGGGGCGGGGGAGGGGTAGGGTGGGGGAATGTAAACACCGGAATATGGATGAACGGAGGTAAGTACACATTTTAAATAAATAAAACGAATTTCGTTGCACGCGCTGCATCGCATTTTGCGATGCAGCGCGCGCAAAGGTATTCCGCTACTGGCTAGATTGCTTGTGGCACTGGCTTGATCAACACAATTAAAATGATAAGTTCGTTTGATTTCAGTTTTATCCCGTTATTGGATAAACAACAGCATACAAGGCTGCCACGGCTGAAAATCCGCAGAACTATTTCTTTTGTCATAATTGCTGTGATATTCAGTAACTATGGTGGGAGACAGCTTCTATCTAAATCAGCACCTTAGTCTGCATTTACGATAGATCTGAATCTGGCAACAAGTAATTCCACTGTTCTTCCAAGCTCGGGAGGTAGTATGTAATCTAATTAAAATTCATATTTTCACAAATGCTGTTTTCAAATATGCTTGACGTCACTGTGTCTATTTTTAGTCCGAGAAAATGCGGCTAATAAATACCTAAGTATAAAATTCACAGATAATGCCCGATCTTGCATGCCGTGACATTCATTTTCTTTTCCACGAGATTTATCCGATTTACAGAGCAGTCTGTTGCCAGATGTGTGTTTGCTAAGGAAAGAATGGAATACTGATTGTGTTTTATAATGAAAGAATATTTAGAAACTATTCTATACAGATTAGAGTTTTACTGTATATAGAACTAGCTATTGTAAAGGAGTACTACACCTCTCCAGTGTCAAGGTGGAAGCCATAAAGGCCTCTTATAAGTAATATATTCGTCTGAGCACTGTCTCCTCTTCCAGTTCCATTGTTTGTGCCGTGCATTCCACAAACCTCCTTTTATTACCGAACGTGGCTCCCTTTACGCCTGTCCAGTATCAACAAAAGGACACTGGGCAGGTGTAAATAGTGCTACTACTCCATAATTGTACGCCTCAAAAGCGTGCGATTTTACAAAAGGAAACATCAAGCTAGGGTGAGGAGGAGATGGCTCACTTGGGGGCATATCAACAACAACTGGCGATAATTATCGCTCAGCGCTCTTAGCGTGAGGATAATTATCGCCGGCTAGCGTGAATTTTTATCACTGAGATAGCGTGCTATTAGCAACGCTTATCTCAATAGCGATAAAAATCTACACGCTAACAGGCTAACGTGAGATTATCGCTGGAAACCCAGCGATAATCACACGTTACCTTGCTGATAGGGACAGGCAAACTTAGCCATGATATCCTCCTTCCATAGGATATCATGGCTAAGTCTGGAAATTAGCGGACGTAAAAAAGCAGCGTAAACCGCGGTTAGCGCTGCTTTTTTTGTCTCTAACAGGGTTAGCGACATTCTTGATAATAGGAGAAATGTCGCTTAGCGACATTTCTCCTATTCTTTTACTCTGGAACGCCCCCTTTGCATCTCATTAGAGATGCAAGGGGAAGCGTAGAGTAAAAGGGTGCTAACATGCAAATTTGCGTGTTAGCACCCTGTTGTTGATAGGGCGCTAGTTTTATCTCTGCTTTTTTGGCTTTTAAAGCCAAAAAAGCAGAGATAAAGCCCTTGTTGATATGCCCCTTGGTGATTTGCCTTGATAGCTTGTGAGCGACCACAACCTAGTGAGTTTGGGGACACTCACAAACTCATCAACCCTCTCTCACCTTGAAAATGGCCAGTGATTTACACAAGAAAAAGGGTGGAGTAATTCTCTTTCCACAGTGGGACGGGGCACACACTTACTTGCAGAGTATGGGGTTTCTCCAGGGGGAATCAGTTTTCTCTTCCCCAGGAAGCAAAAAAAAAAAGAATAAAGCAGTGCATTTGCACAATTGGCTGACAAATATGGAGATGTACTGTACCTACAGCTCTGCATTGGGGAAACAGCTCTGCATTGGGGAGATAGTAACATTTCCAATACAACTTCTGGAAACCTGCAAGGGGTTCGACATTCTAACCATACTACTGAGAATGCTATTAAATTCCCAAACCTCACAAATCTGCAGATATGCCCAGGGGAATATGTAAAGGTGTAGATTTACATGGACATCTGCTGCAAGACCAGTATCTAAAGCAGAATTCTCCAACAAAATGCTCGTGAGCTTCTGGTAGCTCTCCAGCCACCTATAAGTAGCTGATGGCATTGCAGTTATGGCTGTAATCTATTATGGACCAGCGGCATTTCAGATTGACAAAGCCTACTTTACATTCCTACCTGCAATTTTTCCTGATGAACTCAGGAGAATGTTGCTTGTAATCTTGCACATGGTAGCTACTAATGTCATCTTGTCTGATATTTTCACCATTAGAACACTAATAAGACTAGTAGCTTTGGATGATTTTCATTGGTCATAAGTAGCTCTTAATACAGCAAAGGTTGAAGACCTCTGATCTAAAAGTTATTTTAGAGTTTTACAAAGTTAGATGTGTTGATGAGATGTTACAAAACTATTTATAACTATTTCCCATCAAATAGCACTATTTTAGAGCTACTAATATGTAGCAGAATAGATTTAATAAAGCTTGTTCTTACAAACCAATGCCATATGCATTATTCTTTGTTGTAAATTTTAACTGTGATTAAACTATTTTTATAATGCACAAAGCACCTTTTCTTATGAGAGAACATCAACGTTTGTTGTATTTAAGATTGTTTTGTGGAGGTTATGAATTACAATTTTATTTTTATTGGAAGTTAGACAAAAGTATTTAAATTATAATTTTTTTCTGTACACTTTGATGGTTTGGAAAAAAACAAATAAAGTTTTATGATGATGATGATGTTTTGTTGTCGTTTCTCATTCTAGTGACATAAACTGTGGCCCAGATTTACAAAAAAATCCTGCAACGCAGTGCAGCGACAAAAGTTGCTGAGCTGCATTGTGCGAAAGGGCGAGAGCAGAATAGCATTATATCTTCTAAGACATGGTGCGTTTTCCTCTCTGATCCTTCGCTGGTGAACTCTAAGCTGCAATGGCCTATCGATTTATTCCATTATGTATCATTTTCCTTAACAATCCAGTCTGAGAGCACCTTGAAGTAATTGTATGTATACTCTACAAAAAAAACACTTATCAGTGATTCATGCTTCATGTTTCATAACAATAATAAGCGTTGCAAATTAAGTAACTCGAGGCAATGTCATCAGAGCATGAGGGTATTCTTTAACGTTTCATGTTTAAAAAATATTATTTATAATAAATGTCACTCAATTTAGTGATATAATTGTGTGCACTTGAGGAAGGGACAAACTTTGAAAAACGTATTTTTTTAATTTTAAAAACTTTATAATATTTTTTCATGACATTCATTTCTTGTTTTACATCCTTTGATGGCTCAGCTTGTGTTTTGGATCTTATCTGACAGACCAAAATGTGGACATTGGATACATCAATACCAGGCCACCTGGCTAAAGACCTAACAGTCCAGATGATGGGTTCAATGCACTTTGCATAGTTCTACGATGCTACTCCTCATCAACAGGATCAAGAGCTTTGTAGTCATTATAGGTGTGGCAAGGGTTGACCTGGGACCGAAAATAGGCCTGGGCACCAGAATAAAAGTACCTCCGTAAGTGAATTAGATAGTTTAAAAAGTGGCCCATGTTTACAAATTGGGGCAGTTTAATATCAGCAAAATCAACACTAAAAACCGGCCCAGTTGGACATAAAACATGCCCAAAAAACAACCTACAAACTGACCTGCTACACCAGCCCTTCGAGAGCTGCCAAATTGTGCTATAGGCCAGTCTGACCCTGAACAAGCCTTAAGTACGCTCTAACATCAGTGGCGGCTGGTGACATTTGGAAGTGGTGAGGCGGAAAATGAATTTCATAGAGCACTGTAGCGAGCGAGCATAGTAAGTGAGCCCAAACATCAAAGGGAGACTCAGGGGGGGTTTCCTCCCGAGAAAAGTTTGAAAAAAGAGTGGACAAATGGTGCATTTTCAAGCAAATTTGAGAAAGCAGGAAGGTAAATAAAGCAATTGTGAGAGTGCAGTTATTACATTAATAAAGAGAAGTCATATAACATAGGTAGCTGCTTATTTAGTATAACCACAGACCTTCATAACAGACTTCGAGATACAATGCATTTCTGAGTACCTCACAGATGTTTTTTATTTAACCAACAACTAAACAGTTCGCAAACTAGCAGCATTCAACATATTGTTCACTTTTTGTAGATATGGGCTGGGCAAGTTATGTGCACGATCAATGTTAAAATGGAATTGCAAAGGATGAACATGTGAATTGCTAGGTTTGCTGCTACAACGCACAGAGACAGAATCCCATTGTTCCTTGAGGGAGTGTAAGTTGCAAGACCTCACGTTATCGTACATAAACATCATGCATGCCATCACCTTTTGCATAATGTGCAACTTACTCAGGGCTTTAAGTGGGATGAAAAAACATGGGGGTCTCTCAAAAGGCGCGGCCACTGTATTTAAGGGCGTGGCATAAAAACACGTAAGCTAAAATTCTGTGCTTAGCATGGTGTGCTGCCCGACGTGTATCTTGCTGTTTTTTTCATTGCATCCTGATATACGATACTACAAGTAACATCATGCCAACAACAAGTCTGGACTATTGGCTTTGCCAATGGGTGTTAGTTGCAGAAGATAAATAAGCAGCAACTTTGTGTTGTATATAGTATTGAAAAAGCTTCCACTTAAAGCCCTGGTGACATCACTGCAATATTGCTGCTTCTGAGTTTCAAAAAGAGAGGGGAAATCCAGAAAGAAAATGACTCTCTTTAAAGGATTTCCCTTCCCCCTACAACGCTCACCTGGCATGACTTCATGCAGTAACTTCTTCACTAGTGAGAAGTGAGCAGTGTGAGCACGCGCACAGGATGTGACTGCAGCCCGGAAAAAATGGACCGCCTGTGCCAGGGCACAAAACAGAGCAGTTTCAAGGCCTCCTTTAAAAAACTGCCAGTGCTCAGCACCGGTGAGACACGGCCAACTTAATGCCCTGAAATTACTTATATCTAACAGGTATGTGGAAATAACGCTGACATCTGGTGACCCATGACATGGAGAGCCTCTTAACACTCAAGAGGTACCCATCATATAGGAGTCAGAATGGGAATGGTAAGACTTTGTATTTGGCATTTACCGTTGTTCTGATTTGCTGCGTTTAGGCAATATCTGGGTGTAACAATATCGGTCCTCTTGTCTAATTTCATTTGGATGTTTTGTGTAGCTTCTCTTGTGTTAGCAATGGCTGCATAACCAAAGTTAAGCGTCTTCACATAAAACGCATACACCGGAAAGGTAGATGCCCAAGCTTTGATTGTGCACTTTAGAGAGCGCATAGCAACGTTAACATTATCAATTCAATATTTATATATCTATATACCTCTGAGTTTGACCAGCGGCGCCCGTGTGCCCCAAGTAAAATTTCCTCACTAAAATTTAACATTATGCAAAAACGGCACTTCAACATTCTCCAGAAAATAGCCACAATTCAAATGTACTGCGGAATGTGTGCACGCTGTCAGGACACCTTTTGAGCAAGAGAGCAACAGGCACTTCTTGGTGGGTTATTTTGGTGTGGCAGCACCACGGTGTCCATGCATGTCACCGTGGTATCAAAAATATATTCCCGGATAGCGCTTTCCTGTATAAAAGTCCACACACAACAGTTTACATTTATTGGACGAGTGTTCATGCTCCTGTAATAATCCATGAAACATTCATATATAAAGAGTTGTAAACGAATCTCGTGCAAATCAAAGCAGTGTCTCTATAAACCATTCTGTGTGCACAAATATGCCTCAGAAGCGTGTCAGCCATCAGTTAAGAGAGACTTTAATTTGTCGTCTTTTATTCCGGGAATATCTGATTTATGACAAGAGGCTGAAGTATACAGTGAGAAGACATGCATGGAGAGATCTTGGAGTGCCTGAGGTGGGGGCTAGAAGCCCACTGCCTCAGATGACTCCAAGTGAGCGGGAGTCCCCCCCGCCCCACTCAGGCCAATAGCAAGGCGCCGGCCATTAATATACTATTTTCCTTTCACCCGTGCCACCAAGCTGATTGCTGTAAGTAATTTAAAATGTACTATTACTTACAACAATCAGCTTGGTGGTGCGGGTGAAAGGAAAATAGTATATATATGGTCATCAGCTCAGCATCTTCAAACTTTGAGTTACATTAAATACTTACTCTACTTTACGTTATGAAGTCTCGTCCAATCTCTTCTTTACCGGAGCACAGCACGACTCGAGCCACCCACAACGAGCAGTAGGAGCAGCCTTGGCCCTCGCACCAGAACACGAGGTGTGTCATCGTCATCTCGTCGTCGTGTGTGTGGCGCAGCAGTCGTACTACAGTGAATGCTTCCCAAATCCTGTGCCTCTCTCTGACTAAGCCAATCCAGACGCTGCTCCAGCAGCGCCAGGATTGGCTTGGACAGGGGTACTCCCCCGCCCATTAGGAGACCGGAGGCTGCGCCATGAAGCAACCCCCACTCTTCTAATGTGCAGGCTAATGCGCATGTTCGGGCTGATCAGAAAAATAACCTGCCCAGAATTAAACATGCGCACTAAGTGTGCTAGACCCGACGTCACCACCACCCCCTTGTCCTGATGAGTGCTCGGGCATGGCCCGGTGATCGTCAGTGGCCGGCACAGAATTCAACTAATACTGTACGTCTGCTGCTTATTAATTATACGTGACACTTTGGGGCCATGTGCATTAGTGGGGCAATGCCCCAGCTCCCCAATGGACGCACCGCCCATGTCTAACTTACCATGGAAACACAACCTTACTCCATGGCTCTTCTACTCTCCAGTCGTCAGCCACAAGTCCCCCGAATTGAGACCAAAGCATAAAAACATGCCAGCAAGGTTTGTTCAAGTAAATTCTTATTGTGCACATTAGGCAATTTTCTTTTGTAGTAAGGATGGACGAGGCTTAAGTCCACGTCAACATGCCATGTACACGCAGTCTGGTACCAGGGCTGTTCTGCCTTCAACTGACCAGGAGCAAGCAGAGTCGGCTCTAGGAGTGGGTGGTGGCCAGCTTTCCAGGCCTTCACTCCTGGTCACAAATGAGGGAGCCCCACACCAGAGCACCACTTTTCAAAAGGTACAAGTTTTACAAGGCCCAATGAGCAGCAGAGGTGCCACGTTGCGAAGCCCAAGGGAGGGACCCCCTCCTCACTTCCTGCAGCCACTGGCTGAAAGGGCTTTAGAAATCTAATTGCTGCATCTGCATTATAACATTGATTAGATGGGTATTTGAAGTGTCCTTAGGTGTGAAGTGAGCCCTGCCCCTGCATGAATGAAAAGAAGGGTGTCATGCAAGGCTCACAATAAAGACAGAATCATTCCCCTAACCAATGGAAATTAGTTACGTAGTATGGGAGACAGTGGCATCAAAATTCAAAAAGCATATTTAACAAGCAAAAGCATTTCCCTTAGTACATTAGATTATATTACTGCATTGGGCTCTATTTAGTAGACCAATGAACAAAGGTAAACTTAGAACTGAAGTCTAAGTTTAGACCTGAAGTCTAATGGGCCAATTCACAAAGGTAAATTTAGACCTGAAGTCTAAGTTTAGACCTAAAGTCAAAAAGCCCAATTCACAAAGGTAAACTTAGAGTTCAGGTCTAAGTATCCCTTTGTGAATTGGGCCCTTAGACTTCAGGTCTAAACTTAGACATCGGGTCTAAGTTTGCCTTTGTGAATTGGGCCCTGAGTTTTTAAACGTGAACTAAAACATTACTGCCCCAATCTGATGATAATGGTATTAGTGAACAAAGGGCCAGATGTATACACATTAGAAATACTAATTTCCTAATTGCTATTCTCTCCAAGATTATTTCCACTATTAGGAAATCGGTATTCCTAATATTTAAACTCTTTTCAGTTTCATTAGCAATTCTTAATGGGTCACAAATAGACCTACTTTATGCATATTGATGAGGTAGGTCGGAATTTGCGACCCATTATGAATTGCAGCCATTAGAGTAATGGTGGCCTGCTGAAGTCAGAAGACTACCATGTCTGTAATTGCTTTTTACCAAAGCAATCATTTCGTTTTTAAATGTAGCCCATTTTCCTTAAAGAAAAACAGGATGCATTTAAAAAGAAAACATGAAACTTAGCAGTTTAATTTTTTAATAGTAGGCAGTGGTCCGTGGAATAATTTTTGTTTTTTTTAACATTCTTGTTTTTAAATGGTGCTAAAGTAGTACTGTTTTGCGACTGGAATTTGGTCGTAAAACATTAATACATACAATTCTGATTTTGTATTTGGAAGGGGTGTTCATTCCAAATTCCAAATCGGTATTTGGTAGCAAACACAAACTGCGATTCAATAACACGATGTACATTGTAAAAAGCTTTTTTGCAGTTGCAAATGGCCCAAATTTGCAAATTGTCTGTTTGCGACCAGAAAAAAGCTCTGTACATCTGGTCCAAAGAGCAGGGCCACTGGAATTATGTGGCAGGAAAGGACTAAATTATGTTGCAGGGTTTACTAACTTACAAAGCAAGAAAAGGTAATTAATGTGGCACATTCTGTAATAGTGTTAACTCATTGTTTTTTTTTCATTTTTACCAATGTCTTACTGTCTGGACAAAGGTCTAATCTCATTGGTACCAGTCTGACAGCCAAATACAGCAATAAGCAACAGAAAGATGACCAGCCAACCTTTGAGGAGGGCTTTCCACTGTGCAGTAACAAGTGTTCCTGCATTTGTAGTACCATTTGATCTATTTGAGCTAAAAAAAGGAATTATTGTATGTGGTTAAAAGGTGCACATTATACAGCAGATGGCTTATGTGGAAAATCCATAGTTATGCGGCAAACACTGGGACTTCAAATTTCATAATTCCAGTGGCACTGACTAAATGGCATGTCAGATTTTTATGGGTACTCTATATGTGGGCTAGATTCCTATTAAACGTGGACCAAAATTATAGTCTATTACATCAAAAAACACAAGAGGTGTTATTCAACACACACACTGATTGCACGTATTTGAATGCACTCTGATGTATGATAAGAAAAAAAAAGGAGGTTTGAAAAATAAAACACTTCCCTTGATTTTTCAGTTACCCACAGAGCAATTAATTCACTTTGTGGGTATCTCTTAAAGCTTACTGCTTTATCTTTATTTCTTGGGGGATGAGACTAGAGCCAGGGTGACTGGTAGGGTTCACATTGTATTTTTGACAGTTTTACATAGCACGAACCTCAGCTATGGACATATGAGTGCTTCACAACAGACAAGACTACATGAATTATTTTCCAGCATAGACAATTGCCGGGATTTACAGGATGCTAAGGTATGTGGTGAGCAGTTGTAGCCACAAGGTCACATCGCCTCCTGTAAAAGCTTGTCTCATTTTGGCCTCAATGTTCCAAGCCGACCTTGAGCTGAACAGAACCAGGCCTTTGTGTCAAGTTTTCAGTGGCTCACCCAAGTATGCAAGAGAGTAATGTTAGGAGTGGCTGATTCCATGCAAAAATTTAAACACCTGTCAGACAGCAGGAGGGTGTAAGGGGAGAGATGGATGTAAAGGAGGAGAACAGCTGAAACAATGTGAGAGGCTGGGGTAGAGTGGTAAAGAGCAGCATGTGGAAGGAAGATGCAGATGTAAGAGGTGCAGAACCAGCAAGAAGACGCCGTGGAAAAGGGAGTGGCAGATGTAATGGGGAAACAACAAGCAAAAATGTTGAGGCAAAAGAAAGTGGGAGGCTGGGTGGGAAGATGGGAGGAAAGGAGTAGAGCATTGAGGTGAAGATGGATGTAAGAGTGGCATAATCAGAGAGAGAAGGTAAGATGCTTGGGGATTGATAAGAAATGAAGTGGAGATAATGCAGAGGTGAAGTGGATATAAGAGGTGAAAGGTAGAGCATGTTTAGAGAGAGGTGGATGTAAGTGGACAGATTTGGCAAAAATCCCTAAAGGCGGTAGAAGAGGGGAAAATGTAATTGAACTAGTGTGTGCTGCTACTTGAGGGCAGGCCCAAATTTGCTATTACCTCTTAAGCTAAACATGAGTTGAGTGGCATGGTTGGCCTCTTTGTAATTTGGCAAGTGTGCTCTCGGATATTAGCGACATGTGATTTAAATGTTTTATAAGTCTCTGATATTACTTTAACGCTATTTTGCAAGTCGAGCACTACAGTCCCCCAACCTACCTGTTCCACATTGCTACATTACATTTCCACATAGCTGGAAACTGCACAAACTCTACTATAGTAAGCCCTTTTGGTTTTGTTACTTTAAGATATCTCTTTTAGTGTTTGGCTCCCAGTATATCTTTGGCAGTGTCTTTTATCCCTGTTCAGAACCTGGTTTCCCTTTTTAGCCATCTGTTTTGCATATCTTTAGCTAGTTGATCTCTTTGCATCTCCTAAAAATGGCACTTGTGAGTAATTGCTGTGTTTAGACGCTCAGTGTACGATAGTGGACCAGCCTTTGGTGCTTCTCTCTGCCAATATATTAGCCAACCCACCTGTGTCTCGTCTTCTTATTTTTTTGGAATCTGTTTTCTGTTGTTTGCTGCTCCTTCTGCAGGTCACTCACCCAATCTAGTATGTATCTGTTTGTGTTGAATCTCCATGCCTGCTGAAAACCAAATACCTTACCTCATACTTCACTAGCGTAAAAGGAGGTCTGAGGAGGTCACTTGAAGTCCTACTATATCGTTCTGGGACAATCTAACTTCTAATTTTATGCATGTCCTAATTTGGAAAGGAATCGTTAACATTGTAGTAATCATATCAGTTTTGGGGAGCCCTAGTTTTTTCAGAGAGTTTGATTAAGGTAATGTAGTCTCACATAATAGAACTCTAAAATATATGTCCTTATTGTTATTAGGATTATTATTTATAGTTGTAGCCATTTTATTGATATCCACACTAGTGTAGTAGTTTTTTTGCAAAGCTGCTTCAACAATGACAACAAAATGAATGTTCAATTGATGTCACTTTCTGTGATGTCACATCTTAGAGGGTCCTTGCATGTTCCTATTCTATCTGGGGCCCCACAAATTCTAAAACCGACCCTGGCTGCAAGACCCCCTGAATAGAGCCCATAGTACAAACAGTGCTACCAACTGCAATGTTTGAAATGAATTTAAAGGTGCATGTTAGCCATTGTTTTTTAGTCAGGAAGGATGTGGCTTACATGTGCTTGGAAACCCCTTGGAAACATGGCTGGGTTCCAGAGCTCTTCTGCCTTTTTGCCGCCTGCTTCAAGTCCCCCTGAATTGAGGCTAAAGTGAAAAATAATGTTAGCAGCAATAGAGGTTTATACAAGTAAATTACAGGGAAGATGTGTGCTTTTGAAAAACAGAGCTTCACGACTCTGATACTTCTACAGCAAACAGTGCTGAAATTGGAAAACAATAAGGGCCTTATTATGAGTTTGGCGGTCCTCCTCCGCCCACCGGATTACAATTGTAATGGTTGGTGGGTTGTCGGTCCTGCAGTAGTCTCATGGCGGTGAGCTGTTAGGCTCATAGGAGAGCCTAACATGCAGTCTGTCACTGTGACAGCGCCTGCAGCATTTTCTTGCACAAACCATGCAGGGACAGGGGTGCAATTACAGGGTGGCACAACATGTGCCCCCCTGCATACAACCCCAGGCCCAGGAGCAGCAAAGGACCCTGTTAGGGCCCCCTTAGTTTCCTCTCCGCTACCCTTTCCATGACAGACTCACCATCATGAAAAGCAAGGTGGACAGGCAACTCAGAATATGCTCAGCTGTGCTGCAGCAGCACCACCTGAATATCCCTGATGGACGCAGGGGTCCTGTAACGGTCTGACTGCCACACTCGTAAACTGCGGCTGTGCCTGAGGTGTGGCAGTGATCAGACTGCCACACTGTGTACGGCAGTCCAATGGGCTGTCGTACTCGTAATAAGGCGCTTACTCTTGAACCCGTACATTTGGTGTCAGGGTGTGGCATTAGAAAGGGGGTGAATTCACAAGGGGTGGAGTCTTGACAGACAAACATATATATATTTTTTTATTCTGCCACAAAGACATTGGCAATAAGGGAAAACGTGACTGTAAATCTGTTGTGCCTTATTCAATTGGTCACAAAGAGACTGCATTTTAACATGTCTTATCGGGTTAAGGCACCTGCTGCAGAAATCTTTCTGTGCCCAGTATTTTTGAGTAGATCATTACAATGGTAGGAAACCAGGTCATTCGTAATGAAACAATACGTATTGAAGGATTTAACAGAAATTAAACACATAGTATTGGTTGAGCTCTAAGAGTTTACCTGTTTTAGAACATCATGTATTTCACTTGGAAAGATTTAATTTGGCACTTTAAATTGATTGTTTTGAATTTAGCCTCACAGTGCTTACATTAAGGTTTTGACTAGGAAAAGAATTGAACTAAAGCGAGAAAGAAGGGTAGGTATATTTCTTCGACCACATATATAGAAAGGTAGAAGGGCATTATGCATCTTTCTGACTGTTCTCTGTATTACCAAGAACTAATATTCTGCTAGATTCTAAGGTTCTGAGAAAAAAATGCATTCCTTGAAAAAGTGTTCATGGAATGAGAGACTTAGATGTGCGGTGCAAACTTTTAAAATAAAAATCGATTTCAATAGCAATGTTAACTCATGCCTGTGATAGCACTGGGCACATCCTTTTGCTCTTCAAGTTTTATTTTTACCTGATGAATAGGAAAGCATGCGAGGTGAGTCATCCTCCCCCTCCCCTTGCACACAGGGGACTTCCTGCTACATCTGCCACCACTGATCAGAATGGAAAATCTATTTTCCCTGCCATACCCCTCACTGGTTTTGCTCTTATCATCTCCCTTTGAATTTTTAAATTTAGAAGCGATGTGAGAGCAGGCTTTCAATTTTGCTGAAAATAAGTAATCACTTTTATGTTCCCTTTTCCGGCAGCTAGCGGTATGGAGATGACAACTGGCTGGGTGTGGGAGAGGAGAATAGCAATCTGATTACCAGGACAGCAGTAAACATGGTCTTATATTTTTTCTTTTTGCCATCGTTTTAAATTTGCTAAATATTTATGTATCTTCTGTCTGTGGGACCGAGGCAAAAACATCAATCCTCCCTCAGCTGAACTACTTTGCAGTACCAGCGGTGTCACAGAGTAAGCAGTTAAAAAACTGTTCCTATGGCTACTGCTCCAGAAAGGTCACCTTCTCAGAAAGAATAAAAAATCTTTGTGCCAAGTAAAACTGCTGGGATAATGAATTGCGCCAGAGGCGATTATAAGGGGAGATTTGATCAAAGCGTGCAATAATGATAAAATGGTTGTGAAGCTTACAACAGGATGCTTTCCAGGTTTTGTGTATATATATTCACTGAAAAAAAGGTTAAAGTGACACTATAGTTAGGTGAGAATCTCGTAAAAACCTAACAAGTTAAACTAAACAAACCGCTGGAATTCAGTTATATTTAACTGAAGTAACTATAACTTGTGCCCTAGCAATGCACGGTGCTGTCATCAATGATGTAATTTCAGATGTCATTAGTGATGTTATCAATGATGTCATAGAAAATTCCATGAATGATGCGATATGTGAGTTCATGAGCTGTACATTGTGAAGGTGCAAGTTATAGTTACTTTACTGGTAAATGTCAGTGGTAGATTTTTGTAATGCTAAGCTTTAACTGAGATTTTCACCTAAAATTACTTTAGCCTTTCTCATTTCCAGGGAATTTCAGAGGCTTTTTAATGTAAAGTAAGGTATTAGTACGATACCTAACTATAACGTAATTTTAACCTTTGTTTTTTTTTTAGTGAATACCTGAGGCTTTTTTAAACATAAAATAACCATATAAAGTGATGTACTTTTAAGTAAGGCAGATCTACTGGCTTTGTCAAAGGGTCAGAACACCACAATATAAAAAGCAGGCCAATCAGCTTTATCAGAGGATCAATCAGAACATTATTGCCTTGTATAAAACAGACCTCTTGGCTTTGTCAAAAAGTCACCAGAGTAATTTATCAATAACCATGATCCAATATATTCCTTATTAAAACATACCAGGTAATGCTCAATAATAATAAGTATCACAATAATATTTCAAAAAAGTATTTTTTTTTCAAAACAACCATACATTTGTTTAAGTCTTTGTTAAAGATTCTTATGGCCTCAAAATGTACCCATAGGATCAACCACGAGGCTGAAAAGCATACAGTTCCTGCTCAGAATGCTTTAATGATATTGGTAACCTCTCCTGGTGTTATGCCCAGGAGTCTTACAGTTGTTTTAACATTCCAGGGGGTCTGCTGTGCTTCTTGCAGCCCCCACAACACTTTTGTAAATTGGTGTGCCCTTCTTTGCACACCACAACAACTAGAATATTTAAAAACAAAATCCATGCAGGGCAATATGGAGCACTTCCAGGAGAGCCCAGTTAATATTAAATGAGCGGCCTCGCCGCTTCAATACTGAAGCAGCATGGCCACGACTAATTTTCTTTTTGTTTTATTCGGGGTACCCTGATCCCACCCGGGGGTATTCATAGCTCAATTTGTTTATTGCAGTCTGAGGAAGCCATTCCTTTGCTACAGCACCTCTTTTTCTTTCTATTTTGGGTGCCCCGGGTTCCACCAGAGGCATCCAGATATATTTTTTTTTTAAATAGCGGCAGCACTGGGAGCCCACTCCTGCACTGCCAAGCCAGCTCCCCAATTGCCAGAAAACTCACTGCTGGGGCATAAGCCAGCACATTTCCGCGCCCTGCCCAGTTCATGTGAGCGGGAAATGGTTTTACTTTCTGCACCATGCTGCCCCGGTGACGGGGAGTAGGAGGTCACTCTGCAATGTGGGACATGCATGGGGACACCCCCGCTACCGCTTATGAAGTCCTGGGTAGAAGGTACCAGGTCCCTTTCATAATGTAGCAGCCTCCAGGGAAATTGTGGCTCTCAGGGGCATATTAAAGTTCAGGAAGAGGGACCCATGGATGTCCACCGCCCAATTGGTTAATAATATTTAAAACACAATCTCTCATAAGTCCCAGGCAGTCATGGTATCTCTATCCTGCCCCTCATATATTTTTTCTCTTTTATTTCTACGACAAGGGCACTGAGTCCCTGAGTCCTAAATGACTGCCAAACATCTTTGTTGATGTTGACGGCAGCTCTTATGTTTTGATCTGTCTGGCTCATGTGTCTCTAGATATCTATACATCAAATCACAAAACACACGCCTAAAGATCTAGCTTTCTGTCCAATTGTGAGCAAGCAAAAACAGCTGCTCTTGCTTGGCGGGAGCAATGCCTGCTCTGTTAGCCCTCAGAATGAGTGCATGTGGGGACCCAGTGGGGCCAAAGGGGCCCACGGGCTCCCACCACAGACCCCAACATAGTGTGCTATGGGTGCCCTGGGTGGGCACTGGGGCACCTACTTAAGGCCCTGTTGAATGGGGTCCCTGAGGCCAGTATTGGCTTAGGAAGGCCACACTCCCCAACCCCTTTACAGATATGTTTTGGCCCCCGGGAATGTAGTACTATGGACAACAATTGGCTAAGTAAGGAGGGCCGCATGGCCCCTCCCCGTAACTACAAAAAAGGCTCAGGGGAATGGTGTCCCATGGACCCTTAATGGTTTGGTGAGGTGGGCCTTGCTCCTCCCTTAATAAAAAAACATGTAGCCCCGGGGGACAGGGTCTCTGAAGCTTGCAAAGGCTCGGGGAGGGGGGCCGTGTATTCTCCTCCTCTTTAAAAAAAAATACACTCCCAGTGACATGCAAAGGGCCCTGCACCCCCTTAATAAATATAAACAGGGTGTCCTAGGTGGGCCCCGAGACATCAAAAGGAATAATAAATGAGTGATGGGAGCCACTCATTTATTATTCACTGCTCCTTTAAAGGAGCGCTTCATAATGCCATGCAGGTGCTTTTTTGAGTTTTTGTGGCTTGGTGGTGCCCCAGGAACAGGAAGGGCACCAGAAAGCATTTTGTACTTCTCGTGTTAGCTAAGACCTTTTGATATTCCAAAACAATATCTGTATCTTATACTCAATCAAAGAAGTTTTCAACCAGTAGCCTTCATTCATTGTTCTGTTGGTGTATCATTTTTTTAAGTTCAAAATGTTTTTTTTATTAAGAAACATAAAGGTGTCCATAAAGAATACATAACATTTGCCTCATATCAACAGATCCAGATAAGCATATTCTGAAATACACAAACTAATAAATGAATAACAATAAATGAGAAATTAATAATACACATAAAATCTGAGTATCCATTACTTATAGAAAAAAATTGGAACAGTTAGGGGCTCAGGGGGGTTTGAGAACTTCTTGTTGTGATGGTTGCATTTGAGAAAACTGTTTAGCATTCATATCAAGAAATTGTGTAACAGGGGACCATAACGCCAGACGCTTTGTTGCCAAATGTGCAGGGTAAACAAAAGCCGTATCCAGTCTATGGTTATGGCAAACAGCATACCACCATGCTCTATAGGAGATTTTTGTAGAATCCTTCCAATTGATAGTAAATTGTTGAAAAGCAACTGCAATTAACAAATCAATAATTTTAACATTGGACATTATGTTTTCCCAGACAGGAGAAAGACTGCCGAGGAAGACATTAGTAAAGGAGAAAGAAAATGTAGTGCCAAAAATTAGATTAATTTGAGTCCAAACTTGTTTCCAAAAATCACATACATGCGTACAAGAAAATAACACGTGGAACAAATCAGCATTTGGGGAAGAGCACGTCCAACATGCATCCGATACATCTGAAAAACTTTTATTTAAGGCATGCGGTGTTAATAAGAGCCTGTTATATATAAAAAACAATGTTTGCGTGATATTGGCAGCCCTAGAAGATTTACGTATCTTAATCCATATGCTCTTCCAGAAAGGAATTTGCCAAGAGGTGTGAAGATCATGTTCCCATGCTGTTTTGATTATTGCCTGATTACGTGATTATCCTGCAAAAAACTATATATGGCAGAAGCTTTAGGAGTACTCTTTAACATGTTGTGAAATTGTGAAAGGGAATCAGGATTGTTGGAAAGATTAGGTGCATCGGGAAATTGGGTGTAAGCAGTGATCACAGCTTCCTTTAAAAGGTTATATTTAGTAATGAATGAAGAAGGTAAGTTAAATAGTTGGCTAAACGAGGGAAAAGATAAAAAGACGGAATGGGAAAATAATTGGTGAACCCAGAGTAATCCTCTCTGTCTCCAAGTCTTCCAATAAAAGGGTCTATTGCGAATGAGAAGATTTTTATTATGCCAAATGGGTGATTGGAGGAAGGAATCCTTAGCAAGTTGTGCAGGGGGATGCAATAAATGGAGAAGTTTAGAAGTCAGTTTGATTATGGGAGTAGAAATAGACTGCGGTGGACGCGAGAAGGCAAGGTATTCCTGAAAAGAAAAAGGAGATATAGAAAGACGTTCGGTTGAAGTCCATAAAGGACAATCACCCGTGGACTCAAGCAACCAAAGAGATGCCTGGCGTAAAAGAAATGCTTGGTGATACGTTCGGAAATCCGGAAAATTAACTCCCCCTTTATCTTTGGAGCGAATTAACCGTTGCAAGGACATTCTGGACTTTTTGTTGTTCCATAAAAAGGAAACTAGTATAGAGTTAATCTTATTAAGTGATTTAACAGGAATCGTAGCTGGCATATTGGATATAGTATATAAGACTATAGGTGAAAGCATCATTTTAATTGTGTCTAAACGTCCCCACCAGGATAAGTAAAGGGGATGCCATTTAGTGGTCAGGTCTGAAAGCTTCTGAGTGCACCTACTCATACACAATGCTACTGTGTCTGAAATAGTAGGTGTGATATACAATCCTAGGTACTTAATGTGTTTGGGGCTCCATGTGAAGTTGGAATCACTAAAATCTGGTTTGAAAGTATATTTGGTTAGGGGTAAAATCTCGCACTTGTCATTATTTAACTTATATCCAGAGATAAGGGAGTATGCTTGGACTTCAGCTAGAAAAGCAGGAATCGATTCCTTTGGTTTAGAAACAAAAAGCAAAATATCATAAGCATAAGCTGCCAGTTTAATATGAAAGTTAGACGTTTGAAAGCCGTGTAAGTTTGGGTTATGGCGTAATTTGGAAAGGAAAGGTTCTAAAGCAAGACTGAACAGAAAAGGGGATAAGGGGCATCCTTGACGAACTCCTCTGCCCAAATCAAAGAAGGAGGAAATTAAACCATTAGCACATACTGCGGCACGAGGATTAGAATAAAGGAGAGAAACCAAAGAAATAAATTTAGGACCAAAACCAAACCAGTTAAGAGTGTAAAACAGGTAAGTCCACTCAACCCTATCAAACGCTTTCTCCGCATCCAATGCTATTGCTGCTAGGGAGTGCGTTAACCGAGATGATTTAGACAAAATGTTGAAAAGAAGGCGGGTATTAACGGTGATAAAACATCCCTTAACAAAGCCAGACTGCTCCTTCCCCAGCAAATTTGGCAAATAAGAATATAATCTAATAGCCAAAGCTTTTGAAAACATTTTGTAATCAATGTTAACTAGGGAAATGGGCCTATAATTTTTACACAATTTAGAATCCTTACCCTCCTTGGGTATGAGACAAATATGTGCTTCAGAGAAGGAACAAGAGGATTTTTTGGAAGAGCTAAAAGACTCTGTTAAAAGGTACAATTTGGGCAGAAGGATCTTGGAAAAGTGGAGGTAAAATTCAACTGTAAAACCATCCGGGCCAGGCGCCTTATCGTTTTTTAAGGTGTTGAAGTGCAGATGTCAATTCTTGTTGCATAACGTCCGATTCCAAAGGGGACAGATCCAGAGAAGAGGGGTCTGGTCTTGATATAGTGGAAAAGAAGTGTGAGAGGGAATCCGCAGTGGGTTGCGTTTCCGATGAATATAAAGATTGATAAAAACGGGAGAGTTCATTTAAAATTTCTACATCCTTAAATTTTAGATTGGAATTAATATCGTAGACTGAATCAATGTTCAATTTGTTTTGCTTGACTTTTAAGTAATTAGCCAGTATTTTCCCAGCCTTATTTTTGCCACCGTAAAACTTTGCACTAAATTTCAACAAGTACAAGGAAGCATCATCTGTCGACTTTTTGTTGAACTGCAATTTAGCGTTAATTAGAGCTGTTAAACAATGCTTTGAATGTGATGTGTAATAAGAGTGTTCCAACTTTTTGATGTCTTGAAGAAGATTCTTGGTATGTAAACGGGCAGATCTTAGTTTCTTAGCAACAAAACGGATGATAAAGTCTCTTGCCGAAGCCTTAAATGCATCCCATATTGTTGAAAACGATAAGCAGTCAATGTGATTGAGTTGAAAATAGTCGTTAAAGAAAGCAGTGAAAGAAGCAGTAAATTCTGGGTTTAAGAGAAGCGCATTATTAAAGCGCCATCTTCTAGGGGTTAAGGATTTGGGTAAGATATCAATGCCAATCAAAACGGGAGCATGGTCTGAAAGTAAAATAGGGCCTATCTCTGCATGTATAAGTGTTTGCGAGATGTTATGGGATACAAAAATATAGTCAATCCTTGATTGGGTGTGGTGGGTAGGAGAGTAGAAAGTGTATTCTCTAATAGTAGGATTACACAAACGCCACGCATCTAGAAGTTTGTGTTGGCTAATGGTATGAACAAAGGACTTATGCTGTTTGGTAGGAACAAAAGGGAATCTGGAATTCCTGTCAATAAAAGGGTCAAAAACCTGGCTACAGTCACCAGCCAGTATAAAATTGTCCTCCATAGCGTGTGTAATCTGTCTAGCCAATGTGGACCAAAAGGAGGACTCACCCGAAGTAGGGGCATAAACGTTAAGAAGAGATACTGGGACTCCTTTTAATAACAATTTGACAAGCAACCATCTGCCATCACCATCAGATTCTTGCGACAATTGTGAGATTGGAAGTGACTTGCGACAAAGTATCGTTACTCCGTTACGCTTCCCATCACCTGGAGAAGAGAAAACGTCCCCCACCCACCCTCTTTTAAGTTTTGATGACTCGATGTCCGTTAAATGAGTCTCTTGCAAGAACACCAAGTCAGCATTCAATTTAGCTAAATGAGCGAGAACTCTCTGCCTTTTGATGGGCGAATTCATACCCCTAACGTTCCATGAAATAAATCTCAATGACATAAGTAATTTAAAAAATAGTAGTCCAAACCTGTGAAACACACAACCAGTCTATTAATACAACAATGTATATACATGAGTGAGAATAAAAAGAATTGGAGAGAAGAATGAAATTTAGATAAGAGACAAAAAGGATAATCAGAATGCATGAATGTTGGAGAAAAGAGAAAAATCTGGAAAGAGTAGAAAATAATATTGATAAGGGGACGATAATGAGACCAGAGACGGGAAAGTATAGAATGTAGAAAAGTGGACAAAGGTAAGTAAGACAGAAAATAAGAGTTAATAGGAATAGATAGGACACCAAAAGCGAAAATAAGGGGAAATGGAAATACTGGACAAAAGACGAAAGACAAAACAAAAGACATACCTACAATTAGGGAACGAGAAGATGGGGGAAGGTGGAGCAGCAAGAAACAGACGGGCCATCCGGTGAAGCTCAAACCGGAATCATGGGAAAACACGCCATAATGTAAACGTGACTGTGGAAGAACAATGAAAATTAAGAAATCAGTTAGCCATTTCTAAGATAAGAATAAAATACGTAATTATTTAAACATAGCTCCTGCAATCAACAAGAGAAAAAACAAAATAAATAAAAGAGAACAGTCTTAACAAGAGATTTCAAACCAATCAAGTTCCATGTGAGGAGGAGGGTCTCGAAGAATCCATTAAGTCTATCTTGTGTGCATTGATGAAGCTTTGCAGATGCACTGGATCCTCGTAGGAAGTGGTTTTGTTGTTGTAGGTGACTTTGAACAGACAAGGGTGGTATAAACCATACCTAGCGCCCATGGATCGAAGAACCGGTCTCATGTCCAGGAAGGCCTTGCGTCTCGACGCCGTAGCTCTGGAATAATCCTGCGCAAAAAATAATGTAGCTCCTGACCAGGAAATCTTCTGACGAGCTTTGACAGCAGCTAGAACTTTTAACAAATCTGTGTATTCCAAAAAGTAGAGAATGACACCCCTCGGTTTCTGTGAGGACGTTGTTGTAGAGGCAACACAACCCAACCTGTGAGCACGTTGTATGTTCAGCATGGTGTCCTCTGGTAAATGGAGAACCTTCGGAAGAAAGGACTTGAAGAAAGCGACAGGGTCTGTACCTTCAATCCCCTCTGCCAGATTATAAATGCGCATGTTGTTCCTTCTATTTCGGTTTTCAAGATCCTCAACTTGTTTATGTAGCGTGGATACCTGAGATTGTAAGGAAGTAACACATTTGGTAGTGTCCTGAAAAGAGGAGACATTCTGTTCCACTGTTGTAAGCCTGGCGTCCAATTGTGACCAATTATCCGAGAGAATTTGTAATTTAGTATTGGTTTCCTCCATAAACGGCCTGAGGGCTCGGATTTCCTGCAACAGCAGTTCCATGGAAACCGGAGAATTCGGTTTAGGTGGTGACGGGGGATCTCTTTTTAGACGCTTCATATTAACCTTTCCGATGGCGGACTGTGTAGGTTCCATACTTGCGTTACACAAATCAGGTGCAAGGAGACCTGAAGTAGTCAAATGAGAAAGTTCTGAAAAAACTTTTGAATTTTTAATGAAAATGCGTTTAGGTTTCGAAGTAGCAGAGGGGGTACCTTTTGTGCGTCCCATAAATCTTTGTTGGTAAAAATACAGGATATAGACCCAAACCTCGAGGAATATGGAGGAACCGTGAGGTGAGCAATGGAAGAAAAAATAAATAAATAAATACAAGAAAAGTAGATAAAAATAAGCAGTAGGACCTGGTTTTGATCCGAAGTCTACTTAGTCACCAACGCAGGATGATATTTTGAATGTCTGAGAAGACTGTGTGAGGTATTTAATATGTGAGGAGAGAAGGTCCACATTGCCTGAGGAGGTAATTGTTAAGTTGGAAAGTCACTGGTTAGTGAAAATATGCTGACCTCTCAACGTAAATGAAGCAGCCGTTAAAATTAGCGGAGCTTTCCTTGGCGATTCAGGAGCATTCGCAGAAGGGATAACAAGCAAGGCAAAATGGCGGCTACATCCATATCACCACAGCGCCCAGAAGAAACGGGGTGAAACTAGGTTGCTGCGCCACCACATGCCACCACAGGAAGATAGAATGGCCAGACTGAGGCTCAGGAAGGCAGATATAATGGAAAATAATCATTTGGTTTGCAAACGCGGGTTCTGTCATCCGTGGCAAATAGAAACAAAAAAAAACAAAATGGCGGCCGGCATAGCGCGACTCCGCCAATGCGCTCAGACTGAGAAAAAAGACGCGAAAATTACCGGGAGCGCGTCCATTGCCACAGCATCCCTGCGAGTATCAGTTCACCCACATTACACTCCACGGACTGGCCAGATTGAAGCGGAATGGGCGATGTTCTCCCGCTCCGGTCCGGGAGCTTCACCACGGCACCACCATCACCGCCGGGCTCCAAGCCACGCCCCCCTGTTGGTGTATCATTCACCTTTTGCTTCCCCCTACTACAGCATACAGCCTGGGACAGGGAGTCCACCCTCTTCAGCCAATGGATACTTTCACTTTTAGTAACTGCATTTTCCACTTTCACAAGAAGCAAATCAGCAAACAAGGTTGTTCTGTTCAGTGACAGTCTTTTCATTTTTACTTTACTACTTTGGTGTTGCCTTTGTGTTTAGAGTCTGATGAGATAGCAGGACACTTTCTACCAGCTCTCCATGTTAATCACAGGTCACAGCTCCTGTCTCCTGCTGATGGTGTTGTGAATTCCTTTTGGAGTGGCATTTTATCTCACTGTCTCTATTTCACAACATTTCAAGTTGTGTCCATTTGAAACTGTTCTTCATAAGGGTGGCATTTATTTATTTTTGTGGTTTCAAGTTTAGTAATAATTTATTTAGACAATTAAGCACAATAAAGTGAGAACCATGTGATGCAGATATAATGCAGATATAATTAGGATTAGACCTAAAGGCACAATAGCATGTGGCATTACGGTGCAGATAAAAATCTGAAAAAGTGTTCAGCTATTGTGACAATATGAGTACAACAGCCTACAAGGACCAGGTTGGGTCGTACATGTAGGGCCCTACACACATGTCTGTTAGTTTGATACATCTCAAAGTGCTCTGAATGACCTGGGGCAGTGTTTGTTGGCAATAAGGTATAAATTATCCTAGTTTAATGTGGGATAGAAAGTTCGGCTGATTAGCGCATGAATAAAACAGGAGTGGAAAAACACTGAAGTTTAGGTTAGAGCAGCGAGAGTGAGAAAAAGTGCCTTGTGCTAAAGTTAAAAGAGCATTGTGTTTAATATAGGAAAAGTAAAAATTGCAAACTGGCAAATCACATTTGCCAGAGATATCAAGGGGTTCAATAGGTGAGTTTCAGCATAGAATCAGCATGAAGTAATTGGCAGGGAAAGTTTATGATCCTGACCTGCTGGCTGAACTCTTCTAGCAGCCAACCCATACTGTTGTTCACTGTCCAGAGGTAGAGTATTGCACACTCAAGCTCATAGGTCGAGTTCATTCTGCAGGCATTCTTATCGCTGCACCCTACAATTCTGAAGTGGTTGGAGGTGGATCTAGATTTCTTATCATTTGGGGGGCTATCTCCAGAAAGTTTATTACCCCAGTAATTGCTTGAGGAGGTTCTTCATTCAGAAAAACTTCAAAACTGCATGAATTGTTTGAATCCCTTTTTTGACAAAGAGATGATAGAGCAGTCTTCTGCAGTTGTCGATTAGTGCAGGGCAGATGCACAGCAGGTGGGGTAAGGACTCTTGTAAGTGACCACAAAGGTGGCGCTTATTGCCGGAGGGGCATATTGACCAAGGTAGAAGCAAGTCTAACACAGAGAAGTTGCCCATTCGAATAGAACAGGACTTGGCTTTATAGTGGATGGAGAATGTATCTTTGATGTATTTTTATACACCTCTTTTATCGCAGCTCCCTGAAACAAGGGTTGCATGCTTTCTGTTCTTAAAAGTCTGATTGTCCTGTTCAAAGGATTCTTTATGGAGCCCTTTGTTTACAGGAAGTTTATAATGCGAGGGAGGATTTGGTTCCAGTAAGTTGCATAATTTTTAAGCTCCAAGTCATCCAAAAGGGCAAACTTCCAGGGGCTTTGGGATGCAAATTGGTCCCTGATGAAACTTCCTGCCATATTACATTCTTCAGAATACTTTCGTTTGCCACACGTAAAAGTTGATTACACAACATGAACTCCATTCTGTTCTGGGCTGCAGAGTTCTGATGAGGGAGATTGAATGATGATCTAAAAACAGAGCTCTGGGCCGTAGAGCCCAATATCCCTGGGAAAGCTTCCAGGCCATAAACTAGAGTGTGAATATATTTAGCTTTTACAATCTTCAGTAGAGGCTCCAAGGAGGGCTGTTTTGTTCAATTGATGATGGTGTAGAAGGCAGATTAGAGTGAAGCAGCTTTAGGTTTTAATCAGCTTAAGTCTGTGAAGTGACCACCCTGATCATCCAGCCAGCATCCCAGGTATTTGTAATTGGTGCTACGGTCTGGCGGTAAAATTCACCAGCTATATTTATTTCAAGTAACTATGACTCATGCCATAAAGTAAATATAACTCGTGCCCCTGCCAGGCACTGCTCATGACCTCACATATTACATCACTTATTACATGCTCTATGACTTTCATTGATAACATCACTGCAACATCTGAAATTACATAATTGATGACAACACTGTGCATGGCAGAGCTAGAGTTATGGTTGCTTTGGGGCAGGAGTTATAGTTACTTGAGATAATTATAACTGCAGGCCAGGCCCAGTGCCTGAGTTTAGGCTCGGGCCAGCCCACGCAGGCAGACAACCCCCACCCATGCATGGCCTTTGGCTCTACGTTGTGTATGGCTGTGAACAGGGCCTGCTCCAACCCCACATGGCACCGAACCCCACACCACACATGCCCTTTAGCCATGCACAGCTGGAGGTTGGTTACAGAGCCTGGCCTCTGGTGGGGGGTTGAAGCTGGTGGGGGGGTCTGGACGCAGAGCCTGGCACAAATACTCCCAAACCCTTGCAGGTGTGCATGGCTGGCTATGTGATGTAACAATATGAAGGTTGTCATTTTTAGCAAGGCAGATTTACTGTTTTTGTCAATGGGTCAGAACACCAGGATATAAAAAGGGGGCCTATTGAATTAGGAATGGTCTGCATATCAAAATATGTAAAGCTCACCTCTTATCTTTGTCAAAAAATAAACAAAAATTATATAATCAAATGTATATCATTATTTTACACAGTGCAATATTTAATAAAAGTGCTTGTCATTAAAACATTGTAATAACGTTTTATTTAAAAAATCAGCATGTCTTTGAGTCTTTTTATAAAAAGTTTCAAGCTGCAAATTGCAGCTCTATAACCAACCACAAGAAACCTCTGCACTCCAGCTGAAGAGCATAAAGTTCCAGCTAAGAGTGCTTTAAAAAACATATGGTAAGCTCTCCTGAGGTCATGAATTTAATGACCCAGGAGATTTACTTTTTAATATTGCTGGGAGACTGCTGCACTCCCTGCAGCCCCCCACAACATTAGAAAAAGGACTTGGCGGTGCCTCTGCTCCATTTGTTGGACACCACGAGGCCCCAAAAAGCATATTTTAAGGGGCGTTCTTCGCAAGAAGCAGTGAATAATAGATGAACGGCTCCTGCTGTTCATTTGTCATCATATATATATATATATATATATATATAAAACGGAGTATTTCGTCAAGAGTGCTCCTGTGCACCAGAAATCTGAGGGAAAGCAGGAACAGACGAAAACTGACCCAGGATGCAAGTGAGAAAATTAATTTATTTTCATTTTACAGCAATGCCTGCATGACGCGTTTCAGCCTACGAAAGGCCTTGATCACATGACGCCGAGGCTGAGCAGGGGCAATTTAAAGTGCAACTGCAAAGTATGTAACGAACATGATTGGCTAACGCATAAATGGCGTGATAGACATGGAAGAAATATATTGGAAATACTATACATGACAATTCGTAGTTCACTTTTAGTAAAATACATAAAAGTAACGAACATTGATAGACAGTTGGTAAAACAATCCTTAAAAACAAAGAAAGCACAAATATAAGGTGCGATCTAAATTTAAGGTAAAAACCAACGGGCAGTGGCAGTTTAAAACAAGCTTTAAATGTTTTATATAATAAAATATTTGTTTTTTACACACCTGCCCAAAGGACGTGGGCGCACTCGAGCAGCAGCCTTTATTCTCTGAAAAGCCAACAGTCGCATTTCGATGATTCATGCAGCCTGATGCGTTTCAGAGCTCCTGCTCCTTATTCATAGGCTTGGTTCCAAACAGGTGTTTCAGTGAATAAATGCTATTTTTAAGTCAACTGCTGCTCGAGTGCGTCCTCGCCTTTTGGGCAAGTGTGGAAAAGTTCCCCACAGAGGAACTCGGCATGATAAAATAAATAAGGACTCTATGCCTGGAATACATGTGGTATTTGTTTCTATATTGTAAAGCTTTATGTTGGTTATTAAGTCAGTGTTTCGGTCTCCTAGTGGATCAACCCATGAAACCATCTTCTGGAGAGAAAAAACTGAGTAGGGCCTAGGTCTGCACAAAAACCAAATGCTCAATGGACATAGTTAAAGTGAGAAATGCCACTTTTCAGGGCCGAACTGACCATTCTGTCACTGATGTTTTCCCGGTGGACTGCACAATGAGGGGCTGTTTTCAGTGCCATTTGGGCTGCCATTATCTAAACATGTCCTTAAGGCCATATCTACGTGAGGTCTCGTGAGAAGGGGATGGTGGAAATTTTTTGCCAGAGGAGCTTTAGGTTTCCAGTGAACCTATTAAGAGAGGGAATGCGTGTATCGAAGGTTTGTGAATTCCCAAAAATGTGAATGTTTGATGGAATGTCCCAGTAAGATCAGTTCACTCAGAAAATTGCTTAATGTTGGTTCATTTTTCCCTGTACGTAAAACTATCCAAAGAGCAACTGTAGTTTGTAAATACATGTCAGAATCACGCCCAGTTTTTGAAGTCACCAATATAACCGACCATGCGAAATACTGACAAAACAGATTATAAAAAGTCAAAAAAATAGGTTAAGCATGTGTGACAGTGTTAGCTGAAATAAAACAGAGCGACCAATAATTTATATCACATAGCAAGCAGTTAGTGCTAATATTAAGCGGAACATAGAAAGAGAAACAATGCGTGGCCTTTTTTCCATAATCCGGTGTAGGCTTTTGCCATTATAGGATTGCAACTTTTAGCTAAAATAGGCTGGGCTTTGTACGATTTATTGGGCTTCAGAGATAATTGAAACAAATCCACCTTTGACCTTTTGCTTCATTATTCATTGCGGAGTAATCCCCCATAACGCACGGTCCATTATCTTTCATATCTTAATTATTCTCTCCTCTGCCTTTGTAAATGACAGCGCTTCAGCATTCACGTTGAGCCGCGTTCTCATTTAACCGTGGGAGTCTTTAAAGGAGCCAATTGTATTATTTATGATGCATCCAGCATGGAGGGTAGTTTCCTAACAGAAAGGTTATGGACCTGCTCGGATTGTTCTTCTGTGAAAGCGGATTGTGCTTCAGCCTTCTTCCAATCTGGCATTTCAAAACGATTTAGCATGCATGGCTCTGTGGGTTTCCAAGGTTACCAATCAATCATTGCACTTTTGCCACATTAGAATATGTAGCAGGCATATTAAAAACGCTGCTGATTACACTGAGTGCAATGGCTAATGAGATGTGCGGGAGCCTTGCAGCACTGAGGATTGAAAGAATTATGATGAGGGACTCTGCTGCTGAACCCATTCAGCAGAAACTAATGGAATGCCAGTGACCATACATGACAGGAATGGTAAAATTCTGACATTTTTTTTGTGAAGATGTGAAACTTTCAATAGATTTTTTAATAGTATTTTTCACTTGTATATTTTAGGGTCAATTGGCTAGTCGAGTCTAACAGTTATCTAGTTACGCCATCGCTGTCAATAGAAACATACCAGGGTGGTGGAAGTGACAACACTCACCAGTTTACCCATGCCGCTGGCATCACTGGGTTGTTACCTTCTCCCACCAGTAGCCTTCTAACATGCTCCAAGTCACTGTTGCGGGGACAGGGAGAGATCATGGGGTGGAAACTACAGAAGTCAAACAAGGCTCACAGTGCTTAGGGGCCGATTACGATGGCGGAAGGACTGCCACCGCCAGCCATGCGGTGGCGGTCCTTCCACCATCGGACCATGATTTTACCCCAGCCACATTTGGATGGTGGGGGGATCCAGACTGCGACCGTGGCTGACAGAAAGACTGCCCTCCACGGAACCGCCACAGGCAATAGGACTGATTGCCTGGCGGAGCGGTCTGCATGCATAAAAAGGTGGTGGTCCCAGCCACCACCACAATGGCAGACGGACTCCGGTCTGTCCGCCATTGTAGTCGGCCCCTTAGTTTGTACTAAATTCTTGTTGTTTGTTGTATGACCTCCTAAGACCTAAGCTAGAAAAAGCAGCTTCTGTGGTTAGATTCTGCTAATTGACACCCATGCCTCAGATCTCATGCATGGTAGCTGTGAAAAAAATTGTTCAGCAAGAGTGTCACTGGCCCTCATGCAAGCAAGGAGAATGGCCTCGGACAGCTTGGTTTCAGTGGCGCCATCAAGGCCTTCAACCCTTCCAACTGAAATGTGCCTCAATGCCTCAGGGCCCTTTTATTTGCTGGAGAGACCTGGGACCCTGCAGCTTTACTTAAAGACATGCTGGGAGCTTTCATGTTATGCTTTGATCCCCATCCGAGGTGTTCACACTCTGTTAGTACTAATGGTTTGTTTACAGCGAAGTTCGCAGAAATTATTTATTTACCAATATAATGCCCTGTTCCACTGGTATTTGGGCATAATATCGGAACGCTAATATCGAGCTACATGAATATTGTGACACATTAATATCATGATGCAGAAATATCGCAGTCAAAAATATAGATTTTTAGGTAAGTAATCTAGTTTACAAGAATATCTGTGTTTTTAATATCGTTCACAATGTTATAGTTGTGAAAAAGATCGTTTTTTAATTACCTTTAAGCGTTTTAGATCTTATTTTAATTGCAGATGTTATATATTGTTTGTATAATTGTTAATACTTATAAATATAGTTTTTATTTTTAAATTATTTATAATTTTTTATTTAATTGTTAATAGTAATTTATAGTGTCCAAGCAGATTGTGAAGGGTGGGAAGTTAATTAAATATACTTAATTAATCAATCATTGTGTATTCATATTAGTTATTTAATTGATAATGAATTATGTAGATTGTGTAATTATTATATTTTTCAAGTATATTTTAGGTGTTGGTTGCTCAGTTTGTAGGGGTATAGGGTGGGAAGTTAATTAAGTATAATTAATTAATTATTAAATACTATTAGTTATTTATTTGATAATTAATTATGTCATTATTCTATTGTTTAAGGTATATTTTAGGCATGGATTGTTCGGTTTGTAGGAGCATAGGTTGGGAAGTTAATTAAGAAATAACTAATTAATATTGAATTACCTATGAATTATTTAACTGAAAATAATAATATACATTGTGTAATTATATTTTTTGAGTTATATTGTAAGTGCATGTTGTTGGGTTTACAGAAGTATAGCCTGAGAAGTAAATTAAGTAATTATTGATTATTAATTAATTATTAATTGATTAAAATATTTTTAATTGATGAATAATTATGTAAATTGTTTAATTATTTTATTTTTTTAACTTATATTTTAGGTGAGGGTTGTTGGATTTGTAGGGGTATAGCATTTGAAGTTAATTAAGTCATAATCAATTACCATTTAATTATGCCATTTTATTGAAATATTAAATTCATATATAATTATGTAAATTATTTAATAATTATATTTTGTGTGTTATATATTCGGTGCAGATTGTTGTGTTTGTAGTGGAAAAGGCTGGGCAGTCATTTAGACAATAATTAATTAGCAATTAATTATTCATTTATTAATAATTATTTTATTGATTGCCTAATATGTTACTCATACTATACTTTTTTATTTTATTATATTTTAATTGTGTGTTGCAAGGTTTGTGGGAGTATGCTGTGGGAATTAAATTAAATCATGAATATTTATTTATTTATGCATTTAATATCAATTATTTAAAACAAAAAATAGTTATGTACATTGTCTGGTCCCTTAATAGAGTTATTAAAATATGTTATGGGTTTGAAGTGAACTACTTTCTCTACTGTTGCACAGACTAGAATGGGTATAGTCAATTTTACCCCTCCGAAGTCTAGCGCTTTCCCTACTGTTGCCAGAGTAGAGTGGGAATAGTAGATTTTTCCCCTTCAGAGTCCAACGTTTTGCATACTGTTTCACAGATTGAGTAGGAATAGTAAATGTTACCCCTTTGAAGTTCAATGCTTTTCCTATTGTTGCACACACTGAAGGGGGAATAGTAACTTTTACCCCTTCGTGATCCAATGCTTTCCGCACTGTTGTACAGACTGGACTGGGTATAGTAAATCTTACCCCTCCTCAGTCCAATGCTTTTCCTAATATTGCAGAAACTGGAGGGGGAATAGTACATTTTACCCCTTCGCAATCCAATGCTTTCCCTACTGTTGGAGTGCTACCCCAAGAGATGTCCTGTGTTTAGACTTATTGCAAGCATTACTCCCATCAACTTTTGTGTGCTTGAACAAATTTACTAAAGGCAGGATCTAACAGTTTTCAAAACACTATAGGCCACAGGAATGCTCACTAACTGCTAAAGGAGAGATAGTGACAGCAGTAGAAGGCCCAGGGAGATGAAAGTACCCCAAAGGGCACATTGATTTATAAAGCATAAACCTAGCAGATAAAGTCACAGGTGAAGATACTCACACCCAAAGAAGATCAGAAAAAAAAATTAACTCATGTACAGGGATGCGCTAAATATCCCTTTTAAGGAGGTCACAGAGGACAAAAAACATTATTAGGAAAATGCTCTCACAAAATGTCAGAGAATACCAAAACAGTCCCGTAGAATTGTATCCATATGCAGAATAAAGTTACTCTTTTGGGCGGTACCTACAAGAATGTTGAAGAACTGTGGAAGAAGTGACAAGACCTGAGCGGGTATACTAACAAAATATCCAGCAATATCTGAAAGGAAATAGATTGAGGCACACACCAGGCAGTGCCTCTGACCTCTATGAGGAACTGGTGAAGATCATACTCGATATTGTAGGAACATAAGAAATACAAGTGATGCAGATTAACAGGAATTGAAAAAAGCTGCGGCACAAGAAGTGTGAAACCTTTTTCACCAATACTACAAAAACCTCAAAAGATAAATAAGCAACATGTGCTCCTAATGCCATTCTGTGTATTATGATATACTAACATCCCTAAGTCTTTTTCCACATTCATGTTTGTCAAAAAATATCAAAGACTTGAAAATAGTACTATCATAACAATGCATTATGAGGTTCCAGCAACCCTTTGCCATGAAAATACATGTGAGTTCCAGCATGTACCATGCATCATCCTCTTTTAATATTTTTGCAGGTGAAACACCCTCCCAAGCTTCTACTGTAGACCTGCATATGCAGAAGCTTCAATAAGGTTATTATTTACACTCATAGACACATAGGGGCCGATTACGATGTTGGTCGGCACTCGGTTTCAGAATGCTTCCGACCAACTCGGGTGCAGGGAGTTCGACCGACCGATTACGATGCGTCTGAACACCGTTCGGTCTGACTCGCATTGACTTAAATGAGAGCCTGTGTTCTGACCGACAACACAGGCTCCCATTGAAAAAAGGGTTTGTCCCAGAAAACATTGCACCCTGTGCGGGCCTCCAATGGTGCCTGCCACACTGTGCATGGTCGTAAAGAGGGGTCCCATGGGTACCCCCACGGGTCCATTCGGAGACCTCCGGGTGAGGGGGGCCCGCTAGCAGCCCCCAAAGTCAGTCTCTGACAGCCTTTTTGTGTAGGACAGACCGAGTCAGAAAGGCTGTTGGAATCCGACATTGTAATCATTTGGCCAAAAACGAGGCCCATAGAGCTCTACGAATCGGCTTCGACTGACTCAGACTCTCCGAATGCCGGTCAGAATCAGAACCGATTCAGAATGACCGGCTGACCACTTTGTATCATAATCGGTCAGTCAGAAATGTTACAGAGTAGGTCAGAAACATAGGTCCGACACAGATTCGGATGAACCGAATGCCGTCGGAGCCTTTCCTACCGACATATTAATCAGCCCCATAGGCAAAGATCTGATGAGGTCAATAATCAGAAGAGGAAATCATCCTCAATTACACTGAAATCTCGGTTTGGACTTGCCTATAGAACTGTAAAGCAGTGTCCAAATGGCTGCTCTGACAGGGCAGTGAGTGGGACTTTTTTTGACTATATGTGGGCTTGTTTTTTGCTCTTCTGGGCTGGCTTTTACTGTTGATTCCCCTTATATTATCCAAACATTGCCTGTAGTAAGAACAAATCCAAGCAGTCTTACATACCTTGCAAAACACCTGTACTGCCTCACAAGGAAGTGTATAGAAAAATAAAATACCCCCCACTTTGACCCATATATAGCAATTAATGTGCGAGTAAAATGAGCAATCTCAACCCTTCCTTTGAGGTGTTCTGAGTAAGCCTGGGCGAAGCACTACGCTACGCTCGCGTAGTTTGCGAAGTTCGCGCTACTTCGCACTACGCGAACTGCACGTAGCACAGTGCGAACACGCGTAGCTTAGTGTTGCGTAGTGCTGCGGTCATTTTTTGCTTGCTCGCGGTCCTCAACGTCAAGTTGGCGACCGTGAGCAAGCAAAATGACATCCCGGCGAGACTTTTTCCTTGTTCGCGATCAGCAACATCAAGTTGGCGATCGCGAGCATGGAAAATAAACCTCCCGGCGAGATTCCCAACGCGAGGAGGTCAGGTTTCTCATTGCGAGGGGTCGCGTATGCTCGCGACCGCTCGCGATGAGAAACTACCAGTTCGCGCTGAGAAAGCTGCCGCTCGAGTAAAAATCTACTCGAGCAGCAGAAAACTACAGCTCGCACTGTGCAAGATGCCATCTTCAATGATTGCACTGTGCCGGTTGCTTGTCCGCACTGTGCAATCATTGAAAACAACATCTTGCACAGTGTGAACATGTTACTACGCAGTTCGCGAAGTGCTACGCGTAGCTCGCGTAGTGCGAACTTCACTTTGCGTAGCTTCGCGAAGTGCTACTTCGCGAACTACGCCCACCCTTAGTTATGAGGAGTGTAACCTAATATTTGCAGATAATGGTGCAAAATGATTAAAATTATATCATGTTTTTAAAGGGATTTGGCCAGAAACTACACATTTAACAGTATGGACCTATTTCTCTTATTCATCCTTTCCATCTTCTTTCTTTCTTTTAATGCTTTTTTGTTAATTCTTTTGTTTGTATGTGTATTTCATTCTTTCTTTCCTTCTGTCAATTCTTCCCTCATTGCATCGTCCTTTTTTCTAGCTTTCTATCCATCCTTACATCAGTTCTTTCTTATGTTGCCCCTGGCATTCCTGAACACCTTCTTTACATTGTTTCTGTTTGTATTCCTTAAATTCATTAATTCTTTCTTCCTCTTCTTTCCTTCAATCCCCCATCCTTTCATCTCATATTACTTACTTGTTATTTCATTATATTTGACTGCTTTTCTTCTTTCTCTTCTTTCATTTACATTTTTTTTATGTCTTTGATCTTTCCTTTTCTTCTTTCCACCCTTCATTCTTTATTTTCCTCCTTCCTTTTCTTTTACCTTTTTTTCGTTATTTCCTGTGTTCATCTGTACCCTTTTTCCTGCATGCTTCCTTTTTCCTTCCTTATTTGCATTTCACTTGCTTTCCTTGGCACTCTCTCACTCTGCTGGCCTCTTTTTTCTCTGTCATTTTAATAGTTTTATTTCTCTCTTTTCCCATTTTAGACTGCTTTTATGTTTTCTTTTGGTCATCACCCCACAGCTGTTTTATTGTAGTTTGTTCTTGCAGTATTTATTAGTTTTAAATTCTGACTTGCTGTTGTCCTGCGAGCCAAAGTTAAATGTTAAGAAGGGCCATAAAACAATTAAATCTGCCTCAGTAGCACCCCGCTCCAGCTGGGGTATAGCGGGTGGTTCACTACACCCTTGCTGCCCCAGTTTGCAAACATTGACCACTTCTTAGCTCGATAATTCACCAATGGTGCACACTTTTATTTTGGAAACTGGGCATATTTTTTGTACGACTATGCCTACAATAATGTCACTCAAGCTGCCCCTGTCCCACTTTTATTCACACAGTATGCAGAGGAACATTGACCGATGCCTCTTATTTCAAGGCCCAGATGTTCTACACTGACAGCTACTAAGAATTTACCAATGGCATGAACTCCAGCCCATGACTGATGTATGGATGTACCGTGCTAACAGCTGATGGTGCAGAAACAAAGGTTACCAAAGCTGTTGAAGGGTCATGTGTCAACATTGAGGCAGCATTTTACCAAATTTCAGATGGGACACATGTCACAATAAAGCCCATAAGTACATTGTTGACAGGGGACATTTTACATCAGGGATGCTTGAAGTACATTGCCAGGACACCGCATCCGGATGTAGGCTCCCACAATCCGTTTTCCTGATTTTCAACAGGTGAGTTAAACTAGGAACAAATTGTTCATGTTGGGGCAAGTCTGTTGTTGGTCTTTAGCCACGAGTATGGCATTTTCAATTGATTTTGGAGCCCCCTAGTAGAACAAGACTGATCTTTTGTCCACAGATAAGTCTACTGAAGTGGGTCAAATATGCTGGTAAAACTTGGCAACCCTTCTCAGCTGGAGTAAGTCCTAGCCTGCAACCATGATAACTTCTCTAAGGTAAAACATTCTCTCAAGTTCTGACCTAATGGTGGTCAATTTTGTCATTTTTGGTCAATAGTCCTTAACTAATGAGACCGTTCAGGCTGCCCCATCTGTCCCCAAATAAGAAACGCTTTAGTGACGCTGAAGGAACTGTGGAAGAGAGAAAAATAAATTGGTAAAGTTGGAGCTGGCACTGATACAGGCTGAGCTGTAGGGGATTGGAGAATTTGGGATACTGCAGAGACATGGCAATGGAAAGCAGTTGAGGTTTTCTCTGTCACTAACTCACGTTCTTTGGCCTAGAGTTAAGCATCAGAGTACTTAAGCATGAGAGAAAACTGAACAAAACTACCAAGAAACGAAGCAGACGAAGAGAAAGTCGCCAGTCCAAATTTGCACTACTACTTCCTGCTAGATCCTCAGGTCCCAGGAAAGGTAGAGCTGCCTATCTACTGTGATGAGAGAAGGCTATGAGCATACTACGGTCTGGCCCTCGTCTCCACTGAAACCTTCTTTCCTTGATCATTCATAAGACCTGTAGTACATGAGTACTCAAAGCACTTGAGGGTTTGTGCTACAGTGGAGTACAGTGATGACAAACAAGAGTTGTGTAGTGTGAGGACAGAGCTAATGGGATTGTATTTGTGTGTTGCATGCACACAGTTTCTATTCTGTATGTATGTGTTTGCATGTGTATTAGACGAGGCACCGCGGATGCCTTTGTCTTACAGTTTCAGTGTGAGTTGAGATTGTTCCGCCATTGCTGTACATAATTTTGTGTGCTAGAAGCTTGCGATGCTGTTACTCATGCGGTATGTGATCTTCGTATGTGAGGGGAGCATGCACTCCTACTGTCTGTAGTCTTGAATGGGTGGTAGATGCCTGCCCTGCTGCTCATGCAGCAACTGCTGTCTGTTAGCTACATAAATATTAATGTCTGATAGATAATTCAGTAGTGTTAAATGCGCTGAATATTTAATCCAGTTGTCCCAGTTGGACAGTTCTATTAGGCTTGAAAATGTTTCGCTAACCTCCCCCAAAATGTTAATGCAAACCACTGGGCCAAATCCTTTAAATATTTGACCGAAGGTCCCTGAAAAGGATCTTAAAAGCTTTGGTAACCGAAATAGAGCACTACAACAGATGTATATGAATAGAGAACTACAGTACAACCATACATAGATGATATGAGTGCAGTGGCGGCTTGCAGAGGGAGTGCTGCGAGGCGGGGGAGGGGCAGGGTGAGGGGGTCGTGGAGTCAGACATACGACGGCATGGAGTAAGGTAAATAAATAAAGAAAACCATTTACCTTACTCCATGCCATCGTATGTCTGACTCCACTACTGCCCCAACCTGCCCCTCCTCCACCCTGCTGCACCACCCTGCAGCACTCCCTCTGTGAGCCGTCACTGCATGGGTGTTATATCGGCTTGGAGATGATTGATCTTGTCTAGAAGAATGGGATTTTCAAGTCTACAGGTGGTGATTTCTGTCTAGAAGACCATTAGCACCTGTTGCACACTGGGCATCGCTGCCAATGGATCTCTTACAAATGCCACTTTGTTGAAACGTGGTGCCTTATAAAAATGTAGTAAATGTGCACAGAATTCTGAATGACTCCTCATTCGTCTGGAAGGAACATCACTTTTCCAAACAGCCGATCCTTTGTGTTCACTACTCTTATTGAGAATTCACACAATATTGAAATGGTCAAAATGGGGAAGAGGGATTTGGGGAGACGAAGTTGTGGAAATGAAGTATGAAATGACACAAAAAACAGACATCTGCAAAGAGATTATCACTGCAGAAACGTTTTTTTATAAACCAGAAATTGCATATGTTTTTGGTATCTCTCTTAATTAAGCTTATTCAAGTATTCTTAAGCAGAGACCTTGGTCTCCAACAACTGTACCTTCCAATATGTAGTGCAATGTAATCTTTAGTAGGTGTCACATACATCTGGGCAATGTAAACTGTAGTTTTGGAATATTGTAAGCAAATACTCTTGGCTAGTAATACTGCTCAGCCCAAAGGCCATGAGTGGTCCCCAAAGGTGTATTCTCAACCACTGAATAATGAAGGAATCTATTTCCAAATGGCACACCAATGTAGGTTGAGGATCATACATAGACAAAAGTAGAGAGCAACCACAGTCAGACTGGAACTCATTTTGCAGATTAAATGGAGTAGGGTATCCCACCATTTTATACAATACAGAATAAGATGGCTGTCAACATAATGGGAATTATGGAACTGTAAGTAAATCAAAGATTTATATTAAGAAAGAGCTGTGTGTGTGTGTGCGCCTGCGTTCAGTTACTCCTGTGGTATGAAGCACGGGGAGATTGTTCTTAACAATGTCATGAAAGAAAACTCCTGGGTCCCACTGGAGAGCAGCTCATCTGGACAATAAGGTGTGGGTGATGAGAGCAATGAGAACACAGTACATTTCAGTCACAGATAACTACATGCTAAAATTGAGGTACATGACCAAATATCCAACATGCGACCTCAGAAGTTGTTTCCGAACAGATATACTATTCCAAGAACAACAACAGAGTTGAAACCACACAGCCCTTGATCCTTGATCAACATACTCATGGATCTGATACTTCTCTGTGCAGAGGTTAAATCCCCAGCCCAGCCCAGCCCAGGAACAAGAAGCTGAGAACCTTACTCTCCCTTCATACCATCAAAGAGAGACTTCTATAGAGAAACCAGAGCCACACAATCTCCTACCTTCAGTTGAAATAGACTCAGAAGGCTAAAAAAACAGCAGGTAATTCATGGGGAGAGGCAGCAGAGGGCAAGCCCCATCTGAGTACAACTCCACTTATTTACATGAAAGCGTAATCAAAGTCTTAATAAAAAAATGGTTTTGTGAGAACGTAATCACTGTCAAAAATAAATTGTTATTTCTGGATGGTAAAACCATCAACAAAATAGGGAAACAGAGAGAGTAACAGGAGTCATGTAGCGTCATATCTGCGGGGTCGAACTAGGGCAAAAAATAGGCCATTCCACCAAATTATATTTGGCTCCCATTAGCAAATCAGATTAAAAAAGTGGCCTACATTTGCAAATCAGGGCAGTTTTAAGCTTGCCTTGTACAAGCTGTATAAGTACTTTGCAAGGTATGGGAGACTGCATACATTTGTTTGCTGCAGGCAACGTTGTGATATTGTCAGATAACTTCATAAGTAAAAACCGGCCCAGCGGACCTTAAAACAGGACCACAAACAGCCAAAAAACGGCCTACAGACTGATATATCAAATCAACTCTTGGGTCTCTGCTGGATTCCCGCCTCTGCTCCACCCTGAAAGGTCAGACATTCTTGTCTTAGACAGGAGCACATTTCAGTACATTTCAAAATGATTTTCCAGATTGAGAAAGTACCTGTGAGTGTTTACCCCGTTCTGCTGGGTGCCTTACACAAATACCCATATTTCTACCACCTGTGTTTAGGTTGCAAATTTAGAAATTCACCAAAAACATAACATTCCACCACACCTCGAGTCTCAAAATGGTGTCTGGAACTTACATTCGTACACTGTTTTATTTGCACACCTAACAAAAGCTTTCTAAAATCTGTCTAGAGAATTATTTCTTCATGGCTTCTACCTGTGCTGCTATCCAGGAGTGAAACACCTAAAAACAGGACTGCCAGGGTGAATGTCGGTTGTATAGTTTCACGAAGTTTTTCATTTTATTGCAAAATGCAACAATGTAAAAGAGACTATTAAACAGAAAAATAAAAAGTATACATTTTAAGAACTAAAGCAAACATTAAAAGTAGTTACTTCATCACTGCTTTACGAAGTATTGATGCCCTAACTCTCATGAGATGTTCTGACATGTAGTTGCCATGCAGAAAAATGCCTAGCTAATAAATGCTCATTAAAGATGTTGAAATCCTCAAGGATAACCTATAATTTGAAGTTAAAATGAATTTAACCAAGGCACAATCTTAGGAAATATGTGTTACGAAAGCCTGTGGATTTATCATTCTTGTCAATCTAGCCATTTAAGATGAAGGGAAAATGCGAAACAGAAAAGAAATGTCAAGTTCTTAAATTTAATAGAAAAGGTTTAACCTTGTAACTCTTAATATCCAGCAAACGGGCAAGGTCATAAAGGTCATTCCATGCGAGGTAAGGTTTACTGGATGCAACAGTGGCTCTAAATACAAAAAATATAGACATGAAGCTTTTTTTAAGAACATTGAGAAGCACATAATTTGACTATGGAGATATGGCGCACGGAAATTAATGTAGTCAACCTATAATTTCATAAGAAACATTATTGCACTTAAAATTAATTGAGCATGGGATACAAGAGATAAGAAGAGTGCAAAGAGCGACATTTCTCCAATTGAAAGAAAAATATAAACGCTGTCAATGACAGTGAGAGGTTGTAGCGAAAATAATCTTGCCTTGTTGTACTGTAACCAGGGTCACCTGACCTGTTCACATGTCTGACGTATTAGGGTGGGTACCTGAAGTTGGCAGGAACCTATTTCAAATGTAAAACAAGGCTTCATTGTGCTTAGGTATCAGATGTATGATGGAGCCATGCATGCCATTTGCACGTAGCCTTTACTTCTCAATAATTTTTCCATGAATTGCCTTTACCACGCAAGTCTTTACCATGCATACATCTATAATGAAAATGTAAGTATATATCAGGTAGTGAAACCCCTTTTTAATATATTTAGATATACATGGTACCAACACAAACCATAGAAATTTAGCAGTTATCTCAAGTAACTATAACTCGCGCCCCAGCCATGTACAGTTTAAAAGCTCCGCAGGGAGACTGCAACTGCGGGATGTGAGGTTCACTCACCTGGGTCTGTATTTTCTCAAGATCGTGGGTTCTTGGGTGCTGCTCCCTGCTCCTCCAACAGCAAAATGGTAGAGGATTTGCTGCTGCCTTTTAAAGCAACTATGTAGTAGATTCAGTTTAGGTTTTTGTTCTGTTTTCTTTTCCTTTTCCATCATGGTTGCTTCTTCCTTGATTCTTACCTGTTTTTCCCAATCCTTTATGGTTCCTGCCTAGTGGTGTTTGTTGTCATTTTCCGCCACCAGTGAATAGGGTACAAAGGTAGGGTTTAAGGTATTGTTGCAATTGATGAAGCATGTGTAAAGTGACACAGATTATGTCTGAAAATGATGAGATTGTCTGTGGTCCTGTGCCTGTTGGCACAGGTGATGGCACAAGTATATGCACAGATGCAGAATCAGTAGCTTAACTGATGTCGACAGTTAGAATAGCTGGTGCTTCCAACAAATTGTTCAGAATTAATATTTCGTAGCTGGTCACGCTTCAAAATAAAGGCCTCACTTGAGGAACTTGAAATTTGTGGAATAATGAAGTCCAGTTCTCACGAGCCTAGATCTCCTCCAAAATAGAATGCCACAGCTTCAGGGCAACAATACTAATTTGGAGGCATCTTCATTACAGATGTGTTACGTTAAAAAAATTACCTTTCGAGTAATAACGCTCAATTATTGAAATATTACGTGAACTTAAGCAATATTATGAAAAATGCACCTCCAGCACCTCATGTAAAAAAAATGGGCCCAAAGACTTATTTCACATCCAAAACTAGAGCAACAGGCAGTTCATGTTGTCCCTGTACTTGGCCGTTTTGCTGTAATCTAGCCTGTTTCTGCCTGGATATTCCTTGTGGACCAGTTCCCTTGGTCCCATCCATCTAAATCCATCCCATTCTGCTCCACCTGTCCCATTTTTTCTAATTTATTTCCATTTTTTTAGTGTGGAAATGCTCTTGTGTGTTTATTTTCATGTTTTGCTCCCTTTTTCATATATATCCTCATTCCACTGTTCCTATCTATGGTGGAGGTTGGCAGAGAAGCTGTCTTCAAGTTTCCCACTACATGTGGGCGACAGCAGCATGACAGGGTAACACCCCCACCATATTTACAGCAAGGTGGAGGCTGCAGTTCAAATCTTTTCATGCAGAGTCACCTCCTGTTCATGCTGGCAGCAGACTGCAGTCCCAGGAAGGGCTACAGCCTGGCAGAGCGCAAGTTGCATTGGGGAAGAGTGTGGCACAGCAGGTGCTGCCACATCGAGTTCTCCCGCACCCAGCGACAAGTGACACACCATCATTGACAGGGAGCAGGACCTGCTCAACCCCCTCAGCATGGAAGTGGAGGGCCTGAGGAAGTGATGTTGTTTCACATTTTTTATAATTTCATATTGTTTAATTTTCAGGAGGCTCACTGGGAAGCTTACCTGGTTATATATAAAATTCACTGGAAATGTTAAAGTGACTTTATAGTTAGGTATACAAAAAAGAGTTAGGGCCTTATCTTGAGTTTGATGGCACGATGGACCTCCAAGCCCACAGTGGCACTAAAACAAGTTGGGAGGTTGGAGAGCCATGGGACCGCTGCTGTCGCCATGGATCGATGATCACTGGCAGTCTTGCAGCGATCTGAGGCCCCTAATATGCTGGTGGTGCAGCTGCAGCACTATCAAGCATATTAGGAGTTTCCCCATTGCCACAGCTGTCATGGCGATGAGCCCGCCATGAACGTATGGTGGTGAGGAAACAAAGGGGGCCTTACAAGGCCCCGTGGTGCCTCTGTGCCAGGGGATGCATGAGGGTGGGCACCTTGTGTGACCTCCTGTATGCATGCAACCCCAGCTCCTGCAGGGCATGGACTTTACAGACCACGCCCTACAGAAACATGCAATCGCGTTCCCATTGTGGGTCCTTAGCACTGCACTTCCGTGGGCCAGCTGCCACAGGACCGCCCAACCTGGATTCCTGTCAGTTTCCAGCGGGCGGTGGCATTATGGCTTTGACAGTGTGGCAGCAGGCGCTGGCATGGCGGCACCCTGCCACAGGACCAAAATCATAATACGGCAGAGAAACTTACGTTAAAAACACACCTAGAAATTCACTGAAAAAAACAAAGGTTAAAGGGATGTTATAGTTAGGTGACAATATCGGCCATAGATTAATGGTGTAAACCAAAAAAAAACACTGAAACACTTTAGTTATAGTTCGGCCTGCTAACTATATCGTGTGCCCCAGCTTTGCACTGCTTATGATCTCATATATTATGTCACTCATAAATGTCAATTACAACATTGATGATGTCTCAAATGACATCATTGATGTCATCACTGATAACATCACCGATGACATCATCCAATATACTGCTGTTCAACCTTTGCATTTCTCAGTGGATTTCTGATGTTATTTAACATAAAGTGAGCCCTTTTCTTAATACCTTATCTAACTATACCATCACTTTAATGTTTGTAGTCAATTTCAAGTTTTTTTTTTACCATAACAGTGAGAAATTGGGTTGCGAGTTGAGGGAGGTGTGAGCCCTTCTCAAGCAGTAGCAACAATCCCTGTCAGGCTGAGCCACAGATTATCACTAAATAAACCCTCTGGTAGTTTGGCACAAAAGCAGTCAGGGTTCATCTATATGTGAAGCATTTATGAAGCACATGAACAATAATAAAAAGAAAACACGAAACATATCCCATAGCAATTTAGAACATTTGTGTAGAATGTGATAAATTATTTGACACCACAATGACGAAAATCCAAGCAGTAGAATCGGAGAAATGCAAATCCAAAGGTTTAAGGTAAGTATAGCACCTAAAAGCGCCCAGTCCACTCATGGTCATCTGGTCGTGCGAGATTGGGGGAAAGTAATAATTTCAGGATGACCATGATTGATTGTTGGTCGGATAGAGGGACCAGGCTAGTCCCACTGAAACAGTTACCTTCCAGTGATCCCCTCTTTAGCAGAGGACACACTGCTCTTAGCAGGCAGGCAGGAATTGATGCTTCAGGTGAAGGTGGTCTTGGATTTTCCTTGGGTGATGTCCCCTCACCCTGCACGGGGACTGGCAGGCCTTACCCCCCATAACTGACTACAGGCAGAAGTCTTACAGAACATCTCCCCCTCGCTTAGCTTGACAGGCTGTTGGGCAGTTTACAATTTTGGGGACCTCAAGCTGCTGTTCTTGTAGTCCATTTCCAGACACCAAATGTGATTTAGAGTCTGAGTCTTTAATGTTTGTGTTGCCAATCTTCTTCCTTTTGAAATGCCCTCTACTCAGCCCTGCCTTTTTCCCAGAAAGCAGTCTTTCCCAGCAGGAGTGACTCCAAATCTGATAGCCCCCTAACACAGGCCATCAGTGTGACTAGAGGTTCACACTTAGATGTCAGCCACAGTGATGGGTATCAAAAGATTAATCTAGGGAGCCAGCCCTTTTCTTTATGATTCCATTATTAGTCCCTTCACCTCCCTGAGATGTGCACAGAGCCCCTTTCCAGTGACCTCTCTGCTGAATCAAGAAAAAACATTGAAGTGTACTAAAGAGCCTGCTCTTCTTCCTTCAATGTGTGATTCACACCTAGCTCACAGAGATGCTGAAATCCACAAGTCTATCTGGGGGAATTCCTCTACCTCCTCATGCTCCTTCAGTCAGCCCTTGGTCTCCAAAAATAGAACTCATAATCTTCCAAGTATTGTACTGTTCACAGGCACACATACACCTAGCACATGAATACAACACACACACACTGCACAGCACTACATTCTAACTTGATGTAGGCCATGGGTGACATAAGCACACAGCAGAGGTATTGTACATTGATGAGACTGTGGGCCTCACTCCAGTGACACTAGTAAAACATGCTGTTCACTTTTACTGATCACTACACAGTATGCTGTCACCACCACACTCATCCTACTACTCCTCGATAAAAGCAGTAGCCTTTCACCACTATGAGGGTAGTAATTTGGGTGCCACTCCCAGCTCAACAGGACCACAATCCATGAGAAAGGCCTATGTCATGGCACGCACGCATGATCCATGTTAGCACATGACAAAAGAAATCAGCACAGAGGGATCCAGTAATTACTGCAGCTGGGGCACTCAGGGAAAGGGTACACATCTCCGACCATTCGAAGGACTTTCCCGTCTCAACAATATCATTCTCAACTCATTTGAACGATGACCATAAGAATAAAATAACAGAAGAAGATATGCCATCATTTGGTTTTCAGAGTTCATAAATCTGAAATAGAAGTGCACTAAGTTAAAGTGATATTGCAGAACAGCAGAGCACCCTTTGAAATCAGTCTTAAAAAGAAGGAAGGAAATTCAAATATTTCATGTCCACAGATGATCCTAATACTAAGCTTCATCTGTATTAATATAAAGCCAACAGTCATATGTGTATGGTGTCCCTGCATCCCTGTGTTGGTAGAATTGATAAACCTAAAAATTACAAAGGACCCAGCCCCCACCCTATTCATTGAAGTGAGAGCACTTCAAAAGACACTCTTTAATGGACTAGTCCTCTAAGATTGTGCCTCTACTTTTGCACTTCAACTAAAGGGTTACACTAAATGGTGCATCTCAATACCTATACCATCAGCATGATTAACAAGACTGAGAGACTCAAGAGAGGGCTGTGGAAAGATACTACTGTCTCATTTACGACTTTAACTGTACCAGGTCTGACCAGGCGTTTGCCACTGGATGCTAAAGAAGGCACAGTATGGTTATTTTTAGACATGTGAGACTAACCATTTGTGAATTACAGATGCAAAGATCACAACACACTAAATATGGTGCACAAAGTTTTTCTTTTAGTAAAAACATGGATTGAATGTATTGAAATTCCACCCTCTAGTGCCTATTACCTACCAATTCCCCTGACTTATTGACAAAGGGACCAGATTGATTTCTTGAAAAATTAAGTCAGGAGGGGCTTATCACATAAAGTCATCACTGGCAGTGCTAATTTAAGATAGATCTCTACCACAGTTCTGGACTGTCCGGTGTTTTAAATAGACCAAGAGCTGTAGCAGCAGTACAGTAGTATATAACACAATAAGGTACACAAAGCAACAGAACACACCACCACAACAACAAAATGCCATGCAACAAGTATACACAAACATCATTGTCTCATATTTTCCAATACTAGATGAGAGATGTTATGGCTATTGAATTTGGTATTCAAGCACTGTTCACAGATAAATAATGCGATCGGCCACTACCTGTGCAGTTTCTTACACATACACATACTAAAAATTAGCTTTATGCTTGGTAAGTATATAATGCGCTGCATTACGCTGTGAACACTGCTTTCAGCACTGTACAATATGAATAACAAAAACTACGGGATAGAACAAAGAGAATAGCAGGATACAAAAACAAACTCCATATGTGGTCAATGCTAGAGTTTTAGCTTCTTTCGCAGGTTCAGAGCATTTCATCATCATTCAATCAATCAATCAATGAATCAATCAGGATTTATAAAGCAAGGCTAATCACCCGATAGGGTATTTGGGCACTTGCAGGATTATTCGAACAGCCACGTCTTGAGGACAATTCGGAATTTCCGAAGTGATGTGATGGTCTAGAGTTGCGTGGGGAGGCTGTTCCAGGACTTTGCTGCAATGTGGGAGAAAAAGCATCCTCCACTTCTGTTTTGTTAGGTGCGGGGAGTATGGGCAAGTGAAAGGAGGCAGAGCGCAGTCTTCATGTCCGTTGGGGGAAGTCCAGGTGGTGGTTAAAGTAGGTGATCTTTGGTTGTGTAGAGCTTTATGTGTGTGGGCCAGCAGCTCGAATTTGCTTCTCTTCTGTACAGGGGGCCAGTGGAGTTGCCTGAGGCGGGATGTGATGTGGGTTCATCAGGGAAGGCCCAGGATGAGTCTGGCTGTGGCTTTCTGTATGGTCTGAAGTCTCTGTAGGAGGTGTGCAGCGGTTCATACTTAGAGGGTGTTGCTGTAGTCCAGTCAGCTGGTGATGAGGGCCTGTGTCATGGTTTATCTCGTGTGGAGGGGTAGCCACTTGAAAATCATACGAAGCATGCACAGAGTGAGGAAGCAGCCGGAGAAGACAGCTTTGGTTTGTGATTTCATTGTGAGCTTGTTGTTGATGATTCCAAGGTTTCTGGAGTGGTCAGAGGGAGTGAATGGGAGTTTTGGGTCCGATGGCCATCAGGATTCTTTCCATGTCTTGCTGTTATTGCCGAAGATCAGTACTTCCGTCTTGTCTGTGTTCAGCTGCACTGGAACCAATTTTCACTTCCAGTTACTGTGTCAAATAAAGCCAAGCCACAGAACTCACATGGACCGATCCCTCCATTTTCCACTTCAGCATCTCCAGCCCCTACACCGCCATCAGCTGGAAGACTAGCTACCCCCTCCGGAGGTGGAACAAAATTTTAGTGGTCAGCTGGATGGATGCCATCAATACCTCCAACCCTGCTACCACCACTAACTTGTAGGGAGTGAAGAACTTCAACAACAGGATCACCAATTGCGCTGACAGCATCATCTCCGTCAAGAGCAACATTCAAAAGATCCTCCAAAAAGGCTAGCTGGTACACCTAAAACTCAGAACAGTGAATGACACAGCAAACTGCAGAAGAGGAGATGGCGTGCCAGCAAGGACATCTCCCACAGGGCAGCCTTCAAGACCTCTCTCAACCTTTACCACCGCCTGCTGAGGGCAACGAAGAAGACAGCCCTAGCCGCGTGCCTCAGACCCAGTGCCCAAAACACTAAGGTATTCCATTAGGTATTCTTCAACTGGGCTACGAGTGAAAACAACATCACACCCTCACAGGAGCTGTGTGACAACTTTGTCAACTTCTCACACGACAAAATCGCAACCATATACAGAAACTTCTAACCCCAACCCACACATTTGGACTTCGACAGATACACCATCACTGCAACCGACATGGATCACAGACTGACCAACGTGAACCTACTCACCAACCTGGGCACCACCTCCACCATGCAATCCATCCACTTGGGAGCTCCCACATACCCATGCCGGCACCACGCCTTCAACCTTGGAAACCAAAGCATAGGCCAGGAACTCACCACCCTGCTCAAGACCACTATAACCACTGAAACATTTCCATGTCCTGCGGTGTGTGTAACTTTCTTGGATGATTTGGGTCAATCCAAGGCTGCTCATACTGTCGAGGAGGTGTGCAGTTTTGTTATCATTGGGGTCGTCTATGTCAAAATTTAGGTTGCAGAGGAAGACGTAGTCCTTGGAGTATAGGGCTATGGGTGCATTAAAGTCAGCGATGGCGTTGCAGAAGCTAGAGCACAGGACTGGGGATTGGTATGAGAGGGAGCCTCTGATGGTTATCTTGTCATCTGTGTGTAGCTTGTAGCTTGAAGTTGAGATGTTCCATCGGTTGGTGGTGTTGTTGGTGGTGGTGCACTGTATGGTCTATTTGTGCATGATGGCTGTTCCTCCTCCTGGATTGTTGGTGCGGTCCTTCTGAGTGATTTTATATCTGTCCGGGATTGCTTTGGCAATATCTGGTGTGGCTTTGGGGTATAGCCAGGTCTCAGTGAGGAAGGCAATGTTGGGTGCCTGGGTGGTGATAAGGCCCCATAATTTAGTGGAATGCTTGCACAGTGAGCGTCTGTTGAGAAGGGCACATGGAGTTGGTGTTTTTGTTCAGGTGGTGTCTGTGGTGTGCTGCGGGTGGGGCTGGTCGGTGGACTTGTGTGCATGCTGTGGCAGGTGAAGTGGCAGTGGGTGCAGGTGAAAGGTTAAATCATGGAGCGTGGGTCGGTGTGGTGGCAGTTTGTTGGGGTCTTTGGGTCGAGGGTGTAGAGCTTGGCAATGGTGTATCTTCGGGGGAGGAGTGCCAGGGGTTGTGGCACTGGGTGCGGTCCAGGCACATAAAAGCACAAACAAGCTTGCCTTTGGAATGCCTTTGGCGCACCCGCAGTATGCTCGCTGTGTGCATCCGCTGTGCCATCGCACTACAGACTGCATTGAGTAGGTGCTGGAGTGAATGAAGTTTCCATTGGCAGGAAGAACGGTGAGGGGGAAAAACCTGGGTGGGAAAACCAGGTGGAAAGTCCCGGGCAGCAACGGTGTCACTAGATCAGTCTAGAGCAAGAGGGAACTGGCGGCCATGTGCAAGTGGCCGGCGAGGTTTCCAGGAGCCTACTGATGTGGTCCAGCTGCAGCCTGCAATAAGTAGGTCCTGGCATAGGCGGGCTTCTGTTGGGGGGTAGAACCTTGAATGGGAAAACCTGGGTGGGAAAACCCAGGCAACGGCGGTATCACTGGATCAGCTTGGAACAAGCAGGAACTGGAGGCCACGGGAAAGTACCAGGCTAGGTGTCCTGGTGCCTACTTGAAAATAGTGAAGGGTGCTCTTTTGTACCGGTAACACTGGTTGAAACCATGTTTTAACAAGTCATATCTCTCACTGCTCTCATAATTGAGGTGCCCATCAATGAAAGAAAAACTAATTTCTTATGCTTAAGATAAAGCTAAATAACTTCCACACACTTCCAATCTCTACAACATTCGAAAATATTCATAAACATACATTGGTTTTCATTTTATCAGAATTTCATGCAGGTTTGTTTAGTCACCAAGTACAGGGGTAGAGGCACCCTACCAAGTATGTGGTCCCTGCTCAGCCTTTTGTCTCTAGTGCCACTGCAGCACTTCATTCCACAAACACTACAGCTAACCTGTTAGACACTGGGGGAAACACATCAATCACAACAAAACACAAATCTTCCACACGGCCATAAGAACAAAGATGGTAAAAACTCTGGTACCACTCAGACCAAAATAAATCAAAGTACAAGTTATGTACCTTATGCGGTAACTAGCCACAATCCACAATCATGCAAGACTGCAACTCCTCGTATAACACACAACATAAACAACTATCACAACCTCTAAAACTACATGCTTTGGAAAATAAAACTTCAATCACACACACCAGCCACATTGGACAGCACATGCTCTCAAATCCTTCACTATTCACTTTCACTCACCTTCATGCAATATCATTTAACCATCTATGCAAATGGCCTAAAAGAACCAACATATTCCTGATAGCAAACCACAAGGATGCCAAGCAACATGACAGCAAGCATCCTACCCAATGAAGGACACAGTATCCACCCCAGTAAATACAAAACAATGATTCAGCAAATTAGTGAAGAACCCACCCAATGGTTCACAGATGCATAAGAACATTGCGTAGTTCCTGCTAAATTCCGCTCACCACTGCGTGGCAGAATTGTTTCTCACCTGAGTCTCCCGAACAGTAAGTTGGTGAGTGTCAGCACAATTTGGCATTCCCGAGCACAATTCCCAGTCACTAGGAGGATTTTCTAATGCTGGTGGTTGCAGGCAGTCGTGACCATTTGTGTTCAGAAGGTGGCCGCTCGAGTAGAAAATCTACTCGAGCAGCAGCAAACTCTACTTGAGTATCTGTGCCCCGTAGGGCACTGCGAGGGGTGTTTGCACTGATTCTCATTGTGGAACATGCAACAGACACTTAATCCCAGCACGAGCAGCAAAACATGACTGTTTCCACAGATTTTTTATGTAATTCCACGGAATCCCGCAGAGTAAAATTCAGTGAGTTCCACCCACTTAAAAGCATCCCATCTACACCCTCTCTGCAACCTGAAACAACAGAGATAGACTAGTCAGAAGCATCAAGAAGAAGCAGAGGACAGACAATCACCAAGGACAGAGAATACTCTTAACAGTACACAGAGTGTAGTGCTACATAGACAGACATAGGTAGAGACAAACTAAGCACAGTAAACCAGAGTATCTTTCAACTGACATGAAAAAGTCAGAAGGTTTTTCCCCTGAAAATAATGGAGTTCAAAATTGATAATTACTATTTGATGGTCCATAAGAAACTCGTTATTGATTTTGGTATGTCATTTAGAGTACACAAAATGATGCTGTGGATTCATTAACCGACTAATATGTGACATTAGCTCAGCATGAAAGCATTCGGTTTGTGGTTCCATGTAGGATGGCGAAGATGTGGACCTGAGGAGCTGCAATACTATGACATTAAAATCAGATCAATCTGGGTGTTAAGCACCCTCTGCGGACATAAGTCTACTACTTGCAGATCACAAGTTTAAATCATAGAAGGGTCTACTCATTTTTTATTTTTTATCTTTCCAGGATTAATAAATATAATTCCTTTAAATGGAGTTTCATTGACAGTTGTTTTGGGAGTTAGAATGCAATACTATATTGACAAAGGCTATTGTCTTGATGTGCGCTATGCCTGAGCTCAAATACAGTCCAAGCAGTCAGACACAAAAAAGGAAACTGGTATCTGTAAGAAATTCCTGCCGCACCCTTTGTTGTTAGCTAAGAAGTAGCAATGACTTCCTCTAAGAAAATCCATGTGATATATGTGCAACATACTTACAAACAAAAATACAGTTTGAAAATGTCACAAAATGGAGAAAATCAGACAAAGGGCTCAAAAGTCATAAAAAAAATGAACAAAAATGCAATTTAACAAAGTGTAAAAATCATCAAATGTTTCCATTCAGGCAATAGCGTCCTCTGTATTAGGCCCATTTGCACCCACTAGTGAAATTCCAAATGGCATGTAGGAGAAATGTCCACTTCCGACAAGTCATTGGTTATTTTTCCAGTTAGACCAAGGTTCCTCTGTCTCAGAACCCCCTGCACTCTCCCAGTCTCAGAAGGGAATTTATACGGGGGCAAGAAGCCTTCTCTGGCCGGACCGTACTCTCCTTTAGTGCTCTGGGTTAACAGGAGATGGGTAGCACCAGTTTGGGTGCTAAAAGCTGGAAAGAGTAGCTAGGATAACCGGTCTTTCATTGGTGATAAGGTTAAAGCTCGTCCTTATAACATTTATAGGCTTCCCACTCCAACGTTTGCAGTACAGTGAGGCAACAAACTGTCCCATATTCCATGCACCGAAAATCCAAACTGGTAAATCCCTGACTCATCTGTGTGAAGTGTCCTTCGGTCTCCCAATCTCACCTGGACCCCCCTTAGTTTAGACCATCCGACATTGAAGAAAATCTCCTGCTTTAAACTAGTGTTTGGTTCAAGTCCCATACAGAGCCTCACTCTCTCCATTGTGTCTCTAGGTTCTTGTCCTCAAATGGGGGCAGGAGATATTATTGTAATATATTCAAACATAAGAGTTTGTTTATAGTGCATTTGGAGCTTTCGCATTCCCTCCTTGGGTATTGTGTGGTCAGTTATTTGAAGTAGTAGCAGGTAGACAAAGACCACATAGGTGCGAAATAGGCGAAATCACAGGCATAAATATATATGGTTTAATACAAATTGGCATAGTAGCGGCAAGAAATATTGCACCTCGTATTACACTGTAACAATTGAAATTTTTGTGGGAGAAAAAGAAATTCAAACATCAAACTAATGAAATGTATGGTGGAGGTGCTATGATGGTTCAAGCACCCTACTACCAAAGGTTGCGCATATACATTATCCAAAGTTAACACATGAGAAAAATTCAACATAAGGAACCAAAGCACTCTTAAAAAATGGTAATGTCCAGACAGTATGGACTCTTATTCATTAGATAGAGTTCCATTTAATATTCCATATAATCACAATATTATCTCGGTACAGTTAAAAAACCACAGAACTTGTCGTCCACAAAGATCGGACAAATTTACAATCCTTGTTCACATTGATTAATCCAGAAGGAACGCAGCCAACACGTGTTTTGTCAACCTGGGATTTTTTCGAGGCTAAGTGGGTGGTGACATAGTTGGTCTAATCCTGTTTCTTCTAACAGTACGTCATGATGGCAATGTCAGAGAAATCCAAAGTGCCAAAAGATCCCTTATCATGACAGATTGGGGAAACTCAAATTTTATCAGTAACACAAGCGCAGTCAGCCCCGAACAAAAAAGAAAGTACAGGAATGAAGTCCCTCCAGGAGTCAACGAGTTAAAAATTATTCATGTCAACAAACATTTAGCAGCCTTGCAATGGACCAGCTGGACAAATTTGTGGACGGGATGTGAGGGCGCCACGTATCCTTGGCATCTCAGGACATGTGTGAGAGCTTATCGTGGACTCCATTATTTGCGCTGAAATATACTGCTAACAGGTCCATTGCAAGGCTACTAAACATTTGTTGACACCACTAATTTTTGACTGTTGACTGCTGGGGGGACTTCAATGCTGTACTTTCTTTTTTGTTCAGGGGTGACTGCGCTTGTGTTACTGATAACATTTGAGGTTCCCCTATCTGTCATGATAGAGGATCTTTTTGGAACTTTGGATTTCTACGACATTGCTATCACAACATACTGTTAAACGAAACAGGATTAGACCGACTCTGTTACCACCCATTTAGCCTTCAAAAAGTCAAAGGTTGACGAAACACGTGTTGGCTGAGTTCCTTCTTGATTAATCGACGTGAAAAAGGATTGAAAATTGGTTCATACTTTGTGGACGACAATCCCTGTGTTTGTTTTAACTTTACCGACATATTATAGTGATTATATGGAATATTAAATAGAACTTTATCTAATGAATAGGAGTCCATACTGTCTGGACATAACAATTTTTTTAGAGTGTTTTGCTTCCTTATGATAAATACACATGGATTTGGGAATAAATTCATTTGAGCGCAGATAGAATAGATTTGACATTCCAATACTGTTAAAAATAGTGGGTAATGGGAAGTTAACTTCATCTCTTGCCTTTTCAATCCAAAGTTCTTATACATTGCAGACTTTGCTTTCATAGCAATTCCATATCAAAAGGTATAGACCTAAGGTATTAATATATTTTAAACAACAAGAATTTGTCTTGTAGCAGAGTCTCAAATCACATACCTCGTTGTACAATTAGTTGTAAAAACATTCCCTTCTCTCCTTTTTTCACATAACTGTACCCTGTGAACCTGCACAGGAGTCCTGCAAGTACAAAAAAATGTCGTACAAGAGTGACAGGTATGACATTATCCATTTGACCTGAGAACATATGGATGGATGCGTTCAGCATGCTAAAGCCAATGCGGATTTCCAAATATCAGATGACCAGAGGAAAAAACATATGGAAGAAACATGGGTAAAATCTGAATGGCTTCATAACTTGCTGCTGACTGTGATTAAGCTGCTCTAGCAAGCGAGATATACAAGATCATATCATTTCATGCAGTGTTGTTCATAATGTACCAATTGCCCTTGAGTCCCTCCATTAGCAGGTTAAAACTTACCACGTACGTATGTATATATGCATGGGACATGCACAGCACAAACCGAACTATACAGCAATGGACTGGAGTATATCGGGTATAAGATTAATGCGAGGGATAGAAAGGAGGGGTGAAAAACACAGGCCTTATCATCTGGTAAAGTCCAGCCACCATCAGAGCATATTTTCAGTTGCACTCCCACATAATGTACATCATTTATTGCATAGAACCTAATTTGTTGTATTCCCATGAGCTGGGGGTACAGAAGAGAGTGTGTTGGGGAGGGGGGAGGGGGTTGAGTGTGGTTGGAGAAGGTAAGATTAGAATGGGGGAAAGGAAGCAGGTGGGAGAAGTACAGGAAGGTTTGTCTGGGAAAGTCCAGCCACCAGCAGAGTACATTTAATAACTCACAGGATGAAGTAAAGCACATCATATTTGTATATGACATCTTTTACCTGAATTATTGGATCCCAATCATCCGCCCCTTACAGGACATGCTTTCATTGCTTTATCTGTGAAAAGTTGTTTTGAAGGTCGCATTCAGTCCCTACATTGCGCAAAGAGTGTATTATTTGACCAGTTAGGCAGCATTCTCAGTTCACAAGAAAATAAATCACATTCAAACGGTCTTGTTAACAAGCCAATGAAATAAAGGAAATTAAGCAAGTAAACTAATAAAATGTGCTTACATTATGTAGCAGTTTCGGGAAATGATAAAATTACCTAGGACATTGTACTGCGTGTGTTTTCCTCTGGGACAGAGATGGTTTATTGTGGCTGTCTTCAGATGTCATTCCTAAATTCATGCAAATTGCGCCATGAATTACAGACAGGTTTCATATTTCATTAAAGAAACACCCACGGGCTGAACCTTGATGTCTCATTAGCTGATAGGAGGCACCGGCGACGATAGATTATTTTCATTAAATTTGATTTTTGAAATCTGCCCATGAAGTGAGGCTCATCTCGCTATAATGAATCGCCCACCTTAGGAGCAGTAGCCTGTGTCAAGATGTTTTTTAGTGCTGTGATTAATTATCAGGTGGTGCCGGGTTTGCTTTCTTTGTAAATCTTCTTTCATAAATCAGCGTCCATATTTCACAATGTAATCACTGAAAAACCATCATCGTTTGCAAAGTAACTTTACAAGATGATGAATGGACAGTGGGAGATTTGCATTGTTCAGTAGTAAAGATTGCAGATAGATTTTTTTAACTCCTAACACAGCAAAACAGATGAGAGCAAAAGAGACACCTTGAAACTCTACATTTCTCACTAACAGTGTGATGAACCATAATCTTGCCAGGTCTCTTCAGCAAAAGCTTTGGATGAACTACAAGTGAGTCAGTCTAGAGAATGTTGGGTAAGGCAGTGGCATAACGCAAAAAAAAAAGAAATGATAGCCCCCCCCTGCAATCTGTGATGAAGGCCCCCTCCTCCCAGATACTCATTGACCTTGAGCTAAATGTGGCCCCCTGAAGTGTTGGGGGCCCCACTGCACCGCAGTGGCTGCAGGGACCTGCGTTATGGGCCTGGGGTGTGGTTTACTATCGCCAGAAATTGTTGTGAGGTCTAATCTGGGGGGGGGGGGGGGTGTGGGGGGTTCAGCTTCTGTTCATCATGCTCGTCTCACTTAAAGCTATATAGCTTCAAACGAAGCCCATGTACAAGGTGCTAGCTCCAGAGCGTCAGTGGGGCGAGAAGGGGTTTCAGCAACAGCAGGAAGGAAGGCGAGCAAAGCTGTGCTTAATTTGAGCAGGTGCTTTCTGGTGCTCAGCACCGACATCTAATCCTCAGCACCGGTGCTTATAGCAGCAGTTAAGGACACACTCATTTGGAAGGCAGGTGATTTTCCACAGAATCACAGGATGTTGAGCCACACCGAGACTTGAACCTGGATTTTCAGCTCCGAAATCAGCAGCTGTAGCCATTAGGCCAAGTCCTCTCCAGAATAATAAGTGCCGGGCTCTAGTCAGGAGGCAGTTTGCCCCAGTGTATTTCTCCTGTTAGCGCTGCTTCCTGAGGAGAGCCCTGGCACTTTTTATATTACAAATTAACTACTGGAAAGAAGCATATGGCTTCTTGCATGTTGATGAGGAAGTAATTCTCTGGATATTCCAGATCAGTGTTGAATCGGTGTTGAACTTTTGATGGGAGGATGTTCAAGCAACCAACTATATTTTGCTAGGCATTGCCACCGGGCAGGTCTCTGGGCTTAATATGGATTGCATTCCAGACTCCCAGCCTGGCCGAAACTCCCAAACTTCTCTGATTCAAGGAAGTTCGAATGGAATTACCTTTGAGGCAAGAAACCACCATCTTGTGCAATATATAGTGCTCTGACCTATCCTTTTAGTCTTGCACTTTTACTCTAACCTATTCTTGTAGCACTTCTGGCATCCTCCTTGAAATCTGAAGTAAGCCAAGTGCACTGCAAGTGTAAGCCTCACCTACCCATAGTCTTGGTGAACCAGGTCCATTGCGTAACCCAGTCCATAAGAAATCAAAGGTGAGGGGGGCGTGGCTTGATGCCCAAGGAGTATGGACGCGTCTCCGTGAGGCTCCCGGTCCCGGAGCGGAGGAGTGCAACTTCGCGATGATTTTTGGGGAAGCGGCTGGCAGCATTTAGCATCGGAACTGCTCCTGCATCGCGCACAATGTTTTTCGAACAGATTTGAGGCGATTCACTTTACCTTTCTCAGGTAATTAGTGTCTGCTCGTCTCAGCAGCAGCGCGACCGCCATTTTGATTTTCGGCGGAATGACTTCTCCTTTCACGAGCTTTTACCACAAAGCGGCCTAAAGACGTAATTCCAGTGGCAATCGATATCTCCTCTACTCATGATGTCTGCAAGACCGTTTCTCCTGGCTTTTTTCTGTTGCTGTCTTTGTTTTTACCTCAGCCTGCATGGTTGCCAGCAGTGGCCGCCATTTTAGGTGATGATTCACCCCATTACTTTCTCCTGGTATATCTCTGTTGCTCAATTTTAGACAGGCGCTGGCTGGGTCTGCACAGTCTTGCTTGGACCCACGAAGGTTTCTCGCTGTCACTCTCCATGACCACTTCTTTGGTGGATTGCGGTTTCTGGTGACCTTATTGGCAAATAATTTCTGGTTTGCTCCCTTCGTCCTCGCCTTCACCCTGCTTGCTGACTCACGACCAGCTACTGTGTACCATAGTCGGTGGTTTCTTCTTCTTTCCTTTTTTTTTGTGGCGTGCCTTGTTACTTGCCCTGCTAGTTGATGGGTAGGACACGGGGCGCTCATACCAGTCCGTCCCTGCCGCCACGTTCTTTTATCAAAAACTCTACTTTATTCTCACAACTTTCCAAGCTGGAAGATTCGCAGTTATCTGAGGAAGAAGCCAAGCATTCGATGATGGATCCTGCACCTGCTACAACTGCCAAGTCGAACGTGAAGAGGCTAAAAAAAGACCCTCCCTCGCCTCCCAAAGCATCCTCGGACATCTCCATGGAACTTTTGCTACATGAGATAAGGGCTCTTAGGCCCTTTATGGAGGAAACAAATTCCACATTACAAGCTCTCTCTGACAAATGGGGGCAACTCGATACAAGGCTTACAGCGGTTGAGCATGATGTTGCCACCCTCAGCGCAACTACTAAAACTGTTCCTGTCATACACTCGCAAATTGCCACCCTCCAGAAACAGGTCGAAGACCTTGAAAACCGCAACCGGAGGAACAACCTCCGCATTTTTGGCCTGGGGGAGGGACTTGAAGGGAGTGACCCCATTGCGTTCTTTAAGACTTTCCTCCCTAAAGTCCTTCACTTGTCAGACGGAACTATGCTCAACATCCAGCGAGCCCGCAGGCTAGGGCGCACTCCTTCTGTTGGTTCCTCTCCCCAGCGACCGAGGGGTGTCATCATCTATTTCTTAGAGTACACGGATCTGCTAAAGGTGTTGGCGGCAGCCAAAGCTCTTCAGCGTGTTACATGGTCAGGCTCCACGTTATTTTTTGCGCAGGATTACTCTAAGGCCACTGCTGACAGACGCAAAGCTTTCCTGAATCTTCGACCTGATCTTCGCTCTATGGGGGCCAGATTTGGCCTCTTTCACCCTTGTCTTTTCAAGGTCACGTACAATAATAGGACTACAACTTACGAAGATCCTGGACGCCTGCAGAGCTTTATTGATTCACACAGGATGGATGCCACCACCTCTGCGGAAGCATCCTCCTCACATGTTGCTTAATCGTTACTCAATATTTTTGCCTTTCTATCATTCTTCCTGCTCCGCAGTCTCTCCATTTGTTAGGAGAAGTTGTTTCCATTTTATTTTATATAATAGTGCTAGTTTTTTGTGCCGATTTGCACTGCATTAATGGTTTTGCATTGTTACAGTATTGTTCTTCAATATTTTTCTTTTTTTTAGGCTCGTACTTTCCTGATATCTTTTTTTTTTTTTTTCACAGTTGCTTCTTGAGATTAATTCTTGTCATATGTTCTTGTTTCACAGTTATGATGTCTTCTCATACGGTCCTCCCCGTTCCCCATCGGATCCTCCCTGGACGTGTGTCTGCTCCATGTGGTTTCACCCACCCTCCCACCCATTCTCTCCTTTTGTAGGTATGTCTCACATTTTGTTTTGCGTCCTCTCTATTGTAATGTTTTTGTTTTGGTGTTTTGCTCTTGCATGCGTATCTCATTGCCTTTATGGTATCTCTACTGCTCCGATTTCCTCTCTCTTACTTATCTTTATCCTCTTCTCAATCCTTGCTTTGTCTTTTTCTTCTGTCTCTCTCTTTAATCAGAAGATCTCTTTTGTGCCATGCATTTTTTCCATTTTCTACGGATTTTGTACTGCATTGACTTTATGCTTTCTAATTGCATTCTATTTTACTTATGATTGCTCATGTCTTTGAAACTAGTTACATGGAACGTTAGGGGTTTACATTCTCCCATTAAACGGCAAAGGATCTTGACCCATCTGGCCAAATTAAATGCGGACATTGTCTTTTTGCAAGAGACTCACCTCTCTGCTGATGAATCGTTAAAGCTGAAAAGGGGCTGGGTGGGGGAGGTCTTTTTATCTCCTGGGGATGGCAAACGGAATGGTGTGATGATTCTTTGCCGTAAATCTCTCCCACTTACATTATTGTCTCAGAATTCAGATGTTAACGGACGATGGTTAAATGTCAAATTGTCCTTTAAAGGGGTTCCTGTATCTTTGTTCAATGTATACGCCCCAACCTGCGGAGAACCATCTTTTTGGTCCACCTTAGCTGCTCAGATTGCCCTCGGTTTGGAAGATAATTTTATTTTTGCTGGTGATTGTAATCAGGTTTTTGACCCCTTTGTTGATAGAAACTCCAAGGTTCCTTATATCCCCAACAGACCCCAGAAATCATTTGTGCGAGTTATCTCCCAGCACCAACTCTTTGACGCCTGGCGTCTCTGTAATCCAACCACCAGGGAGTACACTTTTTATTCCCCCTTACATCACACCCAATCGAGAATTGACTACATTTTTGTTTCTCACTCTATCTCACAAACCCACACGCAGAAATTGGCCCTATTTTGTTATCAGATCATGCCCCTGTGTCAATTGGACTCGAAATTCTTCCTCGAGCCACAGGTCCTAAGAGGTGGCGCTTTAACAATACCCTCCTTCTGGACCCGAAATTTACCGCTGCTTTTACTACTTTTTTTGAAGAGTTTTTTGCGTTTAATACTGACCAATCCATGCCCTTCTCCACCATTTGGGATACTTTCAAGGCCTCAGCGAGAGATTTTGTGATTGGCTTCGTTGCAAAGAGGCGGAAACTTTCCCGCAAATTTACTGCTGACCTTTTACGGGACATCAAAGCACTGGAACACTCCTTTTACACTTCACATTCGAGCCAATCCCTCACGGCCCTCATTAACGCCAAATTAGCATTTAACAAAAAATCTACGGAGGATGCTTCTCTGTACTTATTAAAGTCCAGTGCTAAATTTTACGGGGGCAAAAACAAGGCAGGAAAGATACTAGCTAACTACCTGAAGGTTAAACAGAACAGACTTAATATTGAATCTATCTATGATGAATGCCTAGATTTAAAATTTAAAGATTCGGATATCCTGAACGAATTCTCCCTATTTTATAAATCCCTATATACCTCGGAATCGCAGCCCTCTGATGACTCTCTTTCCCAGTTTTTTTCAACACTTCAGACTCCTCCCTGTCATCAGTCGGATCTCACTCTCCTGGAGACCGATCTAACGCACCAAGAATTGTCAGCGGCACTCCAGCTGCTTAAGAAAGATAAGGCGCCGGGGCCTGATGGCTTCACAGTAGAGTTCTTTCCACACTTTTCTAAGCTCCTGTTACCTAAGTTGCATTCCCTTATAGCTTCCTTCAGCACACTGGGTTGTTCTTCAGGCTCTTTTTCGGAAGCACACATATGTTTGATACCGAAGGAAGGGAAAGATCATAGACACTGCAAAAATTACAGACCTATTTCTTTAGTTAATATAGATTATAAGATCTTTTCAAAAGCCTTAGCCATACGTCTTGACTCCTACTTGCCTGACTTACTAGAAGCGGAACAATCGGGCTTTGTTAAAGGCAGATTTATCACGGACAATACTAGACTCCTCTTTGATGTTTTGACCAAATCCTCGTCCTTGAAACACCCCCTAGCGGCAATAGCGCTTGATGCCGAGAAGGCGTTTGATAGGGTTGAATGGAAGTACTTGTTTTATACTCTTCGTTGGTTTGGCTTCGGTCCCAAGTTTGTCTCCTTGATCTCTCTCCTTTACTCCAACCCGCGTGCGGCTATTTGTGCCAATGGTCTGATTTCCTCATATTTTGATTTGGGCAGGGGAGTTCGTCAGGGTTGTCCTCTCTCTCCTTTTCTTTTTAATTTAGCTTTGGAGCCCTTTCTCTCTAAGCTTCGTCAGAACCCAAATTTATTCGGCTTTCAATCAACGAACATTCACCTTAAATTAGCTGCCTATGCAGATGACATTTTACTTTTTATGTCCAACCCTAGTGTTTCTGTTCCTGCCTTTTTGACGGATGTACAGGCATATTCTAACATCTCTGGCTACAAATTGAATAGCGATAAATGTGAGATTCTCCCCCTGACCAAGTACACATTTAAAGCAGATTTTAGCGCCTCAAATTTTACGTGGAGCCCCTCTCATATTAGATATTTAGGCATGTATATTACTCCCTCAATATCTGACACAGTAGCGTTATGTTTAAACAAATGTCTACAAAAAATCACTGATTTAATGGCCAGGTGGCATCCACTGTACCTATCGTGGTGGGGTCGGTTAGACACCATAAAGATGATGCTTGCACCCATTGTACTATACACCATATCCAACATTCCAGTCCCCATCCCGGCCAAATTCTTTAAAAAAATTAATTCCGCCCTCTCTTCCTTCTTGTGGAATTCAAAACGACCTCGTATGTCATTAGCTAAGTTAATTCGCCCAAAAGCTGAGGGAGGAGTTAATTTTCCTGATTTTCAGGTTTATCAAAAAGCTTTCCTTCTACGACAAGCCTCACTTTGGCTGCTCGACTCCTCGGAGAATTGCCCTCTATGGCTTAGGATAGAGCGTCTTTTCCTCTCTCCTTTCTCCTTCTCTGAATACCTTTCATTTTCACGCAAACCGCAGGCAGTGTCCTCTCCTATAATTAAACTGACTTCCAAGCTCCTGCTGTCCTCTCCTTCCCCTCCCCCAGATTCGATTGACTACTTCCTAAATTCAACAATCTGGCATAATAAAGACTTGGTTGTTCGTGGCAAACCATTCTTTTGGAAGACCTGGCGTCGAAAGGGTTTAATATGGAAACACCAGCTTTTCTCAGATTCAAAGTTTATGTCCTTTCACTTACTCAAACAACGTTTTGACTTGCCTGCCTCATTCACGCATAAATACCCTTTACTCAAGTCAGCTGTGATGGATAGGTTTGATCACCTATCTGCTTCGCCTCAGGTCCCCACTTCCCAGACTTCTCCCTCACAGCTCCCCTCCCTACTTAAGTCTAAACCCTCGGCTTCTAGCATATATAAACACTTACAAGGAGCAGATGCTCCTAGACAGAAATCTAAGGTGGAGGAAGCTTGGGAGCGCGATTTTCAACTTTCATGGCCACTTTCTCTTTGGAATAATATCTGGCTCAAGTTGCGTAAATCCTCCAGGGCAGCAAACCTCACACAAACGCTATTTTTTGTGTACAATCGTATTTTACTTACACCAAGTGCTCTGAGCAGAAGATTCGCATCCACTCCAGATACGTGCTGGTCATGTTCGTCCCCAAACGCTGACATATTTCATGCGCTGTTTCTATGCCCACTTGTGCAAAGCTTTTGGGAGCGAGTTTGGTCCCAAATAAATTTAATTTTTGACACTGCATTTCCCTTTTCTATCCCTCATATTTTCTTGGGGAGTCTCTCACCATGCTGGGAGAATGTCCCAGGTAATACTAAAATTGTTGATTTGTTGTTAGCGGCTGCGTTTCAGCAGATAACGGTCAATTGGAAGGACTCTACTAAAATCTCTTATAGGGCGTGGTGGTATGTAATTTGCCATAATCACAGGCTAGACACCTCCTTTGTACATCCAGTGCAGCTGGCGTCAAAACGTCTGGACCTGTGGTCCCCTGTTACACTGTACCTCGATTTGTGCGCCAAAAAATCCTCTCAGCTAAAGCCGTCCCAACCAGAGGTCTTGAAGCCCCCATGAACCCCTTATGCGTTCCCAGATTTACTTCCAAATTTTTAACACTGTTTTGAATCATTTTCTTTGCATCGCTAGCATATCTTCTACTCATGAGTTTGTCTTTTTATTTTTAAGCAGTATAAGTCTATTGTAATGTGATGGCATGAAATTATCGTTTTCTTTTTGTTCTATGTCAATGGATTACCTTGATGTATTTATTGTTATTGCTTACAATATGGATACCTTTATTTGTTTCAATAAAATTTTTCTTTCAAACTTAAAAAAAGAAATCAAAGGTGACACTTTTTCGACCATTTTTATGGATGGGTGACATGAGTACGTGAATGGCAAAGAAAACAGATTCAACAGACCATGCAAAGATACTACATTTTTTTATTTATGTTGCATAGGGTTCCACTATTAAGGACTTCCATAGGATGTCTTCCACAGTTGTATATTTCAAGTACACAGCTTCATGTGTATGCCCTCGTGCTTTGTGTAGTATGAATTGGTGCAGGGGGTGTAGTGTTTTGTGATTAGCTGTCACCTCTGGACTGTTCCCTTTATTTGTACAGTTCGTAATTGTGGTGCAGTGATTGAGTGTTCTTCTGCAAACAGTGTTATTTCTGTGTCCATGCTTGGAAATGTCATAATGGGGGCCGGTGCACTGGAGAATGTTCCATACCTATATACCAACCCTGATCGATATTTATTGATTTGAGCCTGCACTATCCAAATACTCGTCATGCAAGTGCTCAGTCTAACTGGTCCGAGGTTTCAATGAGTTAAGTGACCTCCTGTGAAAATGTTTTAATCGAGGCAAGGACAAGCTAGGCTGCCATCCTTCTTAGGCTGATAGAAAGCACATCAGCATGTTTTGTCTTAGCAAGATTTGGTTTTACATCACTATAAAACAGCAAAATCTATGAAAGCAAGCACTGTATGAAAGTGTAGTAGTAATGGTAGTATTAATAGTAGTAGCAGCAGTAGTAGAAGTAGTAGTCCCTGGATGGAACTACACAGACAATCAGAAGGACTAGATTGTCAGGACAAACTGATATTCGTGTCTTCGTTCATTGGAGGGATATGAGGCAGACAGAGGCAGTGCTCTGAAGCTGGATTGTGCGGGTGAGTTGAGGGGAGGGATGCTAATAGCCTTAATGCTCTTGTAACACCAAAGGGGATGATGGACTGGAGTGTTGAACACTGCAAGCACTCACCCCCAGTCAACTGATCTGGGTTTAATCCGTCATCCTTCGTTAGCTCACTCCGCCACCCCAGTTCAGGCATGGCCATATGCAAATCAGTCTGACCCTGTGCCTCATGGTAACAGTCCAGCCCGAACTGCCAAGCCATGTCTTCCCTGGACCGAAAACAAGCATCCTGGGACCGGTCTCTGTCTAATCAGTCGTTAATGCTCTTGTGCCATCCGTTATTTGGCTTGCTTACTATGCACCATCAATGGTGACTGAGGCCCATAATTGTAGGGAATACTGAAACAACAGCTATCGGTCTCAGCAATATATTATTATTATTATTAGTAGTAGTAGTAGTAGTAGTATTAGTATTATTATTAGTATTGTTGTTGTTGTAGTAGTATTAGTAGTAATAAGAACAACAATAATAATAATAATAGTACAAATCATAATAATAAAAATAGCACAGATAATAATAACAATAATAATAATGTGAACAATAATAAAAGTATTATTATTCTGATTGTTGTTAATATTATTATTGTTGTTATTATTACTATTAATACTACAAATACTACTGTAATAATAATAATAATAATAATAATAATAGTACTACAAATAAAAAATAGCAATAATAATTGTAACAATAATAATGCATGTTAAAATTAGGATTATTATCATCATTCTTAGTATTATTATTATCATTAGTATTATTTTGATTATTATTATATGGAAAGTGCTTTCTTTGCAGGTAATAAATAATAGTGCAGTATGTCTTTCAAGTAATGATTGAAATCAAGTGCCCATGATTCAGTCCTTTTAATTGGTTACTTAGAAGCTGTAGGAGAATACATATTAACTGTGTTAAATTTAAGCATGTGGAACGTGTAAGGAAAGGATTGCCATAAACATTATCATCGGCCAATAGCAAACAGAGAATATGGTATAGGTGAGAAGACGTCTTTAACTCACTCAGCTTAGCCTACCTTTGTGATAAAAACATAGTAAGTGATCTAAAATAAATTCCTGTGGACTAAGTTTATATGTTGTAATATTGTAGGATTGGTCAGGACTCCTAGATCCACGAGCACATCAAAACCCAAACACAGTGAAAGATAAACCATTTATGAGCAGCCGCGGCCACTGCAGGTTAGAGCGATGGGTTAGTGGGACAAGGGGGGATTTCGAGAGACGGCCACAAGGGAAAATTAAATAAATAATTAATTTTCCCTCATAGTCATCTCCCACCTTAACTCACCGCCCCTCCGCCCCACCACTCTTCCCTGCAGCGGCTGTTTATGAACCCCACTGTGGACCCATTGAGACTAAAAGTGATACCACTGGGAATAAATCCAGAATGTTTAATTAGGTTCAATTCCAAAAAGGCAACAGCAGTGGTTAATTGTGGATGTCAGTGGGGGCCATCGGCACTCAATTTTGGGGACCAGCGCTTATTTTTCCTTATCAGACATTTCCCGAAAGCAAGAGAGAGAAAAACACACAAATGGGAAGAAGGAGAAAGAGAAAGATGGAAAAACGTGCACCAAGTTAAAATACAGGAACCTGCAAGAGTGGGATAAAAGGGCAGGGAGTATCTGGCAGAAAAGAGGCCTGGGGTGGGTTTAGTACTACGCAGCCTTGGCATTTGGGGCATTGACATTTAGTTGCACCGGCCTGTCTTCTGAGCAGAGCTTTGGGCACAGACACTCATTATTTTGCAAAACATAGGCATCTTCACCCTTCGACTTTCGTTTTATCATTGTTATGTTATCATAACAACTTTACCAAATAGCCCACAAAAATTACTGCCTAATTGAGCTTGATTCCAACAACCTTTTACAGGTGGTCATGGTATGTTTCAGGAAGTTATGGGGCTTCAGGATTTTTGGACTGCTAATTATTGCAGGGGGAATGTGTTTCATAAATTTTGTATTTGTAGAATAGATGTTAATCCCGGAATAACCTGTTTTAGTTTACATGCACTAGGTTTCAGCCCAACAGAACATGATGATCCCAGAAAACTATGATTAGTGAAATGAATTTTGAGGATATTAAGTGGAAGGCATTCTAGAAGGGGCAAGCAAATCATTTTGTCATTGAACCATCCAGCACAATTTACTTTAACCAAATGAGTCTAATCTCTAAAGATTTTTGGAGCCACATTAGCATTGCTGCACATTTCCAAAATGTCTCCAGTGATCAGATCCTCCTGCTTGCCCTGCATTTCCAAATGGCACATAGAGTTTAATGCAATGTGAATGATAGTGCCACTGGAATGGTGACCACGGTGTAAAACAAAGATAATTGCACTGCTGGTTGGCACGTCTACACTGTGGCAAGCAGAATACATAGCTGGACTAACTGTTATGGAGTATGCAGTCCTGCTACCAACTGATTATGCTGTTAAGCATCATTCAGCTCATGTAGCTGAAACCACAGGTGAGGGGCTGGCTCCAGCGCAAAACAGAATGATCCCCTAGGAGAAAATATCCTCAGCCCTTTAGCAATTTTCAATTTCCATAGGTCTTAAAAGTGAATATAGGAAGGAGAGTAGAGGAAAAATACACAAGACTTACAGAGAACTGACACTGTATCTAGAGGAAGGGTTATCCTCCTATCAAAATCTTCTCTTGGTATTCAGGCAGATTCAGAGGGCACTTGGGTATCACATCACCATTTACCACCACAGTATAGGTCTTGTTGGAAAGATGAGAAGGACTCACCCCTGCAGCTACCTAAAACTTCACTGGGTTGCTGTCAATCAAGCCCAAGGCCCAGTGCAACAATGATTACTCCAAATAAATGACTCTTCGGATATTGAATTAAGGAATGATAAGGGCAGCAGCTCAGCACATGCCCTGGAAGGACAGGAGCTACATAGACAATGCGCCCCTATGGCAATAACCACTTGCATTGGATACCCTCATTATAGGTAACTTCTGTATAGGTATGGTAATATATTATATAAATATAGGCCAAGTTTACAATGTTTAAAAAGTTTCTATAGTTTTGTAAACCTTGCAAGATTTTACCAGCAGGTATTTTGCAAACATATTTTTTGAGCAAGCTTTTAGATGAGATTATTTTCTCCTCACATTTATGATACACCTTTCCGACAGCCTTTTCATGTCGGTTTTTCCGCATCGAAAAAATGGCAGAAAGGGTCAGTTGAGGCCCCTAGCAGAGCCCCTGTCCCCCATGGCCCTCCACTCTGGGCCCTTGGGGGCATCTGTTGTGCCCCATAAACATCCATGCATCCTGTGGCAACTTTGAAAACTCCTGGAAGAATGTATGACCTTATTCCGCAGCCTTTTATCCTGCAGGGAATCACAACGCGGTTGTTACAACGACCGCGTTGTGATTCCGCATACCATTACTCCGCAAGTCGGAACAACGATGTTGGAATAGTATAATTTACTATTCCAACTCCAGTCTGTGCGGACACTAGGGAAGGTGTTAGATTTTAAATCCAACACCTCCCCCCGTCCCGCCGCAAGTCGTTGTTCCGACTTGCGGAGTAATGGTATGGGGACTCACAACGCGGTCGTTGTAACAACTGTGTTGTGATTCCCTGTGTTTAAAAGGTTTTGGCGTAAACGTTGTTTATCCTCCTGGAACTAAGCCAATATATGGGTAAAATCATCTCAGAAAGATGTTACCGTTTGTTTGTGATTTTTACTTTTGGGCACAGGATCTTGTGTAGCTGACTCTGACTGAGGGGCAGTTGATAATCAAATTATGAATAAAAGCACAGTCCCTGCACGTCACCTGCCAGAGTGTATCGAAGTATTGTAATCTGCTGACTCAGTAAAATGTGGTGATAGACGCATTTGTGGTGCACAAACGTTCTAAAAGGAAAATTCCTGTGAACTTTTTGCAGGTAGAAAAATAAACCATGGACAATCCATTTGCAAGGACAAAAATCAGTGAAGTCGAAGGCTGACAGAAAATCACAGAAGGTGACACAAAGCTGTGCAAAGTCTTTAAAGGGTATTCAGGGCCAGATGCAATCAAAGAGTTGAACCCATTGTGTGTCAATGGGAAATTACTTCATACATATGGCCCTTACTTCCCAGTACAACACTTTATCAGAGCTGGAAAATTGTCCTTTTTCGGCTCAAATATTGTCAAGGAGCATTACATGAGTTGGTACTTTGGTGTTCCAGAAAAAGCACCCATGTTTTTTAATATGCAACCCCCTATCTACTAATTTATGTTAAACAGGACTTTGCATCCTTGAAGCAGGCACAAAGTTGGAGAACTTTGTATATTTCTCCACAAACCTCCCACATTGCATGTATGTTGCACTGTACAACATGCATCCAATGTATGAAATGCTTTTAAAAATGTCTAGTCAGGAAGGGTATCCATATAGTGTAAATTCTATGCTAGATATCAGACACACACCTATGCACAATGGTGCAAAGATGTCTGTGTGTAGCACTAGCCAGCGTATTTGTGTGGCAGCACACGGGAAGAGAGCAGGAGCAGGCCATATGTGGTAACTATGGCTCTGTGCTGTTGTCACCTCTTTGCTCAAAGCTGTGCAGAAACGTTGGTCGCTGTGCTGCATTGCACTGTGTTTGAGTAAATATGCCCTTTGGTGTCAGCCAGATGCTGAGTGGCCACATCTGTGGAGTTTAGAAATGATGTCAACTTTTAAGGCAGTTGCAAGACAGATCAACCCAGGGCAAAAGGCCCAGTGATTGTGCATCATGGCAGAGAACATGACTGTAGTCTAACTTGCAGAGGGCCCCTTCTATAGCAGAACGAAATGACCATGTGGGTGTTCAATGATAATATAATTAAAAGTTTAACAATATACAATACTGTTTTAGATGAAAGATCACTAAAGTGAAATTTTGGAAAGTAAAGAAAAGGTTGCTAGAGTCAAAACGAAATAATATGGATGTGCCCTAAATATCCATCTGAACACCATTATACATTGATGTTCTATATTCAAACATTCCCAGAGGCACACCTGAAATACTATGCCAGGCACAGGGTTCCAGGCGTATTTCCTAGGAATGTTAAGTGACACATTCCAGAGGCTCAAGTTCCTGTGTGGAAATCTACATACTGAAAATGTGTACTCAGTGGAAATTGAGCCCCTTGTACAAATGCACATTTTTCCATGTAGACATTGACAGCAAGTAGGAAGGTGGTCAGTTTCCATTGCCATTCTAGAACAGGAGGTACTCCAGCTACTCCAGCTCCTGGCTGGAGTAACCTTATGACCATTTCTACATTCTGAATGTTCACAAACATACATGTTTGTGTGTGTTCGTGAACTTACAAGGAAACCCCCGCCTCGTAACACCCACTTCCGGCCACATGTGTGGGTTTTACTACTATTGATTTCTCTGCACTTGTAGCAGAGAAATTCACAGTGTTAAATGCAGTTACACATGCCAGGAATCTGTTGTGGATTCCTGGCTTGCATACATGAGGTACCTTTGGCAATAAACTTGTGTCTACTGCCGAAAATACGTTAGTGCATAGGGCCTTAATCATTTACAAGTTACTCAACACTAGTGCCCTGTCTTCTGCACCCAACCAAAGTTTATAAAACACCATTGTATCTCTCATTTCTCCAATCATCTTCATCATACAGTCCAACTGCTACCATCGTCAGTTTCAGAAATTACTACTTGCTATCATTTTGTTCTGAAACAGAGCCATCTTGATTGCGTTTTCCATCAGAATCAGACAATAATCGACTAAGACATACACAATTACCATTCCTAAAACTTGTGTGGACCCATCATCAGTTGTCCAGGTCCGCAGGCACCGTAATGCAAGTTATGGCAATACCGTTATTGCTTTGTATTCCTCCCACTGTTCGGGCGAGTCAGAGGTTTGGAGCTGGAAATGTGAATAACATGTTGTGTTTTGATTTCTGTTCAGATTCTGGCTTGCGATTCCCCGTTTTCAGACTGACTTTCCTACAGCCAGTTCACCTGCTTAATGGCTGGCTGTATCAGGTACTTAATTTACATTGAGTAAATAAAAGGTTGAAAATAAACTGACTAGTTGTACGACGGAACAAGGTAGATATATATTTATGTATTTGTGGGGGGGTCCCCCTACATTCCCCAACTTACCTTAAATGCATGGTAAAGACATGCATTGTAAAGACATACACGTGGTAAAAACATGCGTGGTAAAGGCACATCGTGGTAAAAACCTCGTTGTAAAGGCTGTTTCCCCTATTAGCCAGAAAATGCTAAGAGTGCTTTTAGAGATAGGAGGTAAGAGAAGGTTCATGGTTCTAGATTGTCTGCTTTAAATCACTCATTCTTGCTCCTCAAAGGCAGATTTTAACCATATCACTTTTAGGAAACATTTAAAAATGCATATTTCTTTTTAGTTACCAATCCCCAAGTTGCTGTTGTTAATTTGTGTCCACATCACATCAACTTCACCAGTAACCAACACATTTGCACCAGTGGAAAGCAATTTTGTCCCAACATTTTGTTGTTCAAGTGGATTGAAACATGGAGGCTGAGGGGTGTTGTTCCTGATAAGATGAGAGTTTATCATCCTCCGAAAGAAACTGTAGACACCATTGTCTACTATTACTACCTCGTCGTGTACACATATATGATGGTATTGCTCATATTTATTAGAACTGTCATTGTTAAATTTCTCATAACTTGTCAAGCCTTTTGATTGGTGCTTTTTTTATTAAGACCAAGAGAGATAGCTGTAATTAGGCCTGGCCGGTGTACTCCACTCCCTTCACGGAGTTTGCAGAGTTTTCCTGCACTCGGCAGAGCTCGCGGAGTGCAAAAAACTCCAATCTGTGTAGCACAGCAAAGTTTTTTCCCCACTCACGTTCGCGAACGGTAAGTTGGTGATCACAAGCTGCTGCTCGGGTAGAATTTTTACTCGAATGGCAGGAAGATCTGCGCGAATGGCAGTTCACGCAGCAGTCCGCCACTTTCAGAACTCTACAGAGATTTTTTGTCACCACACCCAGGCCTAGCTGTAATACATTGTCTTTTATCTTGATGAGGTACGTGAGAAAATGAAAAATCTCCTATCCCGTCCTTTCCACTTTGCCCTGTTTTATTCCTATCTCTGCTACTTTTGGCTTGTAGTGTGAATCCCCTGCATATTATCATCCTAAATATGCAAATATGAGAGCGAAATCATGCCTCTCCGTATCCTTTTTATAAATAAAATGCTGGCAAGGGTCAGAAAATGCACAGCTATGTGTTCTTTGTTAAGGTACTCATGCCCATTAAGCAGTGTGCTCAGTTTTGCAGGTGCTGTACACCATGTCCTGAAGATAGTGTGCTTTAATTAGCATTTAGATTGAATGTTATGTTATTGTAAGAAATCTCATTGGCACCACTTTGCTTCCATACAATGTGTATACTTTGGAAGACTATTTCCTACCTCTGCTGTGGTCTGAGGCCTGCCAACCAGGCCTCAGTCTTTATATGACCGCTAAAATGGTGTTCATTGTGTTGCCTGTACAGCTGCTGCTCTTAACATGGGGTACTGTAACACTTTGATAAGTCGCTAGATTGACATGTTGATTGTTTAAGATACTCATAAACACTAAGGGGCATATTTATGAAGAAATCATGCAGCGCAGCGAGTTGCTGCGCTTCACTATGTGAGAGGGAAAGGGCAGGAATGCACTGTGTACAGCTCATTCATGTCTTTTCTCAGTGCTTGCGCACAATGTGCACCCTAGGTCAACGCAGGCCCTCTTGCATCATATTGCAAGAGTGCCTGTGTTGTATGGAGGATTGTTTTTTTTGCAGGAAGGGACACCTTTCTGCACATAAACAAGCCTGAGAGGGAGGAATTTTTCTCTTTATATGATAGAAAGAGGTAGTAACGTGGAGAAATAAAGATATTTCTCCTCTTCAAGCCTCACCTGGGTAGGCGTAGCAATTCTATTCCCAGGCCTGCCAGTAATGGTAAATCTGGGAATGCGCCAAATTCCATTGGTGGGTGACTGGGAAGAACCATGCTCCACCCATTGAACACCTTTCCAGGTCAGAGTAACGCAATGCAGTGATTTGCTCTGCGTTGCATTACTCTGGATTTATCAAGCCATGCAGGGCCATGCAAGGTGGCCTTGTGTGGCCTCGATAAATTAATCTGAAGAGTTGCATCGCTCTTGCTCCCCTTTGCGTGGCTCAAGGCCCCTAATTGTCGCATAGGCGTACAAAGCTTCCTTTTTCAGGTATTTGAGCACTTTAGTTATGCAGCCAGAGTGAGGCTGCAATATATAGGCTCCGTAGCCAAAAATATCTCATAAGTGGTTTGAAGCCTCACTAGTAAGTACTCGGTTAGCTTTTTCCTCTACCTGACTCTCTCCTATAATAATATGAATAATAAAGTGTGATTGCTTGAAGACTGCCAGCGATTAGGAAGGAATCCTACCGTTTTTAGAGTTGGGGTCGAAGCTCCCAAACCTGAACTGAGAAGTAGAGTATCTCCTTTATGTCACAAGTTATGAGAGACTAAAGTTTACGACTTTTAAACAGCCAGTGAGTGATTGATTAATGGCGTAAAAAGCACAAGAGATGAAGCACAAAGCTCATCGCTGAATATAGATTAACTTTGCAGGAATCCATCTGTTCTCCATAACTTATTACCCATTCCTAGATAATTCAAGGAATAGAGAAGATTTATGGTGTTTACCATGTAAGTCACGCCAAGGTGCGAGCAGGAATAAACCCTCTTCCACTATATTGTGGGAAGCTTGCAGGACACTACAGGTTTGCTAGTGACATGAGCCCCCATGCCTGCTGTTCCTCGAGGGGGCTGGAATAGCTTTGAAGTTCATTGGGTGGGATTACCGTCCTGTGAGATGTCTTTCTCTGCAAGCTTATTACCTGTGATAATTCTTGAACCTCCACCTTGTCTCACATGCTTTGGCCTGCACCATTCAACAGTGAAAGGGGTGATTGGGTCATATGAATGACAGCGAGGGAATGGTTAAGTGGAAGCTACCAATGAGATATTAGCCTTTAAATTAAAATCCCTAGCTGAGCACGCTAATCCTCAAAGGTTGCATTGTTCACCGGATGAGGAAATGAAAGAAATGATGGCATAACCTGTGTTTGAATCTGCTTTAATGGAAGTTTGTCACCAGGTTCTGATGAAAGTTCTAACCAACGTTCAACTCACTATGCCTTGACTGGAAGGAGATTTGGACCAACTGAGGTGATTTTTATTAGTCTAGTGGAACTGTTCCTATCTGGACTGTGTTAATTACTAAGAGGCTTGAAGAGTTAACTCATATTATCAAGATAAAACTGCTACAATTCCTGTAATACCACCACAATATCACCACAAGAAAATTAGCTGGACTACCCTAAGGTAAATGACTGTATAACACCTGTCAGCACCGTTAGATCTCTTAGGCCTTGATGCTGGTATTACCATTGTCATGTTTTTTTTTTTTTTTATAAAATATTTTTTAAGAGTTGTTAGAAATTAGGGTCGCAGGTTGGCAATGGTTTGCACCTTTGTCCATTTATGGACCCTTCCTTCTAGTCAGGATAAGGGAGTTACACTCCTAAAATAACCCCTGCTCTCCCCTTGACACGAGCAGTCAGACTTATCTCAGAGGCAGTGTGTAAAGCATTTGCACATAACCAACAGTAATTTAGTGAAAACACTACAAGAGGACACCACACCAGTTTAGGAAAATATCCAATATTTGTATGTATCCAAAACAAGACCAAAATGATAAGAATCCAACATACAGTACTTAAAAATATATACTTTGGAAGATATCCTTTAAAATAGCAGAACTATCTCAGAACCATAGTTCTTCCGAGTCTGTAGCTCCATCCAGGGCTACCGCGCTGCTGAAAACAACAGTCTAACAGTTCCAGTTGACCATGTCCGTACGGGCCAGCTAAAGCATTGACAGACTCTTGAACAGTACCTTTCTCAGTGTGGCCGACACATTGGTGCCTCACGGTTGCATTGCAAAATGAAAGCGGAACAGGATGCGTTGCCCTCACGACGCGGTGCAGGCAGCAGCTCATGAGGATCGTCCAGATGGCGTCATGGAGACCAAGGCTTACGGTGCGGGACGAGGCATTGCTCGATGCGGTGCTGGCAAGCTGCAGTGCAAACGAAAGAGCCAGTTAGCAGGAGCTAGCCTTGGTTGGCCCGGAATGCTGTGTGGGATGAGGCAGTGCGTTGTGAAACTTACAAGCAGTGCCCCCAGCCACGAGGCGGTCATGGGTGTCGAAGTCAGCAGGCAGCGATGACGTCGGTGAGACCAGGGCAACAAAGTGAAGCGATGCGGTGCATAGTACGGTGCCCACAGGTCACGGTGCAAGCAGTGGCTCGGTGTCAGCGGCATCAGTCATCATCGTCGGTGAGACCAGGGTGTGGTGCGAGATGCGACTGTGCCTTCTGCAGTGCCTTCGGGAAATGGAGCCAGCAACAGAGTCGGTGACGGAGTCGGTTGCTTTTCCCTTCTTCGTGGCAACTGAAACAGCGGTTCCAGAAGCGGTACCTAGAGATTGGTGAAGTCTTTACTGTCCCTGATACTTCAGAACAGGAGGCAAGATCTACTTCAAGCCCTTGGAGATACTCAGCAAAAGTAAAGAAAGTTCAGCTCAGTCCTTTCACTGGCCAAGGAAAAAGCATCAACTGCAGGCCAACTCAACAAAGCAACAACACAGTAAAGGGGCAGTACTCCTCCTGGCAGCTTTTCCAGCTCTTCTTCTTGGCAGGTTCCTTGATTCCAGCGAGTTCTAAAGTTCTGGGATCCAGGCCTCCATATTAATACTCAAAATTCTTTTGTTCTGTCAGGCAGAGAGTGTCTGTGCTTAGTCCAAACCAGTTCTGTTCTCTCTGGCCCAGCTTCCTGGCAGGAGGTGGAGACAGCATTGTTCAAGGCAGACCAGGCCTATTCAGGTGCAAGCAAATCTCCTCCCACTACTCTAAATGCAGCCCAGGTCCATTTAGCCCAGCCCTGACTGAGCCAGGAAAGTGAAGACACACCTCAACATCCCCAGTGGCTGTCTGAAGAGAATGCACATCCCCAGCCCCGGTCACTGCAAAGTCAGACAGCCAATCCACAAACCCAGCAGAGGCGCACAGGATGGCTAAGCAAGAAAATACCTACTTTCTAAAAGTGGTATTTTCAAACACAGAACATAAAGTCATCTTTACTAAAAGATGCATTTTTACATTCTGAGTCCAGGCATACTAAACTCCATTTCCCTGTCTTGTCCTAATGGGAAGTTATGCTTATAAGATGTTATAAGTAAAACTCCTATTCTATTCCATGGGACAGATAGCCTTTCCATAGTGAAAAACGAAATCCACTGTAATTCATTACCAGGACATGCCATATACACGAGTACGTCCTACCTTTAACATACACAGCACCCTGCCCAAAAGGGTACCTTGTACTTACCTTAGGGGTGACTTATATGAAAGATAAGGGAAGATTAGCGCCTGGCAAGCGGGTGTACTTTCTAGGTCGACATGGCAGTTACAAACTGCACGCAGGCCCTGCAGTGGCAGGTCTGAGACACCTTTACAGGGCTACTCATGTGGGTGGCACAATCAGTGCTGCAGTCCCACTAGTAGCATATGAATTACAGAGCCTGGCACATTCAGTGCACTTTGCTAGGGGCTTACCAGTAAATCAATAATGCCAATCATAGAAACACCAATCCATAATAACAATTTACAACAGGAGCGCTTGCACTTTAACACTTTAACACTGAGTAAAAACCAGGAGGTCAGAAAGCAAAAAGACAGGAGAAACATGCCAACAGATGACAGGTCTAACGGGGAAAGATATTTCTATGCTTGCAAAGGTTGAATGTCAGATTATCAAGGATAAAAATATCGAACTGTCAAAATATCATAGCAGCAACGTATACTTAAACTTTATTGGGAATTTAAGTACTCATACATAAGTTTAGATTTACTATTCATAACCTGACCATCTAGGTGCCATGAAGATGTTCATATCTCAGAGGTACCTCCATATGGAGTTAAATATTGTTATTTCTATACTTATGTAGTAGGCCTGGCATACCTAGGTTAACATTTCCAGTCTGTGAAAGTTTTTTAAAGCAGTCCATGCCCCTTAAATGGACAGATGCTGCTTTAAAAAAGAAATTAGAGGACTATGCAGTGGTACAGTGGACCCACTTTCTGCTCTACCCAAAGCTGCCACATGATTCCGAAAGTGGAAACTGTCCCACTGGTTTCAGTTACCAACCCAGGTTGGGTGTTGCTAAATGATCAATGTTTTGCATCCACAATTGCAGTCAACAACCATTCGTACATGTCATTATAACTCAGAAAAAAAAGGAGGGGAAAGCACCTTTTATTAGTCTTTTATTTCTAAATCAGAAAAGGGTTTCTAAGACCCTATTACGAGTTGGAAAGACTTTTCCATTGGATAAAAGGATTTTCGTAGATTTTAGAAATGTATTTTGTAAACCCTGTGATTTGGTGAATTATATGATTTGTGGACACAAAACACCTTTGCACATCAGGCCCATTATAACTTACCGTTTCTCTTTGCGAAATGCAATAGCTACCAAAAACAATACAACTTTACTTCACCATAATTCCCCCTCCCTCAGCAACCAGCTGGTTGATGCAGGGCAAGGGAGCTTTCTGTGAGTGAAAAATTTACAGCATGGAGAAAAAACAAATATAATATTTTGTTCCACTAATAGACATGTATATATTTCAGCATGAATCACTGACAGAATGCCGAGGAGCTAAATATCGACCTACAAAAATATCGGTGACAAAATATCGACTACCAGAATATCAAATTCCTATCTACAAACAGGTAAGTACAAAAATATTGAATCCTAAATATCGTTATAAATAATATAGTTTGCTAAAATATCAACTTTTTTAAATGTTTTAAAAGTAATGGAAAATTAATGAAATAATAAATATAATTAAGTAAAACATACTTAAAAATATTAAATACCCTTACAATTAATAAATAATAAATGTAAGTAAAAAAAAAATAAACATGCATTTTTATTTTTTATTACATATATTAACTTAATAATATTAAAAAACAATCAATATTTTAATAATTAAATGTTAAAAACATAATTTTAAATATAATTACATATATATATATAAATAAACCTATAATATAAATATCAAAATAAATTATATATGATAAATTAAAACATTAAAATTCATTTTTTTTAAATAATATTTTACACTACAATGAATGTAACAATACTGAAAAGATTGCATAGCATAAAAGATAAAATTACTATTTCCACTCCAACAAGTGGTACAGTAGGGAACTTGTTGGATAGCGGGAGGGTAAAAATTACTATTCCCATTCCAGTGAGTCCAACAGTAGGGAAAGCGTTGGATAGCGGGTGGGTAAAAATGACTATTCCCACTCCAGTGAGTGTAACAGTAGGGAAAGCGTTGGATAGCGGGAGGGTAAAAATTACTATTCCCACTCCAGTGAGTGCAACAGTAGGGAAAGCGTTGGATAGCGGGAGGGTAAAAACTACTATTCCCACTCCAGTGACTGCAACAGAAGGGAAAGCATTGGATAGCGGGAGGGTAAAAATTACTATTCTCACTCCAGTGAGTGCAACAGTAGGGAAAGCGTTGGATAGCGGGTGGGTAAAAATCACTATTCCAACTCCAGTGAGTGCAACAGTAGGGAAAGAGTTGGATAGCAGGAGGGTAAAAATGACTATTCCCACTCCAGTGAGTGCAACAGTAGGGAAAGTGTTGGATAGCGGGAGGGTAAAAATTACTATTCCCACTCCAGTGAGTGCAACAGTAGGGAAAGTGTTGGATAGCAGGAGGATACAAATTACTATTCCCACTCCACTGAGTGCAACAGTAGGGAAAGTATTGGATAGCGGGTGGGTAAAAATTACTATTCCCACTCTAGCGAGTGCAACAGTAAGGAAAGTGTTAGATAGCGTAGAGGAATAATTTATTATACCCACTCCTGCAATATAATTAACATTAAATAACAATATTTTTTTTTTATTAATTTACCTCCCACCATTTTCCCCTATAAACATTACCTACAATATTGTAACATATTAATAAATTAACATAATTAATTAACAATTAATTACCTAATTAAAATTAACAATATAATTAATAACAACCAAATCTAAAATAATTCACACAATTAACACTATAAAATAACTTAAAATTATAATATAACAAATAATAAAAATGAATTTAAAAATAAAGTACTTCCTACCCTACTCCCCTATCAACCCTCAACCCACTGATAAAAAAGTACACAATTAACATATTTACAAATTAATTGTTAATAATTATATATCTAATTATTTACTAATTAATACAAAATACACAATTAACATATTTGCCAATTAATTATTAATTTTTATTAATTAATTTATAATAGATTAGTAAAAAATTAATTAACCTAATTAGCAATATAAAGTATTAAATATTAAATTATTAAGTAATAAAATAATTAATTAATTAATTTCAATTGAATTACTTCCCATCCTATTCCCCTATAAACCCACAACCCGCTACAGACTTAAAATAGGCAAAGAATATTTAAAATATAATTAATTAATTCTAAATAGTGCTAAAAATATATATTATAATTAAATTACTTCCCATCCTATTCCCCTAAACCCACAACCCACTACGGAATTAAATTACACAAAAATTAATTACCATCAAATTCATTACTTTTACAAAATTCAAACATACATTACAAAAATAATACATACTTTTAACACATACACTAACACTTAAAACACTAAAAAAAATCGATATTACTAACTTCGAAATTGTGGAAATCGATATTTCTTACCTGCATTTCGATATTCTGCACCACTATATTTTTGCAATGCGATATCCTGTCCATTCGATATAAAAAAATCTCGATATTCTGTCCAGTCGATTTTTTTTCTCTTCGATATTATGATTAGTTACCATTTCAGCATACATTTATTTGCACAACCAAGTACCCCTGAGAATCTGAGAGTCACAGATTCTTAGCAGTCCTATTAGTATTTTTTGAAAATGTCTTAGACTTCAGAAAAGTACTAAAAACCTAGGCATTAATGTACAAGGCCAACATCGGGCCTCCTGAGTTTTCAATGCTAAAAATTTGATTAAAAACACTTGTAGGCAGGTAAGCACAGATAGATGCATGCTTTTCAGAATCCAATAAATCCTGCTCTCTCACATGAAATGCAGCAGAAGCTATGAATTTTTCAATTATACGCACGTAGCTAGTGGGGCATTCAATTTTTCTCACTTCTAGCAATTTACTTAGTTAGAAAAGGCAATACCTGTGAAGTCATTCAGCTCTAATGCATGTTCGAGTCATATCAAATTACAGCTGTTCCACAAATATCCCCTGTCATCTAACGGGTGTGGGGGAAATCCGCAGGGAATAGGTTTGAACATACCTACGCCACATTACAGTCCAAATGCGCATTTAGCTCGCGCTGCAATCTGTGTGTTTACTCATGCAGAGCCTGAAATTAACATAGGCACTGAGCTTGTCTCGTTAAAGCCGTCCACCGATGGGTGGTTAACATATAGCTGAAGGATGACGCAGGGCTTTTATGTGGGAAGCAAACCGTCCAATTTAGCAAGATGAAACAAATTATATTGTTAAATGACTACTGCACTCACATACGATTCTTTTTTTTCAAATGTTCCAGCATAATTGATTTTGCTGTTATTCAGACAACATACTAATTTGCAACCTAGATAAACATATTGCACATGAAGAAGCACATAAGAGCTAATTTCCTTTTCAGGTATGGAATATTCTCATTTAGGCCGTAGGACGTTGCGGAAGTGATTTATTTTTATTGAACAAGGAGACCCAATCAGGTTACACAGCAAGTAGGAAAGAAACTTCAGGGCTGGACATTCACAATGGAAGGTGAAATACCTGGGTACAACTGAGCAGTGAACCCTCGATGTGCCCTGTAATTTATATTAACTGAATTATAAATCAGGAATTGCAACCACTAAAAGAATAATACAATAATAAAAACATTTTTAAAATAATAATTCAAAATTACAAGAGTGGTGGGAATACTGTGGGTCGCAATGATACATTTGGAAATCGCTGTAGAAACTCTGGCGCCTCCTACTCATTCTCCATTTCTCAGTGGCATACTTGCAGTAGTTGATATTCCTTCAACCCACAATTACAAGTGCCTGGGCTTCCCAAACTCAGTGCTGGTGGCTCCTTCTCTAAGGAGGAGGAGCGTCGCCCCACTGCTCAGTGAACAGTACAAAAAAATTTAATAAAACGATAATAACAAGAGTTATTATAATTTTAATTTTCATTGCAGAACTCAGAGCCAGGTCGGGCTGGACTGGGCTTGCTGCCATCAGAGCAGGGTGAAGAGTTGTTTACATTACACTCCTCTAAGTGCGCATGATGGTTTGGCTGGCCCATAAGGGCCAGCCAAACCGTCATGCGCACTTAGCATGGTCTGCAGTGGGCTGTGTTGCACAGCCCAGTGGAGAACATGCTCAGGCCACTCAGACCAATTAGGACGCTGCAGATCATGCAGCGTCGTGACTGCCTGGGAGAGGCATGGAGCCTGGGTGCTTTCGGTTCTGCAGACTGTGGAGATGTTGGGACGTCTGCGATGGCGGCAAGTTAGTTTTTTAATATTTTTTCATCCCCCTCCTCTTGCCCCACCACCCCCGTTCCGAAAAGCTGCCACTGCCCAAACTCATGTGTGCGAGAATACCTATCTGTTTTTCTCACAAGTACATATACCTTGTCAACAAGAATTAAAACTATTTTTCTGCACTCTCATTGACACACCTAGACCGCAAATGGCGAATCAAGCCATCACCCTATCTCCCACATCAGATCTCGTCACAGATTATGGGTGTGTTGTATTCAACCTTTTTCTTCTGCTCTCCTCTAAAGCTTTTATTTCACATAGCATTTCATTGTTCATCCTCCATTTCAAGATCCGTTTTTTGTTCTTTTATCTCCACGATTTGTATTCTTCTTATATCTACAATATTTGATTGGCAATATCAGCAGCATTATACACAAAGAGATCGCCACTAAAGGTCTCAAAATGGAAATCACCAATCTATTTCCTAAGTTTCCAAACCAGGTGCTCACTTTTGACAATCCCTTACTTATGGTTTCACAGGCACAATCTGCTTTTTAGTCTTTCAAGTTCTTGTTTAAGTCAGTAATGTTTTTAATGTAACTCTCTAAATATCTACTCCTTTCAGGTATATATAAGCACAACAATGTAGAACGTTTAACAATGAACAGACACTCCCCTTAGCGAGAAAGATATCAAAGGCAAGTCGATTTTGAATTACCATCGATCTTATCAATATAATTTCTTCATTTATAACAACAACCAATTGTACTGATGGCCAGTTTATCAACAGTAGTAGACAGCTTTCTAATCTGTTTAGAGTTTAGTACTACACCTTCTGAAGGTATTAAAACTCAAAATATGTCTACTACTATTTCACTTGCACTTCTACTTCTCTTCATTCTCACATTGGTATCTGCTAATTCTACTTTAATTCTTTTAACATGATAAATATTTAGAAAAACTGTTTTCAGATTACCACTCCCATGCCATCCTTTCAGTAATTTGTAATAAGCACTCTTCCCACAGATATCATGCATTCCAAGAAAAATATGCCTTCTAAATATCTTCCTCAGTTTTCATACATTTCAAAAGTATGTTCACATTAGCTAAGCCCTACACAATCTGTATTAGTATTTGACTTCTTTCTGTACATACAAAGTTTGCCTTTCTGTTGCCAGTCTAAATCGAATATATGTCTTTACAACGCATGCTTTACATCGCATGCCATTACAACGCGGTCATTACAACAACTGCGTTGTTACATCGCAAGTCTCAACGGTTGAAACTTCAGAATGTGGATTTACATTTTTTAGTACAGTGATTTCAGAAAAGATCTGATCTTGATTAGAGTAACAGTACTAGAATTGATCAGTAGCATAAAATAATCTAGCTAATACACTGCAAGAAATTCCATATGTTAAAGGTAAGCTATGTTACGTTACCCCTTCATCATCTGATGAAGGTATTTACATACAAATGTAGCAATTGCCAACATCCATAGTCTCTATATATTCGCTAAGCAAATTAGTATAAACATTTGAGCTAAAATGTAGTCCCACAGCACTGTTGTGTAAAGAGTTGTCATTCAAATCAATAGAATCCGCATCATTTCCTTTAGTATTTCCGGTAGCGATAGTAGGCTTGGAATCTTTCACAGAAACATAATGTGGAAAATGTAAGAAAATAAGCATTGCAATTAACATAAAAGCGTTAATAAAAAGAACCACAGTATATACACATTTGCATTTGGAAGAGATTCCGGTGTCAGATCGCATGGCTACTCAAGATTCAGACCTGTTTGACTAAAGAAAAATCTAAAATAGCAGCAGTGGATTGAGCAACTTTAACAAAATCTTGGCTCTAAAATTATGGCAAATTTCTAAACCTTCTCATATATGATAAATCTCTTATATCTGCTTCATTGATGAGTATATTCAGGAAGAACTGTGTCAGTCTATTGATTGGTACATCCAGATTGAAGGTCATTTTAACAACAAAGTTTGTTATAAGGAGGTTCAGGTGGACCCGTATCATTAGCACAATATTTGTAGAATTTGTGTTCCCACTCATTAGCAGCCCAATAAGTCCATTCAGTTGATGCATACTTTTGACTTGGTAGCGTTACTCTTTTTGATCTCCTCACAGCTGTTCGCTCATCAGCTATATCACGTTGATCTGATTGTTCAGAGCTTTCAGGAACAGTTGGTGGTATTTGTCCTGTGGTCAGACAGCTTCTCAATATCTCACCTCTTGTGGGGTAATGGGCTCTGGGCACAACTTGCTTTCTTACTGCACTAAACCCTTCATTCGGATCTTTACATCTTGTAGTCAACTCTATTGGTTGTGACCATTTGGTACCTATTATTAACTCTCTCAGACCACTTCAAGCCAAACGAGTGCTGCCCCATGAGCTTGCTGGTCCCCAACAGCTTTACTAACCTGATCACCCGAGTGTTGCTGGCATGAACCCAGTTCGGTAGACCTCCACATTTCACAGCAGTATTGGTTACTAGGATCACCTCAAAAGGCCCCTTCCAGCAAAGTTCCAAACACATTCTGCGTATGTGTTTCTTCACCATTACCGAGTCCTCTGGACTGAGGTCATGGCACTGCTCCTGTTGAACCACTAAGGCAACCTCTCCAACCTGGTGAGAGACAGAATGTATCACATCAGTGAGGCCCTTACAGAAGTCCAAAATCATATCACCCGTTATGTTGACCAAAGCATTTGCAGGAACAGCTGGCAGCCTGATCACACATCCCATGATAACTTTATGAGGTGACAATCCTGTCCTCCTGTTGGAACAGTTCTCAAACTTATCAACACAAGAGGCAATGCATCTGGACACTTCAGAGACATAGATGCACCTACTTTTGCCAGTCTGGATTTCAATGTGCTATTGATCTGCTCCTCCAACCCAGAAGCCTCTGGTCAGTAACTGCAATGGAGCTTCTGCTCAACCTGAAGTGCCACACATAACATTTTTAGGACCTCATTGTTAAAATGAGTTCTGTGGTCTGACTCAAGAGATGCAGGAAATATGAACCTCGGGATGAACTCCCTTGTCACGTTTGTCCACCTAGCTTGTAAGGATGTGCCAGGGAATATTGTCAAGTAAGCCCCTTTAGAATGTAAGGCAATGCCAAGTAAGTTAATCAAGGGGATTAATATAAATCCCAATGATTAGACATGTTCATTAAAAAAACACCCGTCCTGTGCAACCAGCACAACGTATATGTGAATGGTGTTTTGCATATGAATAAGTATGTTATGATTTCACAAACCTTGTAATGTATGTTTAAAGTCGAACTCATATTCCTACTGTTTCACATTTCATTCCAATTGTTAGTTATAGTATTTAATGCACAGGATTCAGGGCTTGTTGATAAGCATAGATCAAGGTTTGTAGACATAAGAAAGAAACGCATGTAAACTGGAGCCGGTGGAGTTACACGCATCCACACCGAAGCGTTGACAGTGAGGAATGGCCCTTAACAATGCCACGCAGCGCTGTGCATGCATCGGCGTGGCGGCCATCTTGGGTGTGGCACAACTACTTAAGGCTACAGCCTGGTTCTGGAAGATGCTTATCCTCCCGGTCGTCATTAGGAAAGGTCGGTTTCTAAGGACGCTTACCTGGAATTGACATGGCGATCCAGTGGTCTATTCTTTGCTTCCACATTCTATCTCAACGTCGATCTTGAGGAAAAAAGATAGAAAGTTAAGTACAAATGCTTAATATTTCCGGAGCCCGTCACAAGAAAGCATCGCTTTAAAGCTCAAGTGTTTTTAAAGGAACACAAACTAATTTTTGGAACTTTCTTTTTAAAGATTGGATTTAAGAAGAGACATTTGACTTAGAGACTTATGAAGGACATTAAGAAACCAAAAGGCAGAATCAATTTAACTAATTTTGTAGCAATTTTATTTGTTTCCTTATTTTGAAAACTTAGATTATTGGTGGATACAGAAGTTTGGAGTTAAACTGATACACTACAATCTCTGAAGAGCTTAGTGAAATAAACTAGGCTGAGTACATTACTACAGAACGTCATCACTACCTCACTACACAAGAATACCAGGACGCTGTGCCTAACAACTTTAGCTCACAGGTGGGAGTGGTTAACTAACACAGGAGGTTTATATTTAGACAATAAAAGCTGAAAGTGAGTTCTTGTTGCATCGCAAGTCGACAACAAAGATTCTTCAAGCGTCCAGTAGCCAGCCCTCCTCCCTGAACCCTACTGCGTATCCCTAGTGCATCACAGTATACATAGGCTATAAGGTAGGGTACTGGGAAGTTGGTCCATAACGTCTCTGCGAAACTTCACCTTGCGGACTCAGGTAAGAACACCTCAAAAGTCATTTTACCACTGTTAAACTGTCATTCCTTCGAGTAGGATAAGCTTTAACCCATTTTGAAAAAATGACCAATGACCAAAACATATCTAAGCCCATTGCAAAGGGACATCTCTTCGAAGTCCACTTGCATCTAGTTGAACGGACCTGCAGATTTACCAATGTGACTCATGACAACCTGTGTTTTCCTTCCTGAGTTTTGTTGCTGACATATTACACAACAATGGGATAGCTTCTCTGCAGTTACTCTAAATCTGGGTTTGTACCACACCTGTTGAAAAAGGTGCATCATTGCATCCCTCCCAACATGTGTAGGATAATGGTAGAGTCATGTCGTTAGTGACAGCACGCTGCCAGGGACCACTAGTCTGCCATCAATGTAAACCCACACGTCATCTTCCCTATTGTTGCAACTTGCTAGCACCCAGCCCTGCTGTTCTGCTTCTGTGGCCTCATCCTGTAACTTCATCACCTCCTCACAGGCACCTAAATCTGACAAAAACAAATTATAATCTGTGATGGTGGATCTGTCTTTTAATATTTCTTCATTAAATGTGTGTGCATTCAAGGCACAGTAGCTTTCCATCTCATCAGCATAACGGTTACCCATACATAGTCAGTACCTTGCCACTGAGAGACACATTTCACAACAGCTATTTAGTCAGGCAATTGTAGGGACTTCAAAAGGCTTCTCACGCATTCTCCATTTCTAATGGGAGAACCAGAGGATGTCATGAACCCACGCTCTGACCACAACTGCTGAAGTCATGCACGACTCCAAAGCCATACTGACTATTAGTGTGAATTGTAAGTCAGAGCTGTTCTGATATGGTACATACTTGTGTCAGAGCTATAAGCTCTCTAACTTGAACAGAAAACACTCCTTGAAGCCATGACACTTCCACAACACCTCCAGCTATACATACCGCATAAGCAGCTTTCTGATTTCCTTCTTTGTCTCTCAAGCATGAACCATCAAAAAACAACACATTATTGGATACAGGGAATGGCTTGTCAGAAATATCAAGATCCGGCACCATGCATAGCTCAGTCACATCCAAGCAATCATGCTCGACTTCATCAACCATGTTCTCATTTTCAGCAAAATGGCATCTGAGTAGCTGGGTTCAACACTGTACATCTCTTGAGAGTCACATACTCTGCACAAAACAAGATTTGCTCATATTTAGTCAGATGACTATTGGTCAGATACTGTGTTTGCGTATGAGTCAACAATATCTCCACTGAGTGGGGCACAAATACTGTCAGTGGATGACCCATGACAATACTTTCACACTGTTCAAGACTCACACATGTAGATACGACTGATCTCAAACATCCAGAAAAGGGGCTGCAACAGGGCCAAGTGTCACTGAAAAGCAAGCAACATGCCTACGGTTGCTTCAATGCGTTTGTGTCAACACTGAAAGAGCACAAATCTTCTCCCTCATTGCAAAATAACACAAAACACTTGTTGCAATTAGGCATTCCCAAAGCTGGTGCTCCGCAAAGGCATTCTCTCAGCTCTATGAAGGCAGTCATGCAATTGTCATCCCAGGGTACCGATCTGACATGTCTTTGTGTGTCAAAGAAAAATTTGGACTCCACTGTCTGCAATAGCCCACCATTCCTAAGAACTTGCGGACATCTTTTTGGGTAGTTGGAGGATTCATGTTACGAATCGCTGAGATTCTTTCCTGTGACTCTTTCTTTGCTCCTTTCTCATTGTGATGTACAGGACTTCAGTTTTGCAAAACTGTATCTTGATCAGAGAAACATTATGGTGCCGATTACGATCCTTGAAAAACCGGGTACGAACCGTCGGTCGGAGCGTTTTCTCCGTCCGACTCGTACCCGGTTGTAAAACTTTACAAACATGGAAGTACGATTCGCACGGAAACACCATTTCCGTACGAGTCGTAAAAAACACCGTCCGACGAAAATATACATACGAATGTGATCCGGGAATGCTCCGACGTCACATCGGGACGCTGTCAGGCAGCGTTTCACGACCCAGGAAGTACGATTCGAACCGACAGCAGTCCGGACGGCAATATTTTCACGGCACCCAAAAAGTGCTGGAAAAGCGAAGTACGCCGCGAAACGACCAGAATAGGGGGCCCGGTACGCGCCGTACCCCCCCCCAGCCCCCGTGAGTACGCGCCGTACCCCCCCAGCCCCCGTGAGTACGCGCCGTACCCCCCCAGCCCCCGTGAGTATGCGCGTAGCGCTGGGTGTACGCACCGTACATACACGGGTGGGGGTAGGACTCGAACGTACACGGGTGTACATACACGGGGGGTTCGACACGTACACGGGTGTACATACACGGGTGGGGGTACGACTCGAACATACACGGGTGTACATACACGGGGGGTTCGACACGTACATGGGTGTACATACACGGGTGGGGGTACGACTCGAACGTACATGGGTGTACATACACGGGGGGTTCGACACGTACACGGGCGTACATACACGGGGGGTACGACTCGAACGTACATGGGTGTACATACACGGGGGGTTCGACATGTACACGGGTGTACATACACGGGGGGTTCGACACGTACACGGGTGTACATACACGGGGGTTCGACACGTACTCACGGGGGCTGGGGGGGTACGGTGCATACTCACGGGGGCTGGGGGGATACGGCGCGTACTCACGGGGGCTGGGGGGGACGGCGCGTATGTGGGCACATGTCTCCATGGTTGCAATGGGAGTTCGGTGCGGACGGTGTTTTTTCCATCCGGTTGTGACATCGGACGCACAGGATGGGTCGTACTTGCGCGGTCGGACTTCACTTTTCACGTTACTACGGTGATTCGTCCGGGGAAGTGTCGGACACATTTTCCGACCCGAGGACGTGTGGGGAATTATTCCCAATGCGACTTGTATGGAGTTTTTCCCATGCGAATCGTACTTGGCAGTTTGTACGGCACTTGTACGATTCGTACGGTAAAAAGACCGGATACGAGTCGTACGGGGAAAATTTCTCCAGGATCCTGATCGGCACCTATGTCTATTTTCTGCCAGATGGTTCAACAAAGCAATAGTGTCAATTGTGCAAGCTTCCTTTATAGTTGACACCACCAGTAGGTCGTCAAAGGACTGGACTAGAACTGAGTGATTTAGCATTACCAGAGACTTGAGATTTATCTGAGTGTCTGATTAAAGATTGAGGGACTTTCCGTATACCCCTGTGGGACTCGGCACCATGCGAAAACACGACATTCGAAACGGAAAGTGAATCAAAATTGTCAGTCTTCCTTCAATGGGATTGAAAATAAATCCTATTTTACAAGAACAAGGGAACCCAATTTGTGGTAAGGGACATTGGGTACAGAGTATTTTATCAGAACAATGGTCCCTATCAAGGAAATGATCTGTGGAAGAGATTTTCATATATCTATATGTAGCTGTCCAACTGGACATAATTGTTTAATATAAGGAATTAAAAGAACAGTACAATACTCAGGCACAGCATAATATGGGGTATAAGTTTGTGTCAGAGTACGAGAAGTCGACGACGTTTCGATCCCTTAAGCACAGTTCTGGGATCGTCTACAGGACAAGACAAGTAATGCCTGAGACAGATGTCTGTTAGAGTCTGAAAAAGGAAAAGATAGGGGACTGTACTGTAATTTATGTTGGCCTAACTGATGTATTTTTTGGCCACGCTTCATAGAATGCCTTAGTTGTTCCTTTTTCTTTTAAATGTTGTACATGTTCCCACTTGTATGTTCTTTCAATTTTTTACATTAAACAATTATGTTCAGTTGTTCTGATAAGAAGGCTTGGCAAAAGTCAAGGATTGAAAACCATTCAGCCTCACATGGAATCTGAAATTAAATCACAGCTGGATTTACAGGACAACATGGAACAACATTGGCATTCACCTTGCGCAAACCCCTCACAATACAATATTTGCTCTTCAGCTTCTGCAAGCCATAATAGGACAGTTACACAGACTTATGCTTATCTCCTTCAGAATCCCTTACTCAATCATTGAGTCAATTACAGGAGGAATTATGACAATAGTATCAGGGGTCATATTGTAATGCGGGACTCCTGGGAATTCTGCAGTTGGTTAAATTGCAATTTGGTACGGATCGACACCTTTGATTAGTCCGATATCCTTAAATGGAAAGTCCCAGACTTCGGGCAGCACAGTGTCTCTTAATTCCTTGGGCAAATCATCACTCATCAGGAGAGGATACATCTCTACATCCGATTCCTGTTGTGTAACTTTAAAAACAAGATCCTCATAATTTGTATTAAATTGGATTCCTCTGGATGTGCAATAAATTGAACAATTTAGCTTGCAGAGTCAATCACGCCAAAGTAGATTGACTGGACTTGCGACACACACCACAAATCGATGTTGATTCTCAGGGGATCTTATTTTAACTGGAACTGGTGCTGAAATCGGCATAGACAACTATTTATTTGTAACTCCTACAACTTGGATACTTACTCCTGCGAGGGGTAGGTTTGGAACATCTTCTGTATTTACTGTACAGAAGGAAGCACCAGTGTCAACAAGGAATGAGACATGATTTTCATCCACCTATCTATCCACAAAAGGACCAGTCAGGTCTACCTCTAATGCTGGGACAAGCACGCAGTTCTCCTCCCCCCTCAGGCACCATTATGCTGATGGGTCCTTGTCAATGTCATCCAATTGGATCACGTACTGCTGTGCTGCATTCTGATTCTGTAAAGAGGTTATATTTATCTGCTGAATTTGATTTGCATTATATCTTTGTACCTGAGCATTCTGCTATGGCACTGGGGCTAGGGATATTTGCATTTGGCCTCTGCGTAAAATTCCACCCCGCTCATGGAGTTTGCAGAATACAGAAACTCAGTGTTCCAAGGAGAATAGAGAGTTGCCGATAAACTCTGCATTCCTCAATGGAGCGGAATTTTTGAGTGCCGTAGATGAGCACGATCGAGCCTGAGCGACCATGAGCAAACCATAGCTGCAACATGTAGTGCGCCAGGAGGCCCCTTTGCAAAGTGGTTGAGAAAGGAGGTGGGGCCTCCAATGATGTCTCAGCAATCCAGCTGTAGGGGAATAACTTGTGGCAACAATAGGGATTCTTGGCTCCCAACGAACCTCAGCATTCAAGGGGACATCATCCCCCAACCAGTAGTGCACCAGGAGGCCCATTTGCAGAGTAGTTGAGAATGGAGGCGGGCCTCTCTTGATGTATCAGCATTATGGATGTGGGTGACTTGCCACAACAACAGGGTTTCTTGGCCTCCAGCGACACTCTGCAGCCAAGGGGACTTCACCCCCCAACCAGTAGGGCACTTTGCAGAGTGGTTGAGAAAGGGGGCAGGTTCTCTGAAAATGGCTTAGCAGCAGTCTCGTTGTGGGGCACTTGTGGCAACAATAAGGGGTCCTTGGCCCCCAATGACACTCAGCAGCCAAGGGAGGTAGATATCCCAGCCAGTAGTGTGCCAGGAGTCCCATTTAAAGAGTGGGGCCTCCTACGACGTCTCAGCAATCTAGCTGTGGGGGACCTACTTCTGGCAACAATAGGGGTTCTTGACCCCCAATGACCCTCAGCAGGCAAGGGGACTTCATCCCCAACCAGTAGTGCACCAGGAGGCCCATTTACAGAGTGATTTGGAAAAGCAATGGGGCCTCCAATGACAACTCAGCAATCTGGCTGTCAGGAACTTACTTGTGAAAACAATAGGGGTTCTTGGCTCCCAAAGACCCTCTGCAGCCAAGTTGACTTCACCCCCAACCAGTAGTGCACCAGGAGGCCCCTTTGCAGAGTGGTCGAGAAAGGGGGAGGCCTCCGACGATGTCTCTGCAGTCCCACCGTAGGGGACTTACTTGTGGCAACAATAGGGGGTTCTTGGCCATAACGACCCCCCAGCAGCCAAGGGGACTTCATCCCCCAACCAGTAGTGGACCAGGAAGCCACTTTGCAGAGTGGTTGAGAAAGAGGACGGGACCTCTGATTGCATCTCAGCAGTCCCACTGTGGGGGACTAACTTGTTGCAACAATAGGGATACTTGGCCTCCGACAACCCTCAGCAGTCAATGGGACTTCATCCCCCAACTATGAGGACACCAGGAGGGCCCCTTGCAGAGTGGTTGAGAAAGAGGGCAGGGCCTCGGACGACATCTCTGCAGTCGCAACAATAGGGGTTCTTGGCCCCCAGTGACCCTCAGCAGGCAAGAGTACTTCATCCCGCAACTAGTAGTGTTCAAGGAGGCCCCTTTGCATAGTGGTTGAGACAGGGGGTAGGCATACAGCATCATCTCAGCAATCCATCTGTGGAGGACTTACTAGTGGCAATAATAGTGGTTATTGGTCCTCAACGACCCTCAGCAGCCAAAGGTACTTCATTAGTGATGGCCGAGCAATACTGAGTCACTCACAGAACTCTGAGGAATTTGGCGCAGAGTTTTCAGGAATTCCGTGGAATGAAACTCTGTGAGCTTCACCCAGGCCTAATTTGCATTTGTTGTGACACATTAGAACTCTGCATTCTCTGTCCTTGCACATTTTTACTCTATCCCATGGTATTCCCTTGAAATTGTCCATATTCTACCATTCTGCATCTGATTCCCTGCATTATTCATAACAGGCTTACACTTGCCCAAATTTTCCACATGCAAGGCATGGTTTCATTTGTTTCAAAAGTGACACATCAACACAAGGGCTTGGATCTACAGAATCACCATGACCTCTACCTTGGGGCGGAGTGTCCTGGTGTTAGAAACCATCCAACAACCTGCATCATCAGAACCTGATCATAACCTCCCTGTACCTGCACTGTGTTATCAAAACCCCTCTGATTTTCTCCCTTCTGCATTACTTTTATCTGGGGAATCCAACTTCTCCTTGAGCTTCTTATGTCTCATCTCAATCTCATCTCCACACCGTTTTGCAAAACACCAAGTTTTATCCAGCGATTTACCCTGCCAACAAAGTAATTGCTATCAAATCATGCTAGAAATCTCAGGTCTCAAGCCCCATAACAAACCGTTAAACAAAATGTCCCACATCTTTCTCTGCAATAGTGTCTGATCCACTATACTGTTTGGAAAGCTGTACCAATCTCTTGTAAAAGGCATGCACTCACTCTTTCAACTCCTGAGTTGTCCTGTCAATCTGCAACCAATCAATTTTTTTAGAGAGTTTTGTCTTCAAGTAGATTATTACTAGTTGGCATATCCACATTACCTCTGGTGACGATGCACCTCTTCTAGAATCCCTTTCTGGTTCTGCCTCTCGCCAATTCACAGTAATCTTACATTTGGCCCACAAATCTGATGCAACTACAATTTCAAGTAAGGTATTCAAATCAGTCCACAAAACCTTTGAAATGTTCACAGATCACTCAACTTGCCTGTGCCGTTCCAATGGGTTTTCTCTCAATTTAGGGAAATCATTTTTAAATGCCAAAATGTCTTGTCTTGTCAATGGTATATGCACATAACCTACTTCAAGTTACTTCTCTCATAGGGAGCATTTGTACATCTCTTGCACTGTCACTAAAAACTTCAGGAGGTGACTGTACTCTAACTCACTTTATTTCCTTCTTTTTCGATCAGATGCACTCCCATTTTTACCCTTCCTCCCATATTTAGATTAATATAATTATTTTCTGTAATTTCTTTACTGGTGCCCTCATATTCTCAATATATCTGTCAGTAAAGTCCATCCTGTAGGATTTCTGCAAAATCTTTGAATTTTGAATATCTATACATATTTCTGATCCAATTCAAGCAATCTCTCATAGGGTTAGTTTGCTTGTCAAGCAATGTTTTTATAGAGAGGCAATAGTTCCTTCTCTTGGTATGTCTCTAATCTTGAACGGCTAATTGTTCCCTTAATCATTTCTTCTCATTCAACTTTTAATCAGCTCACATCCATGGGTGCTTTATATTGCTGAACTGAATGTTGGACTGAACTTGAACCTGTAACCAATTATAAAGTAAGTGTTGAACTAGAAACTAAAGTTTGTAATGTGACTGATTTCATAGCTGACACGGGAGCTGAAACTGGACCTATTGTTGAGTTCTTATTTTTAGGGGTACTCTATCCTTTAAGCCATCTGTCAAATTCTATAGAAGTTAACCCTGTTTGCTCTCTTATATTATTTAAATTTAAGCTTCCATCATTGCAATCCTTCTGCAAGCGCACATTTAGCGAGCGTGAGCAGCTAATCATGCTTACTATTCGTGTTCTGTTACATTTAACGCTATTTCTTACCACAAAATCCATCCTTGCATCCATCTTGTACTGGGCGGTGCATTTTATGCTAAGAAAATAGTGCTAAATGCAGGAGTAAGTTGGGAGGAAATTCTACCCTAAGTGCATACTTGGCAAGTGTAAGTTGCTGCTCATGCTTGCTATTCATGTACTTGTGCATTTAGTGCTATTGCTTAGTGCAAAATGCATCCAAACGTTCATTTTGGACGCAAGAGTTCATTTTGTGCTAAGAAAATATGGCCAGAATTACTCTTTTTGCATAAGATTGCGTAATCTCTCATAATTTCAGGGTAATTTTGCTCCATCAAATTAAGCGAGTTATTCCCACTCCTAAATATAATTTACACCCAATGGGAATTATATTTTTGTAAATTATATTTAGGGCACAATACTTATATCAGACACGTTTCTGTATGTGATTTTCTGACATACAACCCTTTGCACTTTGGTGAAAGAAATCTTACTTCCCATCACCACGACAAACATATTAAAACTGATGTGTCCCTCTGTTTTGTCCCCTATGTGTGCACCCACTCTGAAAAGATCTTAATGTTATTTGCAATAGCTGCTTGAGCCTTGTATTATAGTTCCTGAGAACCTACCATATATGAAGGCATGTAAGAGTATTGATGTAATAAGGTCTGACCTTTGTTGAGTCCGACTTGACACATTTTGGTAGTTGGTTGGCTGCCCTACACCAGTGCTCCATAGAACGGCTTTCACCAGGTCCAGATAATGGTGGTGCAGCAAGGAAAAGTATGAAAGCCCATGGAAGGCTTGTTCCAAATTAAGGCTAGTGATGCCTCTTAAGACCCCCTCCCAAAAGGTCTGGCCTGGCTAAGTTAATAACTCCAGTCAGGTCAGATTGTGGTAAATAGTCTGTCCCGTCGGTGTGGCCATTCCAACCAAATCTCTCCGCATCACCAAATACCAGCACAGAGACACCTGCTGGAGCTGAGCCTGCCAAGCAGTTGATCTACCTCTAAGTGCCCTCTGACACTCCATGTGCCTCTGGTGACTGGCATCCAATTACTTTTTTATTTTCATCCAGAATTCTTCAACATTGTACAGATGCGTCCTACTTCTTATGATCATTTTGCACACCCCCTCCAACCTTTTTTTCTAAGATTGCCTTTTAAAATACAAATTGTTTGTAGTCCTTTGACCTGAATCTAATACTGTTTTTAATTTGAATCCCACAGTTCAGGGATTCTAGATTCAGATGTGCAGCTAGCTGATTGCCATTAACATTGCCCATATCTGTGAGAAGCATTATTCTTATTTCTTTTTGTGTTATTTAGTATGCTATCATGTGCATTTTTCGGCAGACATTACAATATAACACTTCTACTTTCTCAAGGTGTGCATGTTGTAATGCATATTATCATAAAAAACATACTTTTCTTCCTCCAAGTGCTTTTAAAACAGATGGTAAATTCAACTGTCAAAGCATTGAATCCCAGTTGAATTTGCAGTAGATTTCACCATTTAGGGTTTGATTATGAGTCCGACGTTGCAGAATAACTTCATGGAATTCATTCTCTGCCTGATTTAAAGTAGTAAGAATCCAAGTGATTTTTTGCTGCCAATCCCAAGAGATTTTGGTTGCAGCAAAAACCAAGTTTCGTTCCATTTTTAGGTTTCGCCTGAACCAGCGCATGCGCTGGCTCAGGCGAGACATTTAGGAGTGGAATTTAAAAGTGCTGCCACAGGCTTTTGGTGGCCTAGCGCTTGCGTTCACGCGAGCGTGCACGCGTGCAGCCGCAATCTGGCTCTCTGTACTTCCTCATTAAGCCTTACAGCGCGTGAATCCCCTCCCCTACCCCTACCCCCTCCCTTCTCCCACTCCCTCCTCGTCAGCGTGAGCGCACGCTTGTTTAGAACTAGTGCCCTGTGTAACATCACTACATCTGCCACGTGCAACACCTTCAGCTAGTCCTAGCTTTTTTGGACAGCACTTTGCATGCTTTGACTTGTAGTGTTCTATCACCAGTTTCCGCTATGGGTTCAAAAAATACAGCGTTCAGTGCCGTTGGTCAAAAACACAAGGCTGGCTGATGTCGTCACTTGTGGTGTGACTCGTGAGACTAGTTGGCAACTCTAGATGTGGCGAGCGTGCGCTTGTTTTTACTTGCGATTGGCAACAGCTTGTCCGTCCTGCCCAGGTCTATAAACCACCAACCTTCCCTATATGCCACTGCGCGCGCGCACTTACGCATTCACAAAGTGCCCGTAAAGAACAAGTTACTTACCTTCGGTAACGCTTTTTCTGGTGGATACAGTATCTGCCTGTGGATTCCTCACCTTGTGAATATCCCCTGCGCCAGCAACATTCGGAAATTTTTGTAGCAGTCCACGCCGATGGGGTCGACGACGACGTCACAGAGACACGGCTCCGCTCGCGACTCCGCTGACGTCACCGGCTCCATAAGAAGACCTCGTCGGCGTGATGACGTCAGTTCCGCCCCTTTTTTCCATGCCTTTGAGGCACACGGACGGACTGACAGCAATATATATATATATACAATATACACAGTACATGATATGCAAATCAACACACGCAGTGTGGAAAATAAATAGCTAGGCACAAGAAAAAACATAATGCCCTTGACAGTAACAAAACACATTTTGAAATACCATCAACAGAATTGTAGGTATAGAAGGATGGACAACGGGGAGGCGGGTGGTTCAGTGAGGAATCCACAGGCAGATACTGTATCCACCAGAAAAAGCGTTACCGAAGGTAAGTAACTTGTTCTTCTGATGGATACATCTGCCAGTGGATTCCTCACCTTGTGAATAGATTCCACAGCAGTCCCCACTCCCGGAGGAGGGTGTCCACCCTTCTATACCAGAAAGTCCTGAAGGACGGAACGAGCAAAGTGTCCGTCCCTCCTCACCTCGGTGTCTAAGCAATAATGTTTTGCGGAGGTGTGGAGGGAGGCCCAAGTTGCCGCCCTACAAATGTCCTCCACCGGAACACCCCTAGTTAAGGCAGATGTGGAAGACTTTGCTCTGGTAGAATGAGCCCTCAAACCCTCCGGAGGCTCCTTACCAGCTAGAGAGTAGCATATCTTGATGCACAAGACAATCCACCTGGAAAGGGTGCGCTTGTGCACCGCTCGACCTTTCCTGCAGCCAGCAAAGCCCACAAAGAGCTGGTCATCAATCCTGGAGTCCCTTGTCCTGTCCAGGTAGAAGCTCACCGCCCTCTTAGGGTCCAAGCGGTGAAGTCTCTCCTCCTCCTTGGAAGGGTGAGGGGGAGGATAGAAAGAAGGAAGGGTAATGGACTGCCCCAAATGGAAGGGAGTTACCACCTTAGGCAAAAACGCAGCCCTGGTCCTGAGTACCATTCGTTCAGCATGCACAGTAAAAAATGGGGGTTTTGAACTTAGAGCTTGAAGCTCACTTACCCTCCTTGCCGAGGTGATTGCAACGAGGAAAACTGTCTTAAAGGACAACAGCCTCAAGGGACACTTGTATAAGGGCTCGAAGGGAGAACCCATAAGATAGGTTAGTACAAGGTTTAAGTCCCATTGAGGCACAATAAAGGGAGTAGGAGGAAACTTGTTTGTAAGGCCCTTTATAAAACGAAGAACAATAGGTGACTTGAACAGCGACGGCTGATCCGGCAAACAAAGGAAAGCCGATAGAGCCGATAAATATCCTTTCACAGTAGCCACAGCAAAGCCTTGCTGAGCAAGAGAAAGGGCAAACTGTAGAATATTAGACAGACGAGCCTTCGAGAGATCAATGGACCTCTCTCCACACCAGAGAACAAATTTAGACCACTTATATGAATAAATAGATTTGGTGGAGTGTCGCCTGGCCGATAAAATAACATCCACCACATCCAGCGGGAGAGAGAAAGAATTCAGGTTGCCCCGTTCAATCTCCAGGCATGAAGGTGTAAGCTCTGGAGGTGGGGGTGTAGAACCTGCCCCTCCGACTGCGAGAGGAGGTCTGCCCTCAGAGGGAGACGGAGCGGAGAGCACAAGGAGAGGTGGAGAAGATCCGTGTACCACACCCTTCTTGGCCAATCCGGGGCGATCAATATGACTTGGGCCCGGTCTTGGTGAATCGTCCTCAGAACCCGAGGAATCAACGGTATGGGAGGAAACGCGTAAAGGAGTCGTGAGCCCCAACTAAGCTGAAACGCGTCCCTCAACGCTCCCTGCATCGGATACTGGAGACTGCAGAACAACGGACAGTGCGCGTTCTCGCGGGTGACAAATAGATCCACCCGAGGAGTTCCCCACGTCCGAAAGACGTGACGAACCACCTCCGGATGGAGCCTCCACTCGTGGTCGGCGGAGACTGTCCGCACTCACGTTCAGCACCCCGGCCAGATGACTTGCCATCAGACAAATCTGATGGTCCTGAGCCCAGGACCATAGACGCAGGGCCTCTCTGCAGAGACAAAGAGACCCCACTCCTCCCTGTTTGTTTATATACCACATCGCAGTAGTGTTGTCCGTCAGGACTTGAACAGACTGACCGCGAAGGGAAGGGAGGAAGCGCCAAACATATCGCCCGCAATTCCAGAAGGTTGAGGTGAAGCAACATTTCCTCTGGAGACCAAAGACCCTTGATCTCCAGATCCCCCAGATGAGCACCCCACCCTAAGGTGGATGCATCCGTTATCACTGTGGCCACTGATGGAGGAAGATGAAAGGGCTTTCCTTGAGACAGATTGCCCTCCATGCCCCACCAAGATAGATCCGCCGCAGCTTCTCTGAAGATCCTCACAGACTCCCTGAGATCTCCATTGTGCTGATACCACTGCTTGCGGAGGCACCACTGGAGCACCCTCATGCGCCAGCGTGCATGGTTGACCAACAGAATGCAAGAAGCAAACAGACCGAGCAGGCGAAGGACCTTCAGAACCGGAACAACTGCTCCGTTGTAAAATAAAGGAATCATTTCCTGAATGTCGAGAATCCTTTGAGGTGGAGGGAATGCTCGACAAACAGTTGTGTCCAGTACCGCACCTATGAACAGGTTGCGCTGAGAGGGCACCAGGTGAGATTTGGGCACGTTTATCGAAAAACCCAAGTTGTACAACAGTTGAGTTGTATCCCGCAGATGATGCAGCACCTTCCCTGGAGACTCCGCTTTGATCAGCCAGTCATCCAGATAGGGGAAAACTGAGATCCCTGACCTTCTGAGATGGGCTGTCACCACTGCCATCACCTTCGTGAAGACCCGAGGTGCAAACGGGAGGACCGCAAACTGATAATGTTGCGACCCTACCGTGAAACGGAGATACTTTCTGTGCGACTTCAGGATTGGGATGTGAAAATACGCATCCTGCAAGTCGATGGACACCATCCAGTCCTCCTGATTCAGCGCTTGAAGAACCTGAGCAAGGGTGAGCATCTTGAACTTCTCTTGTTTTAGATAAAGATTCAAGATTCTGAGGTCCAATATCGGCCGTATCCTGCCGTCCTTTTTCAGAATCTGGAAATACCGGGAGTAGCATCCCTGACCCCTCTCCTGCTCTGGAACCACCTCTATCGCACCTTTCTGAAACAACTTCAGGACTTCCTCCTGCAGGAGAAGACGGTGGTCCTCCGAGCAAGCCCCTTGGCAAGGAGGGTAATTTGGAGGGAATTCCCGAAAGGGAAGGGTGTACCCATTTTCTACAAGATCTAGAACCCAGAGATCTGTAGTTACAGATTCCCAATCCTGTAGAAAATGGGTAAGCCGGCCCCCCACAGGACCAGCATGATCCGGAATGGTGGATCTAGGGCTGTTTTGCGGTGGTGGGAGGGGCTGAGGAAGAGGAAGAGGAGGAGGAGAGCTGACGGCCATGTGTGCGACCCCTGATTCTTCCTCTGTAACCTCTCGACGAGGAACCTTGCTGCTGCTGCTGTTGCTGCTGCTGAGTCTGCCTATAGGTTCGAAAAGATGTTCTTCCAAAACCTCTGTACCTCTTAAAAGACCATCTCGACTGAGACTGGAGTCCCAAAGATTTAGCAGTTACCTTGCTCTCTTTGAATCTTTCCAGAGCAGCATCTGCCTTTTTCCCAAACAGGCCAGACCCATCAAACGGTAGATCCAATAGGGTTGATTGCACATCTTGAGAGAACACCGAAGTTCTCAACCAAGCACTTCTCCTAGTTGCAACAGACGACCCCATGATCCTTGCAACAGAATCTGCAGTGTCCAGCCCACTTTGGATCACTTGCCGCGCAGCCGCCTGAGCATCAGCCAAGATGTCGTTAAAACCAGATCTATCCTCATCAGGTAGTTTCGGCGCCAGTTTCTTAGCCGAATCCATCAGCGCGTGTACATAGCGTCCCAAAAGACATGTGGCGTTAGTCGATTTCAAGGCCATGCTGGCTGATGAAAACACCTTCTTTGCCGATTGGTCCAGCCTTTTTGCCTCTCTGTCCCCAGGGACCTGTGGAAAAGCTCCTTTAGACTTCCCAGAACAAGCCGCCGGAATTACCAGGTTCTCAGGCGATGGATGAAACGACAAAAATTCTGGATCCCCTGGGGCCGCTCTGTATCTCCTAGCGATCGTGTTAGAGACCGCAGGAGCAGAAAAAGGTTTGCGCCACACCTCCAACAAAGGTTCCACAATGGCCTCATTAAAGGGAAGCAAAGGCTCTGATACCGCTGTGGGAGAACGCAACACTTTAGTCAAAATGTTCGACTTAAACTCCGTTGTTGGAAGTTGGAGATCAAGCAACTCCGCAGCTCTCCTTATGACTGCATGGTAGGGTGCAACGTCCTTGGATGGCTCATCTGATGGCGGAGTAATCTCCCACTCAGGAGACAGGTCCAAGCCACTAGCCTCTTTAAGCTCGTCAAAAACCTCATCCGACTCCACCAATTCTCCATCTTCCTCTTCCTCCTGAAGGTATCTCTGCTCCTCAATAATCCTCTGAGTCTCCCTTCTGGAGCGAATTTGAATCCTCGGCGTCGGCGGTGCCGTAATCGACTCCGACGGCGCCGGTGCCGGCGTCGACCGTGGATCCGGCGGAGCCATCGGCGTCGAACGAGGTCGAGTCGGAGCCGGCGAGGATGGAAGCGGCATCGACGTTCTCGGAGCCGGAGGATTCCAAGACGGCGTCGCTGGATAGAAAGGGGCCTGAGGATACACTTGCGGCACCCTTAAGTTAAATGCCAAAGGACCCATCGGACCCGCAGGTGCACCAGGGGCATACATGGCACGAGCAAATACCCCATACATCGCATTTAAGTAATGCGAGGGGTCCTGACCTGGCCCAGGGAAGGCAGGATACTGGTCAGGCCCCACCGGAGTCGGGCCAACCGGCGCCGACGGTGGAATCAACGGCGTCGCAGGCTCACCCGGGGCTTGAAGATCTTCCGGGGCCGGAGATGGAGCCGGAGACGGAACCGGAGCCGGAGATGGAACCGGCGTCAGAGTCCGGGCTGGAACTGGCGAAGCCGGAGACAAAGAGACCACCGGAGATGAAGGACCAGCAGGCGAAACCGGCACAGGAGAAGGAGAAATAGAGTCCCTTCGACGCCGAGCAGGTGACTTTGGCTTCGGCGCCGTGCTCTTATCTGAATGGTGCAGAGAGGAATGTCTTCTCTTTTTCTTGTGCTTCTTAGCTCGAGAAGCATGCCCCGAAGTCGACTTCGACGCCGACCTCGACTTCGATCGAGACCTCGATCTCGATCTCCTTCTCCCTCTCTTCTCCTTCTTCATTTTGGCAATAAAGAGCTTTGCCTCCCGTTCCTTCAGAGCCTTCGTGCTCATCTTACGGCAGCTGGTACAGCCATCCACGTCGTGGTCCTAGGATAAACACAACACACAGTCCTCATGTGGATCAGTGATGGACATATGCTTGCCACACTCCCGGCAAGGCTTAAATCCAGACTTCTTTGTCGACATCTTCAAAGAAGACAGGAAAAACAACAAAAATACACAAAGTATCAACGACGCTAACAACAGCGATTCCCGAAATCCGTTGGCTTCGACGGCGCGGAAAAAAGAGAACTGACGTCATCACGCCGACGAGGTCTTCTTATGGAGCCGGTGACGTCAGCGGAGTCGCGAGCGGAGCCGTGTCTCTGTGACGTCGTCGTCGACCCCATCGGCGTGGACTGCTACAAAAGTTTCCGAATGTTGCTGGCGCAGGGGATATTCACAAGGTGAGGAATCCACTGGCAGATGTATCCATCAGAAATAATGCTAAGTGCACCTAGCGTATTCTTAGACAGTCTTACAATGATCAGCGTCAGCGGACTGAGACCCTTTTGGCTCCATATGAGGCACCTCTCTGTGGGAGCTAACCTAAATCTGGGGTCCTAGCACAGGGGCTGATGCTGCTTGCCAGCGGAGACTCTTCAAGCGCACATGTGCAGACCAAGGTCTCCCATGCACAGTTACGGTGAGCCCTTTGACACATGTGGGGCACCTCACCTTCTTCAACTGAGGGCGCCTCACACTGATGGCACCACAAACACTGCCACGCCCCCAAGACACCACATCCTCTCCGGCTTCAACACTCTCCTCTCCCTCTTTCAGGAAGTTCCTGTACTCCAGCCGTCAGTATCTGCTGAACTGTGAAGCCTACCCTCTCTGTCCCTATCTTTAACCATCTCTGTTATTTCGATGGATTATGCAACCCCCCACCCCGTTCCTTCACCCGCTTCACTACCCAGGCATACCTATCCCTGCCCCTGACTTTCTATCACTCTCTCCACTCCCTTTACCTTCCTCCCTACTCCATCCCTCTGTCACCCAGTCACTCTACCTCAATTAAAATATAAATCAACCGCGGACATTTTATTGCTTTACCACACATTTTGCATGTATTCCGCATGGTTAATAAGGGAAGCTTTAGAACATAATTCCAATACATCATGAAGCCACCTAAACCACGCTTAGCCCATTGCGACTGCAAAAACCACTTCAATTTGCCCAGCTCCTTACCATTCCATTTGTGTGGCACGAGTGCTTTATGAGCAAGTATCTAGGTATGCAGTTCTTGTCGCCGCTTTACACAACCATGCTCACACAATTACAACAAGCATTTGCAATGCAATAGGTCTCGCATTTTAGCAAGTTTGAGCTATTGGCATTGTAAATGACAATGCATTTTATTTTTGTTTTGGTTTTTAAAACATAAATAAAAGGCATTGTAATTTATAATGCCAATAGCTTAAACTCACGTAAATGCGAGACCTATTGCATTGCAAATGCTTGTTTCTATTGCCTTCCATACCGTATTTCCCCCAACCCTTTCTGACACCTCTCTGCCCACTCACAGATCTCTGCATGCATTCACCACCTGTTTAGAGCAAATGGTGAATGTATGCATAAAAATCCCATGTAATTTACAATTCTGTGGGGTTTGATGACAGGAAAACTTGATCCCAGATGGCAATTCCTCATTCCATGAGCCTTTACTCATAATTGCACGTTACTGATGCAAAATTACCACATGGTAATGGTAAAATCTCCTGCTATTTTAAGGTTAACCCAATATTGTGAGATTTATAAACAGAGCCTTAACCTTTTTTTTATTTACTTACTACAGGTTTACAAAGTCTTGAGAGTTAAGCTCCACTTGTAAAAGAAGAGAATGACTGGACATACAATGCTCAGAGCATTTCTATCACATTGAGACCTTCATTATTAGAGGTGTGGGGGAGTGCATTGGTAAATCTGTAAAGAGACTAGCATTTCTGAGGTATGAGATTACAGCAGGAGTGCAAGAAATTTCCGGAAAAAAGGAATATCCTTTGGATCCTATAGCTGGATTTAATTCCCATGGATTTTGTCTCCTCTCTGGAATTATATAATTATGCACATTTTGACACGTTTTCACCACCTAAATATATGTGGGGAAAAATAGCAGTATGTTTTTAAAACACAATGGGCTCGGTTACGATGTCGAGCGGGCCGGCACCGACAGGCAGTAGGTGGGGATCTGCCCAACATCTAGGGCAGTGGTCCAACCTCCAGATTATGATGTCGGCAATTGGTGTGCAGCAGCCCGGGGGAAAGAGAGCCACCCTTCGCAGGCTCAAAGTACCCTTCGGGGTAGGGGTCGGAGCCTAATCCCTAGAATGGTGGGGGTGCCTATGGAGGCACCGCCGTAGGGATTAGAATGTCAGTTTCTGACATCCTTTTCATTGCGGTTTGACCACCATGAAAAGGCTGTCAGAAAGTGACTTTGGGGGCCCCTATCAGGAACCCTGTCTCCTGTAGGCCTCTGCGATGCGGCCTGTGGGGCACATGTGGTGTCCCCCAAACATCCATTCATCGTATGCCAGGCACCACATGGTGCCTGGTACACGCTGCATGGATGTTTAAATAATCCCTTTTTCTATTGCACCTTGCGCGGCGGCCCGTTTCCGGTGCCGCAGCATAAGCTGCAATAGAAAAAGGTATGTTTCCGACTGCCTACATGGTGGTCGCATCCTAATCTGGAGGGTGGGACCTCCGACTACTTGTCCAGCGGTCACACTCCCGCTGCAATGGCGGTTGGATGCTCGTCCGACCGCCATCCTAATATGGCACAATGTGTTAATCTGACACAGATGAAAATCCTTATTTCCACCATCCCTAATGAGGGTTTAAGTATGCAGAAATAACAGATATGGATTGATTGTTAAAAGAAATTCAATAATCTGCACCCACAAAATTGGGGATTTCGAACATTTTGGTACTCTCAAAGTTTTCTTGGCAACATCTCGAGAATATTTTTCCTGGCATTGTTTCTGATTTCCATTTTGGTATTCCAGAATATACACATATATTTTTGGATGCACAATTTCTGTGAAAATGCACTTGTTAGATTGTTTTCTTTTTATTTTTCCCTATGGAGAAACGTCTAACCCTAAACTATGACAACTTTAGAAATGTTTTTATTTAACCTTCCCAATATTAAAGGGATTTATTCTTGCCCTTGATAGGAGTAAACCCACCTTTCTCTGGGTGTCAAGGGGCTGGAAAAGAGTTTCTGAACACCCACAGTAATGTATGCTTGTGTATGTTCACAAACTTACCAGTCATCTTACCCTGAATCATTCACTCTTGGTCCACCGCCTAATATCTGTGTAAGTAAGTCCTTTTGTGAGTGCCAAACCTTGGCTATTAGAGCCTGTGCATGTACAGAGCCATGTAAATGTTTGTCACAGGAGAATTATGCAACAAACATGTAAACATATGTTAAAGTCTTTTCTTAATTCAAATAAATGTATTTTCTGTTGCAAACGAAGAAGCACTTCACCTCAGTATATCAGATTTTTCAGCTTCGTTGCGAGGCAAATATTAAAAGTGATTGTATTTATACATGAACTTAGACACATTCCTGCCTCCTCCCTGCCTGCCGACAATGCCATTAGTGAACTAAGGGCCCACTTTATATGTTGTCAGTAAGGATGCTCCCTGCAGTGGTGCTGGAGTATCTTTACTGCCAATATAATGGTCTGTCCGACAAATTTAAAAGTGGGGGGACCATGGTTTGGTGAGGGGAGAAACCAATCCGTCTCCACTGTGGCCATACTTCTCCAAAGGCCCAAAGGAGTAAGTTCTGTGAGAGAATTGGTTATATGTCCACCCATTCAATTTAGATGGGTGGAAGGATATCCGTTTTTATTGTCTGTCACATTAGGGGCAGTAAAAACATAAAACTTCCCCCCTCAACATTGGAGATGACTCCCATGGTGAGGGGTGCATTCTTTTTTATTTTCAAAAATGTATATTGTTTTTAAATTTAAAAAAGGATACCTCCATCATGTTGATGCAGCCATGTGTCCAGCTTAAAAACGCATTGACAGTAAATGCCATGACAGCAGTTCCTGATAATGCTTTAGTAACGACTGCCGGCTTGGCCGTAATTTCTAAATTTGATGGGCAGGGACTTCATCAGTGAATGGAGTACATTACTGCCTTGCCTTGATGGAGTAAACCCCATTCGCCAATATTTAAATGAGGCCACAAGGGCCCAATTTATATGTTAGCTGTAAGGATGCTCCATCGCAATGGTAGCAGAGTATCCTTACGGCCAACATAATGGCCTACCTGCCAAGTTTAAAAGTGGAAGAACCATTGTTCGGGGACGGTGAAGACTATCCCATTTCTGCCTTGCCAAACTTGTCCGATGACTCAAATGAGTAAGAACACTCAGAGAATTGGCTTTATGTCCTCACACTCAATTTAGTTGGTCGGATATAGCTGTTTCTTACTGCCTATCACCGCCATGAAAACCCTTTTGGTAAGGTGCAGTAAAAACATAAAAATGCCACCCTCCACTCCATGGGAAATGACTCCCATGGCAAGTGGGGCATTTGTTTTTTTCAAAAAAGAGAATCTTGCTTTGGGATTATCTTTTTGAAAATAAAACAAAATAAGTTTGATAGAAGGCTCCATCATGTTGATGGACCTGTGTTTCGAACTTAAAAAGTTATTGACAGATCCAAAATGATGGTGGTTCCTTCCAAAGCTTTAGAAGTGACTGCCAGCTTTGCAGTAATTTCTAAATTTGTCAGGCAGGGACTCCATCATGGAAAAATTATTTACACCGTAGCTTGAACCACACTGTGACTTAACATTGTGGTTTGAACCATGGATGCATTTTTACAATGCATTTCTTTACCCCATAAGTCGTTACAACAACTTGCCTTCAGGGATGCGTTGTTGGATTGATGTGATGTTGGACTTTAAGTCCAACACTTTTGCTATTGTTGCACTGACTGGAGTTGGAATAGCAAATTATACTATTCTAATTCCAACGCTTTTCCTAAGGCAAGTCGTTGTTACAACTTGTGTGGTAAAGGAACTCATAAAGACACATTCGTGGTTCTGACCATGTTGTAAAGGCATGCATAAAAAATACCTGTGTGATTCCAACATTCAACATACTAGTCTGTGGAGTCATTTATTGCAGTTCCCTGAGGTCTGTCAATATATAAATGAGATCCTAAGCTGTAAGTCAGTTGAATATGCGCCTAGATTCTCACAATACATGGAGGAGCATTATAGTCCATTAAATTAAATGCAAAAACAATGCATATCTCAGTTATTTGAAGATGATCTTCTATCTAATGATAAAGAAAAATGGGGTGTGGTGAAATAAAATATTTGCCCAGGATCCAGCAATTTTGTCAAGTGGAGAATCAGGGATTGGTGTCAAGATTCCTGGTTTATTTGTGCAATTCAGCCACCACTTGGGTATTTTTTCTCTCCTCTTAAGTATAAAAGGATAAAGCATGTCAAATAAAATAATTTTGAAACTCAGGACTCAATATATTAAGCTCTGAACAGCACACTTTCTCGGAGCTAATGTATTTCTCTCTTGATACTTGGTTCCACAGTCTTGTGACATTGATTCTCTTCACGACATCTGCTTAGTAAAGAAGCACATCTTTCATCATCTCCGCTTTCACAAATGCAAGGTAGCGGCTTTCTTGGGATGGAAGAAAATATATGTGACTCTAGTGAGACATAAGAAATAGGAGAACAAGGGGCATATTTACAAGCCCCTAGCACTACCGGAGCGTCACTTTTTTTGATGCTCCTGTGGCACTGTCTGCTGCCCATATGTACAGGCCATGCAAAGCCACTTTGCATGGCTTTACACGGCCTTGTAAATATGCCTCTCTTTCACCCAATATTCTGCTTCAAAGGGGCATGCCATGGTTGTTGCCGCATGGCTTTTGACACTGCCCCAGGTTTACAAGGAATGGTAAATTTGAGGCAGCCCCAAAAAATAAAGCCTTTCAAGGGGAGGCCTTAAAGTGGCACAGCGAAGAGAAATGCTTTTATTTCCCCTCATTTTTGCTCTTTCTATATTCGAAGCAATCTGCAGCACACATAGAAGGAGCAAAACACCATTAATGATTGTTTTTGTGCAGAAGGTGTCCCTCTCTGCAGAAACACAATCCTCCCTGCAACGAAGACACACTTGCACCACATTGTCGCACTGCTGCTCTTTTAGCACTGGAGCAGGGGAGAGCACAGGGGTGTGCCATATTCCTTGTAAATACGGTGCATCACTGCATTTTTTAATTGACGCAGCTCAGTGCAGCAAGATTACTTGCGGCACTGCGCCATTTCTTTGTAAATATACCCCTAAATTTACCTACTTAAAGTGTTCATCTGATAGTTCAAGCCCATTCTACCCCACTCCCATCTGCCCACCCCATCCCAATGTGCCCTACACCACACCACTCTATCCAAATCCACTCCAACTTACTCCACTCCAAACTAACCCAATCCTATCTATCTCACTCCCATCTACCCCACACCACTCCAGTCTACCCCACTTTGCTCTAATCTACCCTACTATAATCGACCCAATCTATCCCACTCCAAACTACCTCACTCCACTCTACTCCACTTCACCCTAATCTACCCGACTCCACTCCAATCCACTCCTCCCCTCTCCACTCCAAGCCAACCCACTCCACTGAATATATCCCACTCTATCCCAAATCTACTCCACTCCATCCCAATCTAGCCCACTCCCCAACTCCACTCTAACCCACTCCAATCTACCCCACTCCACTGAAATCTACCTGATTCCAAACTACCACACTCCACTTCAATCTGCCACAATATATCTACTCCAATCTACCACAAACTACCGTGATCTACCCCACTCCAGTCTATTCCGATCCACTCCACTCCGATGTACCCCACTCCACCCCAATCTACCCCAATTCAATCTTCCCCAATCTACCATGCTAATCTAACAAAATCCCCCACTTCAATCTACCTCACTCCACTCTCCCCAATTTACCCCACTCCAATCTACCCCACTCTACTCTACCCCAATATACCCCTCTCCTCTCCACTCGACCTTACCTACCCCATCCCACTCCACTTCACTCAATACTACCATATGCCACTCACATCTACCCCACCCCAGGCCAATCTAACCCAGTTCACTACAATCCACCCCGCTCCACTTCAATTTACCCTACTCCAATCCACCCCATCCAATCTGTCCCACTCCAATCTACTCCACTCCAATCAATCCCAATCTACCCCTCTCCACTGCACTTCAATCTACTCCACTCCAATCTACCCCATACCAATATACCCCACACCACTCTATACAACTCCACTCAAACCTACTCAACTCCAATCTACCCCAGTCCAACCTACCTCAATCCTATCTTTCTCACTCCAATTTACCCCACTCCACTTTCATCTACCCCATGTCACTCCAATATACCCTACCATAATACATTCAATCTATCCCAATCTAATCTACCCCTCTCCAACCTAACATACCCCGCTCCACTCCAATCTACCCCACTCCATTCCAATCTACCCCAATCCACTGCACATCTCTCTTCCCCAACCTACCCAACTCCACTCCAATCTACCCCAATTTATCCCACTCCAATCTACCCCACTCCAATATCCATCACTCTAGTCTACACCACTCCACTCCAACTACCCACTCCACTCCAGTCTACCCCATCCCACTACACCCCACCTCAATCTACCCCAATCAATCTACCCCACTCCCTCACTCAAGTCTACCTAAACCTACACCACTGTAATCTACTCCACTCTATTCCACTCCACCCACCTCACTCCAATCTACTTCACCCAATTCCAATCTACCCCACACCACTTCAATCTCCCCCACCCCCCACAATCTACCACACTCCACCCCAATATACGCCACTCACCCAATCTCCCCCACTCCGATCTACCCCACGCCAAACTACCCCATCCACTCTGCTCAACTCCATGCTGATCTTCCCTGTTCCATTCCAGTTTATCCCAATCCACTCTTCCCCAATCTACCCCACTCCAATCTACCCCAATATATTCCACTCCACCCTATCCCAATCTATCCAGAACTACCCTACGTCTATCTACCCCACTCTAATCTATCCCAACCACCTCCACTCCAATCTACTTCACTTCAATTTGCCGCACTCCACTCCAATCGACCCCACTCCACCCCAATCTAACTCAATTCACCTAATCAAGGCAGCCTTGCTAAGCCTGTAAGCAATGACCAATCAGGAAAGACGGCAGGAAGGCTGGATTTTGGCTTATAGAGAAGAACGTGTTGTAAATGAGTTTCTGTACAAGTAATGATAAATTCAACCGGAGCAATCTGTTTGATTTATCAATACCATTCTGTTTGGTCTTTGAATGATATTTTTCCGTTTGTTCCTAGCAATAGTTATGCAGCCATACCATATTGCCAGGTTAGCCTATGAGGTCAAGTATCTACAATGGGGAAAACAAAATATGCAATTCCTCACTCATCGGGATTTATAAAAACATCTTTTATAAGGACCCTGCTAATAATTAAGGACCCCACCCCTACCCTGGAACACCTAGGGGAGACCAGGGGGCTGCCTAATATGTAAAAATTATGTAGATTAATACTTTACAGTGCCCACAACACCAAAGTCGACTTTTGCAGGGTATTTACTACACTGGGGGAAGTGAACCCGGCATTTTTCTCTCATGAGGGTTTATAAAACATATTTTTAGGGACCTGCTTATAGTTACTCGACCCCCCTAACCTCTAGAACACCTAGGGGAGACCTTGGGGGTACCTGATATGTAACAATAGTGTTTACTATCACTTTTATAGTGCCCCTGCCACCAAAGTCGAGCTTGAAGTGCCTTTACTTTTTAAAAGCAGTGCTGCAACTCAGGGTTGCTTTTAAAACAGTCTCAGGCTCTTAGGAGTGCACGTATGCAAGTGCAAAAAAAAGGCTGCTGGCCTCTAAACTGCCAGGCGCTATTATATACTATGGAATTATAGGTCGTTTTAATCCCCTTGCCCTATTATCTATCAGGGACTAATAGGGTAGGTGATGCCAATTATAAGTGTACCTTAATGCATGTGTGTGTGTTTAACATAGCACTGGCCCTGGGTCTGACTAGCAGGGATCAGGGCACAGTCAGAGTTTCCTACCATTAGTACCAGTCAGCACACACAAATTGGTGGTGAACAGGCCAAAAGGGTGACTTTCTAACTCCACTTCACTCTGTACTACCACATGCCCCTCAAATCTACCCCACTCCAGTCCAATCTAACCCACTCCACCCCAATTCACCCCACTCTACCGTACCCCACTCCACCCCAAACTACCCTTCTCCAATCTACCCATCCAACATGCACCACTCTAATCTACCCAATTCCAATCAACCCTAATCTCCTCTATTCTGATCTACTCCAATCCACTCATCCCCATCCTAACCCAATCTACCCCACTCCAATCTACCCCACCCCAATCTACCCCACACCACTCTAGCCAACTCCCCTCCAAAGTACTTCTCTCCAATCAACCCCATTTCAAACTACCCCACTCCTATCTATTGCACTCCAATCTACCCCACTCTACTCCAATCTACCCATTTCTTTGTTTAAATCTACCCTACCAAAATTCATCCAGTCAATCCCACTCTAATCTATCCCACTCCACCAGAAGTCAACCTACCCCACTCCAAGCTACCATGTTAATCTACACAAATCCACATTCCAATCTACCCCACTCTAATTTACCCCAATCTACTCCAACCCAATCCACCTGACTCTATCCCAATCTACGCCGCTGTACCCCAGTCTACCCCAATTCAATCTACCCCACTCCAATCAACAACGCTGTTTCATCCAACTCCCTCACTCCAATTTACCCCACTACCTTCTACCCCACTCTACCCCCACTCCACTCTAAACCAATCTTTCCCGTTCTACTCTACCCCAATCTACCTCATTCCAAACTACCTCACCCTACCCCACACCACTAACTTTTAGCCAAGCTGAACAGCACGCATACTGGTGTACAACATGGCTAAACACCTTGCCAAAGCCTATAGCTCTCGCACAAGCGAGACCTATTGACTTTGCCAATGCTTGTTAACACATTTCAAATTGTGCTTTTCAAACTATGATGCAGATTTGCAACTATAACCTAACTGCAAACCAACCTATGTTATTATTCTAGAGGTTGACTTATCTTAGTGCAGTACTTAACTTGTAAAAAAAAAATTATTTTGGTTCTAAGTTTCTCTTCACGGCAAGCTGCTGAATACTTGATTCTACTTCATCACTCTTTTTTAACAACCCTCTCTTACTGTCTCTTTGACTCGCTTTTGCAGTTTCTTTTTATCTTTGCTATCACCAGCTGTCACTCTCTTTCGATCTTTTTTCTATCTATCAACTGCTCCTTCACTCTCCCTTTCTCTCTCTTGCTCTGGGCCAAAGTCTAAAGATGAGAAATACGTCCCAGTCCCCAAAAACGTGTGCCAGTGTCCACCACCTGTTACTACTGGCTCAAATTAAGCAGATGTTGAGTGACTTTTAAAGTGCTTTTACGGATCAACTGATTCATTTGTGATGGCCTGAAACAGTACAGTGGTAATTAAATGTGAATGAGGCGGTTATTTTTTCATCAGGGAGCTCTTTATTTTTCATTAGCGGTATAGGTTAAGAAGATTTGGTGTCATTTAATGAACAACAGGGTTACTGCGACCTGATCCATAATATTGGATGCTAAAACACCATGATGCAATTACATATGCATCAGGGGCTCTATCAGGAAAACGTGTTGTCTCAGCGCAGAGCTGATCACCAGTATTTCATTTGCAGTGTCTGAAGCACGTACATTTAACTGTGGATTTTTCCAAGTTAAGACATGCATTAAAAAAAGCACTGGTGGGTAAGTTGAGCAGTGATTGTCTCAATCTTTTTCGGAGTTTTGCTCTCTGCTTTTATGCATTAGCATTGAAAAATTCCTAGTTGCATAGTGAGAATGCAAAAAAAAAAACAGGCATGCAACTCTGCTTTGAGCTCTGCTCCTCATGAGACCGCCTTTGATGCTTTTTTTTGTCTCTTGGAGGTAGTTTTAATATTCAGCTCTGATAATGCTACAACGGAGGTAACATTTGTGGGTTTTAATACATATTTTTACATGTATGACACTCACTGTTAGCACTAAAACTGGTAGTATCAGCTAGTGCACAACAAGAGTAAGCACTATTTGAGTTCAATGCGAAAATGTGAGCTACGATACAAAAGGTGGCAAATACCATTTACACGCATTTGAAGGAACAATAGTGTAACAGGGCCTCTCGGTTTGGGCACTAGGCCTGATCGCACCATGCTGGATCAATGACACACACACACTCAGAGCTATAGTGTGAGCCAGAAGACCACGTGCGGTCTCTGCCCTTTTATTATATAGCCTCTCCTGGCCAGAGAATGTATTAGGTGCAGTTCTGGGTCGTCACCGTGGGGGAGGTGCCTGGTGGTTGTTACATCTCTCCCCAACTTGCCGTTGGACTTTGCTGTCATGCTTGGCATGCAAAGTCTCTGGGGTGGGAGTGGATTGGGCCTGAGGTTGTACCGCTAGTGAGGGGAGCAGTTGTTATTGTCCTCGGACTCCTGGCTGCCCTGGTGAGTGTTGACAACATTGTCTCTCGAGTCACTTGACACAGTGGAAGCGTTGTTTTCTGGGGCCCCCCAGAGCCTGACTGCCAATATGAGCTCTCTCACTCATTCTCTTGTTCCTCTGCTTCTGAAACAGGCTTTGTAAGGGAGTGGACTCTCCGGAACCATGGCACATTTCTGGTGATTGTTTCTTGGCCTTTTCGGGTAGTGATCATGATGCCGTCTGAGCTGAAGACTGTCCAGGTTCCGGGTTCAAATGGGGTTTGAAACTTCCACCCCGTTCTCCTGTCCTTTAACAATACTTTGTGTCCAGGTAATATTGCTTGGACTGTTGCATGCTGCCTCATGTTGGCATGTATATTGGTTTCAGTGCACCTGGCATGGGCATATGCTGGATCATATGGAGGTGGAGTCCACCCTGGGGAGACTGAGATTGTATCACGCTTGTGTCTGTTGTGCATTTGGGACCATGGGGACCGTTGCGTGGTGCAGTGAGGTGTCCCTCGGTATTCCCTTGGAAACCTGTGCATGCTCAGTTTTGGATTGGCACCTTCAGCAAAAGTGATTCTGAGGGTTTTGTTCAGGGTGCACTTGAAGTGCTCAACTTCGCAGTTGCCTTGTGGCCATTGAGGGGTAATTCCATGGTGTTTGATCCCCAAGTTGTCCAAAAGTTCTTTGAACTCCGACCCCTGGAAGGGCGGGCAATTGTCTGTTTTTATTTCATGTGGGAGGCCAAATAGCGCAAAAGTTCTTTCCAGCATCCGGGCTATGTTTGCGAAGGCTGTGGATTCTACCACCTCAAATATGGCAAACTTGGAGTAGCTGTCCACTATTACAGCGGTAATGCATCCATCTGGGAAGCTCCCAATATCTAGGCTCACCTGGGAGCATGGAGTGGTGCTCGGTTCCTCAGTGATGATGGGCGCTGGTGGTTCTTGGAGACTTGTGACCTGACATGGGGGACAGCACTTCACAGTTTTGTCAATGGCTGCCTCTAGCCTGGGAAATCAGGCCTTTTCTCTCATTCTGGACTTCATCGGAACTGTCCCTTGGCATCCTCCATGAGCTAAGGCAGTAAACTGTCTTGCATGTTTTGGGGTATGACAATGCGGGCCCCTCGCAGCACTAATCCTTCTGGGGTGGCGCTCAGTTCATCATGAACCCTCCACATTTTGATTTTCGGGGCCAAGCAAGTTGTGGCCTCTCTTAAGAAATTCTGCCACAACCCTCGATGGAGGGCATCCGTAACCTTCATTAGGACTGAGTCCAACTTCGTGGCATCGTTGATATCCTGGAGGGTGAGTGCTTGCAGGTATGCACCTTGTGCCACCATGCGTTTTGGTGGCTTCCAAGCTGTTGTGGTTGTCTTTGGAATGAGCTGGTGGGTGTCGGGAGAGGAAGTCAGCTAGATTCTTGGCCCCAGGTCGATAAGTTATTTCCATGTAGTGGTGTTGCAGTTGAATGGCCCAGTGCTCGATCTGTGGAGGAGGATGTGGAGCTGTGCCGAGAAAAAGAGGGACAAGAGACTGATGGTCTGTAATCACACAGAATTGCCTACCACTGAGGTATAGATGGAAGTGGCCTCACGTCCATTTGGTGGCCAATGCTTCTCTCTCTATTTGGGAGTGAAAGAGCCTAAACCTGCGCTTTCTTTACTAATTGAAACCCTGCCTTTGCTTCAGAAATAAAGAACTGCATTTAAAAGGTGACACACACATTTCTGTGCCACAGAGTGAAAACATGAGCTCTTGAAATTCACAGACTTCAGCCAGACACTTTAATTTATCAATTTATGTAACCCATGTGCAAGTAATTCATAGTTTGATTTAAATGTGTTTAGTTAAATGTTGTTCTCACTATGAAAATGTGACTCTAACTTGTGAAAACTGTTAAATGTGCATTAGTAGAAATAATTTGCATTTGAATTAGCACAACATTTTGTAATGTAGAAACAGGACCAGCTCATTATTTAGCTTGGTCTGTTAGTTTCTGTCGACCTTAAAGATAAGCAAAGGAATGTTTTTCTCTCCGTGCGAAGAGAACAGTGGCATGATTTGCAGCTGTGACCTCGGTCTGAGCCTTATCTCTCTAGTTGCTGGAAATATTGAACAAAGCCTCATTTAATTCTTTGCTTTACTGAGAACAGAAAATCACGTATTTTAAAAGTGCATTACCAAGTTTAATGTTTCTTGCTTAGTTTAAAAAGGTTATTTTGCAGTTCATGTTATGTGTGTAGTTAGAAATAAAATGTCTCTTTTAAAAGGAAGGTTAGGAGATGAAATTGTATTAAATTAGTGCAGAATGTACCGTGGGAAGGATCTTTGCCTGTCTGAGAGATGACGTATGAAATCTGCAGATGGGTGGAGGCATCCTTTTGGAGAATGCTGGATTACAGTTGGAGGAAGAGAAAGTCACGTCACATGATTTGTAACATTATTATTTGATAAACGCGTTCCTAGTTAGGAGTTTCAGAGGGAGTTCGAGAGAGCAGAGGGGGAGAGCAGAGGAGAGAGAAGAGAGGAGGAGAGAGGAGGCTTTTTAGAATGCAGGCAGGAAGACTTTCAGAGCCCTTTGAGAGAGACAGACAGACAGAGATTTAGAGATGCAAAGCTGCAGAAGAGTTTCAGACTCCGACGCAGAAATGAAGGAGAGGGCAGAAGTGATTTACAGATGCAGTGAAGGAGAGGGCAGACCTTTGATGGAGAGCAGAACGTAGGCAGATTAGATGTAGGTTTAGTTTCATTCTGATTTTTGCTTTGACTAATTGGCTTTGCTAAGGCTTACTTGCTCTATTCTTTGTTTCCCTTCATGGGAGATTCTGCAATTATTAATTATTGATTGGCTTATGCTAACTCACTCTTGTTTCTGGAACTTTTCAGAAGTTCTGACTGACATCTTTTGAGCCCCATTGTCTTAGAATATGGATTATTTCCTTTATGGAACGCGCTGTTTGCAAATTATGATGCTTTGTGCTAACCTAATTTTTCTGTTAGCAATTCTGTAACCTGATTGATACCTGACTACTGAATGAAGAGTCAGAGATTCTTAAATTTTGATTGGAAAATAAATCCCTTTAAAACTGCTCATAACTCTCATTATTGGCTAAAATGTTTATTTGCATTTTATGAATTGCTCATGTTTATGTAGAAGCTCCCTGGTCATAAACGGTGGCAAAGATCCATTGACCTTTAGCGGCAATCAGGGTAACGGTAATCAGAAAAAATGGTGTCACATTTCCTAGATTTTCCAAAGCGAGATTACCGTGGGATTACCGCTGCAACAGGATGGTAGCAGAGTTAAGGTTAAACATCTTGGCCAGAAGGAGCAGAATTTAGGTTAATGCCCTGGAAGGAGCTACAAAAAAATTGCCCCAGTTAGAATAAGGTCCAAGCCCCAAAAAGTCCTGATTCCTGATTCCAATGCCCAGAACTTGAAGATTGGCAAAGCGGTATTAGAAGGCGGTCCAAGAAGGCGGTTACTGAAGAAGGTGTGAGTATTAATAGGGAGCAGCGCATTTGTGGTAATTTCTGATTGCGGTAAATTTTGATTGCGGTAATTGCATATTGAGGTAATTGCGTTTGATTAGATCATGGTATGTGGTAATGGCATATGCGGTAATTGAATTGGATTAGATTGTGGTACGCGGTAATTTCAGTTGTGGTAATTCCAGTTGCGGTAATGACGGTTGTGGTAATTGCATGGAGTGTGTTAGATTGCGGTGTTATTTTGTTGGTGTGATGTCTTGCGGAGTTGGAGTGAATGTTGAGTGATTGTGAGATCAGGCTGTGAGCGCGCGCAGCCCGGGAAAGTCTTAGGCTCGACGAGTAGCTTAAGCGATTGGGTGTAGAAGACACCCGCGGTAGATTTTGTTAACCACCGAAAGGGGATCGTGAGACGTCATCGATTACCCAGACCAAGATAGGGGGAGTGAATGTGTGAGTGCGTGAGTAATCGATGCTGGTCGTGGGTTGTTGTACGTGGAATTTGAGTATTTGTAACCTATCAGAGGTGATTGTCTGGCCGGACGTGGACAGACAGTTGCCAACCGAGGTCGACAATTTCGAGAGACTGTGGATGGACAGTCAGAGAAGTAACTCGTTTGGGACAAACGGTTATTGCAGCATATGAAAGGGACATGTGAGTGAGTATGAGAGGGTGAACCGCTGCGAGCGGGGGAATAGTGACATCAGAGTGTGCCGCTATAGGTTCGTTGTGTGATTACCGTATCGAGATTGGTTGAAAATCTTCCAAAATTCAAACTGCAACAGGATTGGAGGGAAAAATTTGACGTTTGCGGAATTGAATAAAAATATTGGATTGAATTATTGCACAAATTAAATTGTTTAAAGGTTTTAAGACACTTTTGAGAGGTAAATCGACAAATTAGATTTGGGTCGGTGACGAGACCCCACCTGATGGAACGCCTGCATATTTTATGTTAACGAATTTGGGATTGTTTTCATGTTTGTGGATTCGCCAATGGTGCAAGGTTATTGAGAAAGAGGGTCCTTTGAGTTTTCCAAAATATGGTACCTTTGAACTGCAAATTATTGACAGATTAAGAGAAATGTTATCTGAAATAAAGTCACCATCTAGAGCCGCACAATTTGAAGCCTTAAGCTTGATTTAGGGGATGGAATTTTGGATGCATTATTAACTGAGTGTCCTCCACCTAATGTGGTCCCCAGTACAAATTATGATAGTAGTGTACCAGCAAGTACAACAGTGGCTACTGCTTCTGTTGAACCAAAGAAAATGCAGATTGAGTTAACTCTAAAGACGTTCCAGATTGCCCCACCACCTGTTGATTCGATACCGATAGTGATACCTCCAGGCGTTAATGCTCCAATTGTGACTGATTTGGTACAAAAATTACAAACTGTAGCTGCACAAACAATGTGTAGACAAATTTTGACTGTCCAAATTATTATGGTCCCAACTCAAGAAGCTCAAAGAACTGTAGATGCAGTAATTACATCAGGGTTTATCTCGACATCTCAGAATTCACAGATTACAGAACAGAAACTGCCCCAGACAGTTCAAGCATTAAAAGATAGAGAAAATATTGTCTTTACAACACCAATAGCAAAGGGAGAAACAAAGTTAATTGAAGATGGGATTTTTCGACCATGGTTTGAGGGAGCAGCAGGGATTGAAAGGACAAAGAACATGGCAGAACAAATTGACCCAGAACCTGAAAAAGAGAGACCACACAATGTTTCAAATATAAAAATTGAACTTGAAGAAATTCTCAGGGAAGGTTTAGATCTTGGGAATGTGAACCAGTATCAGGAAAAAGACTTCATTTACCTGAGTAAGGAAATTACAAAATGTGCAGAAACTATACGTGACAGACTGACTGATTTGGCCCGAAAAGATGAAATTGAAGTTTCAGGAAGTTTTCAATTTTAGAAAAGCTTCAGGGTACAGGTGGATGATGTAGCAATTGAGACAACACGTTCTTCACAAATTCGATTACACATTGCAGAATGGGTGAAATACATTTGTGAATGAAAGGGTTTTGAGAAATTAGGAGACAAGTGGGCAAGGAAACATGAAAAGAAAAAGAAACCGCCAGACCTAGCAAGGAAATGGGAGAAGAAAAAGAAACCACCCGACCTAGTTGAGGAAAACAATGAACAGGGTGAGGGAGAAACTTCAGCTCATCCACTGAGAGAAATAGTGGGAGAAGTGCATGTTCACGTACCATGGGACAAAGGTGAACTTGCATCATTTTTGAACAAATTTCCAAAATTGAGAGACAAACCTGTGCGTACCACACAAGTTGATGGATTTCTTAAAATCTCAAATGGATTGTGGATTGATTTCAAAATGTTCTTTGACACTGCAGAGCTAATTGAATTGTGGTCTGAATGTAAAGCGGTTGTACAAGGGCCAAGTGAGGAGACAATGAGAGGGTCTTGCACTAATGCACCATCTTCTGTTATGGAGAAAAATGAAGCAGTGGTTACTTTTCTGAAGGGCCTAGTGACACAAAAAGATCTTAATTGGGTAAAAATCAAGAGAACCTCACAAGAGCTAAAATATTTGGTTAATGATTTGTGTGAAAGAGTATGTCAGGATTTTCAACAGCACAGCAAGAGAGAGTGTACTGATGTTAGTGACATAAGATTTTTTGTGTCTCAATTTGTTATTGGATTAATGATCTTTGCTCAGATCAGTGTGTGCATTCAGCAAAGTGTGGTTGGTTGGCAAAAAAAGTTGATAGATTGGATTGCGAAGGTTGAAGGTGAGATACAAGATGTGGTTCCACAAGCAGGAGTACAAGGTCCTGAAGGAGGAATTGGTGTTTTACAGGACAGAGATAGAGGAGTTTTGGTTGGTCCAAATTCGAGTATGGATGTCGCGATGTTGAAGAAAGTGACCTTTTGCCATCTTTGTAACAGATGTGAGCATTGGAAGAGGAAGTGTAGACTTAAACCTGATGCAGTAAATGGAAATGCACAAATAGAGGGAGAAATGCAGATGCCAGTTCAGCAAGAGCAAATGTCAATTCAGAAACAGGTACCAATGAGACAAGTTCTACAAGCCCAGATGGTCCCACAAACTATGGGAAACCCTCAGATTAACTTAAATCAGTTGTGCAAAGCAAATTTGAATTCTTTTCAGAATAAAAATCAGAACACGTTTCAACAGTCGGCTGTATTTGAAATCGACAATTTTGGCCCCAACATTTCTGACATCATTAGATCTATTGTGAGAACAGTGGAAGGTTCAAACCTACCTTATTTCGGGAAAAAGCGCGAAGTTGTAGGAGTTTTAAACAAAAAAATTACAAACCCAATTTTAGAAGAATTTGCACCACAAATAGACCCATTTGAGGAAAGTTACCAATTTATTGTTTGTGACTCAGGCCTGACAGGAAAAAAATTGTTTTGTAGGTTAAACTGCACAATTTACTGTACACCGGAAGATATTGAAAATCAGACTCCTGATGAGGATGTACAGTTTAGAGAGGCTCAACAAGAGACAGTTGAAGGATTGGTTTCAGAAATGACGGTTGAAAAATTACCCTCTGATTTGGAAGAAACAGGGAACCCAATAATATGGGAGTTCACAACGAAAGATGTCGAATTAATAAAAAGTGTAGAACCAGTCTTAGAATCAGATGTCATGTATACAGCAACAGCATCATACAATTCGACACAAGAGACAGCTGCAGGAATTTCACCCGTAACTGAAGATAAACTGAGCGAGGGACTTTTGCAGGAATTGATTGGAAGTTCATGTAACTCTCTGATCACGGGTTTACAGAAACCCAATGAGAAGTATAGATTAGTGCAGAAGATTAGCAGCATAGTTGGTCTGTGTTGTCCTGTGGAACCGAATCCAGCCAATATACCTTTTCAAATTGCATGTACTGAAGAATGGCTTACCGTTATTGATATCTGTCAGGTTTATAATGAGGATAGTCAGGAGTACTGCCAGAAAGGAGATCGATATCTGGGACACATAAATGAAAAAGGAGCTAGAAAGGTGTCACCAGAGAGAGTGGAACCAAATCACCAGATGACTCCACCTCGAATTCAGAAAGAAGTCAGAATGCTGTTGGGAATGGTTGGCTACTGTAGACAATCAACACCAAACCTTTCCCTAGTGGCTAAGCCTTTACTGAGGCTGACACACAAGGATGTGTCTGATCCGCTTCCATTGGACAACGATTGCACGAAAGCATGCCTAGAGTCGAAAGAGAAAATGTGTCGTGCCCCGGCACTAGGGATGCAAGTTTATTTAAAAGAATATACACCAATTTGCAGTGAGAGGGAGGGCTGCGCTCTCTCAGTGCTTGTTCAAAAACATGATGATGTTCAAAAGTCTGTGACGTTTTTCTCAGTGACCTTTGACCCCATCGTCACAGAAATGTCCAGCTGCCTTAACTTAATAGCTGTGGTTGATGTCAGTCACAAAAAGAGTGAGAAATTAATGATGGAATGTCCAATAACTGAAATGGGTTATCGTTTTGTGGAATTGTAACTGAAAAATCTTGAGATTGAAACATGTCGAAATTCAAATGTATTGAGTCGACTGCTAGTAAATGAAAATGTTTGTGATGACGCTGAACATGAATGCCTAGGTATCATGGATCAATGCATGAAGCCAAGGTTAGGCGTTAATGATGGACCCCTGATTGAGCCCGATCATGTCTATTTTGTAAATGGCCAATGTTTACAAGAATTTACCTCAGCACAAGATACAAAATTGAATGTCCTTACCATAGAATGCAGTCTAACTGCTCAAATGAGAATAACAATTGTCATGGGAAAGATAGATGTAAATTTGGTTACCCAATATAGTGTCCTGCTAACTTACACATTTAAGGGAAATTTCACATGTGAATCTGAAAAGGACACTGTCTATCCAATGTTGATGTCAAGATCGAACACTTGTGAAGAGTTGCAGGTTGTACAAGAAACTGTTTCAGAGGAAGAACAACAAGGATGGATCAGAACAGATTTTGAGAAAAAAGCAAATGATATCCAAGTATCAGCTGATGGGAGATAAATGTTGTCAGATAGTTTGTCGTTGCCAATGGCACGATACATGCATGGACATACACACTTAGAGAGGGATTCAATGAAATGTCTCTTTAGAAAATATAGATACCAGCAAATGTATAGGAAGCTCTCAGAAGAAGAGTGTCATCGAGATGTGACATGTCAACCAATGAATGCAGGGAAAAGAACACACGCTACATTGAGTCACATAGGAAGGTCAGAAGCTCCCCTCAAAAGAATGCAAAAGGACATTGTCATCAAAATGCCTGATTCCTACACAACCAGAAGAGATGACAACAACATGGTAGCAAACGTGTTATTGCAAAAATCGATCCCCAGGTATAGATTGCCAGTTTCTCTGAAATCAGATCAAAAGACCCACTTTATCAATGAGGTCCAGAAAATGATATGTGCAGAACACACCCCGCCCCTTTCCGAGTGAATTCTGGCCACCTGAGACTAGGGATAAACCTCTGCCAGTCTCCTCGGTCCGCAACCTGGGAGCCATGCTCAATAACAAGCTGAGTACGGAAACCCAGGTAGCAAAAACAGTGGGGATCTGCACAGCCCTGCTACGCTCCCTGCGTAAAATCATGCCACTCCTCCCAGCACAAGCCCGGGCGTCGATAGTCAGATGCACAATACTCAGTCGCATTGACTATTGTAACTCCCTGCTCCTTGAATCTCCAGTCACGCTGATGGACCAACTTCAAAGAATTCAATCTGCCGCCGCCAAGCTGGCTCTTGGCTGGACGAGAAGGTCCTCGGCCACAGCAGCCCTGGCCGAGCTACATTGGCTACCCTTAAAGCAGCGTGTGGCATTCAAGTAACCCCGGCATCGTCTTTAAGGCTCTGCATGGACTCGGGCCCAGACCCCTGCAAGCTTTGTTCCTGTGGTATACTCCCACCAGAGACTTACGATCATCTTCAGCCCGTCTGGTAAAGGTGCCCAGATTCAACAAAGCCAGAACCGGGGGCAGATCCTTCAGGGTCGCAGCGGCCAAGTTATGGAACAGTCTGCCTATTGACATACGCCAGATCTCACAACTTCTTCAATTTAGGAAGCGCATCAAGACCTGGCTATTCCCCTAAATTCTGCCCACCTGCTAACTACTCCGGTCTATCCTTCAGCAGATTATTCTCCAGCGCCAGGAAGCCTGCAAGGTATCAGTCGCGCTCTATAAATACTTAAAATAAATAAATAAATAAATAACTACAGACTGAACAAGTATTGCACTGTAGCTATCGACCTGAAGTTTCTAGGAAAATCGAGCAACAGAAAGACATCATAGAGTCTCGCTTTGCAAAAGTCTGTGTCTCAACATCACTGGAGTGGCTTAATGATGTACCAGTAAAAGCACTTGTGACAAATGCAGATGAGAAGATGAGCCATTGCTGTGAACGATTGGCTGATGTGGCGCATACAGTTTCTCACCAAGTTGCAGTGGCTATACGAGATCTGCATAGTGAACGGTGCGACAACCTCGATCTGAGAGATGATGACATTCGTAAGACTTGGTTGAAACCAAAATGGAAAAGACTGTTCCACATGATCCTGGTCACAATGATTGCTGTGAAGAGTGATGGCCTTCCGAACTGGTGCATGTCTTCCATGCTCGTAGGGTCCTGTGTCCCCTTGATGAAACAGCTCCTCTTCCAGAAGAGATGCCAGCGGTGGTTGAAAGGCCACGGAAGAGGGTCAGTCAAGCTGTAGGGGAACACACTGAGTCTGAAGCAGCACTAAAGCAAACTGAGGTGGGACTCGAAAAGCAAGAACTGGAAAATGGCTCGGATGAAATGGGTGTCGAAGTGGTGAAAGAACCAGGTCCAGCCTCTGATGAAAGAACTAGTGCAGTGGGCCCACGAGTGGGAGTGGAAGAAAGCTGGCTATAGGGGTACACAAAAAGTCTGCAGTTGTCCCCTGGAAAACCATTTGCACTCATAGCTGAAACGTCTGAATCAGAACAAAGTAAAGGCGATGGTGGAAGGCTTGGACTGAGAAAGTCCAAAAGATCAATGGTACTCTGTCGGAGATATCCAGCACCTGAATGGTCATGTTGCATGGACAAAACACTGAACGTCAGAATGGATGAACTGCGTGATGCAGGATTTGAACTCTATAAGCCACCCTGATTTCAAGCTTGAGACAAAAAGAGAACTGAGCAAAGCTGAAACAATGACTGAGAACTGTCAAAAGCTGAAAAGAAAACATGTATTGCTCAATGAAAAGAAAAAAAAAAAGAAAGAGAAAAAAAAAAAAGAACTGTTCTGTGAAAACTAACCGTTCTAAGAAGCTACTTACAGAACTCTGCACTGAACCTTTGAACCTGGCTATATATGATCTGATTGATCTCACGTGTGAAATGAACTTGGTGTGATGATTACAAATCCTCAGAGGTGTGATGATTTAAATCATCAGAGGGAGGATTGAAAGAGCCTAAACCTGCGCTTTCTTTACTAATGGAAACCCTGCCTTTGCTACAGAAATAAAGAACTGCATTTAAAAGGTGACACACACATTTCTGTGCCACAGAGTGAAAACATGAGCTCTTGAAATTCACAGACTTCAGCCAGACACTTTAATTTAGCAATTTATGTAACCCATGTGCAAGTAATTCATAGTTTGATTTAAATGTGTTTAGTTAAATATTGTTCTCACTATGAAAATGTGACTCTAACTTGTGAAAACTGTTAAATGAGCATTAGTAGAAATAATTTGCATTTGAATTAGCACAACATTTTGTAATGTAGAAACAGAACCAGCTCGTGATTTAGCTTGGTCTGTTAGTTTCTGTCGACCTTAAAGATAAGCAAAGGAATGTTTTTCTCTCCGTGCGAAGAGAACAGTGGCATGATTTGCAGCTGTGACCTCGGTCTGAGCCTTATCTCTCTAGTTGCTGGAAATGTTGAACAAAGCCTCATTTAATTCTTTGCTTTAGTGAGAACAGAAAATCACGTATTATAAAAGTGCATTACCAAGTTTAATGTTTCTTGCTTAGTTTAAAAAGGTTATTTTGCAGTTCATGTTATGTGTGTAGTTAGAAATAAAATGTCTCTTTTAAAAGGAAGGTTAGGAGATGAAATTGTATTAAATAAGATGCAGAATGTACCGTGGGAAGGATCTTTGCCTGTCTGAGAGATGACGTATGAAATCTGTAGATGGGTGGAGGCATCCTTTTGGAGAATGCTGGATTACATTTGGAGGAAGAGAAAGTCACGTCACATGCTTTGTATCATTATTATTTGATAAACGCGTTCCTAGTTAGGAGTTTCAGAGGGAGTTCGAGAGAGCAGAGGGGGAGAGCAGAGGAGAGAGAAGAGAGGAGGAGAGAGGACGCTTTTTAGAATGCAGGCAGGAAGACTTTCAGAGCCCTTTGAGAGAGACAGACAGACAGAGATTTAGAGACGCAAAGCTGCAGAAGAGTTTCAGACTCCGACGCAGAAATGAAGGAGAGGGCAGAAGTGATTTACAGATGCAGTGAAGGAGAGGGCAGACCTTTGATGGAGAGCAGAACGCAGGCAGATTAGATGTAGGTTTAGTTTCATTCTGATTTTTGCTTTGACTAATTGGCTTTGCCAAGGCTTATTTGCTCTATTCTTTGTTTCCCTTCATGGGAGATTAGATTCTGCAATTATTAATTATTGATTGGTTTATGCTAACTCAGTCTTGTTTCTGGAACTTTTCAGAAGTTCTGACTGACATCTTTTGAGCCCCATTGTCTTTGAATAGGGATTATTTCCTTTATGGAACGCGCTGTTTGCAAATTATGCTTTGTGCTAACCTAATTTTTCTGTTAGCAATTCTGTAACCTGATTGATACCTGACTACTGAATGAAGAGTCAGAGATTCTTAAATTTTGATTGGAAAATAAATCCCTTTAAAACTGCTCATAACTCTCATTATTGGCTAAAATGTTTATTTGCATTTTATGAATTGCTCATGTTTATGTAGAAGCTCCCTGGTCATAAACGGTGGCAAAGATCCATTGACCTTTAGCGGCAATCAGGGTAACGGTAATCAGAAAAAATGGTGTCACATTTCCTAGATTTTCCAAAGCGAGATTACCGTGGGATTACCACTGCAACAGGAGTATTGGGTCTCTGTTGGCATGAGGGCTTTGCTAGCGAATGCAAGGGGTGCCCATTTTCCTGGATTCACTTATTGTGTGAGGATGGCATTAACCAGGAGTACAGTCTCTCTCTTGGGATTGAAATAGGCCATTGTCGTTTTGCTAAGCAAGGCTTCTTTCACGTTTTGTAAAGCCTTCTCCTCTTTCTGGCCCCACTGGTAGGGAGCATCCGCTTTCATCAGGGAGCGTAGAGGCTCAGTAATAGTTGCTAGATTTGGGCTGCATTGCCCATAATAGGTGGCATGCAGATGAAGCTTCGAACTTCAGATACTGTTGTTGGTGCCGGCACTTGATTGAAGGCATGCAATTTGCGTGAATCAATCTGGATTCCGACTTGGTTGAAGACATAGCCAAAGAACTTGATAGAATTTTGAAAGAAGGACCACTTCTCTTGCTGGAGGTTGGCACCGTGCTCTAACAACCTCTTCAGCGCTACTCAGAGGTGTCTATGGTGCTCCTCTGTGGTTGCAGAGTGGATCAGGATGTCATCACACACATTCATGAACTCTTACAGCCAGATGGTGTCTCTTGGATGGTATCATGGAAGACTTCTACTGTGGACGAGATCCCGAAATTCAGCCTGTTATATCTGCGCATCCCCTGATGTGTTGAGAATGTGACGATGTAGCAACTCTCCTCCGCTAGCAGCAGTTGGTGGTATCCTGTGTTGAGATCTAGCTTAAAGAACCACCTTGACTTATTCAGGTCAGCAATGATGTCATCCATTGTCGGAGCGATATGTCGTTCCCACTGTATGGCTTGGTTGGGAAGTTACATATCAATGCAGAGCCTTATCTTACTGGGCTGCTTAGGTTTTTTAGCGATGACCACCCGCGGAGTTGGACCAGATACTTTCTCCATCACCCCTAGGCTTTCCAGTTTGCTTAGCTCTTGCTCCACCAGTAGTCTCATATGGAAAGGCACAGCTCTGTGGTGAAGAGTGACTGGCTTCACTGTTTTGTTGATGTGGAGCTTCACTGGTTGGGGCCTTCAAGCAGCCAACCACTGGAAGAATTTGGAGAACTGACTTATGAGTTTGTCTACTTGGAATGTTTTCACATTCCTCACGAAAGATACTAATCCAAGGTCTTTCACAGTGAAGCTGCCTATGAGGGTGTTGGCCTCTTTGTCAACAACATGGACAGCTGCTGTGACTTCACAGTCTTCAGCTCTTATATGTACTGTCATTTTTCCTATTAGCCAGAGTGGCGCTTAACTTCCATACATGAATATTTTGGTATTGGTACTGACTAATGGCGGCCTTGGTTGCAGGTGCTGATATTGTTGGATTCCCATTATATTTCCTGAAGCACATGTGTCAATGGAGGGTTTGAAGCTGGACCCTACAACATCAACCAGGCAGGTCGGTTGGGGGCCGTCGGTGTCGTTTGAGTTTATTTGTGAAGGATATAAGGAATACCTTTTCCTCGTCATCAGGTGAGGAGTTCCTAAGCTTGTGTGAAGGTACCTAGGTGGCCCCTAAGGATGTATGGTCATCCATGGACAGCTGTCGGACTGAGTTGGGCTGTGTATCGCCTTTTAAGATCAATTTTACAGACGGAGGCAAAATGTTTTAATTTACCACATTTAGATCATGTGCGACCTTGGGAGGGGAATTTGTCCAGTGGATGCTCCCTGCGCCCACAGTGTTCATAGCTCTATCCCAACTCGTTGCCTTTCTGCCAGTGTGCACATCGTCAGCGTGTTGCACTTTCATCGTGGGCATGCATTCTGGCTGTTGCATGATTGTGATATTCATTCCAGCAGCTGTTGCATAATTGCGAGATCCATTTCAGCAGCTCTTGCCTCAGACAGGTCATGAGACTTGGCCAGAATCAGAATATCATCAAGGCTTATGTTCAGTTGCTTCAGGATAAGTGTGAGAGGGAGGGGCGAAAGGAAAAACGAGGAGGCCGAATTGGAGGATCAATTGTGACTGGGTCTTATTCAAAGCAAAAACGTTCCGTAAAACAAGTCAAGAATGGTATGAGGTCTTCATTAACTTCTTCCTGGCTGGTAGCGGCTCGTGACGCAGTTGGACTTCCCCCAGGTAACCTCGGAAGTGAAAAGGAGAGAAGGCAATCAGTTTCTCAGTCCTGGCGTTTCCGCTAATAACCCTTCACCAGTGTCTAGATGCACCCGTTGTGTTGTACAACCAGGAGGAAAAAGTGGCCTGTCGTAGGTTGAGGTTTAGGATGGGAAAAAGAACGGGGAAGCTCGTGACGAAAGCGGTGATTCGTCAGAACACTGGGTACATGGGAATACAGAGGGATAGAATTGTAATTACCCTCAGTGGGAAAAAGAAATGTGGCAAGTATAGAGGAGTAAAGACAAAACCAATGTGCTCATGACAACACGACCTGGGTCCATGAAGGGTATACGAGTAACGAGACAAATGGTATCACGAGAAGACTCTATACAATTGCAGTGCCCCGTAGTTGTCCGCTAGACCCCACTCATTCCCTCCCCCTCCCATATCACGTACCGTCCTAGCCGCAACTCTCCGGAGTTGCAGCGGCTCGTCAGCGTTCTCCGGGGGTGTCCACCACTCTTCGGACCAGGTCTCTGCTTCTCCCGGTCCAGGTGTGACTTCAGGGCCGGTGGCTGGATTTGGTTCCTCGTTTCCTCCGCTGTCGGTTGGGTATTCCTACTCTCCGCTGTTCTCTTCCTCGCGTCGTTGCTGTTCTCTCCGCTCCGTCGGTTCCAAAACACCTTGCTGATATTCCAGGTTCCCTTCATACGCCACTGGTCCCGCCTCCCGTGCATTCCATTGGCTCCTGTTCACTCCGGGCGGGGCTCCTCGCTGTACATAAGAGGCAGTGGAAGAGATTAACTCTTTCTCTCCCTGCCTTCGCGTATTGTTGTTGTTCTGCTCCATAACGGATGGCAGGAAGGGTATATCGGTTATGGAGGCAACCTCCTCACAATAAGCCCTCTTAGACCTTTGCTTCTGCAGCCCTGGATTATTTGAGCCCACACCTCTTTGGGTTGATCATCAGCTGTACAAATACTGGCGAGCTCACGCAGCTATGTGTAGAAAGTGTCTATTGACTCACCTTCCCTCTGACGAGCTTGGAGGAGCTTGAAAAGGTCAAAGTGTGGGTTTAATTGCAGGTCAAAATGCGCATTGAGTGCTTTTACTGCCGCCTCATTGTCAGTTGCAGCACCTGTGTTAGGGAGGTGCTCAAATAATTTGCAGATCTCTTCACTTGCATATTGAAGTAGGAGAGAATGATTTATGGCCCCATTGGACTCACGGGTAGCTATGAAGTAGTTTTCTAGCCTTCTAAGAAATATCTTCCAATGCGGGGAGGCTGTAGCTGGGTCCACTAGCTTACTGAAAGGTGGCAGAGCGTCAACTATGGCATTTGGTGCGGCAGGCAGGTCTTGTAACACCCTTGGCTGAGTTACTAGATTAGTGTCATTTGGAGGTGACATGGTATGGTCCCCTGGCATGTCCTTTCATTCTCTTTTACTTTGTTTTGTTTTTATTCTTTATGATCCCCTTATCACATGTTGCGTCCCTTATTGTAACTGGTTCTTTTTTTTTTTTCAAAGGGTGCTGGTGTTTCACAGTGCCAGATTTCTGCATGTTCCTCTGATAGGTGCCCTGGGGATACAGTGCATCAGCGGTCGGGCGTAACTATGCAGAGGGAGTGGTCAGGCCCTCTCAACAGGGATTCCACAGCTCACAGAACCATGAAAAGGAGAGGGCCTCTGAGCCCTCCATGCAGCAGAGCTGGGCAGCTGCAAAGCTTGTGCTCTGTTGAGCGGCATGTGATGTGGGTGAAAAGTGAGGACGCCGGGAGCAGAGGTTTGCACTGCCAGCCTCAGGGCAGAAGCATCGCTGAGTGTTGACGATGGTCAGGCGGGCAGTTCTCGTCTCTGAAAGCAGGCAGGTACTTGGTTGGTGGCCTCGGACAATGGGCGCTGGATAATGTCGTCTCACCTATGTGTGTTCTGCACAATGCTGACATAAGTTGACTAGCCTGGAGTCGATGCAGGCCTTGCAGACTCTACCGCTGAACAGGTCAATGGTGGGTAGAGGGAGGCAGCATTGTAGAGCCCATGGAGTCGCTGTAGTGACAGTAGTGTGGCCTTGTTGCAGGCGGGGTGGGACAGTGAGCTAAAGAACGATGATGGATTCAACCCAGATCTGTGACTGGGGGTGAGTGTCTGAAAAGTCTCAGCGCTCCGTCCATCATCTCCTTGTGTTTGCTTTGTTCACCCTAAGTTGGCAGGGTATGCCCAGACGTGGGTCCCTTGCTCACTTTGGTACTGGATTCAAGCTAGCCTGGCTGAGGACGGCTGTTAGCCTGAAACCAGTCCCAGGAAGCCAGTTTCTGGTCCAGGGAAGACATGGTTTGGCAGTTCGGGCTGGACTGTTCCCATGAGGCACAGGGTCAAGACTGATTTGCATATAGCTGTGTCTGAACTGGGGTGGCAAAGTGAGCTAAAGAACGATGATGGATTCAACCCAGATCTGTGACTGGGGGTGAGTGTCTGAAAAGTTTCAACGCTCTGTCCATCATTTCCTTGTGTTTGCTTTGTTCGCCCTAAATTGGTAGGGTATGCCCAGACGTGGGTCCCTTGCTCACTTTGCCACTGGATTCAAGCTAGCCTGGCTGATGAGGGCTGTTACCCCGAAACCGGTCCCAGGATGCCAGTTTCCGGTCCAGGGAAGACATGGTTTGGTAGTTCGGGCTGGACTGTTCCCATGAGGCACATGGTCAAGACTGTTTTGCATATAGCTGTGTTTGAACTGGGGTGGCAAAGTGAGCTAAAGAACGATGATGGATTCAACCCAGATCTGTGACTGGGGGTGAGTGTCTGAAAAGTTTCAGCACTCCTTCCATCATCTCCTTGTGTTTGCTTTGTTCGCCCTAAGTATGCAGGGTATGCCCAGACGTGGGTCCCTTGCTCACTTTGCCACTGGAATCAAGCTAGCCTGGCTGATGAGGGCTGTTAGCCCGGAACCGGTCCCAGGATGCTAGTTTCCGGTCCAGGGAAGACATGGCTTGGCAGTTCGGGCTGGACTGTTCCCATGAGGCACAGGGTCAAGACTGATTTGCATATAGCTTTGTCTGAACTGGGGTGGCAAAGTGAGCTAAAGAACGATGATGGATTCAACCCAGATCTGTGACTGTGGGTGAGTGTCTGAAAAGTTTCAGGGCTCCGTCCATCATCTCCTTGTGTTTGGTTTGGTGCTTTGGTGGGACATCCCACCCTCGTCACCAGTGTAACAGGGACTCCTCCTTCGGGCACTAGGCCTCAATGACACACACACACACAGAGCTATAGTGTGAACCAGAATACCATAGGCGGTCTCTGCCCGTTTATTATAAAGCCTATGTCCACACCTGGCTAGAGGATGCATTAGGTGCAGTTCCGGGGCATGTCATCACCGCGGGGACAGTGCCTGGTGGTTGTTATACATAGCAATGAACAAAAATAAATTCACAGGCAAAGCAAATGTATTGCTCACCATCCGCAAGACACCTTTCCCCAACAACTTCACACGATCAATGATGTAGCAAAATATTAATCCTTTTATTGCATTTAGAAGTGCTTACTGCAAAAAATAAAATAAAATGCTCCAGATGCATTTCTGCCTGATCCCTGGGCTTTATTAAAAATGTTGTATGACTTGCCATTTTAAAGGGTGGGTTTAAATAATAAAAGCAACACATTTATTTAAACTCATAAGGCATTCTCTAGAATAGATTGCAATTATGTTACTTTAGGTCAGTGGTTCCTAAACCTTTTAGAACCACGACCCAATTTTTAGAATGACAAGTTCTGTGACCCACCTATCTTTAATGGACATGAGGCCAAGTAATTTTCGAATATAACTAAATCATCATTTACAGACAGCAGATTTTCCATAGAAATGTCCAATAAATTTGCACAGACATACAGTTTTACTCATAAAACTATACAGCACTCTAATGATAATGCGTGGAAATCAGGTTTTTGCGAAAAATTATCATTTATGCATCACCTAGTAAAGTGTCCTGATTTGTTTTGAACCTATTACAAACTGTTGTCAGCAGAATAATGAACAATGTGTTTAACTGTTGTTTTTCTAACTGCTGAATGCATACAGTTTATTTACATGTATTTACATTTTTTGTGTGTTACAAAAATAAATCCTACCGCCTTTCCTTTTACACTCCCTGTAATACAGCAAGATTGTCACATAGTTCACTTTAAAAGCTCCTCTTACAATGCAGTCAGAGAAAGAAAAGTAAACACCAATCTTCATATTAAAAGAATAAGCAGCAAATTGGCAGCAGGCATAGCCTGACATTTGACCTCCATCCTAAAAGCACCATGGGGCAAGATAAACTCAGAATATAAAAGCATCTTTATTTATTACTCAGACTTTCCCGACTCACCAAAACTGGCTTGAGACACACTTCTTAAGATGTTACCTATTTATTAAACATAATCCAGTTAGTACAAATATATGCAGATGATTTTATATGCTATTGTGCTTCTTCAAAAAATCAGTATTTTCAGTCCAAACCCCTACACTCTGGATGTAGACAAAACAGCATGGAATTTTCAACCCAAAGTTCACAAAGCATCAGTAAAGGGTGAAAATACCAGACGTGGAGAAATATTAGAAAAGGAAATACGTTTATCCCTGCCTACATACTCTATCACTTACATAATCATTTATGGACCACTAAATACCGATTTACAGGAAAGCAAATAATCCTTCTTCAGTACTGAGACCTCCAGATCCCTTAGTGCATAGTTTTGAAATTATGGACCTTCTTATATAAAAAAGAAAAAACCTTTTATAGAGCACGCAAATGCCTGAAGGCGTCTCGGGACTGCTACAGCTGAAGAGAATATTGCCTAGCACTATATCAGACCACAGATAGAAAAAGACATATTTTAAGTTGCTTACTGAAAGAGGAGTGGTCTGCCAGCACCTGCAGGTCATAAGGAAGAGAAGTCCAAAGAGTGGATGTCACATGCCTGAAAGATCTCCAACCCAACAACAACTTTTTATTCTATGTACTGTCACATTTTTCCTGGAAGCTGATCCTAAAATCCTATAGGGTATATACCACTGGAATTTGGGTTTGAGATATTTAGGGTCCATCTTCTATAACTCTTTGTGCGCTATCCAAAGAGATTTAAACATGGCCTTTTTCCTTACGGTAGCCAATGAAACTGGCATAAATGTTTAGACATGGATTGATATTTGGGTAGGTCTAGTATTTGGCGAGCCGCAGCATTTTGGATTACTTACCGTCTTTTTAAAGAAATTGAATTAATGAACAAATAAGTGGTACTATAGTAGTCAAGTCGAGATACAATTAGTGCTGATACAACGGTTTTGCGAGAAGTCAAAGGTATATATGAAAACATTTTTCCAAGCATTTTCAGAATATTAGAGCAAGATGAGGTAACAGAGCTTACTTGTTTGGTAAAAGTTAAAAAGTTGTCAAAGACTGCACCCATTTCTCAATGATTTAACTGGGGCAGAAAAACTCCAGAGGCCACCAAGAAGTGGATCAGATGTTAACTTGGTTCCCATAAATGAGGATCTCTGACTTTTTGGCATTCAACAACATCTAATCTCTGACCTCCCGCATACAGTTTTGGAACTTAATAGCACCCGACTGGGTGTCATCAGTTATACTGATAACTATCTAAGTATCATCTGCATAAGAGAAGATAGATGTACCAAACGATCTACTCAAGCGTGTGAGAGGAGAGATATATGGATTAAACATGGTGGGATTCAATGAAGAGCCTTGTGGGACCCCTCAAGGCAAAGAGAAGGGTTTGGATGAATACTGATTGCAAATCACCATCTGTGATTTACCCAGTAAGAAAGGGTGTCACAGTTAAAGAGTTATGCTTTTGATATGTAACTAGGTAAGACAGGTCATTAACACAGAGTGTCTCACGGTGTCAAAAGCCATTTAGAGATCTAATAAGATAAGGTGCCATTATCCACAGTGCTCCTAATTTCATTGGTGGCCACTACCAGAGCTAACTCCATGTTGTAGCCACTTCTGAACCCAGGTTGTGTCTAATCCCGTAGACCATGCTTATCTATCATGGTTGACAGTTCCATATGGAATGGCCTCTCTAAACCTTTTGCCAGTAGCAGCAGTAGAGAAATAGATTTTCTAGTTGTTTAAATTCCTTTGGATTATCAGATGGTTTCATAACAAGGGGATTTATCCTAGACTCCTAGAAAATATGCCAGAATCAATAATCGTGTTAAATATCAGTGAAAGATGCTGAAAATAATATCAGGGACCAACTCTAGAATAGGAGAAGGATGCAGACATAATTATCTGTTGCCCTTGTGACACCATTTTGGTTTTACTGCCATGTTTATCTGCAAAATGTAGCACAACAGGAGACTTTGCATCTATGTTTTTATTCACAAATACTTTCTCCAATGTTCTGATCTTCATAATCCTGATGGTGCAATTTATGTAAATGAGGTCATAAGGACAAATCACAGCATATATCGCACAATTACTTTGAAAATTCATAAAAGATCTGGGGCCATATGTTCAAAAGCATTTTTGCAGTAAAAAATGGCACGATTTGAAGAAATGCTATCACATATGCACATACCGCACATTGAAATTCGGTAATATGTTATTGAATCGCAATTTGTGTTTAGCGATTCAGAAATTGGAAGGGTCGTGCTTAGGGCATCCATTCCAAAGCCCAAATTGCAGTGCTATGTATGAATGTTTTGCAACCGAATTATGGCTGCAAAACATTCATTTTTTTACCAACACCTCAAGGGTGGTGGTGACCATTCACAAATAGAAAGGGGTCCCCAAGGGACCCCTTTTCCTTTGTGAATGCTGAAACCAACCTCTCTAAACCTTTTTGCCAGTAGCGGCAGTAGAGAAATAGATTTTCTAGTTCTTAAATTCCTTAGGATTAGCAGATGGTTGGATAATAAGGGGAATTATCCTAGCTTCCTTCCAAATAAATGGGAACTTTTACTTTGTGAATGTTGAACCAAAGGACCACTGCCTGCTCTTCAAATATGAAGCTGAAATATTTCATTCCCCATGTCTCTGATGACTGCAATTCCTAATGGGTCGCAAATTGCGACCTACCTCTTTAATTTTCATGAGGAAAGTCTATTGCATCCCCATTAGGAATCGCTCTTATTAACGTGTACATTTTTGTACATTAGGAATTATGTTTTCCTTATTGCGATTCACAAAGAATCCCAATTAGGAACTTGCAATCCCTAAATTCTCTGCATATGGCCCCTGATCTCATATGCTGTATTCTGATTTGGGTTCTCAATAATTTTGATGCACCGTTCGCATATATTATTTGTTCCACATGCAAGGAAACTAATTGCCTTGTTATTCAGCTAGTCTGTTTCTATTTTTTTCTCAAAATGACTTAGTGGCCGATTACGATGCCAGTCGGACGATTGTCCAACCATCATCGTAGCAGAAGCAGGACCACCCGACAAGGAGTCGGAGGTCCCTCTTCCCAGATGATGATCTGACCGCCATGTTGTCAGTCGAATCCTCTATTTTTTCCATTGCATCTTGAGCTGCCACTCACAGCACAGGCTGCAATGGAAAAAATGCAGAATTTAAGCATCTCTGAACCGTGTGGCATACACCATGCGGTGCAGTAACGTATCGGGGGAATCACAGGTGCCCCCATAGTGGAGGACCAGGAGGGAAGGGGATCCTGATAGGGGCGCTCAAAGTCACTTTTCCGACTTCCTTATCATGGCAGGCATACCGTCATGAAAGGGCAGGCGGAAAGCAAAATTGTAATCCTGACGGCGGAGCAGAGGCTGGCTCGGCGGCCGTTTGGGGATTACATTTCCCACTGCTGCCCCGACGGGCTCCGTGAGCACGTTGGAAATAGAACAGTATTCCCCCGTGAGTTTCCATTCGACCTCCAGTATTGTAATACGACGGTAGGAAGGAAACCTCTGATGTCGGGCAGAAAGCCTCTACTGAGCTGTTGGATGGCTTTTCGCCCAACATCATATTGAGGGCCTAAGTGTATCCGTCACTGAGTCAATCTTTGCATAATTGATCATAGGAGATTGTCCTATAAATTAATGAAGATCAGGATCAGCATGTATAATATTCCAGTGTTTGTTTAAAGCTTTTCTAGATACTTTATCATTACGAGTATATTCAATGATAAATCTGTGTTGTGCTTTCTTTCCATACTGCTTCTTTTTAGTTTCCCTACTCACAGATAAAGTCTGTAATTTAGATTTATTCATGATTTTATGACAGTAGCCTTTGGCTATAAATCTTTCCTCCGCTTTCCAGCTTCATGACAAAAACTGATTTTCTTGATTGGTGATATCTAGCCTGGATCATGTTTCCATGTGTTGTGCTTGCAATTAATTTGGGTGGATGAAAAACTTCGAGACACTGAATTAGTAGAAACTTCAGAATTTATTTGGTCTTCAACCGTCTATTTTTAACAAACAAGAGAACGTCCAAAATGTTTCTTTTCCCAAAGCTAACCATAAGCAATATGTAGATTAGACACATTATTATTGAGGGGGCTTATGTTTACACCATAGCTTGAACAACGACATAGGGATCCTGTCTGCATTTCACTGCTTGCAGACTGCGCATTTATTGCGTGGGGCATTTTCCGAGAGGGCTGGGGGCATTGGAGGCCAGTTTAGGCCTCGGGACGCTGCTGGTGCCCGTCACTTTCTCCAGCACCCCGAAGATAACTGCAGCAGAGAGCGGAGAGCGACAGAGAGAACGAGAGAATCAGAGATAGAGATGGGGGGGGAGAGAGGGAAACAGCGAGATACAAAGAGAGAGAGACGGATCTTGGAGCCAGAGAGGGGAGAGGAACAGAGTGTGACAGATGAATGGAAGGCAGAGAGATATAGAAACTGGTGAGGAAGGGAAAGGGGAAGGTTTCAGTATTTTTCCCAGGGCTGCTTTGGTTCCCAGTCCGGCCCTGGCCACAATAATGGTTCAAATCTTAGAACGAGGGTCACTGAAGAGACTTTCATGGGTCAGAAAAGTAATAGAAATATGCACATCGATTGACAGTTATTTTAATAGGAACTAGTGAAGAGAATAAGCAAAAAGTACACAGCGGAACTGCTAAAAGGTTTAATCCCGTGAGTGGTTCAACATGCGTCAGATAGAATTTTCCCTAAAGTCCCTTTTGAAAGCATTTCGTAGTTAGTTTTCAAAAAGTTTGGTCAAGTGGAAAAATATGGCTGTGAGACTTAAACTCTTCTTCAGTAAATAAAAGACTATTGAATATTGAAAATATTTTGGAAGGAGCATAATCGGAAGAAATGTTTTTATATAGAGACAAGAAGTCAAACACATATGATGGCCATTTTCGAAAGTTTAAGCATATTCTTGTCGAAATACCCTCGCGAGGAGCGGAAGTTACAAGTGTACCTACAAAACAAAAATACGGTGTAACCAGCTACACAATTACGCAAAAAACAAATATTTTAAATGTGATACTATAGATAAAATATTCGTGAAACTGCAAACTATACATTTCCCAGAAGAGGTACGTCCATCAGTCAAACAGCACAATGCACACTTAGTGGATGATGTGGACGGTGCCTTTCTGACAGGCAACTGTCCAAATACAGCAACAGAATACTTGTAGTTGTATCGCCCTAAAACCACCAGCTTCAGAGCAAGTCATGTGAGTACCCCTAAGGCAATTTACATCACATAACTCACTTTAGAAAATGGTTTTATTGTTTAGAACAAATAGTTATTCGAGTTAGGGCAACTCTTCCTAAAATGATTCGTCTCAAAAAAGGGATTTTTTTGTTGAAAAAATCAGTATTTAATATTAGCACAACTCAAAATGACTCACATTATATAAACATAATTTTGATATAAAATGACCAGTGAGTACAGTTATTAAACTTAATTTGAGCTTAGTTTAAAGTATAAGGGATGCTGAAATTGAACTACCAATGAGAACAAGGTAATATATACTGCTTGGATTACTTACCGGTAATCTTCATTACGTTAATTCTTCTTTACTCGTCCCATTCCTGTGCCCATTCACTCCCATATGTCCCCTCTGTAGAGCTGTTTTCTATTTGTATAGAAAAAGCTACAAGATGTATAAGAACCCCCCTTTCCTCCACACTTCCTGTTTCTTTAGAAGCCCAAGTAGAAGGGGAGGGATGCAAGAATGGGCCGAGTACGGAAGAAATAGAGTAATAAAGATTACCGGTAAGTAATCTGGACATTACCTACTCTTCTTCCTATCTGTGTCCCATTCCTTATCAATGGAGAAATGACAAAGCCAATCAACACTTTCAACAGCCCCAAAGTAAAAAATGCCCTAGAAAATCGTAAATAGAAGGAAGTAAGTTATTGTCATTCAATCCAATTTATTTATAACAATGCTCAAACACATAGAGTGCAAGTAGCATCCATAAATGTTCAGACAAAAAAAGACATTAATCATTCATAGAAGTCTGCAGAACTTGGAAGCCATAACAAAGCTCAGACCATTGAGCAACATTGCGCCTATAATGAATGATAAAGGTGGAAAAAGAAGACCACTTTGCAGCTTTACAAATATCTTTATTTGAAAATCCAAACCACTTGGCACAAGAAGCTACCATTGTGTTGGTAAATTGGACCTTAAACCCACCAGGCATATCCATACCTGAAGCTGCATATGCTGAAAAAATAACAGACTTCACCCATCTGACCAATGTCAGGGAAGAGGGCTTTTCATCCCGTTTGACAGGGTTAAAGTTTACGAACAGACAGTCAGACTGTCGAAACTCAAATGAGTGGGTAAGGAAAATGTGAAGGACCCTCACTACATCAAGAAGAGAAACCAATCAATCAAGAGCAGATGCCTGTTACAGAAGTACACCGATAACAAAATTGGGTTTAGACTAAAAGCAGTAAAGCCAAGCCTCTATATGATAAATAACAACAATATCGCCAATACTGCAACTACTTTTGACAAAAGAAAGGTCTAAGGTTCATTTTGTTTTACTCGAGATGTCCTCTCATAATTGAATTTGAGCACAAAGAGTAGTTGCAGTATTGGCGCTATTGTTGTTATTTATTATTATGTTACAGAAGTACAGGCAAAACGATCTCCTGGTCTCGATGAAAGGCGGAATTGATCTTGGATCAAGAGATAAAACAACCCTATCATCAAAAATTCTCGAAGTATGGAGGACAGCATACCAGATACATTGCAGAGGTGATGGCCACCAAAACAAAAATACTTCAAATGTGAGAAATTTGAGGGATACATTTTCCAAAGGCTAATAAGGCTCTCTCGGACCTCTGAGTCTGAAACTTCGTTAAAAAAGGTGAGACTTTGGTACTTTGGCATTCAGAGGAGAGGCAAGATGGTCCAATATTGGAACTTCCCCTTCTGCTGCAGATCTGGAGAAATACTTGGGAATCTAGGACAAATTCCTGAGATGTTGGCAAAGCTCGGCTTAAAGAGGGCTGCCTGATTGTTGAGCACACCCTCAATGAGTGCCGCTGTGAGACTGAGGAGATTGGACTCCACCCAAGAACAGATAAAGAGAAACAGTCTGTTGAGATAAAAGGAACCTGTGCTGAATTTGCGGTTTACGTACAGCACTGTGACACGATTGTCAATGCCAACCAAGACAGCGTGATTCTCTAAGAAGTGTGTAAAAAGCACCAAAGCATTTCAAACCACACTCAACTCTTTACAATTGAAGGAGTGCCTGCTTTCTGTCAATGTCCAAAGACCTTGAGCCACCTGGCCCTTCAAGACTTCCCCCTAACCCAGACTTCTTGCATTAGTTGTCAGGATCACAGGAGAAGGAGGGAGAAGGGGAGTACCCCTTCCTGGCAGGATAAACCACCAATGGAGCTCCTGATGGACTGGAGTGGACACTGGAATCATACTGTCATAATTCTCATGGGTGGGATGCCAATTGCCCAGGATATGATGTACCACACAGCCCCGGTTAAATCAAGACCAAAGGACCATGGAATGATCACCAAGGTTGCTGCCTAGAATCAAAAGACACAACTAAATATCATGTGGAACCAGGCATGAACCTTAAACAAAACAGGATAAATAAACTGCTCACCATATGATGCTGAAACCATAACCAGTTCCTCACTGAAGCCTCTGGTTTCTGGAGCAGGTTTTGAACAAGAGCTCCTAATCAAGAGTGTCTGGCCTTTGTGAGAAAAACCATTCACAAGCGAATGTGTCGAAGACTGCCACAATATAACTCACTGTCTGGGATGGGACAAGAAGGGATTTCAGGTGATTGATAAAGAAGTCCAAATGCCGCAGAGTTTATACAGTCCTGCTCATGTCTGACAGGGCCTTCTGCTGAGAGGAAGCTTGGATTAACAAGTTGTCCAGATAGGGGTGGACGATGACACCTAGACAATGGAATAATCATTTACTGGAGCAGGGATCTTTGTAAAAATTTGAAGGAGAGGACTTGAAGCCAAAGGGAAGCACTCGGAACTGCCAGTAGTGCAGGTCAACTGCAAATCTGAGGAACCTCTGCAAAACCTGAGCCACTGGCACATGAAGATAATCATCCTCAGAACTGATTGTAGCTAAAAAGTTCCCAAGAGAGACTAGACAAATCACCTGCTGCAAACTATTAATTTTGAAGTGAATGGTCTGAATATACTTGTTCATGAAACAGAGATATATAACCATATGACAATCGTCCATCATTTTCCTGACCATGAAGACTCAAGAATAAAAATCCAAGCCTCTCTCCTGAGAGGGAATCTTGATTATGGCTAGTTTCTCTAACAAAGAAGCAACAGTGTCTTCCATGGCCCTGTCCATGGTCCTTAACCAGGGCTTCTCAGTTTGGAAAAAATGAGGTTTCAGAAACTCTGAAGAGACCTCCAGGACATATGCCTGTGAAACCACCTGAAGCATTTAGGTGTCCAGGTCTTCCATACCTCCAGAAACACAGGAGACGACACCCCCACAGAACTGAGAGAGAGTTAGACCTAGTTTTGAGGGCTGCTTTAGGATCCGGTGGATGGGAGGAACCAAGAAGCTTAAGAAGGTTTGCACTGAAATCAAGATTGGCTCTGTCGGATATCTGTACTTTGTCTCCTGTACAGTTCAGATCTCTTCTTGCCGGACTCCCAACTCTTCTGTTTAGGATGAAAAGGTTGGCCATGCTTTGAGTACCTCCTCCAATTCATTATCAAACAGCCTGTTACCAGAGAAAGGCATCCTCAACAAGCAATTCTTCTGAGCCACCTCCACCTTCCTGTTTCGTGAATGCAAATGTCTTCTTACAGCTACTAAACTTGCCACAGCAATTACAGATGCCCTTAGATTATCAAAAGTAATATTCAAACGGAGTTTTGCCTGGACTTCCATGTGGCACAATAACTGTGAAAAACCCTCACCCTCCTGGATGTCCAAAGAGAGAGACTGAAAATCCTTAACTAATGACTGGGAAGTATACACCACGTCGATTTCAGACCATAGGGAAAGGCTGAGGCCAGTGTGAGTTCTTTTGAGGTCTGCCTCTTCCTTCCTATACACCAGGTCAGCGAAGGTCTCATAAGCAGACAAGGCTTCCCAGTGAAATTAGAAAGGAGAGGCTCAACCATCATAACCTGAGCCAACTCAATCTCCCCATGTGCCGAACAATACAGTCTCCCCATGAACATAAGCACTGAAACTCTCTCCGGATCTCTTCATTCCTGTTTTAAAAGGTGCTGAATGGCAGGAATTACTGGCACCTTAGGGACTGTGAAGGCATCTGGGATTGTCTTAACCAGTCCTCACTAGTATTCGGCCGATCTTCATCCTGGGATGAAAGGTAAGAAATAAGAGGTTCCAAGTCCTCCTTCTAGATATATTTCTTTCTGCAAGAAGAGTCTGAAGGAAAAACTACCTCCTCATCATCATAATGAGGAGCCTAAGAAGAAACAGATGAGGGAGAGGAGATCAACCACAAAGATCCAAATGAGGAAACAGGAGAAATAGGCAAGGAACGTGTTACATGAAATTTTTGTAGGACTCAGACAACTTTTTCACCTTTTACTGAAGATGAGCCTCAGACATAGAAAGCAAATGGTATCTATGACTATCCTCAAAAGCACCACGAAGGATCCTGTCAGAAGAGAAATGGTGTGTCTTATGCAAGTGCTTGCCCATGGTGACCCAAGCAAGGCTCACAAGGAGATAGAGCATGAGTGGAAAATAGGGACTTATATATCCCAAGGGTCCTGAAAAGGCAAACTATTTAACTACCTGAGAAAAAAACTGACTAACCACTCAAAACGCAGGCAGATAATTTGCCACCTCAGGAAAGTAGAAACCAGGTAAGAGGAGGGGCCTCTGTATCCCCTCACTCCCCCAAGGACAGAAGCAGAGCAACCTCACACACTTCCCTTGACTTAAAAAGTGAATAAGAAGGAGGTTGTCAAACAATAAATATGGAGTGTCCACCCAAGTATGCCATAATCCAAGGAAGGCGCAGGTAATGTTCCCTTCTGGCCTCAAACAGCTGCAATAAACCCAACGACTCCGTGGGAGCCCTAAATAGAAAGGCACCCATGCAGCCCAACATTATATGGAAATTATTCTGTGGGAAATCACTCAGACCAGGCTCCCAGAGAACAACAGGAATCCAAGTCCTGTGGGATCTGAAGGAATGCCTGCTCTCAGGCAAAAAAAGCTGAATGCTTCAACCAAGAAGTGGCTTTCCACAGAGAGCAACAAAAGGAACGAATCCCCGAGGAGAACCCCGTAAAGCCATCAGGAGGAAACTCCAAGTCTCAATGCCCAAAGACGCAGACCTGGGAGACCAGCCAGTAGAACCTGTGGTGCCTGGGTAACTGCTGGGCAAACTAAAAACAGTGGTGCATTAGCAGCTGCAGGCCAATAAACCAGTTCTGAATAGATCGGCATCAGGTAGCGCTAACAGCATTTCCCAAAGGACAGCAAAATCATGCTGTGCCATTGCAACTGCATATAACGTAGTGATAAAGGCACCTATAATTTACTCAAATTAACAATAAACCAACATACCTTAATAATCATGAGGGGGCACCGCAGTGACTCAATAGACCCACAAGAGAAAGGGCACACAAAAAAGAAAACAGGAAGTGTGGAGGAATGGAATGGTCCTCATACATCTTTCAGCTCTTGCCATGGAAAGAGAAAACAGCTTTAGAGGGGTGATATATGGGAGTGAAAGGGCACACTCACTCTACTGTTAAGGAATGAAAAAAGGTTAGAAAGAAGAGGAGGCAATTAACTTTAATTATATATTCAGTTAAAATGTATTATGGTGATAAATGTGTGTAGCAAAACGTGAAAAACATGAAAATATAATGAAACAGCATGCAAGGAAAATTAATTATGTAATTATAAGTGAAACATAAACTGTTTCTTCAATACGAAAAAAATTCAATATCAATGTAGCAATCTTTTAATTTAGTTAAATGGAATAATGAGGTTGATCTTTGTTATTAGAAAATATAAATACATTATGTAAGAGGGCAAAGTAAAATTAAAATGAGCAATTATTAAGTAGTATAAAAGAGTAACGTTCTAAAACCTTGTTCGACAGAGAAGATTAGCATGCATGCTCAGTAGCGGCTGGTGTGAGGGAAGAGTATCGGTGCGGGAGGAGGGAAGACAGACAATGATGAATATATAGAAACAAAAAAACAAAAAAAAGAACTTACCTGCTTCCCGCTCATCACCGTTCTTCTGCTCCTCTCTGGCTTCAGTCCATTGCAGGTACAGGTTCCCAGACCCCCCCTTTAGCCAATTCAGATGCTGCTCTAATGCATCCAGCCCTAGTCAATGGTGTGGAATGCTTTTTTCTAAGTACACCACTACACAATTCACATTTGGCCACTAGGTGGAAGCCAGCTCCAGTACACTGTGGAGCCTCCGTATGTTAAGGGTGGTGGACCTGTCCGGAATAAAACCGTTTTGGTCCAGATGGACCTAGTAGGGGAGATGTTCCAGCAGCAGCACTGCAACAAATTCAATGAGTATCATATAAACTGTCCCAAGCATAGACATAGGGCAGTACAACGCCGTCTCCAGTGGGTCCCTACCTGGTTTCAGGAGGAAGACCAGAAAAACCTCTCAAAGCATCAGCAGAAGCCGCTACATCCGAGGGGTAAAGTATCCTTACTAAGGAAGTCCAGGATCTGGGGCTGACGGTCCACTGGGGGGGTCATAAAGGGCACAATAGTGGACAGTGAATGCTTCATGAATGTCCAACTGGGTGGTGGCTAGTTCGGTCACAGACACTCGAATGATAATGATGGGGGTGGTCAGAGCAGCACTTTTCAGCAGCCACGCCAGCAATCGGCCCCATGTGTCACTTTAGGCATGCAACTGAGCCTGATATGCTCTAAAGTCCAAACATTATAGGTAGGTGTTCAAGCAGTTGAGCATGATGCGCCCTCGCTATCACTAGTGCCAGTGCTGGAGCAGGATTTTCTGATGAAAATCTATTGGGTTTTTAAGCTCTGGTTTGTCTATTTGTCATAATTAAAACTACTAATTATTAAATTATTAATTATTTGTTTTGTGTATATGTTTAAACTTACCAATGTACTAATGAGAAGAAAACCAACACGAGGGAATGCTTTCGTATTGCTATTTAATAAATGTGCATGTTTTATTAAATAAACGTTGCTGAGTGCTGTTTATTTTAAAGCACGAAACGCTTTTTGAATTAATGCTTTTCTGTGTTGCAAAAGCTAGATAATTACATACACATAAGGGTATTAGTGGGGTTAACACTGTTTAATCATTATGCTGTGGTAACGTTGTTTTTTTTGTCTCTTTTAATTAAGATGGTCCATTTTGGCCTAGCGTAAAATGTCCGCCGTTTTCAGCCTGGCCTCGAGTGAAAGATTTGTGATGAGAGGGCCTTGCTGAATATGGTTGAATCATCTGACCACAGTCTTCGCTTGGTTAAAACTTTCTGTGAGGACAGTAGCAGTGCTGGGCAAGTCTCCAAGAACCAAGAAATGTTTGAGTAACCTTGGAGGACAAAGGAGCCATAAAGAATGAACTGAATGGACTCTGAAGTCATCGTGTTAGCACTGAGGAAATGTGGATGTTAAAGGATACAATTTTTTAGTTCCTGTTCTGTCTTTTTATTTTTGTGATTTTTTCTGAGCGGAGATTTTCCAAATGTAGCGATGCTACATCCTTTCCTGCTCGCTCTGCTCAGCGGTTCGGCGGACGTGTAGAACATTTAATGTTTCTTTAATATTGCAAGTATCATTATAAATATTGTTAGCCTAGAGAGGGTGGGAGGCCACTTTGCCATTTTCTTCCCAAACCTGCGTTGGTGAGGATCGATGCTGTGAGGACGGTGACTCTGGAGACTTCTACTGAGAGACTTGTCCTGATGACTCATTCTGACATTTAGCTAGAATAGGTAATTATGAGAAAATGATTTATTCTGATTAATTTCTTTGACTAATTTTAGATAAAGAATCATAATTTTAAATACGGTGTTGGTGATTATTTCTTGTCGATTATTGAGTACTCTATTTGATTATTGTTGTATAGATTGTTTAGATTATGACAATTACAATAACTAGGTCTTATCGACCTCAGTGTAGATGTGGGGTGTTTAGGAGTTTTCTTTCCACAGGTTCAGTGCTGGTGGAGTATTTGAGTGTATGTTAGTGAAATGGGCCCTAGTGTATGGTGAGTGTATGTGCGTGTAACTGTGAAATTACTCTATCCGTGGAAGTAGGGAGATTTTGTACACCCCAATCTGCATCAAGTTCCAGTTCCTGGTAGCAGAGTGAGGATGGTTATTGATGATTGTCTTGATCTGATTAGATTGCTTGTACATTAGCTTATTGATTATTGATTATTGATTGATGTTGGTATATGTACTAATACTATATGTTAGAGTCGTCATGTTGAGTTATATGTAGTGCTTCTGGAACTTGGGAGCTAGTAGCAGTTCCGTAGTAGGGCAGAGGGAAGTATATGCTGCTCTCGGGAAAAACGGGATTGTTGGTCCTGTATGTATGTATGCAGGAAAAAGAAAACGTGTGACAATCGAAGTTGCGCGTCACATTGTCTGGGTTCGGAATCAGTGACATTGTCGTATGTTACTATTAGAAATAATTCTGGTATATAAGGAGTGCGTATGGTAGAGAAGGTTATCTGTGAAACTCTGGTTTTAAGTCCCAGGGATCCGTAAGGTTCGCCGTTAAAGCTTATCGCGGGAGAAGTAATACGTATTCTCTGAGCTTGTTTGAGAAACTGGGTAGAGGTAAGCTGCTTGGTTAATGTGTGTTATAATTCTGAGGTAGAGCAGATTGTTCGCTGTTCTCGGGAAAAGCAGGATTCTGTGTGTATGTACTATATTTTCTTGTATGAATGTGCGTGAATGTTCATATATTTAGTTGATTGTAAGACTCTTTGGATAAGTCCTAGAGGAAACAATTAATGAATGTATGTTAGAAGGGCAGAGTAGAGGGATGTGCTACTGTGTCAACGGGATTCTTGTGAAATAGATTTTCTTTACTATTCTGTGGTTAGCGAAGCAGACAATGGAGATGTTTATATGTTGTAACTAATAGATTTTGGAAAAATTTGACACGGAGTCTACTGAGAAATTTTGTAAAGGAGGGGTAGACGAGTGACAAGAGACAGAAGACAGAAGCGACTGCAGCGACTGCTGACGTCAAACAGACCGCGCTCTGATTGGATATTAGATCAGAATAGTGCTCGCGCTGAGATTGGAGCGTTGGTGTGAGTCGCGCAAGGATTGGTAGAGCTATTCTAGTGACGTAAACGCTCTAGGATTGGTGCGTTAGTGTGAGTCGCGCTGTTATTGGATAAAACATCGTACTATTAAGTTGTATTACGGAAGGGTTTAGAAGGTTTTGGTAAACGTTAAAATGTATTACCAAGAAGAGAAAAAGAAAAAATCTTTGTTTAGAAAGATTAAAAATTGGTTCGACAAGGATAAAGATGTTAAAACGAGAGAGGGTGAATTGTTACCTCCATCGAAAATGCCTGCATCCTTCATGGCTGCGAGATATGGGTATCATACCTGTATATGGTTGGAAAATTGGGTTAGGTATACCAAGGAAGATGGAGTTTTAGCATTTCCAGAACATGGTTCATTTAATCTGGCCGTGTTGAAAAATTTACGGGAAAAGATGTTATGTCTTGACCCAAGACCGAGGCCGACACAGTTCGAGGCTTTAGTGGAATGGGAAGAGGAAGTGCATGAGCGAGGGAAACAGAGGTCTGGAGGCAACTATAGGTATATGTTCGGGAGGAGACATGGTCGTGAAACTCATCATGATCGAATGACGAGATGGCGAGATACTAGTATGTCAGAGGGATTATATCCTATGAGAACAGTTGAAGAAGGAACAGAAAGGGTTCCTGAGGCAGAAGTGAGAAGATATGGAGTTAATGAATATGAGGATGAGGTCTTGAATGACATGATTTACAAAAGACCACCTCCATATAGACCGGAACCAGAAGAGAGTACACCAATTGTTTCTCCGATAAGAGATACAGTGCGTATCATTGAGACAGAAAATGTGACACCTGAGTTAAGAAGTGGTAATCCTTTCAGGGAAAGAGAGAATAGAAGCAGTGGCGAAAATACGAGAGAATTAGCCAGAACTACATCGGAGTTGACTGAAAAGATCAAAGAACTGACAAAGAATCTAGACGCTGGTACGGTACCCGTAACCATAGGTCCGGTTATGCCTGTTTTTGATAAGCAGAGGACGGGTGAGAATGGTTTGGTTATTCCATATGTTGGGAATAGATTGACAAGTTTGGCTAGTCCTTCAGGAGATTCAGGAAAAAGGGCAGGAAAATTCAGACATGACACATGTAGTGAAGGATTAGAGGTACAGTCTAATTCAGGGCTGGATGCTGGTGAAGCTAGTTTTTCAGGGATGCCAATTTTAGAACCGCAGAAGAAAGTGGTTCCAGTGAGAAAATCTACTGAAATAACAGCTGAAGATTTGAATGAATGGATGAAAGTTCTTCAAAAGAGGGATAAAGATTCACAAGCAATTGATGTTGCTAGGTTACGTGTAGAATTAGAAGAGCTTGTTGCAGGGACAGTTCCAACAGAAATTCTAAAAAATCATCATGATGGTGAATTATTGTTTATGTGTAAAAATATCACCTGGAGAGCGAGAAATACACATGACAGATTAAGAGCAATAGCAAATGACTATGGAGTTGACATTGATAAAGTGAAAGTTTTGCAGAAATCTTACAGGATGGATTTCACAGATAAAGATATTGAAAATTTGAATGGTACTGGTAGAACAGGACAGATTAAAGAGATGATCGCTTTATTGCGAAAATGGGGTGATGTTGAGAAGTGGAAGGATAGGTGGTACAAAAAGAGAGAAGAATCAGGGGATAGGACTTATTCAGCATTTCCTGTGAGAGAAAAAGAGAAACCAGTGGATACTTATCCTATGAGAGAAATACCTGGAGGAGGATATGTACATGTTCCATGGACCAGACAGGATATTTTATCATTTACGAATGATTTCCCTCGATTGAGAGAAAAGCCCGTCGAGTGGTATAGGCAGGTAGACAGGTTTGTGAAATTGTCAAAAGTGCTGTGGACTGACCTGAATAGTCTGTTTGATATAATTGTTCCAGCAGACTTGTGGGCTGTGTAAAATAGTTGTGAGTTGGCCTACTGAGGAATATCCAAGAGATCAGAGAACAGGAGCACCAGATCCAGAAGTAATGAGAAAATATGAGCAGGTGATCGTATACCTGAAAAATAAAGTACCTCCAAAAGAAACAGACTGGGTTAAAATAGATCGAACACATCAGGAAGCAAAAGAATCAGTTCATGCTTTTTACGAGAGGCTGATACTGGCGTTTAAACAATTCAGTGGAGATGAACACCTGGGTGACAAGGATTTGAGTCATTTTGTATACAGATTTGTATATGGCCTGAGACCTGAGATTAGTGAAAGAATTCGTGAGCATACTGTGGATTGGCAGAGTAAGAAAATAGATGAGATTCTGAGACATGCAAAATACTTCAGTGATGAGATTTAAGCAAAACAGAGAAAGCTGAAAGAGAAAGCAATGTGGGCACAAGTGAAAGTTGCGGAAAGACAGGAAGCACAGTTGGTGGAACAGGCGAATAATGCAGGAAATAATGCAGGGAATAGACCTAGGTATGCAGGGAAAGGAAAGGGGAATCTTGAGGAAGCTAAAAAAAAGTTCCCATGTCACAACTGTGGCCAACTGGGACATTGGAGATCTGAGTGTACCAATCCACCATTAGTGAATAATGAGGGAAAATCCTTAAATCAACAGGTGCAGAACGAGGGGAATAATCAACAGCAGCAACAACAGAAAGTTGTGAGACAACAGAGTCAAGAGCCAAAACCGCCCTTGCCGCAGAATAGAGGATCACAAAAGTATAATCCGGATTCGGGATTCTACAATGATGAGCAGGTAAACAAACCAAGGCGTTCTAACCAGGTACAACAGTACTTGTTAAAGAATGAAGGGAGTGAGTCTGAGGGTGATTATTGACGGTGCCGAAGAGAGGAGGAAGAGTGCATACTTGGTGCAACTCTAGAAATAGACCAGGCAGGACCATTTGTGGATGGAAAAATAAATGAAGAAGGTGTTACTTTTTTAGTAGACACAGGTGCGACAAGATCAACTGTCAGGTCAACAGATATTAGAAATCTTCCTCTCTCGGATGAAGCAATCCAAGTAGTTGGTGTAGCCAATACACAAATCAGGACACGTCTTACTGAACCAGTAAGAGTACAAATAGGGAAATTTTCAGACATGCACAGATTTATCGTCTGTGACACAAGTCCAGTGAACCTGTTAGGTAGGGATCTACTTTGTAAAATGAATTGTACAATTTTTTGTACACCGGATGGAATAGCTTTTGAAACACCAGATGAGGATGTTTTGTACCGGATGACTCTAGAAAATAGAGAGAGTGAATTAATTGGTGCATATGCTGTGTTTGATCCAGAGGATTTGCCTCAAGAACTGAGAGACACAGTGAAAAGGACAGTTTGGGATTTTACTGAAGAGGATGTGGGATTGATGAATAATGTAGATCCTGTGAAAATTTCAGTGAAAGAGGGAATTACTTATCCTAACATTCCTCAGTACAAAATGACACCAGAAATAATTGAGGGAATAACTCCTATAATTGAGAAAATGATTCAGCAGGGAGTTCTGAGAGAACTACTGAGTAGTCCGTGTAATTCACCGATAATGGGGCTAAAGAAACCTAATGGGAAGTTCAGGATTGTACAGGATTTGAGAAAAGTTAATCAAATTGTGGTGGCATGTTGTCCTATTGTGCCAAATCCATCAGTGATTTTGTATCAGATTCCACATGATGCTGAGTGGTATACAGTGATTGATTTGTGTCATGCTTTCTTTTCAATTCCATTGCATCATGACAGCCAGCCGATTTTTGCATTTAGATTTGGCCAGCGTATTTTAGCATGGTGTCGTATTCCACAGGGGTATACAGAGAGTCCTTCAATATTCAATCAGTTATTGAAAAAGTCATTGGAGAGTTTGATCATGCCTGAAAACTCAGTACTAGTGCAGTATATTGATGACCTACTTGTGGCATCAAAGACACATGAAGCTTGTGAAGTAGATACTATAGCTTTACTGAATCATCTGGCCGATGGAGGGTTAAAAGTATCTCCAGCCAAATTGCAATTCTGCAAGAAAGAAGTGCATTATCTTGGACACAATATTGAGAAAGGTCTGAGAAAAGTGACTGATGACAGGATCAAAATTATCAGGGAAATGAAGGCCCCAAAGACCCAGAGAGAGGTGAGAATGTTCCTCGGAATGGTGGGTTATTGTCGTCAGTGGATAATTAATTTTTCGCTGATAGCAAAGCCACTGATTAAGCTGACAAAAAGTGAGATGACAGACCCACTGGAATTAGATGGAGAACAAATGGCAGCATTTGAAGAGTTAAAAAGCAGAATGTGTGAAGCCCCTGCTTTGGGTATGCCAGATTATGAAAAGGAATTTGAATTGTACTGCAGTGAGAGAAATGGATGTGCACTTTCAGTGTTAATTCAGAAGCATGGATTACTGAGAAGGCCTATTGCGTACTTCTCAACGACACTTGACCCTGTAGCTGTGGGTTTACCAGGTTGTCTGAAATCTGTGGCTGCAACATGCAGAAGCCTAGAACAGAGTGAGGGAATCATAATGGGATATCCTGTAAGGGTATTCGTACCTCATAATGTGGCAATTCTTTTGACAAGAAGCAGAACTCAGTACATGTCACATAGTCGGTTGACTAAATATGAGAAAGTCATTCTGGGAGCATCAAATGTGACTCTTGAGAGATGTGTGAATGTGAATCCAGCGACATTGTTGCCGGATATTGAAAATGTGGGTGTGAAAACAGAAGATGATCACAATTGTTTGGATGTGCTTGATTACTGTACAAAACCGAGACCAGACATAAGGGATCTTCCCTTGCATGAGAGTGATCATGTGTTGTTTGTGGATGGATCATGCCTGAGGAATGATGAGGGTGTGCTATGTGCAGCATATGCAGTGTTTAAGGTTTCAGAAGTAATGGAAGCATCATCATTGAAAGGAGTGAAATCTGCGCCAGTTGCTGAATTAGTGGCATTGACAAAAGCTTGTGAAATTGGGAAAGATTTGAGAACGACTGTGATGACTGATAGTCAGTATGGATTTGGAGTTGTGCATGACTTTGGCCAACTTTGGCTACAAAGAGGTTTCTTGACGTCGAGTGGGACTCCAATAAAGAATGCTGAAGTGATTGGGAAATTACTTGAGGCGATACAGCGGCCTAAAGAATTAGCAGTTGTAAAATGTGCTGCTCATGGACAAGGAGATGATTTTGTGACAGTGGGCAACCGTTATGCAAATGACATTGCTCAATATTGCGCCAAGAATAACCAGTCCATTAATCGGGAACGAGAAGGTGAAATGTCTTTTTGTTCTGTGATGTTTACTAATGTCTTAGAGACGTGGGATGAAGTGAAACAGTTGCAGGATGAGGCAGAGGAGGAAGAAAAGAAAGATTGGATTAAGGCAGGTTGTGCCCCAAGAGAGACAGACCATGTTTGGGTCTATAGAGATGGCAGACCAGTAATGCCGACCTCCATGCTGTCAGCAATGGCAAGGATGTATCATGGTCAGGGACATTTGGGAAGGGATTCGATGATTAGGTCTTTTAAGCAAACCTGGTACAATGCAAAGTTCAGGACAATTGCAGAAAGTATCTGTCAAAGATGTTTGATTTGCCAGCAATTTAACACTGGAAAAAAGACAGTGGTGAGTCTGGGAACAATAGGCAGAGAAGGAGGTCCTTTTACAAGAATGCAGATTGATTTCATTGAAATGCCCCAAGTGAACAGACTGAGGTATGTATTAGTGGTAGTCTGTTTGTTTTCAAGATGGGTTGAGGCCTATCCGACTAGGAGAAATGATGGAGTAACAGTGGCAAAGTTACTGTTAAGAGAGTTAATTCCTAGGTACGGATTTCCGGTAACGATTGAGTCTGATAGAGGTGGACACTTCTATAATGAACTCATGAGTTTGATTTGTGAAGCATTGAGCATACAGCAGAAGCTACATTGTGCATACAGACCAGAGGCTTCTGGTGTTGTTGAGCAGATAAATGGCACAATCAAGAACAGGATTGGTAAGATGTGTTTAGCCACTGGTATGAAATGGCCGGATGTCTTGCCTCTAGTGCTAATGACTATTAGATCTACTCCAGATAGAACTACTGGTTTAAGTCCACATGAAATCATAATGGGACGTGCAATGCGACATGCATATGTACCTGTCAATAAGTTGATGACAATAACTGATGACATGATTTTGGATTACTGTAAAGGCCTGGCTGACGCAGTTCATTCTGTGTTTCACCAGATTGTTGAAGAAGCTACCACACTTGAGAAGAAGCAAGCTCATGATCTGAGTCCAGGAGACTGGGTGAGGATTAAAGTTCACAGAAGAAGAAATTGCTTGGTTCCAAGGTGGGGAAGACCAAGACAAGTCATTCTAACTACGACGACTGCAGTGAAGTGTGCTGGTGTGAAAAACTGGGTGCATGCGAGTCATACTCTGAGAGTTCCAAACCCAAAGGATGGGACTGGTAGAGAGTATTTTGAAGAGTCAGATTCCAGTGATGATGAAGACCCAGAACCAGTGAGAAAAAATCAAAGTTCAGGAAAAGAAGCAGAAAAGGCTTCAAGAGAACCATTGAGAATCTCAGAAAGGAGATCAGATTCTGAAAGAGAGCCTGAAGTTCCAAAAAGCAGTGGAGGAAAAAGAAAAGAAAAGAGCAGTTCCACAGAAATTACTCCTGAATCAGAAGAGGAGGAGATTGAAGAACCACTTGAGATTATATCTGAAGAAGTAGGGTCAGAAGAAGATAGAGAGGGACAGATTGCGGAAGACCCCCGAGGAGGTGTAGGGAACATTCTTGACAAGTTAGGTGAAGGGACAAGTAGACAGCAAGAAGATTGCGTGTCGGAGACCCGAGGAGGGAAAGAAGTAGGGAAGTCTCAAATAGTGGTGAAAAAGACTGTGGAGCGAAAGAAAACTGCTGAAGAACAAGAGGCATTTGAAACAGAATCGGATGAAAGTGAGAATGGAAAATCAGAGGGTCGAGTTCTGAGAAAGAGAACTTGGATTGGAGAAAGAAATAATACAGAAACAAGACCGAAAAAGGTCGTAAGAGGAGATTTTTGGCCTAACAACAGAGTAAAGAGGCTGAGATACAGACTGATAAGAGGGAATACATCGAAAGCTGAACAAGTGAATGAAGTGTTGAGTCAAAACGAAGTAAAAAGGAAGGAGCAAAAGGAGTCAAGAGAACATGAGGAAATAAAGAGAATTAGAAGACCCAACCAAAAGTACAGATCACCGGAATGGTCTTATGTGGCACTGTCTGAAGAAGGAGAAGAAGAAACAGTGAATAGAGACAATACGGAGGGGATCTTGAGAAAAGTGGTTGAGGAAAAGGAAGAATCTGTTGGAATCTTAAAAGTTATCCTGACTGACATTGGAGAAGAGTCAGATGCACAGGATGTTGTTGATGATCTGATACAATTTGATGTTGCTGAAGAAGAAGGAGTGAAAAGTGATGAATATCCAAATTGAGTGAACTGAAGAAATCACTTGGAGAAAGTGAAAAGGAGAAAGTCTGAAATTCAGCTGTCTGAAGTAATCCAAAGTTCGAGAAATTTCAGTAGTGGAGTGGTAGAGGCTAAGTCAAAAGACAAGGTCAAAGTAGTAAAATGGCTAACATAGAGAATAATGAAAGTAGATGTGCCTTCTTAAAAAGATGGTGTAGAATGTGCTGCTGCTGTACTGGATTATTAATGCTACTATGGGGTATTTTAGCTTTATTAGTTACATTTAGAGTTTCAATAGGTACATTTGAAATAAATACTGAGAATGAGACAAATGTAGAGAAGAGTTCGCATAAAGTAGTTCCAGCTAGAATTAGTAATGCTTACATGCATAAAGATAGGTCAATTAATTATTTTTCTAGTAATGTTTTTTCAAAGTTGCTATACGAATATGTGAAAACAATGGAAGTTAGGGATTGCTATGTTTGTATGCAATTACCTGCATCCGTTTCAGAGGGTGTTACTTATCACCATTTACCAGCTATGTATGGAATTTCTTGTAGTGTATTAAGTAGTGTTTTTTATTTGCTAGGGAAAATAGATTATAAGATGTCTAACAAAGATAGTATTTTTGGGCACTTGCCAATGAACAAAGAGCTGAATCCAGCTAAAGAAGCTAACATTTTTGGTGAGATTTTTTATTGAGAAAGAAGAATTAACATTAGATTACATTTTTAAGAATAATTTAACTTGTAATTTGGAAGAAGAGGAGAAAGCTTTCCTAAACATGGTGGAGGAAAGGAGATTGAGTATGCATGAAAAGGCAGGGAAATACAAAGTGAGTGAGACAATTTGGGACATTGAGATGGGAAAAGAATTGAGAAATGGAGCTAGTCCAACTTTAGCTTTAGATGCACCACAGAAGGGTAAGCTGTGCATTACAAGAGGGAAATCTCAATATGATACATATTTTGTTGGGACTAGTGAATGTCATGATACATACTTCATTGCAACAGGATGGGGTTTCAGAGGTGGAGAAGATACAATTTTTCCAGGAGTGTATTATGTTTGTGGGAACAAGGCTTATTACAAGTTGCCTGACCATTGGTATGGCACGTGTTATGTGGGCCTGGTTTTTCCAAAGATTTTTCATATAGATAGACTAGAAGATGTAGAACATATTAATTTCCTAATGCGCTTCAAGAGGGAAACTTGGTCTGAAATAGTGGGTGACATTTTTGGAGCTTTAATTCCAGCAGTGGGAATTTCTTTAAATGCTTATGGGATTCGGAAACTGTCAACAGTGGTGGATCGCTTATCGACAAATACCGCTGGAGGGTTTCTTTTGGTGAATGCGGAACTAATTGCCGTACGTGCCATGTCTATGCAAAATAGACTTGCTCTTGATATTCTATTGGCTAAGGAGGGTGGAGTTTGTGGAATGCTGAAAGTTCAACATTGTTGCACTTACATTCCAGACGAAAGTAAAGACCTGAAGGTCTATATCAAAAATATTACTGATTTGCATGAAGAATTAGTACCACTTGAAGCTGAAAGTATTTGGACTAAAATAGCTAATAAAATAGTTGCTGTTAAGAGTTTTATTGCAAAAATAGGTAGTACTATTATAGGTCAGATATTGTTTCCTTTAACTTGTATAATTGTTGCTTTATTGATATTGAGATTGGTGTGTTTGTGTTGTAAAAACAGGGGAGGGAAAAAGAAGTTAATTAAAAGAAATAATGGAAAGAGAAATAAAAGGTTGAAAAGACAACCACAAGAAATTGAATTAGAAGAATTAAGGGAGAGTGTCTATTTAGAAACAAGGAGGGATGATGAAAGAGTGTCTGGTGTGTAGAGTGTCTGGTGTGTAGTGTTGTGTAAGGAGGAAAAATACACTTCCAATTTCTCCTAAAATGGGACTAAATTTCACTAAATTTTTTTTTTGGGGTTATTTGGTGATAAAATCACCAAAGGGGGGATTGCTGGAGCAGGATTTTCTGATGAAAATCTATTGGGTTTTTAAGCTCTGGTTTGTCTATTTGTCATAATTAAAACTACTAATTATTAAATTATTAATTATTTGTTTTGTGTATATGTTTAAACTTACCAATGTACTAATGAGAAGAAAACCAACACGAGGGAATGCTTTCGTATTGCTATTTAATAAATGTGCATGTTTTATTAAATAAACGTTGCTGAGTGCTGTTTATTTTAAAGCACGAAACGCTTTTTGAATTAATGCTTTTCTGTGTTGCAAAAGCTAGATAATTACATACACATAAGGGTATTAGTGGGGTTAACACTGTTTAATCATTATGCTGTGGTAACGTTGTTTTTTTTTGTCTCTTTTAATTAAGATGGTCCATTTTGGCCTAGCGTAAAATGTCCGCCGTTTGCAGCCTGGCCTCGAGTGAAAGATTTGTGATGAGAGGGCCTTGCTGAATATGGTTGAATCATCTGACCACAGTCTTCGCTTGGTTAAAACTTTCTGTGAGGACTGTAGCAGTGCTGGGCAAGTCTCCAAGAACCAAGAAATGTTTGAGTAACCTTGGAGGACAAAGGAGCCATAAAGAATGAACTGAATGGACTCTGAAGTCATCGTGTTAGCACTGAGGAAATGTGGATGTTAAAGGATACAATTTTTTAGTTCCTGTTCTGTCTTTTTATTTTTGTGATTTTTTCTGAGCGGAGATTTTCCAAATGTAGCAATGCTACATCCTTTCCTGCTCGCTCTGCTCAGCGGTTCGGCGGACGTGTAGAACATTTAATGTTTCTTTAATATTGCAAGTTTCATTATAAATATTGTTAGCCTAGAGAGGGTGGGAGGCCACTTTGCCATTTTCTTCCCAAACCTGCGTTGGTGAGGATCGATGCTGTGAGGACGGTGACTCGGGAGACTTCTACTGAGAGACTTGTCCTGATGACTCATTCTGACATTTAGCTAGAATAGGTAATTATGAGAAAATGATTTATTCTGATTAATTTCTTTGACTAAATTTAGATAAAGAATCATAATTTTAAATACGGTGTTGGTGATTATTTCTTGTCGATTATTGAGTACTCTATTTGATTATTGCTGTATAGATTGTTTAGATTATGACAATTACAATAACTAAGTCTTATCGACCTCAGTGTAGATGTGGGGTGTTTAGGAGTTTTCTTTCCACAGGTTCAGTGCTGGTGGAGTATTTGAGTGTATGTTAGTGAAATGGGCCCTAGTGTATGGTGAGTGTATGTGCGTGTAACTGTGAGATTACTCTATCCGTGGAAGTAGGGAGATTTTGTACACCCCAATCTGCATCACCAGACCATGGCGGGAGTGGCCCATTGCGCCACGTCTAGGGCCCCCAAAGTAGCCTCCACCTAAGTTAGATCCCAGTGTACATCACTCCTCACACCCATGACTGCATGTATGCAATGGCCCCTGAGGACCACCCTCATGGGCTCCCACTCCATTGGTCTTGAGGTAGCTGCACCCCAGTTTTCCATCAGATAATTAGAGAGAGCTGTACTCGTCACATCCCTAAACACCTGGCCCTCCAGCATGGTAGGCTGGAAGCACTATGAAGGAACCAGGGGACAGGGTGGCCCCTACATGAGGTGCTGTTGGAGTGGGTTATGAACCAACAGTGTCTTCCCCTGGTACTCAGAGCTCACAACCCATTGTGGCATGGTGACCAAGGATGCAATCCAGACAGACATGTAGAACATATGGTGGCAAGTAATAAGAGCATTACCTGGCATCTGGGTTTAGAACGCGCCAACTACCTAGCACGGAAAATGTGTGAGCCACTGGGACAGTCAGGTGGCAGCATCCACCACAGGGGAGGTCGGCAGAGTAGGGTGCACGCGGTCCATCTGCAGTTGTAAGATGCAATAAAAGTCCTCGCTGAAAAAGACCTCGTCCGACTGTGTCCATCTGCATTCGCAATGTCGGCATGTTCAGTGTCAAGGATTCATACAGCCACTGTTCTACCCAGCCCCAAGTGTCCGCCAGTTCAGTGAGGAAATAGATAGATCTTTTCACAATGACTTTCAATTTGGTCGGGAACAGCAGCGAGTAAGTCAGGCCTACCGACCACACTTCTTCACTTCCAGAAACAAGGCTCTGCAGCATTGCATTGCCAGGGTGTAGTCCAGGAAGTCTTGTGTTGTACTTCATGTGAGGTCAAGACCTGGATGAGCAAAAATAGATCCACAATTAGTAGACTGAGGTTAAAGGCACCTATAAAGACATTTCCATAGTTGGAAACCATGATGTCATACTTCATATGGTTAGTCATTGAACAATTAGAGGGTAATAAGAGAGAGGTAATATGTCCAAATTTCTTCTGCTTGAGAAAAAGGTTGGACATTTACACACAGGGTTTCAATGAGAAAGCTGAGTGGACTAATTTGTCCTTAACTTAACTTTTGTTTGCTGAGTGAGGCTTACTCATGCATTTGTGATTTCTGATTAGTGCAGCCTCAATGATAAATCTGGGAATTATGATTTTAGGGTTCAAAAAACCCTATGAGATTGCAATTAATTTGAAGTGATGTTAATTTCTTCCCATTTGGAGGATTTGTGGCCACTAGTATTTGGAAACAGATATGTTTTCTTTCTCTCAGTGGTGATCTGCCTGATTTTATTGGCTAGAGGGAGAAAGGGGAGCACTATTCATATTGGTACATGCTGAATTGTTAATCATTGTATTGTTCTTTATCTAGCACATATGCCAGTCAAGCAAAGACATGTTTGATCTGATACATACATGTGAAGCGTTAAATGCACTCTTCATGCTAATAAGGTTTAACATTATTTGCCACATGCACTAGTACATTGCAAATGTTAGGACACAGTTTTGATGGTATAACAGGTTCTTGGAAACAAAAGCCCGTTTTCAGTTCTTTTCCTCCCAGGGAAACCAGCCACTCTCTTGGACAACATAAATATGTAGTAAGTGTACAACATGCATACTGACTTCCTCTTCTTGTCGTAAGTCTACTACATCTATACTTGGCAAATACACTCATAGCATGCCTGTAACATTTACACTTACAGTACCCAAGTGTATCTTTTATTTTAGATCTTACATTGTGAAGTGATTAGGATATAATGTTTTGTGTGCTGAATAGGTCCTTGTACAGATTGTGTTGATGATTTATTCCTGCAGAAGCCAAGACTAAGGTTTAGAGGATTAACCCCTTAGCTGCTGAAACTCAGCATTCTCATTGCCCCCCCTTCACCACCACCCCAGTGCTGCCTTGTAATTTATTTGTTCTGTGGGACAGTACAGTTCCTAGATAAGCTCTTATGACCTATTTTCATATATTGTATCATTCCAAAATGTATATACATTTTCCTCACATGAATGGGATTCTAAATGTTTTCAGAGTTCTGGAATCCCCAGGATTGAGCCAATAAAATAGCCAACATATAGCAACATTTTGGGTTTTTATTCGAAAAATGGGGAAAAAGTCGGTGCAAGAAAGAGTATGTTTTTTCCCCTAAAATTGAATTTAAAAGGTTTGCTGTGCTGTGATCACCATCTTTGCAGCTTTTGAAACAGAGTTTTGTAAAAAAAAATTTTAAAAAATTACCAAAGTGTTTGCATATTTGCATTATTGCTATAGACAGCTTCAACTGTGTCGCAGACAGAAATGTATACCATATGCCACATAACCAATCCTTGCTCAAGGTTGGATGACTGTAATGTCTGTCTCAGTTGCCTTGCTCTTGTGTGGCTCTCCTCACACTCTGTGTTTGACCCAGCTACCGCAGCTTTTCGGTATTTCTCTAGGCAGATCCGTCAACATCCTGTATTTCATTGCTTCCTAGTGGTAAATAGAAAACTGCAGCAGAAATGTGGAAGATACAACATCAACCTGGACAGATAGAAAAGTACTATAAAAAAGCGTTGGCAATGCAAATCGTTTGTGCTTGAATTTAAAAGTAAGCAAGCTCTACTGGCACAGTGATAGTAAATGGTTGCTATTTTTTTAGGTATCTACTTACTCATATTTTGTGGTAGAAACATGTGTGAAGCTCAATAAATACTCAGAGAAGCTTTAGATATCTGAAAACCAGAGGGATATCGCTTGTTGCCTGCCAAAATCATCTTAAAACAAAGCCAGGCAAGAAGTCTTCATCTTCCATCACCCTGTGCATAGAAATTCACAGCACTGTATTTACCATCATCCATAGGCACAGAAAGTGACTTCACAGGGTTCCAGCCAAAACCTTATTTAAAATGAGTATCCAAGCAAGAGGAGTTCATTTTCCATTATCTATCTGCACAGGAAGGGACATCACTGCATTTCCCATCATCCATCAGCAAAGAAAGTGACATCACTGATTTCTAGCTAAAACCATCTTTAAAAAAAAGAGGCCTGGAAAGATTAGTTCATTTTCCATCATCCATCTGCAAAAGAAGAGACATCTCTTGTTCCCACTAAACTATCTTTAAACTGACATCACTGCATTTCCCTTCATTTATCTGCTCAGGAATCAACATCACTTCCTGGGTCCTTTGGACTTCAAAAGTAAGGGTCAGGAAGAACTTTGAGCCATAAACTGTACTCTACTGAATCTTGCAATTTAAGACGTGATCATGCACCTCACCCAGCACCCCATAATGCCAATCACCACAATGAAAGCAAGACAACTCAAACATTCAAATTGCATCATCAGAACACATTGACTCAACCGCATATATATCCCACTAACTGCCATATAGCCTCAAACTACAGAATACAAATTCCCACTCATGCCAATTAATACTCACTCTACAGCACTCCATGCACCAGAAATTGCAGATATGATCATGTACCTCATGTTTGCTGCTCTCTTCATCTGAGAAACATGGTTCAATCCCACAACCTCACACATCCTAGATGTATTTCTTCCCACAGGCTACAGCATCCATCATGTGGACTGTGCACATAAGAAGGGAGTTGGCCTAATTGATATATATAGGCAAGCAAAAATACACTCAGCTCTATGGAGCTACTGACATGCCACCTCCAGCAACTCAGACCTAAACCTTATATCCCACCTAAAGCTCTCCCATCCAGAACAATGACTTCATTGATGAATTCTCAGATCTTTTCACCACCGTATCCATCCACCACCAGCCTCGTGGGTGCCTTCAACCTCCTAGATAACACAAACTCAAAAAAATAGACAGCGCACTGAAATACTCATATTAGTACAGCAAATCTCCCAGCTAACACACTCCAAAAGCCACATCTTAAACCTCGCCTTTCCAACATCACCAATCCAATTTAAACACCAACACTGTTGTACTGGACCACCAGGGTCACCATCACAATCCCCTGCCCAACATTCTACCAATAACCTGAGGTGAGCCGAGAAGAGAAGACCACACCTTCAGATCCTTCAAAGACTTCTCAATTGACTGTCTAATTCACAAACTCATCTGCCACCCTGCCAACTCTATGTCCATTGCTTCTAAACATCTTCATTGCAATTTGGAAAACCATGTTAACATACATGCTCCAATTAAAATGCAAGTGTAATTCAAAACCTTCAGTGCCCTTTTATTCTGAAGTCTCACTAGCATTCAATACACCATCTGCAGACAAAGAAAAAAATGGAACAAAAACTGAAATCCCAATGACCTCATGATACTGAAGTCCCTCCTCACAACACAAAGACAAAGCATCACATCAGCCAAAGCAAAGTAATATACCAATGCCATCAATGAAGTCACAAACAGAAGCAGAACACTTTTCCTGATAATCGAGTACTGCATCAAACCCCTGCCTTACTTCACTTTCCTACACTTCACATACAAGAGCAAAGCCATTAACCTCTTCTTTAGTGAAAAAATATAGATATAACAGCACATAGAGAACATCAAGTCTGATTCTCCTCTAACTCCAACCCCTTCTCACAGAATCCCACAATAGTCATCTTTTAAAGCCCTGTCCCTCAAAGATCTTGCTGACATAAGCAACACCCTCAAAGACACTTCCTATGAAACTGATGCCTTACCTTTGTCCTTCAGCAGAACTCTCTGCGAGGAAGCTCTCTCGCAACTACTTACCATTATCAATGGCTTCCTCATCAAAGACATCTTCCCAGAAACTCTGAAGACAGGCCAGATGCTCCCCCTCTTAAGTGAACCTACATTAGACCCTGATGACCTCACCAATACCGGTCCATCACTCAGCTACCCTTCGTCTTGCAAAGGCAGTCTACACTAAAGTCCAAGCTCACAGCAATATTAACCATCTCCTGCATGACTACCAATCAGACTTCAGATCAGGCTACAGCATGGAGACCACTATGTTGCACATCGTAGCCGACACCCTGCTGACCACAGATGAAGATGTCCCTGACACCTGTTATTGCTGGACCTCCTCAGCCTCCTTCAACAAAGTCAACCATCTAAAACTCATCCACACCCTTGTATCTCAAATGGTATTCATTGGCAATGTCTTTCACTGGTCCTCCTACCTTTTCAATTGATGCTAGTTTGTTCCCTTGGCCACTTCCACGTCCAAATGATTTCCTATCCTCTGTGGAGTTCAACGGACTGTCATATTATCTGCTATCAACTTCAACCTCGACATAGAGACCACTCCAGGCTCTATAGCATCAAGATTCACCAATATGTCAATGATACACATCTCTACCTGAAAGACTCCTCTGCTCTGTATATTAAGCACCACAAACACTGCCTGTACATCACTTAGATCTGGACGTCCAGTGTCCATTTGAAGCTCAACCAAATTATGACAGAATTTCTGTTATTTTCCAAGTACACCAAACAAGAAATAGTACAAACTTACTTCAATGGCAGAAACATTGAGAACTTTGAACCAGAACTTTCACCAAATGCCAGAACCATTATTTTTTCTCTTATTTTGTGATGGAAATTTTGGCAATCTGTGGGGATCCCCCAAATCCCTACTCCACAGTGTTCCTGCACCTTCCCTGAAAAAAATGGTATCTCACTTTTAGCCGGACCCATCGTCTGAAGAAGAAATGAAAGTCAGTGTGAAAGAAAGAAGACATTTTGCAAAATACCCTTTGAATCAAATGATAGTTTGGGTAACTCCAAGCTCAGAGGTGTACAAATGGTCTGATCATCGCGGACCGAAGCTTCCAGCATTACTTTCGTCTCTACAGACCGTAACTGGGACTGCCACCTGTGAAGAGGATGGGGACGACGACAACGACCGGAAGCCCCCGACAGGCAGCAGCGGGTGGAAGGGGGTTAGCGGTCTAGCTACAGTCAAGCCCGACTGGAAAGAGCGCCTGACGTCATCGGAGAAGGAAGAGAAAGAAGGTGGAAGGACGAGGAGCGTTGTCGCGGTGGCGGTAGCGGTCGGAGAGGAGAGGAGCAGCGAGACGACTGCGAGCGGAGAGGAGAGGAGCAGCGAGACGACGACGAGCAGAGAGGAGAGGAACAGCGAGGTGACTGCGAGCGGAGAGGAGAGCAAGAGGATTGTGTTGTGTAACACGAGCAAGCCCGGTGGCCAGCAAGGGAAGGAGGACGCCCCGGGTTCCTTCGCCACGGCCCTGGACACGGGCCGTGGCTCAAGGCAAGTCCCTTTACAAGGATCATTCTGGTTGGGGTGGTGGAGAGGCACCGGGGATTGAGACAAGTGTGTTTTTAAAAAAGTTTTAAAGACACCTTGTTGGTTCTTTCCCCTCACGCTTCCCTTCCCCTCACTACCCAGACACATCTGGTGATGGTGGTACGCTTGTAGTAGATAGGGAACCATAATAGTAACCCTGGCCATATTTCTGTTTCCTTTCTTCCCCCTGAGCTACGGACCGTGGAGCCTGCGGAGAACTCCAAAGCATGAAGCAGAGCGCACTGAGAACTGAAACAGTGTGTATGCACAATTGCCAACTGCAGACCCAGCGTGGCAATCGTCCCTGATCATCCCGAAGCCGAAAGAGAAACATAGCCAACTGTTATCGCAGAAGCCAAGAGAGGAATAGTAGTAAAAATAAACACCTTGCTAACAAAAACCTCACATGTTGTCTTGATCCCTTCTGTACAAACATCACACCACCAATTTACACTGGACTGACTTACACAGACCAAAGTCATTGCTGACACCTCCCATACAACAGTTCTTATCAAGGAACGCCGACCTTGCGGCACTCCGGTCTGATTCCCACGGACCTTGGTTCACCGGTTTCGCATCGTGAACCTTTCCCATTGCTTAGGACCATCTCCATCGCCACACTGTCTGTGTGCCTTCACTCTTCGGTTGGATTACATTCTACTACCATGACAGCACTATTTGAAAAACTGTAACCATTGTCCTGATGATGACCTGAAATTGAACCGATCGAAACGCCGTCGACAAGTCAGCGTATACTTTGGCGTTATCGTGATCTATAGAACCATTCAAAATGAAACGTACACATTTTTGTGTAGAATTTTCCACTGTACCCTTGACCAGGTACTTATTTTTGAGTCCTGTTTTGTGCCGTTCATGCTGTTTTTTACCACTGTGTCACTAACTGTTCACAGTCACTAGCATGTCCAGTGCACACTTGTGTATTTGGTTACCTATGCTTAAATTGTTCTGTAGTGCTGATGCAACTATGTAATTTTATTGTGGTCTCCCTCCTTTTTTTCTCCCATTCGCATGCGATTTATACTCTTCTTTACAATTGTTCTTCAAATGATTTCCCGTTGAGACATTGTTCTATTGTTACACACTCTACCCGGGTCTCAACTGGGTTAACAGGTTCACTCCTGTTCTTCGATTCCATTCTGTAACGTGTGAGGCATCCTACAGGTTAGGGTATAAATATAGTCCCATATTAAGTATGATTCCTTATAAACTCAACAGGCAATTCATTTTTACAATGCTTGTTGCTGTGGCTTAGCGAAAAAAACAGATTTAGGCAAATCTATTAAATAGAGAGAGCCACACCACCAGAAAGGTGTAGAGCCGCAACACAGCTTCTACTAAAACACAAAAACATAACCTCCCTTGGTGACAAAAATGAAACATAAGCTAGTAGACTGATTCCCATAGCTAAAGGAAACATATTTTTTTAGAATCTTGACAAATTGTTCTTTAAATTGTGATTCGTGTAAAAACCAGATGCAACATTGCGAGTATTTATTAATGAACCAGTTTTAATTATTTCTTCCATAGATTGAATTCCATGGCGTCGTGTAGTTCGGTCAAAATATTAATATAATTTGATTTCCTTATCAACAGCAGGAGCACGCCACAGCGAACTGCGTAACACATTTTAACTACGTTCCAAGATATATACTGAAGTTAGTTTCCTCTGGTTATCGAATACACTATAGCCAGCATTAACGCATTTTCGAAGATGTTTCGAAGTGCAATACCAAAATCCATGGGGCATATTATCAAGCACGGCGTTAAAATTATCGCCGCTTTAGCGGCAGAAAACTGCCGCTAAAGCGGCGATAATGGGCTTGATAATATGCCCTTGAGAAATCCAATAGAAGCCCATGTTGATACCAGAACATGAATGAATGAATGAATATTTTATTGCTGGTTACTTAAAACCTTAACGTAAAACCTTAGCATATAACAAAGTTGTAAAAAAGATAACAGCATTTAAAAGAAGGCAATAATTAAAATCCGTGGACGTCAAGCAGACTTGCAATTGACTGGGTCTCTAAGTGGTGGAGCCGTCAGCAATAATCGAGTCTGTTTGATGAATTTGCCAAACGAAGCCATATGTTTTACTGTGTTCAATGTGTAAAATTGAGAGATCGCCTCCTTGGCTGTACGGGTGCCCAGTTGTAATAGAATTGGCCGTAGATAGAGACTGCGGGCTGTGCGCAAGGCCGGGCAACAAAATAAAAGATGGGCCAAAGACTCGTGTTTGTAATTACAGAGCCGGCAGCCCTTGATCGCCGTTGTTCTCCGTTTGGTGTTGTATATTTCTTGAAGTGGCAGAGGATGTAATCTGGATGCCAAGATCCTAAGTAAGGCTGCTCTGCACACGGCCTGCGTGAGATGGTGTTTGGAGTTGAACCCTTTTTGTGGCAGGGTTTGACTTTCATGGAGGCCTTTTTTGTCCAACAATTCCAGGTCTAGAGCGCGAGAGAGGATGCAAACTTGTTTTTTAAGTGTGCATTTGATGACGGAGTACATAATGATCTTAGGGTTCCAATTCTCCAAGGCTAATTTGAGCTGGACTGCTCCGGCTGCGAGGGCAGTTGACCATGGGTTCCCAGGTTCGCAGAAGATATGTTTTAAAACTGCCTTCATAGATTTCTCTTGGGCCGCAATAGTAAGAAAGTAGTATTTACAGAGAGAGGCCGTCTCTTCCAGCATTTGATGGTTCAAAGAGAATTCTAGGTGCACCAATGTGTTTCGGGTGCACGCAGGCAGGTGAAACAACCTTTTGTGGGCACTGCAATGAATTTTTTCTAGTTCTTTCGTTAGTTTTCCAGGGAATGCTAATTGAGCGTAAGTGAGAGCGGGCATTAATTTTGCGCGTAGAACTCTTCGGATGGCCGTCGTGGTTGGGCTGTGCAAAGTAGCTTGTAATTTGCAGAGAGCGTAAGTGATGCATTTCCCTTTCATTTGAATTTTGTGCAGTTGAGCACACGGATGCACGGATTCGGTGAGCCAAACGCCCAGGTAGTTGTATTTTTGTGCGCTTTCCAGAGTCACCTGGCCAAGGCTCCATCTTGCTAATTTCTTTTTCAGGTGATGGCCGAAGATGACAACTTTAGATTTGGATTGGTTGGCCACCAGTTTGTGGGCCGCCTTGTAGATTGCCAAGGCCGACAGAGCTTTTTGTAGACCTATTTTGGTGTGGTCTAAAAGTACCAGGTCGTCGGCATATTGGATGAGCTGTATCTTGGTGTCCCCGATCCTCGGCGTGGCCAGTGCTGCTCCTGTCAAGGCTTGGCGGTATACAAATTAAACAAGAGCGGAGCTAAGACGCACCCTTGCTTTAAACCCCGGTCTGTTTTTATTTTCTCTGTTGCTGAGGTATTGGAGAGTTTAATTCTGACCCACGTTTTATGGTATAATGATTGTATAGCTTTCAACAGCGCAGGGTTAATGTTCCAAAGTGCCAGCTTCTTCCAAAGGATTGTTCGGTCTACACCATCGAACGCTGCTGAGTAATCAATAAAGCATGCGAAGAGAGGGAGGCCTTTGCGAATAACTGCTTGATGGGCCAGGTAAGAAAGGGCTATTATGTTATCAATCGTCGATGCCCCAGATCTAAACCCTGTTTGAAAGAATGGTAAGAGACCTTCGGAACTTGCCCAGTGGGTTAACTCTACCAAGATGGAACTGGCGTAGGCCTTGCCCTTGATGTCCAGAAGAGCGATCATGCGATAATTGTTCGGGTTGGATTTTGGGCCTTTCTTATGGATTGGGTGAAGGAGCGACCCTCTCCAGGAGTCTGGCACATCCCCTAGAAGCCGGCATTCTGCATAGAGAAGCGTCAGAGTCGCGGACCAGAATTGTATGTGTGCCCTAAACAGAGAGCCGGGCAAGCCGTTGGGACCCGGGGCTCCGTTGTGTCTGATTTTTTTTAAAATTCTGGTGACTGAAGCTGTCTCAAGGTCAGCTTTGAATTTGGCGAAAGAGTCTGGTTCGCCAGTCCCGGCGTGGTCGTTATTTGAGTGGAGACTATGTTGGTCGTCTTGATATAATATCTGTACGTGACTGATCCAAGAACGTGCATCAAGAGAGTTTTCTCTGTGATTATGACCTTGAGCAAGGGTGTTTAAATAGCTCCAGAACTCTTGGGTTTTACGAGGACTTAACAGATCAAAAATCCGCAGCTATTGAGCATCTAAGTGGTCGCGCTTAGCAGCCCACACCGTTTTTGAGTGATTTTTTGCGGCTGTTTTTAATCGCCTTTTGTCTTGGTCAGAGACGGTTTTTCTGTGTGTTCTACGTAAGGCGTTTAGTTTTCGGGCGCTTTCTTTAATTGCCGTGTTGGTTCCTGGTTTGTGGGGTACATACATTCGGGCACAACCTGCTGAGTTGTCACGGAGCACAAGGGCTAGATCTGGAGCTAATCTGTCCCATTCTTTTATAACACCCCCCGGGTTGGGACTTAATGGCCAGCCTTCCCATGCTTGTTTCCAGACCTCGAACTTGGTGGCCGGCACAGCCCCCCATTTAATTAGTCTCGGAAGGTTGTACAGTTCTTCGCCAGTGGAAGTCCCGAGGCAGATCATCTTAGGGCAGGTTTCCATTGTGAGGTTCAAGGTAATTGTTAGGGCAGCGTGGTCGCTTTCATTGCGTGGGTGAACTATGTAGTTTGACAGTAGAGGTTGTAAATTTTTGCTTAAAATGATATAGTCAATCGTTGTTTGATTGTTGAAAGTGGGGGCTATGGCGGCCATTGGATGAGTTTTTAAATAGACCACATGAGCAGTGGCCAAGTTATATGATTTAATTAAAGCATTGAAGACGTTTGTTGCCCCGGAGGGATGGCTTTGGATGGCCCCTATGTTGTGAGTGTTAAAGTCCCCAAGGATGATGGAGTCCAGTAGGGGGTATTGCAGAAGTAAGGCTTCTAGCTGGCTCGTCAGCTGTGACCTGGAGTCCGTGGCCCCCTGCCCATGGGGGTTATAATATACGCTGATTAAGAGTATGGGAAGTGGGCCATTGGACGAGTGAAGCCCTTTCAGGATGCCCGCCAGGAACAAATGTGAGGTAAAAGGTGTTTCAGTGAATTCGATTCGCAACGAGTGCTTGATGTAAATCGTTATCCCTCCTAAGGGTCTTTCGAATATGTTGGCTTTTATAGCTGGTTTGCAAAATTCGGCGTACCCCCTTAAGGATATGGGTTTGACTGCCCAGGTTTCTTGGGTGCAGATTATGTCGGCGCCTTCTAGAAAGTCCACTGCCGCTTGATTTTGAGTTAATTTGCTTATCCCTGCAACGTTCCAGGACATGATGTTTAAACTGCTAATGGTCGGTGGTCGTGAAGAGTGTTTTTTGGGGGGGCGACTATTAGGTGCTGGGGTTTAAAACATGCGGCAACCAAGACCAGTCTTTGTTGATATTTCCCGTTACGCAGCAGAAACGTTTGCCCTGACCCAATTTAGTTTTTAATACCAGAACATGGGTTTCTATGGGAATTCTCAAGGGCATATTATCAAGCCCGTTATCGCCACTTTAGCAGCAGTTTTCTGTCGCTAAAGCGGCGATAATTTTAACTCCGTTTCTTGATAATATGCCCCACATTTTTTATAATTCTAAAAATGGATTCCTAATTTATAGTGAGGCACTGCAAAACAAGGGCACAACTGTTTCTCGGTTTTTGTTCGAGAGTAAAGTCAAGTAGATCACCGGCTCGACATCCTCATGACAAAGAAAATTCATACACTTGCCAAAATGTGTTGTATTATCTAAATATTTTTTTTTAATTTAGAACTGGAAATTTGTAATGTCGGTCTTCGTTAGAATCTGCCATTCATCAGCCCCCATTAAATAGCTGGAGCATGTATGCCACTTGTTTATGATAAGACAAAGGGGTGTGGACAGGAACAACATGAGTCCTGTTGCAAATGTTGATATCTTAGAGTGATTTATTGTCTCTGGAATTGTAGATTCAGAAGGACGCTTGAAGCAGATACAATAACTTGAGGAAGTAAGGTGAAACGGTGCTACGGAAGCTGGCTGTGTTGATTTCCATAGGATGTTGTAGCTGAAGGATTGGTCAAGAATAAAGTTTATTGTTTGCCCAAGACCCAAGATTATAGCCAGATTGTCATCGTGGTCTGTGCCCCCAATGTAAATCTTCTTCCTGTGTATTGCTGTTGCCCAAGGGCCAGTCCTGCCTCCACTCAAATAATTTATGAGCGAGCACCAGGGATTTCTGAAAGAGAAAAATGCCACATGGATAGGAAAATATGCCTACAACATATGCAGTAACGATGGATTTGACTGCATACATATATAATAACAAGCATTCACAAAGCCAAAAGGTCTCATTTTAAAGAGCAAGCACTCATAAACTGCATTTATCCATGCCTATTTCTGCATGTACTAGGACATTAGAGGCAGATTTATAAAAGAGATGCTTAGCACAGTGCCCCTATAGAAGAACAGAGCAGCCAATGTGCGATTAAAAAATCCCAAGTCAATGGAATTGTGCTAGATGACTCCCACAGACAATCTAGTTTATGAATCATTCTTTGTAACCCAGGGGGCTTCTGACCAGCAGTAGGATGCCGGCAGTGTTAGAAGTGGGGGGGAACGGAAGGGCACGGCGTGCCCTTACTTTTAAAAATTATGCTAGTCCGTTCCCCTACTTCTTGATTTAAAAAAAGCGTCCCGGGACTGCCCTAATTCCCGGTTCTAGTAAGGGCTTGAAGGCAGGCGCGAAACGCCATGGGGCTCAAAGTGCTTCAAAGCCCCCCCACCTCCCCCGTCGTGTGTCACAGACAGTTTTTGAGATTATCGCAGCCTTACCTGAGTACTTCACAGGTCTTTAAAAGACCATTTACATGTTAACGAGGCTTTGTTTATTTTTTCACCCCTTCATCTCCAACAGGGGCATGGCGAAAGGCGACAAATCCTTTCTTTGGCCGCGGTAACCTTTGCCGACTGTCCTCTGTGCTGCGTGGATATTTCTTTTTCTATGCAGCGCAGGAGAAAAGAAGTTTGTTTATTTTAATTCACCTTTCCCAACCCCTGCAGCTGCTTATCACTTCAGGCTGCGACACTAAGATTGACTAATGGAGTAGGTAGGAGAATGTGTCACTATTTGTTTTTCTTTTTAAATCTGCACAGGCGCAGCAGGACATGTACTTCGTGTGTGCTTCATTTAATCCGTTTTTATCATTATCATGGCTGATGCAGGACATCAATAGGACAATAATAAGATGCCCAGATAACGCTGGGGATTAATGATCCTGCTGGAGAGCAATCATTTCTCTGTTAGTAGTTAAGTGCAGATGAACTGTATTTTATGTGGAAGCTCAGTGGGTTACTGTCATTGTGACAGAGATCCTTGTGTTACTTGCAGTTCAGAAGTTACAATCCTAACATCGGACAGTGACCAATGAACTGTCATCAAAGAGCTGTATGCAAACCTGAATGATATAGTTAGAACTTCGCGTTTTTTGTTTTGTAATATAGTTAGAACTTCCCCAGTCTTTCATTATTCTAATGTTGCTAAAATTAGTATCTTTGGGCAGATATACATTTTTATCAGTAAAGCCAACCCCTAACCACTGGAGTACTCTTTAAATCTTGAGTTTGTGCTTCTCCAGACCAAACCCTCTTAAAATAACTGCCCACCAGTATGGATGACATGTGATTCTTACACCTTGTAATCCTCATTGGCTTATGTGACATTCCCTGTAGGCTGATTTACATACTTGTATGATTCGTTGTCTCTGTATAATGTGTGCGTGGTGTAAAGTACTGACACACACTACACTGATATGAGTAGCGCTACACAACAAATGAAATGCATATGAGAGAGGGGCTACATAAAGATGAGGGGCACTGTTGGAGGGTGGCAGTGAGGGAATCCGAGGAGGAGGTAGTGGGAGTGGCTATGGAGCGATGAGGGGCACTGTTGGAGGGTGGCAGTGAGGGAATCCGAGGAAGAGGTCATGGGGGGGAGGGGGGAGCTAGGGAGAGATGAGGGGCACTGCTGGAGGATGGTAGTGAGGGATTCTGAGGAGAAGGTCATGAGGGGGAGGGGCTACAGCAAAATGAGGGGCACTGGTGGAGGGTGGCAGTGAGGGAATCCGAGGAGGAGGTCATGAGGGGGCGGGGCTATGGGGAGATGAGGAGCACTTGTGGCGTATGGCAGTGATTATTGGTGTGGCGCCAAAAAAGACTTTCGCATCAGCGCTAAAGCCGGCCTTGTCATGGCCTTTCTGTTTTGGTTTATTTAATTAGCAGTCGGGTCATAAGGGCTACTGTGGTACATACTTTAAAGTGTGTGCTAATTATATTTACTGCTATATTCAATGTTTTAAGTTTGAAGGTGATTTTACTAATGTTTTTACCGGGAAAAATGAAAGTGGAGCCCGATGGTGCCTGATATGGGGCTGGGGCCCAAGGACAGCTGTGAGATAAGGTGCACTGGAGAGGAGTAGTGGATAATCAAGCCTGTAAGGGAGTGTGTTGCAGAGTCTGGGGTCAGGTGGAGGTAGCAATGAAGAGGGATCCTCCATGAAGGCTCGAACAGAGGGAGCCCAAGTAGTGTCACTTGCCTGATACTACCACCTCAGAAACCTCCTCTTCCCATCAAAGGAAAATTACATAGAAAAAACAGTTTTTGAGAGTGATAATATTTAGAAAGAGATTTGGAAAAGAGTGCGATTTACTGGGCCTTGTAAGACTAAGAAGAGATAAAGGAGGGCCGGAGGGTGTTGCTACTCCCAAGATAATTTTGAAAAAAAGAACTATAGGGTCAAATACTGCTTTTTATTTTCAACACCCCATTTTTACACAAATTCTCTCAAAAGCCATTACTGTGCCAAGACAACATCCCCAGGAGTTGACCACATTTTTTTTCAAGATGCACAATATGTTCCTCCCATAAGTAAATATTTACCTCCACTTTGCCAAGGCCTGTGTTTTGTCCTGCTTGCTCACATGTTATCTTACTCAGGCTCACTACCCCCATTATTCATTCTCATTCACTTTCCCTTTTACTCAAAATTGCTCACTTGCACTCACTCTTCAGCATTCGGTATCACATTCTCACTCACTCAGTCTCACCACTTTTTCCTACTCTGATTACCTCATTCTAACTTACAGTTTCACTTACTCTACGTGACTCCTTCTCACTCACTTTCTCTCACTTTCATCGACATACACTCTTTCACTCATGCTCAGTTACATTCAGGCACTCAATCATTCACACCCACATTTACTTACTCGCACTCATTCTTCTTTGCAGGACACTTGAATACATATGTGCTATACTATGTTTGAGCAGCTAGCTGGCTGACATGAATAAGAATTATTTATTTATTTATCTCACTTGTAAAGCGCACTCTCACCTAACAGGCATCCTGGCGCTGACAATCAAGAGTGCACAATTTGTGGATAAGAAGGAGCCCTTGTGGGTTTCCGTGAGTCAGATCAGATTCTCTTGAAGAGTTCCTTTGTCTCTGAGCCCTGCTTAACACATGTGTACAGGAGGAGCCCTATATTCATGTCCTCAATGTTTGAGACAAAAAATACTCATTGATTTCTGAACGAGAGTAAAAGCGTTAAGGTAACATGTCGTTCCTGCTTATATTTTGCATGCTTTACATAATCCTGCATTCCCTATGAGTATTTGCTTTTCCCAGAATGTTGTTAATTTTTTTCAGGCACTGCATAATTTGAAATGAGTCACATCCAGGTGCTTATAATGGGGCAGAATTGGGTTGTAGGTGAAGACAGTGCGAGTTTCACTCAGTGGGGCAGAAGGGTGTTCGGTGGGGATAGGATGTGGCATTATGGCCAGAGCTACCAAATTTGGAACTGGGGAACCTGGTTCAGCCTTCATGCCTTGTTCATCAGACCACTCCTGAGGGAGCACCCATGATAGACTTTAGAAGGCCCCACTAGACCTTAGAAGCCCTGGTCTCTTAGCACCAGCAGGTGAACCCTACCGGTGGCCAGTTGGGTAAACTTGAAACCCTGTCCACCACAATTCATACCCAGGTTCACCACCAGTCTTTCGGGCAGGTCTACAAAGCAGCACACCCTAGAGCAGCAGTGGCTTTGTCACACAGTAGTTTTCCTGCAATAATAAAAAGTCTCCCACACAACCCCCACGGTTTTTGACGCATTCATAGATTTACAAGGACTTGTAATCCTGGGAATGCGGCAAAATCTTGCGCTGCCCCAGAGGAGGCATAACTAGGAGAAATATCTTTATTTCTCCTTGCTTTTTCCTCTTTCAAACTGTGCTTTATTCTGCAGCCCACATAGAAAGATGAAAAAGCCTCTCAAGATTGTTTTTGTACAGGAAGGTGCCCCAAAAACAATCCTGCATGCAAAGGAGGCACCCTTGCACCATGGGGCAAGTGTGCCTGCGTTGAAGCTAGGCTGTCGAAATGGCGCCAGTGCAGGGGGAAAAGACCGGAATGCACCATATTGGATAAATACGGCACATTCCCGCCCTTTCCCTGTGACGCAGGGCAGCGCAGCAAAGTAACTTGCTGTGCTGCCCTGCGCCACCATTCCCATAAATATGTCCCTAAGCTCACAAATAGTAAATTGACCACACTAATTATCTGTGTAAGAGCATGTATTGATAAACACAATGAGCCACTGACCTTTTTCTTGGACCTTGTTGAGTTGCCAAGCACAGCAGCAAATCTAATCTTAGATGCCTTACTTGCATGCTTAGAGAGACACGGTTTTACTGATGAGTATTTAAAAAGTCATTTGGTTCAGCTTGTAACAGATGGTGCTTCCAATATGATAGGTAGGAAATTCGGTGTGGCAACTCTTCTGAAACTGAAATATCCACAGTTGAGTGTATGGCACTGTGCTAACCACAAGCTGGAGCTTGCTGTGGGTGATGTTTGTAAAGAAGTCGCAGGCATTAATCAGCTCAAATTTTTTTTGATAAACTACATACCACCTACCATGCCTCTCCGAAAAATCAGAGAGAGCTTGGGGAATGTGCTCTGGAGGTAGAAGTAAGACTTCTGGCAATTGGAAAGGTGCTAGATGTACGTTGGGTGTTCTCAAGTGAAAGATCTGTGAGAGTTGTTTGGAATAACTACAAGGGACTTATTAAACATTTTATGGAATCTTCCGAAGACTCAACGAGGAGTGACATTGAGCAGAGGAAATATGCTGGTTTAAACCGTTTATTAACCTCCCTGGTGTTTGTTGAAAATATGGGCATTTTATATGATGCTCTCACAGAATTGGGTGACCTATCCAGAAGGCTGCAGCGGCGTGATATGACCATATGTGAGGCCGATCGTTCAATACAGATGCAGATTTTAGTGTTTGAATCAATGGCTGATGCACCTGGGCCCTTTGTTTGCTACAACTGCATTAGATGCTGCTGAACGGATGCAGTTTGCTGGTGTAGGACTGCAACAGGACAAAGGCTGTGTTAGCATCAATAGGGCACAGTTCTTTAGGAGCTTAGCAAATAACCTGCGAAAACGGATGAAAATGTCTAATGCATCAAATGTTTCTAGATGCACAACCACAAACAATGATGAAATAGAATACAAAGAGTTAGAACATAGAATGAAACTCCTACAACCAGTTTATTGGCCAGATCCAGTAGACATCTTATACGGTGAGGGAGAATTACAAAACCTTTGTAGCAGGTTGCATGTATTTGATACCAGGCAGTACATCCTTGGTTTCAGAGAGTACAAACAAAATAAAAATTGCATCTCTGAAAGCCTGAAACCATTAATGCACATTATAAACACCTTTTGTACCTCAACTGCTGAATGTGAACGGGGCTTTAGTGTAATGAATGATGTGCTCACACCACTGCGGAACAGAATATCAATCAATCTTCTGTCTTCTACAATGTTCATAAATATCGTGGGGCCACCTGTCATAGAATTTAAACCTGAATTTTATGTTCAGAAATGATTAGAAAAAGGGAGGAGAAGTGCAGATGTAAGAAACTGCATGGCTCGGAGACAAATGGCTTATGATTCCACTTATAAGCGTATTTGGAATATTCTGTGATTGGAAACATGTCCCACATTGTAAATGAATTAAATATAAACAACTTATATATTAAACCTCAAATAAACATGTTTATTGATTCTTTGAATTAAATAACGTTATAAGCTGTAACTGGTCAGTGAAATGCCAAACGTTCAAAAATTGGTATGTTTTGCTATTTCTAGCCACACCTCCGACTCCACCCACTAATCCAATCCTTGGGTTATTCCCGCCCCCTGAGTCTCCGCCCACAGTTCCCCTACTTTTTTTCCCCACTTCGACCACTGGATGCCGGTCTGGTGAACAGATGCTATCTGCAAAGTTTCAAATCAAATCAAATCGGGTGTTTGTTAAGCGCGACTACTCACCTGTAAGTGTCTCAAGGCGCTGGGGTGTGTGTGTGAGGGGGGGGTCGCAGGTTCCAGTCCATCAAGGAGGGGGTCTGTTGAAGAGCCAGGTTTTGAGGTTTCTTGCGAAGATGGGGAGCGATGTTATCTGTCTGAGGTGGAGCGGAAGGTCGTTCCAGGCTCTGGCTGTGCGGAAGGAGAAGGAGCGGCCTCCCGATCTGGTCTTTCTGGTGCGGGGGACCACGGCATAGGGGAGCTGGGCTGATCGTAGGGTCCTTTAGGATGCGTGGAATTTGAGTCGGCTATTCAGGTATGCTGGTCCAGTGTCATGGAGGACCTTGTGAGCGTGGGTTAGCATCTTGAAGGCGAATCTAGCTTTGATGGGGAGCCAGTGGAGTGTGCGCAGGAGCTGGGAGATGTGGCAGTGTCTTGGCAAGTTGAGGACCAGTCTTGCGGAGGCATTTTGGATGTTCTGTAGCTTGTGGGTGAGATTTTTGTTTATTCTGGCATAGAGTGCTTTGCCGTAGTCGAGCCTGCTGGTGACCAGGGCGTCAGTGACGAACTTTCTGTGTTCGAGGGGGATCCATTTGAAGGTCTTACGTAGTAGCCGGAGGATGTGGAAGCAGGAGGCTGAGACGGAGTTGATCTGGTGGTCCATTTTGAGCTCTGAGTCCAGGATGTTTCCCAGGTTGCGTGTGTGGTCCGTGGGGGTGGGCAAGCTTCCAAAGGCGGGGGGCCACCAGATGTCGTTCCAGGCGTCTGGGTTTGGGCCCATGATGAGTACTTCCGTTTTGTTGGTGTCTAGTTGTAGGCAGCTGTTTTTCATCCATTTGGCGACAGCTTCCATGCCTTCTCGAAAGTTGTGTCTGGCGGTGTTGGGTTCATTGGATAGGGAGAGGATGAGTTGGGTGTCGTCTGCGTATGACACAATGTTGAGTCCGTAGGTTCTGATGATGGGGGCGAGCGGAGCCATGTAGACGTTGAAGAGCATAGGGCTGAGGGAGGACCCCTGGGGGACTCCGCAGGTGGTAGGTGTAGGGTCCGAGTGGAAAGGGGGGAGTCTGACCCGCTGCGTTCTGCCGGAGAGGAAGGAGCGGATCCAGTCGAGGGCCTTGTCTGGGATCCCTGCGTCATGGAGTCTGCGTGCGGTGAGAGACTGTGTTGAACGCCGCTAAGAGGTCGAGGAGGATGAGGGCTGCTGTGTCTCCTTTGTCCAGTAAGGTACGGTCGTCGTCTGTTGCGGCGAAGAGGGCAATTTCCGTACTGTGTTTTTTTCTGAAGCCGGATTGGGAGGAGTCGAGGATGTTGTGCTCTTCGGTGAATGTGGCGAGTTGGCTGTTGATGGCTTTCTCAATTACTTTCGCTGGGAATGGGAGCAGAGAGATGGGTCTGTAGTTTTTGAGGTCGGTGGGGTCCGCCGAGGGTTACTTCAGGAGGGGGTTGACCTCAGCGTGTTTCCAGTCATCAGGGAACGAGGCGGTTGCCAGGGAGTGGTTGATGGTGTGGCAGAGCATGGGTGCGATGGTGTCAGCAGCTCTGTTGAAAATGTGGTGGGGGCAGGGGTCCGTGGGGGCCCTGGAGTGGATTGACTTCATTGACTTCAGTGTGTCTTCAGTGGTGAGGGCTGTCCAGTTGTCGATCGCTGGCTTCAGGGTGTCGGGGGTGGTTGGAGAGGGTTCAATGTGTTGGTTGTCTTCGTCGAAGTTGTCGTAGATGCTCTTGATTTTGTGGTGAAAAAAGGTGCTGAGTTTGTCGCAGAGGTCTTGTGAGGGAGGGATGTCGGTGGACTCGCTGGTGGGTTGGCCGAACTCCTTGATGATGTTGAAGAGTTAGTTGCTGTTGTGTACATGAGTGGAGATTCTGTCTTCAATCACTTTTTTCCTCGTTTTTCTGATGAGTTGATGGTGGGCGTTAGTGGCGGCTCTGAAGTTGTTGTCGGCTTCTGTGGATTTGGTGTTCCTCCAGGCCTTTTCGAGGCGGCGGCAAGTGCGTCTGGACTCTCGAAGTTCGGTGGTGAACCATCTAGCTTTCTTGGTGTGGGTGTTGTTGTTTTTCTTGAGGGCGGCTACGGTGTTGGGGTTGTCGGAGATCCATCTGTGCATGGTTCTGGCTGCGGTGTTGGTATCGTCGTTTTCCGCAATGGTTGGGGTGGAGTTGCTGAGTGATGAGGTTAGCTGGTCGTCTGTGATTCTGGTCCAGTTTCTTCGTGGGAGCAGGTGCTGGTGTCTGTGGATGGTGGGTATTCTGAAGGTGAAGTGGACGCATCAATGGTCAGTCCATGGGAGTTTGGTGGTGTGGCTGAAGGTGATGGAGTTTCCTGTTGTGAAGAGGGGGTCAAGGGTGTGTCCTGCTGAGTGCATTGGTTTGGTCACGATCTGATGGAGTCCAATGTTGTGGCGGTTGTCCAGGAGGGATGTGGTGCTGGGGTCCAGTTGGTTGTAGAGGTGGAAGTTGAAGTCTCCCAGTAGGGTGTAGTGGGTGGACACGATGGCATGCGGGGAGATGATGTCCGTGATGGAGTTGGCGAAAAGTCTGCGGGGTCCAGTGGGCCGGTAGATGAGGGTTCCTCGGAGGGTGGAGGTAGGGCTGGCCAGTTTCTTGAAGTGAATGTGTTCCATCAGGTCTGTGGGCTCGTCTGGGAGTGTGCTCAGGCGGAGGGTGGATTTGTGGACGATGGCGATTTCTCCTTCCGGGCGGGTGGGGCAGTCCTTCCTGGAGATCTTGTATCCTTGGGGAACGGGAATGGCAATGGCGATTTCCAGTCCCGAGGTGGTGTTGGTCCAGGTTTCGATAAAGAATGCTACGTCCTGGGTAGTGCTGTCGAGGAGGTCCCAGATTTCAGTGGCATGTTTGTGGAGGGATCAGACGTTGAGGAGCATGCGTTGCAGGGTCTTTGGTTCGGATGTGTTCTTGCAGGGGGATTGCGCTGGGTCAGTGGTCTTGGCGGTGCTGCAGGTGTGCCGGCAGCAGTGACAGCTGAAGGGTCCGTGGGTGTCGGCTGGTGATGCTAGCTTGCAGTTGTTGTTGCAGCCTGGGTTGAGAGCATGGAGTGCCGCTGGGTCGTAGCGTTGGTGGTGCAGAGATCGAGGGTTCCTGGCACTGGTCGCAGTCGGGTCACGGATGGGCGCAGACGAGCTTGCCTTTGGTGCCCCGGCCGCTGGACAGCTAGGAGGCGGGAGCGGGGAGGGGAGCTGGATTGGGCCGTACGCACTGATCGTGCTTGGGGGAGGGGTCGCGGGGGCAGCAGCGGCGGGAAGAAATGGGCTGAAAAAGGCAAAAAGAGAGATAAAAGTGCGAATAAGGCAGCAAAAGTGCAAGAAAGAGTGGCGGAAAGACACAAAGGACACAGGAGAGTGAAAGGGGGAGATTGACATGAGGGTAAAAAACGAGTGAAAAACAGAGGAAAGAAACAGAAGGGGAGTGAAGGGGAAGCTTGAATTGAGGGGAAAAGGACAGAAAAAGTGCAAGTAAGAGTGGAGGAAAGACACAGAGGACACAGGAGAGTGAAAGGGGATGAGTGAGATGAGGGTAAAAAATGAGTAAAAAGCAGAGGAAAGACACACAAGGAGAGTGAAGGGGGGAGTTTGAAATGAGGGGAAAACTACAGAAAATGGAGGAAAGACCCAGAAGGAGAGTGAAGGGGGGAGATAGAAGTGAGGGAAAAAACGAGTGAAAATGGAGAGAAAAAGTGGAGAAAGAGAATGGAGACAGAGGTCCACTGGACCACCAGGGATGAGGCGCAGGTGAAACCTGCGGGTGGAGTATGGCCTCGAACACCAACACTCAAGAGTGCAGGGGCTTAGGGGAAGGTCTCACTTAATAGTGGAGCTGCGAGGGAGGGAGAGCAATTTCACTGACAATGAGTCAGTGGTTTGTATTCTGGTATGTCATGGAGGTATGTACATGCGCAGTTGGGTATAGAAAATCTATACATACCTGTCAATAGTTTGGTCCTCGATATTCTGTCAGGATAATCTTACCTTCCACAATATTCTGGGACCACAGCACAGGCAAATAACTGGCCATTTATGGATACAGGCTAAATTGACATCATGAAAGGATGCAGATTCCCATTTTGTACAATCTGTTGGCATTGAAGAAAAATCAATCAGGAGGCTTAAAAAAGAAATGATTTACCCCGGCAGCAATGAAGAGATACCAGCTGGAGCTTTAAAAAAAGAGAAGAAATGGTCAGGCCTAGTGTTGCATAAAAAAGCTATGATCTTGCAAGACTTAGTTGCAGCCATCTTTTGTAAAGTCCAAATGCCATTAGAAGGCCATATGTGGAGTTAGGTATAGACAATCTATGCACACCTGTCAACATTGCCAGCTGCCTCTGTCTCTAAATGATGCCAGAGAAATGGCTGTCATTCCACATCGAATAAGGGTTATATGCAGAAAAATATAAGGGCCGTCCTCCCTGAACTAAAACCTATATAAAATATAGAACTTATTTAGTTTTTCAATAAACATTTATTTTGAGGAGCGGATGCCCTCTAATATTTGGCTCAAATCCCCAGGTTTCAAGGGATGGAAACATGAATGTCAAAACTTTGGAGTAAATTTTCACTCGGAAATGATTAATAGGCAAAAGTGGTAAATTTGCACATATAGATGTATACATTTGTAATTTTACCTTTGTGAATAGCCTCCCTCACGTCTGAGAGAAAGTTGCTATTTGAAATAAAACAAAACTATTTGCACTAACTTTTGTCCCTCCTGACTTCTACACTACAGATATTCAACCATAAAATTACTCCAAAATGAAAAACTAGCAGACCCCCTTCCCGGGCTGATTTTGGCCCCAGGGATCGCAGCTCCCGGGGCCCTGTCATATTGCAAAGGGGAGGGGAAATGAAGCCCTCTTCCCTGGGCCAATTTTGGGCCCTGGAACCCCATCACCTCGGGCCCGGCCATAGTGTAAAGGGGTGAGGTCACAAAGCCCCCTTCCCTGGGCCAGTATTGGCCGCAGGGACCCCATCGGGAAGGGCACACAACACACCTCCCCGGGCCAATTACGGGCCTGCAAACCCCATCTCCCATGGCCCTGCCATATTGTAAAGGGGAAGGGGAGCATGCAGACACCCTCATCAGGCCAATTTGGCCCCGGGGCCCCATCCACCAGAGCCTGGCCAATTACTAGAGGGTAAGAGGGGCCACGTGGCCTCTGTTACCAGGCCAATTTTGGCTTGGGCAAGAAAGGGTAGGTGTCCTGGATCCCACCCAAGGTGCCCACTGCATCGTCCCCAAGACCCAGCGAGGCCCCAGCTGGCTCCCGCATCCCGCAGAGCTGGCATTGCTCTCACCCACAGGAAGAAGCTTAAAATGCTGTTCCCTCTAGGAGGAAGCAATCTTCATAACTATTTCCCTGCTCGCATTACTGCGTGCAGGGAAACAGATCTGAAGTCCGCTCCCAGCTGACAGGAGTATTTTTAAAACTACTGCCAGCTGAGTGCAGACTTTGTGTTTGCTCTTGCTTGGCGGGAGCTTTGAAAGTGGGCCTACCAAGCGACAGAAAACACAGGTTTCCATGCCCACACATCACTACTGCAATTTCTTGGGGAAACTGTAATGCATCCAACAATTCTTTCAGATATTCCGTATTTGTAATGGGGAAGCCTTAAAATGTTATAAATCTCGCTTGTGACCAGAACTGTCCAAAATCATAGATCACACCAAAGTCATATTGACTATCTGTAGATATAGTCACTCCCATTTGCGCTGCAAAGCAACATGCTTTCGCAGGGCAATCTGTTCTGCCACTTGCGCAGATGTAACACTTCGAAGCCATGAAGATTCGATGACTTCATGAATTTCACAAACCACATAGGCTGCTTTCAGAATTCCCTCATTGCTTCTTAAACATGACCCTGTCCATAAAGGTTATATGATTGGGGTCATCAAGAGACTCATCTTTTATATCATATTTTGTGAGTCGGCTGTTTGTCAAATGCCATGTCTTAGTTTGGGTGAGTGATATTTCCACTGAGTGGGGAATCATCACTGTAAGAGGATGTCCCATCACTATGCTCTCTCTGTACTGACACCAATGGGTGGAACTGCTTTAAGGTAGCTGGGCAGTCCTGTGGTGATGGGATCAAGAGTAGTCAAAGAATATGCCAAAGGTCTTTGTGAATCTCCATGCATCTGAGTAGGCACTGAGAGAGTGCAGCCCTCCCACTCACTGCAAAATAATGTGAACATCTTTTGTAATTAAGCATTCCTAGTGCTGGAGCATGACAGAGACATTCTCTCAGCTCTAGGAAAGCTTTCACGCTGTTGTTGTCCCATGGAAGAGGATCAGGCACATCTTTGTGTGTCAGCCTCTGTAAAGGCTTGGCCACTAGGGAAACATTTGGTATCCACTGTCTACAGTAGCCAAACATTCCAAAGAACATTCTGAATTCTCTCAGAGTTCTTGGCAGATTCATTGCCAAAATAGTTTCCACTCCTTCTTGTGACACCTTTCTTTTTCCTTTCTCAATTATGTGTCCCAAATACTGAACTTTCTTTTAGCAATATTGCAGCTTGTTCTGAGAGACATTATGTCCATTCTCTGCGTAATGGTTTAATAATGTAATGTTCATACACCACTTATTCACAAACACAACAATAAGACACATTTTCAACAAAGACAATAACTATGCATGACCCTATTGATACTCACACTTTCATCACAGCCACCGCCTTCGAAACCGCAACTGGATCAATCTTGAAGTTTGGGCTTTGGGCTTAAGGACATAGGTATTTCTAAACTAATTATTATTACTGTTCTTGTCTTGTGACATGAACCGTACTTTGCAGCCAAGTGCTGGCGCTTAGGGTTTGACTCCTCACTTACTCAGCCACATGAATCCTACACACTTTAGGCCGATGTATCTTTGATGTCAGCTGAGTTGTTAGGGTTAAATCTCAATATGAATCACTATCAATTATCATTACTATAGCTCTGTCAATACAGAGGGCCCGATTCACAGAACTAACTTAAGACAAAATCCTAAACTTACTACCATTTTGGTATTCACAGAAGGCACTTACTCATTTTGGTATTCACAGAAGGCACTTACTCATTTCGGTATTCACAGAAGTTAGGAGTCCTAACTTTAGGACTCCTAAATGCCTTCTGTGAATACCGAAAGTCTTAAAATTAGGATTTTTCGCAGTTTAGTAATAGTATAGTTAGGACTCCTAACTTTAGGACTCCTAAATGCCTTCTGTGAATACCGAAATTCTTAAAATTAGGATTTTTCTCAATTTAGTAGTCCTAAGTTTAGATTTAGGACTACTAAATTGAGAAAAATCCTAATTTTAAGAATTTCGGTATTCACAGAAGGCATTTAGGAGTCCTAAAGTTAGGAGTCCTAACTATACTACTACTTAACTGAGAAAAATCCTAATTTTAAGGCTTTCGGTAGTCACAGAAAGCATTTAGGAGTCCTAAAGTCAGGAGTCCTAAACTTAGGACTACTAAATTGAGAAAAATCCTAATTTTAAGAATTTCGGTATTCACAGAAGGCATTTAGGAGTCCTAAAGTTAGGAGTCCTAACTATACTACTACTAAACTGAGAAAAATCCAAATTTTAAGACTTTCGGTATTCACAGAAGGCATTTAGAAGTCCTAAAGTTAGGACTCCTAACTTCTGTGAATACCGAAATGAGTAAGTGCCTTCTGTGAATACCAAAATGAGTAAGTGCCTTCTGTGAATACCAAAATGGTAGTAAGTTTAGGATTTTGTCTTAAGTTAGTTCTGTGAATCGGGCCCAGAGAGTTTGGTTGAGTGGAAGGGTGTTATTATCAATCTTTTGGCCATTCATTATTTTTTATTCAAAACTTATTCTTGGAAAATCATCAGTAAAGGTTAACAGCCAATCAATCAATATTTAGTAATAAGGTGAATCAATTCAGCAATTCAAAATAGGCATTTGTGTAATGTAAGCCAAGCACATTCCATTAAGAAACATCCAAATTCTAAACTAAATCATGGTAAATATGAAAAGGGTAAAAGTTGCCAGTTCAGAAACCCTTGAGGAGTTTCTTCTTACAGAATCAAGCATAAGCATAAAGCTCTATCAGAATAGACTAGAGATCTTCTCAGCTCAAATATTAGCAAATCAAGAAACAACTAAGACTTCTCATAAAGAGATGTCTAGGAAACTCAGTACAGAGTCTCCTCTCAGAGAGTCAGGACGGACGAATCATAATGAGATGCTGCTCTCAGTTTAAGGGCTGGAAAATGGGGTCTTTTAACGGTAGGAGCATCAGCTCTCATGGAATCTGCTGCCTAGTCTAGGAACACGCACTAATATAAACATGTGTTTTTGATGTTGTAACATTAATACTCTTTCTTCCTCATGTTGACCAATAAGATTTCAACACACTCCTGGGAACAGGACTACTCCCCATCTTCTTAGTAGAGTACAATCATCTTTCAACCATGTGTCCTTGAATGTTACAGGCACATCCTTTCTTGTTTGTAATATCATCTTCCCATCAATCATCCACCCTATCTTCTAGTCTGTGGTGAGAACTTCCCTATCAGTCATTTCAATTCAAAAAATGTCGATTCACTAACTAATAAACATTAGCTTCCAAACCTGCAACATCTGCAGCAAAGAGAAGCAAAACAATTAGCACAACCGTTGTTTAAAGAGAAAAACAAGCATTTCATTATTAATGGGCCTTCAAGTTACAAAAATTGTGTTTTTACACACGCTAAATTTAGATTTTCTTTTTCATTACTAAGTTACAGGCCTGTGGATTTCAGGTGTGGTTGCCTACTAAAATATTTTTCTAAATATTCTTTATTTTTAAACATAAATTCTGCACATTTCATATTTAATAAAACATTTAGCAAATTTAATAAACTTGTGTTAGCAGTTTTAGATGACTTTTTGGATATTGAAAAAATCCAGCAGCACAAAGAGAACTCCACGGGGCCGGATTCTATTGCTGAACAGGATTTGCTGCTGTAAAGAAGAACGTAGCGGGAGCTACTGCAAAGTCAGGCCAAATGACAGTACACATTGGGAGGTAGGTCCTGGCCTTCTATAGGTTCTTCTGGCCCTTTTTGGATAAAGCAGCAGGAGCAGCACCTCTAACAGTACCTGCAAGGGTCCAAGTCATGGAAGCACCATTTGGGGTGGTTAGTACTTCTTCAAGAAGAGGCCAGGTACAAGGTTCAAGGGCTCTGAAGTCCTCCACAGGTCCAGGAGTGTACTGAAGAGTGGTTCTGAGAGTCCAGTTTTTATACATGGTGTAAAGGGGACGTCTGGGGCTACCCCCACATTTGGTTCCGGAAAGCTTTTTATTTTCCTTGCCAAGGCTACTAGAAGTCTGGAGTGGGAAAAGGCTGGTGTCAAGTTCCTTTGTGTGTGCTGAAGGGAAGCCCATTGAAATGTAAAGGGGGCAGGGGACACACCACACCACACCACCATCCTGGCAGGACAGTCCATCCTGCCAACATTCAAGCTCCTTTTGTCTCACTGTCTGGGAGGAATACACAAAGTCCAGAAGCAAAGGCATTCATAGTCATGTGTCCCAAGACACTAGCAAGAGGCACAAATGGTTAGGACAGGAAAATTAACATTTTCTAAAAGTGGCATTTTCAGAATTGTAACTTAAAAACTAACTTCAGCATTAAAGATGATTTTTAATTCCAATGCATTTGCATCTAAACATAATATTTCTACCTGCTCACAATCAATAGCACTTAGTAAATTTAGTAAGGCAACCCAATGTAATTCCATGGGAGAGGTGGACCTTACAACAGTGAAAAATGAATTAGGAGATTTTCACAACCACAACATGTAAAACCTAACCCCATGTGTCCTACTTTTTTAAATACCCTTCACCCTGCCCTCTGGATTGTCCGGGCTATCCTTGGGGTGACTGTTATGTATTAAAAAGGAAGGTTTAGGCCTGGCAAACGGTTTATTTTGCCAAGTCAAAATGGGGGTTTTAACACTGCAATACAGGCTGCAGTAGAAAGCCTGAGACATGTTCTAACGTGCTACTTAAGTGGGTGGCACAATGAGTGTAATGTAATGTAATGTAGTGTAACGTCGATTTGTAGAGCATAAAACTTGTCCCATGAGAGTATCCCGGCGCTGAGTAGGTTCAGGTTCTGCAAGAAGGATCAGCTGAAAAGCCAGGTTTTCAGTTTCTTATGGAAATCCATAAGTTACGTGGCTGTCCCGATGTCCTGGGGGAGGTTGTTCCAGGATTTGGCTGCTAGGTAAAAGAAGGCTCCACCTCCTGTCTTGCTTTTATGGATATGGGGGTGCAGACGAGTGCGAGTATGCATAGTGGAGGTTGCTGAAGTGGTTGTTGGAAGTGCTGATGGTGGCTGAGGTAGGTGGAACCCTGGCTGTGAAGTGTCTTGTAGGCATGGGGGAGCATCTTGAACTGCCAGCATTTCTAAATGGGAGGCCAGTGTAGTTTTCAGAGGTGAGATGCGCATGGGTGAGGAATGTTAAGCAATAGTCTAACAGTGGTATATTGGATGGTTTGCAGCTTGTATATCAGGTGATCGGAGATGCCGTAGTAGAGGGCATTGCAGGAATCCTGTCTACCTGTGATGAGGGCCTGGGTGACTGTCTTTCTGGTGTCAGGAGGGAGCCATTTGGCAATTTTTCTGAGGATGCAAATTATGTGACTGGAGTCGGAGGTGACGGCATTGATTTGATATCTCATGGCGAGGTTGTGGTCTAGGATGATGCCCAGGTTTCTGGCATGGTGGGGAGAGCAGAAGGCCCACCTGTAGCATTTAATTTACAAGACCTGGGTACATGTAGTACCATTTACTAGGGACATATAAGCAAATTGAATATGACAATCAGGTGTAAGCCAATGTTGCCATGACTTTAGCACTGGTTAGCAGTGGTAAAGTACACATGTCCTAATGCCACAAAAATGAATATAGAAATTCTGAAAACAAATGGAGTGAAGGCAACAAGTTTGGGGGAAGATCACACCAAGTATTTCAGGTCTAACAAGCCCGCACCCAGTGATCAAGAGGGAAGACAAATGATTTTGCACTATGGTTACTAGCAGGACTGGAATCGAGAATACTGCAGAAGTGGACCCAGGAGTGGACTGGTATGAGAGACATTGGGCCTGATCAGAAACATTTTTGTCTATTACATCTCCATGGTGGTAAACAAAACTGTGATTGGTGCAACCACCTTTTACCCCTGCATTAGGAAAGCAGATTTCCAGAAGTGATAGTGTGTGGTAGGGTGTGACAAGAATGTTTCTGCATATTTCTTGTGCTGCCTTATGTTTTGTTGGTGATGTGTGGGTTTTTAGGCTGTTATGTTTCTGTGCTGCCTTGTTGAATTGTGTTATTATGTTGTGTTGTGGGTGTCGTTTTACATTCTGGTTTGACTATCTTGTTATGTTATGCCATGTTATGTTTCAATTGTGTTGTTCTGTTGATTTGTTTCATGTTAATGTGTTGTTATTCCTTCAGAGGGGTCAGCACATGCAGCTACATTTCCACCCAAAGGCAGATCATTGCTTTAAACTTCCAGCCACAGACAACCATTTTCCATTGTCTAGATCAGTGTTTCCCAAACTGGGGTCCGAGGACCCCCAGGGGTCCGTGGCACATTCCCAGGGGGTCCGCAGGCAGGAGTTTTAAAAGCACTGCAAAGTTCTTTGTAAAATTTGCAGTTTTCCAGCAACTATAAAAGTGTCAAGAAAATGCCAGTGATTTATGTACCTGCTGGAGAGAGATGAGAGTTTTGTCCAGTGGCATCTTTGACTTATCTAATGTGACACACCTACTGCAAAGAACGTATACAATGCATTTTAAAAATACTGTTTAAAAAACAGTATTTTATGTGCATAGGTCAGTGGGTTACTGATTCTTTTGTCACTGTGCAATTCATAAGGGACAATCGTAATCTAGCACAGTGACCTATAAAATGTCATCCAAGAGCTGCTTGTACACTGCATGGTAAAAGTTAGTAACATATGTTTATTCCCAGTCTATCATTATCCTGATGCTGCTAAAAAGGTTCAATAGGGTGGAAATACATTTTTCTTGTTAGAGTCAATGCTAACCACTGTGTTATGTTCTGAATCCTGAGTTTGTGCTTCTCCAGGCCAGGCACTCTTTAAAAATGCCTACCAGTATGAATGACATGTGAATCATGCACTGATTTACACGTATGATTCATTATCTCTATATGTGTGTGATGTAAAGTGCTCTGACATCCTACAATGGTATGAGAGATGCTAAAATAAATGAAATACATGTGACAGCGGGGCTATGGAGAGATGAGAGGCACTGTTGGAGGGTGATAATAAGAGAATCATTGAAGAACCCCAACAAAGATTGTCGTATCCTGGTGCATAATAAGGTCTTTATTTACTATTCTTTAAAAGCTAATATAATTCATTATATAATGATAAATGTGTTGTAGACAGCACCATTGTTTCCTAAATTGTTTTGGGGGGAGAGCCTCCCAAAGCCCCCTTTGTAGTGGTCAGGCTCATTCACTGCACTTTATGTGCACCGTATAGGGACTGGTCTGAAAACATTTGCCAGGGCTGCTTTAGGTTTCCAGTCAGGCCCTGGCAGGAGCAGGAGCCTCGTACTGCGAAATAAAACCAACCATTCAAAAGTTAGTCACGGAGATGCAGCACCAACCGTCTCATTGAAAGTTTCCGTTTCTTTGCAAATTCTTTCAATCTACAATACGAAGGGGGATATTTACAACAGAATTGGCGGACAGTGTCATTAGTCTCCTTGGCTTAACAACACTCTCCGCCACTTCAGAAATGGTGGGCTGCACCATATTTACAAGAATATGGTGCAGCCTTGTGTTTCCCCCTGCGCTGGCACTACACTTAGCAGTGTAGAGCCAACACAGGCACCCTTGCACCGTAGTGCAAGGGTGTCTGCGTGCAGGGGAAGATTCTTTATGTGCAGGAAGTTCCCACTTCCTGCACATGAACAATTTTGAAATGCCGTTTTGTCACTTCTATGTGTGCTGCCTAATGCAGCACACATGGAATTTACAAAACGTCATTTGTATTAAAGATAGTTTATGTGCAGGAAGGGTCACCTTCCTGAACATAAACAATCCAAGGTGTTTTGCTTTTTCCGTGGGAAAAAGCAAAAACGAGGAGAAATAAGGCATTTCCCCTCGTTTCACCAAGTTAAGACCAGGTTTTTGACGGTCTTAATTTAGGTGCTGTCTCCTATTTAAGTTGCCCTTGTAAATAGAGGGCAGCGTCAAAATCAATGGGTGTTGGGATGGAACGCCCACAGCAACTCCCACTGCCCACCTCTTTCACGCTAAGCATTGCATGAAAGGGGGCCTTATTTACAAGGCAGCGTTAAGCCACAATAAGTGGCTTAACGCTGCCTTGTAAATAAGGCGAAGCCCCTATCGCCACAGGAACATCTCAAAAAGTGACATTCCCATGGCGATAGGGACTTGTAAATATGCCCCTAAAATCCTTAGTAATTCGAGTACTTGTTTTGTGTGCACACGTGTTTATTTTTTTCGAATTACTGTTTTAATGTTTAAAATTTAAATCCGACAATTGCTTTGGGGTCCCCGGCTTCCAGTGGTGACTCAATGGGGGTCCTCAGGAGTGAAAAGTTTGGGAACCACTGGTCTAGATCAGTGTTTCCCAAACTGGGGTCCGAGGACCCCCAGGGGTCCGTGGCACATTCCCAGGGGGTCCGCAGGCAGGAGTTTTAAAAGCACTGCAAAGTTCTTTGTAAAATTTGCAGTTTTCCAGCAACTATAAAAGTGTCAAGAAAATGCCAGTGATTTATGTACCTGCTGGAGAGAGATGAGAGTTTTGTCCAGTGGCATCTTTGACTTATCTAATGTGACACACCTACTGCAAAGAACGTATACAATGCATTTTAAAAATACTGTTTAAAAAACAGTATTTAATGTGCATAGGTCAGTGGGTTACTGATTCTTTTGTCACTGTGCAATTCATAAGGGACAATCGTAATCTAGCACAGTGACCTATAAAATGTCATCCAAGAGCTGCTTGTACACTGCATGGTAAAAGTTAGTAACATATGTTTATTCCCAGTCTATCATTATCCTGATGCTGCTAAAAAGGTTCAATAGGGTGGAAATACATTTTTCTTGTTAAAGTCAATGCTAACCACTGTGTTATGTTCTGAATCCTGAGTTTGTGCTTCTCCAGGCCAGGCACTCTTTAAAAATGCCTACCAGTATGAATGACATGTGAATCATGCACTGATTTACACGTATGATTCATTATCTCTATATGTGTGTGATGTAAAGTGCTCTGACATCCTACAATGGTATGAGAGATGCTAAAATAAATGAAATACATGTGACAGCGGGGCTATGGAGAGATGAGAGGCACTGTTGGAGGGTGATAATAAGAGAATCATTGAAGAACCCCAACAAAGATTGTCGTATCCTGGTGCATAATAAGGTCTTTATTTACTATTCTTTAAAAGCTAATATAATTCATTATATAATGATAAATGTGTTGTAGACAGCACCATTGTTTCCTAAATTGTTTTGGGGGGAGAGCCTCCCAAAGCCCCCTTTGTAGTGGTCAGGCTCATTCACTGCACTTTATGTGCACCGTATAGGGACTGGTCTGAAAACATTTGCCAGGGCTGCTTTAGGTTTCCAGTCAGGCCCTGGCAGGAGCAGGAGCCTCGTACTGCGAAATAAAACCAACCATTCAAAAGTTAGTCACGGAGATGCAGCACCAACCGTCTCATTGAAAGTTTCCGTTTCTTTGCAAATTCTTTCAATCTACAATACGAAGGGGGATATTTACAACAGAATTGGCGGACAGTGTCATTAGTCTCCTTGGCTTAACAACACTCTCCGCCACTTCAGAAATGCTGGGCTGCACCATATTTACAAGAATATGGTGCAGCCTTGTGTTTCCCCCTGCGCTGGCACTACACTTAGCAGTGTAGAGCCAACACAGGCACCCTTGCACCGTAGTGCAAGGGTGTCTGCGTGCAGGGGAAGATTCTTTATGTGCAGAAAGTTCCCACTTCCTGCACATGAACAATTTTGAAATGCCGTTTTGTCACTTCTATGTGTGCTGCCTAATGCAGCACACATGGAATTTACAAAACGTCATTTGTATTAAAGATAGTTTATGTGCAGGAAGGGTCACCTTCCTGAACATAAACAATCCAAGGTGTTTTGCTTTTTCCGTGGGAAAAAGCAAAAACGAGGAGAAATAAGGCATTTCCCCTCGTTTCACCAAGTTAAGACCAGGTTTTTGACGGTCTTAATTTAGGTGCTGTCTCCTATTTAAGTTGCCCTTGTAAATAGAGGGCAGCGTCAAAATCAATGGGTGTTGGGATGGAACGCCCACAGCAACTCCCACTGCCCACCTCTTTCACGCTAAGCATTGCATGAAAGGGGGCCTTATTTACAAGGCAGCGTTAAGCCACAATAAGTGGCTTAACGCTGCCTTGTAAATAAGGCGAAGCCCCTATCGCCACAGGAACATCTCAAAAAGTGACATTCCCATGGCGATAGGGACTTGTAAATATGCCCCTAAAATCCTTAGTAATTCGAGTACTTGTTTTGTGTGCACACGTGTTTATTTTTTTCGAATTACTGTTTTAATGTTTAAAATTTAAATCCGACAATTGCTTTGGGGTCCCCGGCTTCCAGTGGTGACTCAATGGGGGTCCTCAGGAGTGAAAAGTTTGGGAACCGCTGGTCTAGATGGTAAAATACTGCTGCTCCAGCTCTATCACTCTTTCAGACACCAGTGCTACCAACTTGTCTTAAATTAGCACTTCCCAGAGCACACTTTATGTGATAAGGCCCTCATGTTTAATGCAAGCCTGTGTTTTCCTATTCCCAGCTATGAAAAGAAAATCCTCTTTATTGTTAGCATCAAAAGAAATGTTTGTCTGGTGCCAGAAGGTGGAAAGCAGCAGTAAGACGAGACATGATGTAGTGGCTTTAACAGCAAATGTCCAATTTAGACCAGGAAAAAAGATGAAGCGCATGACCTTTCGACATTCAGCCATAGCTAACGTCTCCCTAGGGCATAGGGAGGCTAGCTCTTAAAGTGAGACTGCAAGGCCTGAATTTAAATGTTATGTTTCATTGGGGAAGAAACAACATCCATCTGTTTCTAACACAGTATAAAAAGTGTGCTGTCAGCAATTTAACAATCCATCAAGATGTACATGTAGTGAGCTGAATGAGATATGCTCATATTCACAGGAGGTCGTTACATCTGTGAGCTATAAAGTCCCAGTTTCAGATACAAAAACCAGAAAAGAAAAGATGATTGAACTAGGGTTGTAAACATTAGAGCCCACTTGACTAGCTGACAGCAATTCAAAATGTTGCTCTTTCACAAAAGTAGCCACATGATATTTTTATTTAATTTTTTATTCTTATTGGAATTCTTAATTTTTGCAGCCGTTTTCTGCAAAAGTTAAAGTACAGTTTAAAGTTCAGTAAAATAAATGATAATACTCATAGGAATGTTTCACTTATTTTGCCGAAAATAAAGTGGAAAAAATGCACTTTGCTGTTTCCCCCACAAACATTAATTTTGCAGTTCATTTCTCACACAATTGTTAAAAAAATCCTCTAATCTAATGAAATAGTCAAAGTTTTCAAAATAAACTGCATGGAGTTAGCAGAGGCCAGCTCACAAAGGCCCTTATGGTTTTGGACAGACCTCCACCAGTAAGCATTCGGTGGCGGTCCGCCCGAGATACAGGGCATCGGTCTCACCACTGCATTACGATGCAGCCGGTTGGACCGTAGTGGAAGAAGGCAGGATCGCTGCCTCTGACAGGATCCAAGATGGCATTCCTACAATGGAGGCAGTGCCTGCGCAGGCACCACCATAGGGATTAGGATGTCCTTTTCCAACTGCCTTTTCATGGCGGTCCCACCGCCATGAAAAGGCAGATGGAAAGGCATTTTGAGGGACCAAGCAGTGCCCCGTACCTTTTAGGCCACTGTTCTGTGGCCCTGGGGGCACATGTAGTGCCCCCACGCACATTTATGCACCGTCACCGTGTGCCAGGACTACATGGTGCCTGGCACATGGTGCATGAATGTGCACAAAGTGCTCTATAATGCTGCGGCTTGAGCTGCAGCCCTTTTACAGGGCCGAAGCACAAGCTGCAGTGTTGTAGAGCACTTTTCTGCCTGCCAACCTCATGGGCACATCATAATTGGGCAGTCGTGCCACCACCTGCCTGTCGGGCAGTCCCCAGACAGCTGTGTTGTCGGGCTGCAGTCCGACCATCCTGCATCATAATGATGCCCAAAGTTTCTCTTGTGGAAATAAACCCCATTACAGGGATAGATTAGTAGTAAAAAATTCTACCTCTGTATTCTCCTCTGCATTTTGCTCCTCCTCCAGAACACTCAGGAATTTCCATAAACATTCAACTCTAATTTACGATGTAAGAGACTGACCGAATTCATACCACCCATAGTCACAGGACTATAGTTATAGTGCAGTGTCAATCTTCTACTATTCATAGATTCTGCTAATCAGGGCTGAGGCAAATACATATTTGTGAAAATAAGCAAAGCTATCCTTTACAAAAGTAAAATAAAACAAGCATTTACAATGCAATGGTCTCGGCAATATTATAGGTAGAGCTATTGGTATTGCTCATTATTTTTTTATCATTTTTGTATCCCTAAATAAATGGCATTAGCTTTTTTTTTGCATATGTGATACCTATTGCATTAGCAGAGAGAGAGTGAGGTAGTGAGATAGAGAGAGAGAGTGAGGTATTGAAATAGAGAGTGAGGTAATGAGAGAGAGTGAGGTAGATAGAGAGTGAGGTAGTGAGATAGAGAGTGAGGTAGATAGAGAGTGAGGTAGTGAGATAGAGAGTGAGGTAGTGAGGGAGAGGGATGTTGTGAGGTAGTGATATATAAGCATAGAGTGATGTGATGTAGTGAGATAGAGAGAAAGGTACATGCACCAGAGTGAGACAGAAATAGATAACACTCTGTCACGGCAGCGCTCTGAAGAAGTCACGAGCGAGAGAATACGCCTTCAGGCGTTTTACTTCAGCGACCAGCAAATGAATTAGCAAATCTGCTCCATACTGGAAAGCACATACACACCCTGTGATTGTGGGCAAATCACTAATCTCTCCTTGCTTATCAAAAATGAGTGTCTCCTTGTGTAGTGTAACTGGTGCTCATGTTAAGCGCTCCCTATGCCTTCGGGTCGAGTTCTTGCTATAGAAAACTGCAAGAAATAAAAAAAAATCTGGATCTTTAGAAATTATAGCTAACTAAACGTCCCAGGAGGGGAAGGAGGCAGCCCCGTCAGCCTGTTCGGAGGAGTTGGACGTTTTGGCCGGATTGACATGTTAAACAAGAGTCCCAAACAGCAATGGGTAAGCGGGTGGGAGAGGGGGACATGGTGGCTTAGAGGGGGCGTCTACCTTTGTCTGCAGATGAAGAGGTGAGCTATGCAAATGGCGGGCATTAGCAAGGAAATAAATACTCCCGATCTTCAAATGCCCCTTTGCTGGGGGTTGAACCTCCTGCAATTAACCTGTCAGTCAATCCACAGAGATCAAACATTATGAGCTGGAATTGGAAAAAACTCACTTCGGTGCCCATGCCACGCCCCATTTCACCTAAACCACCACACATCCTTCAACATGGTATGGATGAAAGGGGAACTTTAAATTAAGCATCTCCTCCCACAAAAAGTGAAGAACATTTTTTTTATTGAAAGTTCATGGGTGGCCCTAATGAAGGGAATTCGTGCCAAAGACAGAAAGGACTACTATTGGAGCCATCCTCCAATGGGTGAAAACATTTCACTTTATAAGAGAGGAAAGAAGACGCCCGATAAGCGTATGCACTTTTCAATTAAAAAGGAAATGGCTTTCTTGGTTTCAAACTGTTTTTTTGAACCATAAAAGCCATTCTGAAAGAAAACGTTTAGTGTTTGGAGGAGCAAGTCCAAAGCCTACGGGGTAAAGTGATTACGGTACCTACAGGCCCGCCGTCCTGGGAGCTCAGAGGTCGGTGCCGTTCTAAAGGTGAGCTCCAGTCAGTGCACTCCTTCCAGCCTCACCTGAGACGCTTATATGTCCAGCCCTGAAAGAACAGCCGAGCTGGAGACAGACTCTTCTGCAGCTGTCCCTTCGGGGCCTGGTGATGACAGACTGGCGTCAGGGTAGATCCCTGTGATTACAGGTAACAGGCGTGTAATGAGGAGGTGGGCTGTTGGGCGTGTAAACGTGCACTTACACTCACACACTGACAAACCCCAGCCAGGACTGTCCTTTAGACTGGCAGCCGCTACCACCAGAATGAGGGGGCTCTGTAACAGCAGCATCTGCGTTTACTTTAGAAATTAAGCATCTTTCTACAAAGCGGTTCACGGAAATTACAACTGGAGGTAGACATATTTGATGTGTCATTTGTTGCACGCTTCTTTCAGAGTTCCGGAACAGAGCATATTTCTAAACCCTTAAGCAGTGAAAACGAAAGGACATAGGAAGGGAAACATTTCAGACAGCTAGGCTGGGCAATTAAGCTGTATGTTTTGGGGCTCAAAGAGAATGCTCTCGTGAACTTTCACAAATCGCATCAGCATATATACGCAAGTGGCCCTGTTATATTCGGGCTAAAATGCAAATAAATATTCACAGTCGAAGGTTGTACCAAATATTTGGGCGTAGAAGACAGCCAGGTCGCCTAAAAATGTGTTATTGTGTTAAAACCTTAAATTCCACCAATCCGCTGTGCATTGCTCTGAAATGGGTGGGGGCATGTTATCTCCCTCTTGATTGGTGGAGCCCCACATACTGCTATGCTGCATGGCCATACAGCTGTGATATACCGCATAACACAGGTACATTCCACATAACAGCAGGGCTACGTAGCGCGAGGCAAAGGATATCACTGGTAATATATGTAATGTAATTATGTGTATAGTATTAAAAACACAATTAGTGAGACTGAAAGACAGAGCTTGATAGACGGATATCATAATAAGCCCTGTGGGAGCCTGCCTTCCACCCAGGAACATAATTCTCTGAAGCCACTCTATGAAGATACGGCATTTACATCAGTGATTTCCAGCACAGGACGAATAAGGAAAGTGAAAACAGATGGATGAAGAGCTAATTTAAACAAGTCTTACGTGCCTGAGGGAATCGTCGTTGAGGGAATCGCCCTGAACACAACCGCCTTTCTCCGAGGCGATGGAGAAACGCAGCGGCGGTTTCAGATTCGGGGGCGTGGCTAAAAAGTGGAAAGAACAGAACGGAACACGCCCCCGAATCTGAAAAAGACGGAGCCTATTTGGAGGGACAGCTCTCTCCTCCAATGGCTGGCCTCCGTTTAGGAAGCCAGCCAATGGAGGAGAAGCAAAAAGAGAGCCAGGGCTAAATAGCCACTCTAAGAAACATTAAATCTCCGGACTTCCGGTTCTGCCTTCGGCAGACCGGACGGTCACACGACCTAAAAAGCAGTTAAGTTATTTTAGCCAACCAACACATGGCAATTAGCAAACTAAGTCATGTAACAAATCATATCTACACAGCAAAACTAGACTTGTAAATAGGGAGCACATCAAATACAACAGCATGAATTCATCCAGAAAGGGGATACCCTTCCAAATAAAACCATGTGTGGTCATTGGCGAATTAGAACCAGGGCCGGACTGGGAACCAAAACGGCCCTGACAAAGTGCTCGGCCGGCCCCCCCAGGGGGTTGGGGGTGTGGCCGAGCTATTTACCAGGGCCGGTTTTCGGCCGATTTTGTTACAGGGCCGATTTTGCAGCTATGCTGGAAAAACGGCCCTGTAACAAAAACGGCCCCCAGGGGCCCAAAACCGGCCCCCACCCGTGCGGCGCACCGGGGGATTGCCCGGTGCCCGCTACGGCCAGTCCGGCCCTGATTAGAACAACCCTCGAGCTACCATAGAAAAAAAATACGCTTTTGCACACAACAGACTCTGATGACAGACAGCACGATGGAGGACAGAAATGAAGGGCCATATTCATGGACGTCACTTAGGGGTCGCAGCTGTGACCCAGGACTTTCCCCTTGCAACCAACCTCACTGCCTTTGTAACCGCTGGCCTCAGAGGTGGCAAAATCAGTGTCAGGAACACAGTGGCAGCTTGTTCTTCTGAACATCGGTTGGGGCTCTCTTTGTTTTCTGGCATTTTTTATTACACTAATAGTGAATAATATTACATTGTTCACTATTAGTGTAATAAACCATGGAGTACAAATAGGTGGAATATGACCTTCCCTGGCAGCTGTGGTAAGTAAAAAAATGCCTTTAAATGTGCATTGTGTCCACGCTTGCGGATGGGAGTGTGTTTACATGAGTGAGAGCATGTGTGCAAATGTGCATGTGTGTGTAAGTGAAAGCGAAGGTCAAAGGGCATGTGAAATCACTTTCAGTACCCCTGACATTTTGGTGAAGTAATGTTCATTGCCTTATTTAGAGATGATAATGAACAAATGTTTGCTCCCTGAAGGAAATGGTAAAGCAGAAAAGGATTGTGGGTGAAAATACATCTACAGAACTATTTTGTACCAACAAAAAATCCTTCAATAAAAGATTTTCTTCTTTCTTATCAAATAGGAGTATTTTCTACTACCAGTGATAAGGCCGGATTCTTGCCTATCTGGTTATCTCCAAAGAGTCCTCACAGGTCGCCAGAATCTTTTTATCTGCCAAATAGCGTAGAGGGGATAAACACAATTGTCAAAATATATCTACCACAATTCAACTTCATTTGGAAAGGACCACTGACTCTGAATCTAAAATTTGTAGGATTTTATTACAATCAAAAACATCTGAACATACAAACACCTCAATACAAGGTGCAAAAGGTAAATGGGCACTAATACAAAAGCGAGCCTACGCAAAATTCTCATTTGGCTTAAGACAAAGAGAATCACCGACTCCAAAATCATCAAAAAGGCAATTGTAAGACCAATATCCAAATTGGAAATCATTAGTCAAAGAAGGAAAAAACGTTAATCTGTCCCTACACTAACTCTAAGGTGACATCCCTACTTAGCATTCCCATCCCAGGCAAGAGAATCAAGAAAAAGGTGTCAGAAGTGAAGACTCCCTTAAGAAGTACATTCACTTAGTCAGAGCTCGTTCTAAGGAGCTGCTTCTAGCTTCCCACCCAAGTCTCATCTGCTCAACCCACGGGACACTGTCCCTAATACAAAACCCCTACATCGTAGAACACGCCCTCGGCACACCTCTTCGGCCAGTTCTTCCTTCTGTAGTTTTCCATCGAAGTTGTCTGTCGTCCAACGTCCGTTAGCTCGACCTTGGGTCCCAGGCACCTTGCTCGGCAAAAAGTAACTATCTCACATTCCAATGCACTCCCCTGTTGGCTTCTCACAGCATCCTAACTCCTAAAACAAAGATCTATTCTCACTAACGAGCTAAATGTCCTTGCACCTGCAACAGAAATATGGGAAAGAAAAGAACACTTCATGTACGAAGATTTTACATTTCCCTGTAACCCAAAGCCTTTACCAAGGGAATCATTCTTGGCCTACAACATTAGCTAACATAAGAAATTAACAGGCCTTCTCTTTAACGTATATGCGATCAGGCCTATACAAAAATTAAACACACTATTAAACCACACTCTAAGTATTAGTTCATTATTTTCATATATGTGAATAAGCAACCTACACGTAGAACTTTAACATGGCACACGTTTAGCCTAATACATTGCGTTGTACGAAAACTAATGATTATTCGTGTTATTGAATACAGTCACGATAACTTGCAACACTGATCTTCACAAAAGCATTATTACATTTCTATTCACCTCTAGGTTAAACGATTACATCAATACATTTCTATGGCACTTCTAAACATACATTGATTAATATGCGGGTGCTGGCTAACGTGAATATGATGCACCCCTACAAATTTCAGAACCTTATGGCGCTCTATCAGTTCCCCCCTTTGATGACAAATGTCATCACCTCATCACAACCTCATTCCCTTGGAGAAAGAACCGACCTAAACAGTGCTTGTTGTCATTCTACTCTGTCGGAACCTCTCCATTCTCTTAAGATTCTGGTATTGGCTGTCCTGCAGTCTAGCCATTCGCCTATCACTCGCTCTAAGAGCTCTTTCAACTCTGTTTCCTCTGTACCACTTACAGGCTTTGATGAGACTCCACAAGCAGATCACACAAACCACAACAATAATAAGAGGCTTCAACACAAATCCAAGGAATCCTTTTCCCAAGCTCGCAAACCAGCTTCCCACACGACCGAATCCTTTACCAATCTTCTCCCACACCCCCTCTTCAGTCAATTCCGCAATCTCTTGATGAATCGTAGTAATGGTGTCTATATATTTCTCCAGATCTTTGCTGTTATCTGGAATATACGTGCAACATTCCTGAGCTTTCAACAATTTACAGACTCCACCCTCCTTTGCCAATAATACGTCTAAAGCAAGACGATTTTGCAAAACCATAGTCCTTATCGACAGAATCTCTCCATCTACCAACAACAAAGACCTCGCAGTATTCATTGACAATTCATCAACCACAGTCGCCAACTTTCTTATCTTCACATCATTCAAAACCACACCCAAACTTGGTATCATTGCTCCAAAGTTATCACCAATCACGGCTCCTGCACTTGCAGCTCTCCGCACTTTAGAATGATGTCCTGTCTCCAAAAGATTCAGATCTTCCGCATGATAAATCTTCGGGAAAATAATAGCCAAGTAACATGTACCATACCAATTCGCAGGCAATCTCACATAGGCATTCCGTCCGCACACAAAATACACAGTTGGAATCACTTGCACCTGAGCTTGCAAAAAGTTCTTAGCAGAGTCCTCCATAGTAAAGGTATGGTCACATGTACTCTGTCCTACCGAGACTTTTTCATAATAGGTTTGAGGACGTCTCACACACAACTTCCCCTTCTGCGTCTGATCTAGCGCTATGGGTCCATAACTCCCCTTAGATCTGTGCAATCTCTCCTCATCATTCCAATCTACTGGACTCTCTCCTGTATTTCGTGTCTGTGTTAGTTTTCTATATCTATTCTCTATCTGACCAATAAACTTCTTCTCCGTTTCCGACAATAAACATGATAAATTATGTCGGTGAGCATAAGCCGTATCTAAACTCAAAGTCGGTATGAAATACTTCTGAAGTCTGTCCTCTGACTTATAATAGTCGTACTTATTCAAATGCTTATAGGCTGGTACTTCAGGAAGTACTGCATCGTAATTAGAAAAGAAATACTTAAACTGTCTTCTCTCATAGAAGATGCTAAGCAATAGGCTGCAAGAAATCCCATAGGTTAGTGGAAGGTGATGGTATCTAATACCCTCATCTAGAAGAAGAAGGTAGCTGCATGCACACATAGCAATCTTTCGCATCCATTGCATCAACATACTCATACAACAGCTTCGCATAAGCATTAAGCTTAAAGTCACTTCTAGACAGATCTATATGAAACCTACGACTCTCTTCAAGTATCAAAGCCCTTTGAGCTCCTATAGTAACCCCTTTTTGGCTAGAGGTGGTAGGTGTAGGTGTCCCCTGTAGCTCCCCCTCCTGCTTGTGAGAAATGATATATGAGGCTACCACTATCGCAACTATAGCAGCTATCACTACCCCTAAAAGTGTACCTATCACTAATTTAGCCCTACGATGCGTTTTTCCAGCATCTGCCATCTTTGCAAAGTTCTCAGAATTTCAGTTCAACAGCAACATGTAAAAGTCTCTTTCTCATCCGAGTATTGCTTGTCAAACCAGTTCACACAACCCCTTGAAGCTGGAAGTCGCCTAGCAATTTTCAGTTCCTTATTTACACAGTCCACAGAAGACTTCCCTAGCCCTCTTTCAGTCTCTTGACGGGAAGTCCCTAAATGTATTCTTCTATCACTCGGGCCTAGGTTATCTTCTTCTTTTGGACTTTTACATCCAACAAAGGGTTTACCTTCAGTCCAGAACGATATTCGCTCCCAAAAGCTCTAAAACTCCTTGAAAAATTTCAAGGTGAAGTATCACCAGCTCCTGGTGTGGTGGTACAATAGCAAAAGTCGGAAAAACCAGCACCTCCAGAATCAACTCACAAACTTTACTCAGAAGCGGTGGATTCGGAATATTGAGGGTCAGTATTCCTTCGATTTCCAATCCCGGGACTCTCAGCAACACATCTATTTTCAAGTTCGGAGAATTGCTGATCAACGTCAGGGATCTCAGCCTCCCTGTGCTCGGTATACCTGGCATCAGTCACAGCGTATGTCCACTCTGGTGAGGCGTACCTTTGACACGGTACTCTCGCTCTCCTTGACCTTCTCAGGTTAACTCAAGTTTGTTCTTTGTCACTTTGCTCAGATTCAGACGTTTCAGAAACTGGGGCGAGATCTTTTCCAGGTGCCAATCTCAAGTTTACCCGTCTCTGGTTCACGGGCCAAACTCTCTCTGCTTCTGTGGCACTTCTGCTCTCACTTTGAGTACCCTGTGCACTACTTCCTTCTTCAGCAGAATTTGACTCTACTCCACCCACAGCAACACTTTCTCCATCTGAGTAAAATTCGGGGCTTCGGCTTGCACATCCCCTTTCAACTCGATCTAGTGCACAACCAACTGCATCAGCAACCCTCACAGCTTGGCTTGCCCTCTCAGATGGCTCTGCCACCTCAGCTGGATTTTCATTCACGAGAGGGGCTGTATCTTCCGAGGGTGCTGGAACTCTGCGGGTATGGCAGGCATGCACCCAGTTTGGCAGTCCCCCACACTTCACTGCCGTGTTCGTAACCAGTATTACCTGGTACAGACCACGCCAACGAGCATCCAGGCAACTCTTCCTCACGTGTTTACGCACAAGTACCCAATCCCCTGGGCATATGTCATGGCACAGGTCACTTGCGGCTGGAACAACTGCTGCTTGCACCTGCTGAGACACAGAACGGACTATGTCAGCCAGGCCTTTACAGTAGTCGAGAATCAAATCATCAGTGATGTTAATCAAAGCAGTGGCAGGTATCACTGGCAATCACATCGCTCTCCCCATAAGTATCTCATGGGGCGACAACCCAGTCCTCCTATCGGGAACACTACGAAGACTCATGAGAACTAAGGGTAGTGCATCAGGCTATTTCAGTGATGTCGAAGAACACACTTTTGTCATCCATGCTTTCAAAGTCCCATTAACTTGTTCCACAATCCCAGAAGCCTCTGGTCGATAACTGCAATGCAATCTCTGATCCACATTTAAGGCCGCGCAGAGAAATTTCATGATCTCACTATGGAAATGTGTCCCTCTGTCTGACTCCAAAGAGGTCGGAAACCCGAACCTCGGAATTAGCTCTCTCAGTAACAGCTTAGCTACAGTGAGTGTGTCACATCTACGTGTTGGGTAAGCCTCTACCCATCTTGAAAAGACACAGACCACAACTAAGATGTACCTCAACCCATTGCACTTTGGCATCTCAATGAAATCCAACTGCATCCTATTGAAAGGCCCTCCTGATCTCCCAATGTGGCTCAAAGTCACAGCAGTTCTCTTTCCTGCATTCATCTGCTGACATGTAACACACCTCTGACACACAGCTTCAGCTACTGCACAAAACTTCGGATTGTACCAGGTCTGTCGAAACACTCGCATCATCGCATCTCTACCAAGATGTACAGCACCATGTATCAATCGTGCCATTGGGTTCAACAAACATTCTGGCAACACAGCTCGTCCATCGTTCGAAATCCATACATCCACATCTCCCTTCTCACATCCAGCTCGTATCCAACTGTCCCGCTCCTGATCAGTAACTTCATCCTGCACACCGTTTTAGCTCCTCCCATGTATCAGCCATGGTCAACATCATGCTGAGATCGGTTCTTTCTTGGCTCTTTTCTACATGCCCTTCAGTAAATATGCATTCATATTGTGCACAAAACCGGGCAACTTCATCCGCGTAGCTATTACCCCGTACCACAAAATCATTCCCCTTTTTGTGCGCAGAACATTTAACAACTGCGATTTCCTCTGGACATTGCAATGCTTCCAACAATTGTCTCACATATTCCCCATTTCTGATGGGTGAACCAGAAGATGTCATGAACCCTCTCTGTGACCATAACTGTCCAAAGTCATGAACGACACCAAACCCGTACTGACTATCAGCATAGATCGTTACCCGAATCTGGTCAGCAGCCAAACAGGCACGGGTCAAAGCAATGAGTTCAGCCACCTGTGCAGAGTATACTCCTTCTAAACAAGTGGCTTCAACCACTCCTGTGATGGTATATACAGCAAACGCTGCTCTCAGTCGACCACCACTGTATCTTCAACATGAACCGTCCACGAAGAAAATTTCATCAGAGTCTGGGAGCGGCTCATCAACAATGTCTGGTCTTGGTTTGGTGCACAGTTCAGTCACATCGAGACAATCATGGTCCTCACAATCTTCATCATCTACATTTGGAATAGGCAACAACGTGGCAGGATTTAAAACAGAACACCTCTTCAAAGTCACATTCTCTGCGGCAAGTATAACTTGCTCATAGTGAGTCAATCGATTGTTTGTAAGGTGCTGTGTTTTAGTCCTTGTCATCAACAGTTCGACAGAATGTGGCACATAGACTGTAAGCGGATGACCCATTACAATGCTCTCACTTCTTTCAATACTGACACCTGTTGCAGCAACGGATTTGAGACATCCGGGCAACGCAGAATCTACTGGGTCTAAAGTAGCTGAGAAGTAGGCAACTGGTCTACGGACACCTCCGTGGCTCTGAGTCTGGACTGCCAATGCGCAACCTTCCCTTTCGCAGCAGAATAGGGCGAATCCCTTATTGTAATCAGGCATCCCCAAAGCTGGAGCACAACACAAGGCTTCTCTCAGCCTCAAAAATGATCTCAAACAGTCTTCGTCCCATGGTACCGGATTAATCACATACTTGCGCGTCAGCCGTTGTAAAGGCTTCGCTTCGAAGGAGAAATTGGGAATCCATTGGCGACGGTAGCCAACCATCCCCAAGAACATTCTGACTTCTCTCTGAGTGGTAGGCACAGGCATATTCATAATAGCCTCAATACGGTCTGGTGACGCCTTTTTCCTGCCTTTCTCAATTCTGTGACCCAAATACTGCACTTCACTCAGGCAGTACTGTAGTTTGCTCGGAGACACCTTGTGTCCATTCTCTGCCAGATAATTCAGTAGGGCAATGGTATCGATCCTGCAAGCATCTTCGGTCTCTGACGCACCGAGCAGATCATCGATGTATTGCACCAGAACGGAGTTCTGTGGCAACACAAGACCTTCAAGATTCTCTTTCAAGATCTGATTGAAGATAGACGGGCTCTCCGTATACCGCTGTGGGATACGACACCACGTTAACACACGATTCTCCAGCCGGAAAGCAAAAAGAAATTGGCTTTCCTCATGTAGAGGAATCGAGAAGAAGGCTTGACACAAGTCAATCACTGTGAATCATTCAGCTTCACATGGGATCTGAAACAGGATCACAGATGGATTCGGTACCACTGGACAACATGGAACGACTATCTCCTTAATTTTTCGCAGATCTTGCACGATCCTGAACTTCCCACTTGGTTTCTGTAGTCCCATGATAGGTGAGTTGCATGGGCTACCCACGATCTCCTTCAGAATTCCCTGCTTGATCATCGACTCGATTACAGCTTTGATCCCTGCAATAGTTTCAGGTGACAAATTATACTGGGGCGTCCTAGGGAACTCTACATTTGGCTTCACCTGGATTTCACTGGGTCTACACCTTTGACCAATCTGATCTCTTCTCCACTAAGGTCCCCAACATCAATTGACACAGAATCCCTCAGATCGCGCAGAAGTTCTTCCACTGTCAATGCTGGATAAATCTCTATGCACACACGCTGATTCGCAACCTTAAAGGTCGCATCATCATCCCTCATATGCACTTCTACTCCCTTTGGGGTACAATAAATGGTGCAATTCAGCTTGAACAACAGATCTCTACCTAACAGGCAAACTGGACTAGAATAGCACACCACAAACTGGTGCCGATCTCTGAAATTTCCGATCTTCACCGGAATTGGCTCCGTCAATGGACTAGTCAGTTTCTTGTTCGCTACACCAACGACTTGGATTGACTGTCCCGAAAGGGGTAGGTCAGGGACTACTGCAGATCGTACAGTAGACCGAGTAGCACCAGTGTCAACCAAAAAGGTTGTAGGGTGACCATCAATGTCTGCCTCCGCAAATGGTCCCCTCTGATCTACCTCTAAGACTGCTCCAAGCACACAGTCCTCTTCCCCTCTCGAGTACGGATGTGCCAACGGGTCTGGACCATATTCCTCACTCCCTTCAAAAATGGGCATCTGTAGGTAAGTTCGGATTTCCTGTTGCATATTCTGTATCCTAGGAGGTTGAGGAACCTGCACCTGCAGAACAACAAACCTCCCTTTGACCATCTTCGGTCGAGTCACTGTAGGGACCATGTCCGCCACAGGAACCTGAACTATCTCTCCTTCTTGCTGTATCTGATTCAATGGGTTCAAAGGACACTCGCGTTTCCAGTGTCCGACCTGGTGACAAAAAAGACACGCAGTGGTCTTTTTCAATGCCGCCACATACATTCCTGTCTTAGGATCAATTGACTTTGGTCTTCCCTGACCTTGAGCATTCTGATTTCCTCCTTGATTATTTCCCTGTTTTCTTCCTAAAGTCCCTCCATTAGGCTGTCCCTGAGCTGTTTGCATCAATTTGTCTTTCAACTTCCTGTGCTTCGATTCTATCTCATCACTACAGTACCTAGCGTACCGTAAAATCTCATCCACTGGCTTATTCTGCCAACAAATCAAATGCTGCTGTATCATGAGACTAACTTCTGGCCTCAATCCCAACACAAATTTCGAAACAAACTGTCCCATGTCCTTCGTGTATAACACGTCTAATCCACTGTACTGCTTAAACGCCTGCAAAAGTCTCTCATAAAACTCATGCACTGTCTCTTTTGGCTCTTGCACTGTTCGATCTATCTTCACCCAATCAATGTCCTGAGGTGAGATTTTCAACTTCAACCATGTGATCACCTGCTCAAACTTTTTCACTACTATGGGCGACGGACCATTCAAGATTGGGTCCCTGTCAGGCTCTGAAGTTGGCCACTCAACAGCAATTTTACATGCCAACCATAAATCACTCGGAACCACAATGTCAAATAATGTGTTCAACTCAACCCACAACACCTTCGAGATTTTGACAAACTGATCAACTTGCTTGTACCATTCCAAGGGCTTCTCCCTTAACTGGGAAAAATCACTTGTAAATGCAGCCAAATCACCCCTACTCCAAGGTACATGCACATATCCTCCATTCTGCACCTCTCGTAACGGGAAATTCCCTACCTCCGTCATCCCTCCACCTGGGGGTGGCGTCTCTCCTATCGTTCTCTTCGAACTTTTCTTCTTGGACCATCTTTCTTCCCACTTATCAAGCATGATCCATGCACGCATTGCTATGATCAAATCCTTGATATGAGTTCTCAAACCCATGACTCTCTTTTCTTCCAATTCCTGATCACTATACTGCAATCTATGACTTCCTTGCAATGATTTCGTTTTGGACAAGTCCACATCATACCTTTTTGCCAATTCTGACAACTTCTCATGTGCAGTTCGTGCCTTGCGAGTCACATCCTTCGCTACAAAGAGTAACTCATCTTGTTCGTACATATAGGTCCTTTCAAGAGGCAAATTTCCACTTATGATCTCATCTACCTCTGCCTTTAGCCTCACAACATCTAACATTTTCCCTTTCAGGGCTCCCTTCAGTACTTTCCTACAAGCTGCGCCATCCCTTTCATCATAATCGCATTCCCGTTCCTGAGATCTACTCTCTTCTGACATACTCATAGGAACTGAGCGATTCACTATTGTGCCTCGTTCACTTTCTGCTGTTCTCACACTCTGATTCTGATTCCTCACTGGTGGTGCCCACATCCGCAAATCTGATCTTGACTCGGCCAAAGACCTTTGTCTCACTGGTCTCGACTCTCCCTGTCCCTTAGAGGAGTCTGCTGTGGTTGGCAATGGCGTACTCCATTCTGTAGGCTTTGGAGTTTGATCCATTCCACTCACTGATCCATTTCCCTCGGCCACACTCCTCGCTCCTACAACCGACTGCACTGAACTTTCAACCTTCTCTTGGTCTGGGTCATAAACAGAAACAATAGGTCCAATGGTGACCGGTACCTTTAGAGCATCCGGTAACCGTGCACCTCTCCCAACCTCTGTGCTGGCTACAGGCTGGTTTCTAAGGGCCCGATTCACAGAACAAACTTAAGACAAAATCCTAAACTTAGTACCATTTCGGTATTCACACAATGCACTTACTACTTCTGGTATTCACAGAATGAACTTACTACTTTTGCGATTCACAGAATAAACTTACTACTTTTGCTATTCACAGAATGGATTTATGACTACTAACTTTACGTCCGCACTCGGGCCGGAAATTCCGGCCCGGAGGCGGAGCTTCCGGCCCAGAGGCGGGGCTTCCGGGCCGGAGGCGGAGCTTCCGGCCCAGAGGTGGAGATTTTGGCCATGGCTAAATCTCCGCCACTGGCCGGAATCCCCACCTCCGGGCCGGAAGCTCCGCCTCCGGCTCGGAAGCCCCGCCTCCGGGCCGGAAGCCCCGTCTCCGGGCCGGAAGCTCCGCCTCCGGGCCGGAATTTCCGGCCCGAGTGCGGACGTAAAGTTAGTAGTCGTAAATCCATTCTGTGAATAGCAAAAGTAGTAAGTTTATTCTGTGAATCGCAAAAGTAGTAAGTTCATTCTGTGAATACCAGAAGTAGTAAGTGCATTCTGTGAATACCAAAATGGTACGAAGTTTAGGATTTTGTCTTAAGTTTGTTCTGTGAATCGGGCCCTAATACTCTCAGCTCCGGTCGAGATCTTCCCTTCTATTCTCACTTCAGACTGAGTCGGTACTCCACCATTCCCTTCTGACTGAGCCGGTTTTCCCTCGCACAGATCGGGATTGTATGGAGGTGGTCTCTCAGACAACAACCTCTTAGTAGACTATCGTCTGTATCACTGTCATCATCATCACCTACACTCTTTACCTTTGAGCCATCAGTTTTCACCAGTAAGGGATATAACCTGTCTCCCTCTATTGTTTGCACTCTCCACCTTTTCTCTTCTGCATCCCATCATTCATTCTGAAATGCCTTAATCGACTTCTTCACCCTCTCCTGACTTCGATCTCTCTTCCTGTCATGTGCTGCTCTAATCCATGCATGCAATGCTTCAAACTGAGTTGGTCTCGGCAAAGGTTGTAATGCCGCCATCCCAGATTTCCTTCACTCTGGGTCATCTTATGCCAATGTTCAAGCCAAATTATAGTATGCAACCCCACATTTCTTGCCATATAATGCACTGGAGTATCTTCGGGAGGGGCCTCTTCTCCCCCACGAGTAACCACATGTTTGTCACCTCTGCACAATTCTCGGAAAACTTTAAAACATTTCATGATGAACAAATTTCGATACAACATACAAATGATGGACGGAATGCTGACAATGCAAACATTCTCCCCCAGTCAAGAGATCTGGCTTGAATCCATCGTTCTTTTGCCCACTACACCACCCCAGTTTAGACATGGCCATATGCAAATCAGTCTTGACCCTGTGCCTCATGGGAACAGTCCAGCCCGAACTGCCAAGCCATGTCTTCCCTGGACCGGAATCAAGCATCCTAGGACCGGTTTCTGGCTAACAGCCGTCATCAGCCAGGATAGCTTGACTCCAGTGGCGTAGTGAGCACGGGTCCCACGTCTGGGAATACCCATCCCACTTAGGGCGAAAAGCGTTACAACAAACAAATGATGGACGGAATGCTGACAATGCAAACATTCTCCCCCAGTCAAGAGATCTGGCTTAAATCCATCGTTCTTTTGCCCACTACACCACCCCAGTTTAGACATGGCCATATGCAAATCAGTCTTGACCCTGTGCCTCATGGGAACAGTCCAGCCCGAACTGCCAAGCCATGTCTTCCCTGGACCGGAATCAAGCATCCTAGGACCGGTTTCTGGCTATCAGCCGTCATCAGCCAGGATAGCTTGACTCCAGTGGCGTAGTGAGCACGGGTCACACGTCTGGGAATACCCATCCCACTTAGGGCGAAAAGCGTTACAACAAACAAATGATGGACGGAATGCTGACAATGCAAACATTCTCCCCCAGTCAAGAGATCTGGCTTAGATCCATTGTTCTTTTGCCCACTACACCACCCCAGTTTAGACATGGCCATATGCAAATCAGTCTTGACCCTGTGCCTCATGGGAACAGTCCAGCCCGAACTGCCAAGCCATGTCTTCCCTGGACCGGAATCAAGCATCCTAGGACCGGTTTCTGGCTATCAGCCGTCATCAGCCAGGATAGCTTGACTCCAGTGGCGTAGTGAGCACGGGTCCCACGTCTGGGAATACCCATCCCACTTAGGGCGAAAAGCGTTACAACAAACAAATGATGGACGGAATGCTGACAATGCAAACATTCTCCCCCAGTCAAGAGATCTGGCTTAAATCCATCGTTCTTTTGCCCACTACACCACCCCAGTTTAGACATGGCCATATGCAAATCAGTCTTGACCCTGTGCCTCATGGGAACAGTCCAGCCCGAACTGGGGTGAATGTATGACATTGTTCTGCATTCTGTCCATCAATTGTTGTTTTTGCATTTGTCACCTCGAGTGGGAAGGGTATGCTCAGACGTGAGTCCCGTGCTCTCCATGCCACTGGAATCAAGCTATCCTGGCTGACGAGGGCTGAAAGCCCGAAACCGGTCCTAGGATGCTTGTTTCCAGTCCAGGGAGGACCTGGCTTGGCAGTTCGGGCTGGACTGTTCCCATGGGGCACAGGGTCAAGACTGATTTGCATATGGCTGGGTTCAAACTGGAATGGCATGGTGAGCAAAAAAACGATGGATTTAGGCCCAGATCTCTGTACTGGGGTGAATGTATGACTTTGTTCTGCATTCTGTCCATCAATTGTTGTTTTTGCATTTTTTTTTGTTTGAACAAATTTCGATAGCACACAATGTTTTCGTTTGCTTCCTGATGTCAAACCCACCAATCGCAGCGCGACTCACACCAACTGACTTATCGCAGCGCGACACCTGACGTCACTCTTCCTCCGCTCGCAGCAGTTCCCCTCCTTCACAACTCATGTCTCACCCTTACATTCATCCCATTCATACGCTGAAATAACCGTTTGTCCCAAACAAGTTACTTCTCTGACTGTCTGTCCACAGTCTCTCGAAATTGTCGACCTCGGTTGGCAAATGTCTGTCCACGTCCGACCAGACATTCACCTCTGATAGGTTACAAATACTCAAATTGCACGTACAACAACCCACGACCAGCGTCGGTTTCTCACGTACTCACACATTCGCACCCCCTATCTCGGTTCGGGCAATCGATGACATCTCACGATCCCCTTTCGGTGGTCAACAAAATCTACCTCGGGTGTCTTCTACGCCACAATCGCTTAAGCTACTCGTCGAGCCTAAGACTTTGCCGGGCTGCGCGCGCTCACAGCCTGATCTCACAATCACTCAACACTCACTCCAACTCTGCAAGACGTCACACAACAAATCAACACCGCAATCTACAAACATCTCACCCTATTCATACTCACTCCTCCACGAACTGCTGCTTTCCGCCGCACTGCTACTCTCCGTCAATCTCCATCAGCCGCCGTCGTCCGCTGCTCGCCACCCAATGAATCACCATCACTTGACTTCTACAGGCCTCAAAGATCTCTTATCCTAATCTAGATCCCCCTTGCTATCGGAAATAACCATCCTACTCTGCTACCAACTGATAAGGCCGGATTCTTGCCTACCTGGTTATCTCCAAAGAATCCTCACAGGTCGCCAGGATCTTTTTATCTGCCAAAGAGCGTAGAGGGTATAAACACAATTATCAAAATATATCTACCACAATTCGACTTCATTTGGAAAGGACCACTGACTCTGAATCTAAAATTTGTAGGATTTTATTACAATCAAAAACATCTGAGCAAACACACACCTCAATACAAGGTGCAAAAGGTAAATGGGCACTAATACAAAAGCGAGCCTACGCAAAATTCTCATTTGGCTTAAGACAAAGAGAATCACCGACTCCAAAATCATCAAAAAGGCAATTGTAAGACCAATATCCAAATTGGGAATCATTAGTCAAAGAAGGAAAAAACGTTAATCTGTCCCTACACTAACTCTAAGGTGACATCCCTACTTAGCATTTCCATCCCAGGCAAGAGAATCAAGAAAAAGGTGCCAGAAGTGAAGACTCCCTTAAGAAGTACATTCACTTAGTCGGAGCTTGTTCTAAGATGCTCCTTCTAGCTTCCCACCCAAGTCTCATCTGCTCAACCCACGGAACACTGTCCCTAATACAAAACCCCTACATCGTAGAACACGCCCTCAGTACACCTCTTCGGCCAGGTCTTCCTTAGGTAGTTTTCCATTGAAGTTGTCTGTCGTCCAACGTCCGTTAGCTCGACCTTGGGTCCCAGGCACCTTGCTCGGCAAAAAGTAACTATCTCACATTCCAATGCACTCCCCTGTTGGCTTCTCACAGCATCCTAACTCCGAAAACAAAGATCTATTCTCACTAACGAGCTAAATGTCCTTGCACCTGCAACAGAAATCGGGGAACGAAAAGAACACTTCACGTACTAAGATTTTACATTTCCCTGTAACCCAAAGCCTTTACCAAGGGAATCATTCTCGGCCTACAACATTAGCTAACATAAGAAATGAACAGGCCTTCTCTTTAACGTATATGCGATCAGGCCTATACAAAAATTAAACACACTATTAAACCACACTCTAAGCATTAGTTCATTATTTTCATATATGTGAATAAGCAACCTACATGTAGAACTTTAACATGGCACACGTTTAGCCTAATACATTGCGTTGTACGAAAACTAATGATTATTCGTTTTATTGAATACATTTACGATAACTTGCAACGCTGATCTTCACAAAAGCATTATTACATTTCAATTCACCTCTAGGTTAAAAAATTACATCAATACATTTCTATGGCACTTCTAAACATACATTGATTAATATGCGGGTGCTGGCTAACAGTGAATATGATGCACCCCTACAAATTTCAGAACCTTATGGCGCTCTATCACCAGCGAACTGTAACTAAGGTCATAAGACATCATGAAATCGCATACCTCTCTAGAACAGCATCAGGATATCATTTGCCCACGTTGAGCTCGTGTACATGACAATTGTATGTGTTTCTAACAAAATATATACTTAAAGAATGTAGCTCTGACAACTTTTTCTCGTCGACCCTATTTTAATAATTTTTCATAATTTTTGTTTTACTATAGCTTGACAACGCCAAGCTGTAGAAAAGCATTTTTGAAGAAATATTAATTTCATCATTTTTCTTATTATTTAGAGCGGGTTTCACCCGTTCTTAATGCCCCGCTTTTTCCCTAAAGGTGGTTCCCCCCTTAAGCGAACTCACCTCTCCTTTCCCTTCATTAATACCCATACGTCTTGATGTACCCTCATTCTTTACTTTTTTAAAACTTTTTTTACTTCCCCTATCTCATTAATGTTTTCCCCATCGAATATACCCTTCCCTGTTACGGTTTCCCTCTTTTACTCCATATTGTTTGACCTCCCCTTCCGTTTCTTTAATACCCATGGGTTTTCTATCCTCCTGTTTCACCCCTTTTTGAATTTTGCTTTTACTGCTTCTTACCCCTTCTATGTTTTCCCATCCAATATTCTTCCTCAGCTACCTTTACCCTTTTACCTCAGCTTCCTTTTCTTTACCACCCATAGTTCTTGTACCCTCCAACTTTACTCCTTTTTATTTTACTACTTCACATTTTCGCCTACTCCACCTATACTTTCCCTCACCCTGTACACCATCCCCTCATGCCTCATCAGGCTCACTTCCCTCATGTTGGAATATTATCAGAATAACAGCATACCTCAAATTAAACCCACCGAGTGGCATGAACACATAACAATGGTACACATAAGCAACTTGAAAGCAGCATGAAATCCAACATAATCATTGACTGATAACGCTCCTAATAATACTCATTAACCATATATTGTATGGCAAGTACCATTACCCAAAAGAACCTAATTTGCAAAACAAGAAGAACCTAGATAGAGACTAGGGGGTGGACATAGCTGCAATGTTCCAGACCATGCAATTTCACATTTTTTAACTATGCCATCTTTGTGCAATGTGAAGCTGCTGAAGTTTACCAAAATAACATTAAAATGTGGGCACAACAGGGGCACTGTGTTGCTGCATGATTTTCTTACATGTGTGTTGAATGGTGTCACATACCTCTCCTTTCTCCACTGCTGGAAGTCCCAGAGCAGGACTGGGAAAATTTGGAGAACAGTGGTGGCACCCATCTGTGCAACAAATGCGGAGCTTTCCTATTGCCAAACATGGCAGGCAGTCTTGACTGACAGCGCATTCTGTATCCTGTACATTTTGAGCAGTACATAGGGTAACATGGAACGAGGTTGTGTGAAATTGATACTACACCTCAGGCAAAGTCTTGGAATTTTGCACTTTCTTCTGATCATCTTAAAAAATGATTGCTGAGCACCTAGATTTAAAGACGCTGCTAATCATTGTGAAATCAAGCAGTCACCTTTCCTCCAGCAAAGCCCAGTTCTTCTAATACGTCAAAATCTTTGTGCCTGATTTATAGCTTGATAGATGGATTTAACTTCATCAGGGCAACAGGATAATGTGCTCCTTCGCCCTGAGGGAGTACCCGCTCTCCTAATTCATAGATGTTTGCTGGTCCAGCGGATATCTCTTGCATGTACAGGAACCCCTGTCACAGCATTGTTTTGATTGACAGTACTTTGCCTTATTAGGTTTTGTGGTTACTGTCAACAACACCTGAGAGGATATTTGCTGTCTCCTGAAGGGCAAATGTTATAGTAATATGTTAAGACCTGTAAGGCACCCATTTGTAATGTCATTTGGGTATGCACATGAACGGTGCTAATTCACCAACTAATGCAGTGTTCATATTTGTACCTCTGCCTGTGTGTGGTACAGAACCAGTGCTCAGGATGGGTGGCTATGTCATGCCAAAAGCCTGGGAGGTACTTGGAGAAGCTGGTAAAATTTAGATGGGCTATACATGTCTCAGGTTTTAGAATGAATGGTGTGCCCTCCGCACATCTTCCACAGAGCTGCAGTCGCCATTGAGCCCCAGTTACAACGCACCATCAACACCACTTTCGAATCCGGCACTTTCCCAGACAACTGGAAACACACAGAAGTCAAGCCCCTTCTCAAGAAACCTGCCACAGACCTAACGGACCTGAAGAACTACCAACCCATCTCCCAACTTTCCTTTGCAGCCAAAGTCGCCGAGAAGATCGTCAACATCCAGCTGACCAACTTCATCAAAGAGAACTCCATCCTTGAACCCTCCCAATCCAGATTCCGCAGCAACCACAGCACAGAGACCGCCCTCTTTGCCGCCACTGATGATATCCGCATGCTCCTCGACCAAGGCCACACCGTAGCCCTCATCCTACTCGACCTCTCAGCAGCCTTCAGCACCGTCTCCCACTGCACCCTCGCAGCAAGACTCCACGACGCCGGAATACAGGGAACCAACCTCGACTGGCTCCGCTCCTTCCTCACTGGCAGAACCCAAAGGATCAGACTCCCGCCTTTTCTCTCAGAACCCACAGAGATCAACTAGTACCACAAGGATCTTCTCTCAGTCCCACGCTCTTCAACATCTACATGACCCCCCTCGCCGCCATCGTCAGACAGCATGGACTCTTCATGAAGAAATGAAAGAAGTCACAGCTTTGATGAGCAGCAGCTGTCTGAAACTCAACTCAGAGAAGACAGAAGTCCTAGTCCTCAGACCCTCCCCCTTTATGTGGGACAAATCCTGGTGGCCCTCCGCATCCACCACCACGGACCATGCCTGGAACCTCAGCATCATAGTCGACTCCTCCATCACCATGACCCAACAGATCAATGCCGTCGCCTCCACCTGCTTCTACACCCTCCGCTTACTCTGCAAGACCTTCAAGTGGATCCCCCCAGGCCTGAAGACCATCACCCACGCACTCATTACAAGTAGGCTGGACTACGGAAATGCCCTCTATGCCGGAATCAACAAATCCTAGCTACGCAAACTCCAGCCCATCCAGAACAACGTGGCCAGACTCGTCCTCTGCATCCCACGGCATGAGCACATCACCCAACATCTGCGAGACCTCCACTGGCTCCCCGTCGAGAAGAGAGTAACCTTCAAGCTACTCACCCATGCCTACAAATCCCTCCACAAGAGTGGACACAAATTCCTCAACAAAAGAGTCGCCTTCCACGTACCCAAAAAGAAAGTCCACTCCGCCAACCTCGCCCTAGCAGAAACTCCACACATCTGCAGAACCAGAGCGGGAGGGAAAGCCTTCTCCTGCATCGCAGCCAAAGCATGGAATGAGCTCCCAGTCAACATCAGACACTCCCCCACTCTGCACACCTTCAGGAGGAGCCTCAAGACCTGGCTCTTCAGCTGATCCGGGGCTGCACCCCCATTCCCCCCAGTGCCTTGAGACCCCCATGGGTGAGCAGCGCACTTTAAATCCCCTGATTGATTGATTGTATGTACAATCTATTTGCCGTTTGGGGATGGGAAACCAGCAGATATATAGAAACATTTCTGGGTGGCTCTGATTTCTCATGAGTTGAGTGGAAACAAGTTAATTGAAATGTGAAACACCAAGGGCTTGATTACGAGTTTGGCGGACGAGTAACTCCACCACAAATGTGACGGATATCCCATCCGCCATATTACGAGTTCCATTATATCCAATGGAATATAACGGAACTCGTAATACGGCGGACGGGATATCTGTCACGTTTGTGATGGATTAACCCATGCGCCAAACTCGTAATCAAGCCCTTAGGGACACATGTATCAGAGTATTTTGCATTCGCAAATGGTGTATATCAGATGCAAAATGGCCATTTTGATTGAATGAAAGGCTTTGGGATTCGCAATTTAGGTAATCACAGTTTTTATTGATTACCTAAATTACGAATGCAAATAGGGAATCGCAATTTGTGAATTGCAAATGCACATGTAAAAAGCCTCTCCTAAATGCAAACTGTGCATTAAGGAAATGCTAATACCATCAACTTCAAGCTGATGGTAACCATGTGCAAACTTTGAAAAATGCAAAAAAAGGCATTTTTCAAAGTGCCATATAGCGCACACCTGCCCCTAGGGCATCTTTGTGCTTTACATGTGCACATTTTATTTTGGGGGTGCTTCAGGGGGGCTCTGGGTCCCTGAGCACCCTTGGTTTTGCATTAGCTAATTTGCGTTTACCAAATAGGTAATCGCAAATTAGCTAATGCAAAACCATTCACACCTATGGGCCGCCCCATCCCATAGCAACGAATGTAATAGTATCACCTAATAGCGATTCGCTATTTACCTAATCAATATTAGGTATTATTAAGGAATTGCAAAATCGTAGGCGATTCCTACATGCATAGCATTTTGAGATTACTAAATAACGATTCAGTAAAAATCACTATCTGGTAATCGCAAAATGCTTAGTTAATACATTTTTTTTTTTTAGAATTTTATATAGTGCAAACTAGACCAGAGACATCGAGTATCAGAGCACTTTACATGAGCACCAGTTTGGTTACATGAGGACACATTAATTTTTTTAGGCATGGGGAGATTAAGTGATTTGCCCAGAATCACAGGATGTTGAGCGTCATTGCGGAGACTCGAACCTGGTTCCCCAGCTTCGATGTATATGGCTCTAGCCGTAAGTCTACATCCTCTCCCCTACATGTGGCCCAAAGTGTTTTCTCCAATGACTGCCTGAAGTGAGCTAGTGTGAAAGTGTTAGAGTGCAAACAGAAACTTAAGCAGACATGACCAACAATGTACATTTTTCCAGGTGTTATGTCAGTCTTGATTTCTTGCAGGGATTGAACAAGATCCTTACTCACAGAGAGTCAAAGCAGTCATGCAATGTTTGTTGTAAAATTAAGTGCTGTCTGAGTGTATTGAATAACTGACCACCTACCACATAAATGTACCTCTGAAAGAGGTGCCATAAATATATAAGATCCATCAAGGGAAAACGTCCGCTGGACTACCTGAATCACCACTAGGCTAATCAGCATTAGCTTGCTTACAACTGCCCTCTCTGTCACTGCGCCTCCTTGCCTCTCCTTGATAAGGTGTGAAAGCAGCTCCAAGAGCAGAGATGATGGCTTGGTACTTTTGGCAGGAAGGTATGAGTGTGAGAAATGTGACACATCCTTTCCTGTGAGAGGCAGTTAGAGAATTTTCAGGAACTTCATTAACTTGAAAGAGACCAGGATGAAGCCTGCCCTTTCACAGTTAATTATAAAGTGAGATTTTGGAAACAGGCCCAATAGGTGACTGCTCATTTCCCAAGAGACAAACCAGGTTGGGCCACCGGCCTCTTCCAGGGGCACAATGATTCTGCCATGTTGGCTTTCCTAGGAATGGCGCACTGTGGGATAGATACAGTAAAGCAAATAGGATGTGCAAAGGGGGGTTTGCCCCAGGTAACTTATCGCCCATTGCTTAGAGAGTTCCTAGGAGTCACCCTACCCACAGGCCTCTGAATTGTACAAAAGTGGTGCTCCACTCCCAGGTCCTTATAAAACATCTGAACTTGTAAATGAACCAGCTGTCTGTGACCTCTGTGGGGACCTAATGGTCTGGACTTGCTCCTACATGTGCCCAGGACTAAGAAGTCGACTTCAAGGCTGTCTTTCTATGTGGCTAGAGGAGGATCAAAGTTGCAAGAGGCCTTTCCCGGAGTGACCAACTGACAGTGAGTGATGAGTAGAGTATGATGCCAAGGTTTTTGCCATGGTCTGTGGGGGTAGGGAGAAATCCGAGGGCGGTCTGCCACCAGGTGTTGTCCCATGCTGAAGGGGTGGTTTCAAGGACGAGGACTTCTGCCTTCTCAGGGTTGAGCTTCAGGCAGCTGTTGGTCATCCAGACTGTGACATCTTGCATTCCTTTCTGGAAGATGAGTTTGGCGTTGGTAGGGTCTTTGGTGAGGGAGAGGATGAGCTGGGTGTCATCAGCGTAGGATACGATGTTGAGGTCGTGTTGTCGGACAATGGCTGCGAGGGGGGCCATGTAGATGTTGAAGAGGGTCGGGCTCAGTGATGACCCCTGTGGAACTCCGCAGGTGATTTTCTTGGGATCGGAGAGGAAGGATGGCAGTCTGATCCTTTGGCTTCTTCCGGTGAGGAATGATTGGATCTATGCCAGGGCTGTTCCTTGTATGCCAGCGTCGTGTAGTCTGGCGACTAGTGTGCGGTGGGAGACAGTGTTGAAGGCCACTGACAGGTCGAGTAGGATGAGAACTGCGGAGTGTCCTTGGTTCACGAGGCTGCCGATGTTGTCTATGGCGGTGAGAAGGGCAGTCTCGGTGCTGTGGTTGCTTCAGAATCCAGATTGGGACAGGTCGAGGACGGTGTTCTCTTCGATAAATAGTGCCAGTTCCCTGTTGACTTTTTTCTCTGCGACTTTGGCTGCCAAGGGGAGGAGCAAGATGGGCCGGTAGTTCTTGAGGTCGGTGGGGTCCGATATGGGCTTCTTGAGCAGGAGTCTAACTTCTGCGCACTTCCAGTTGGTGCCTGTTTTGAAGGTGGTGTTGATGGTGCATTGTAGTTCGGGTGCGATGGCAGCCGCAGCTCTGTGGTAGATGTGAGGAAGGCAGGGGTCGGTGGGGGCCCCCGAGTGGATGACTTTCATGGTCAAGGTGGTGTCTTCAGTCGTGATCGGTGTTAGAAATGGGATTACTGGTTGGCTAGGGCTTGCGCCAAAGTCAGGCAGAAACCACCACTCTAGTCAGGGCTGGGGAGTTACACGCCAAAGATAACCCCTGCTCACCCCCTTGGTAGCTTGGCACGAGTAGTCAGGCTTATCCCGGAGGCGATGTGTAAAGCGTTTGCGCGCGCACCCAGCAACAACACCCAAGGCCCACCACAAAAGAAACTCCACACAAGGTATTATATAAAAATAGCCTTTGTATTACCAAAACACATTAGATAAAAACACACACTTTACAATGTGCCAACAGGCACGGGCAGAGTTTACAAGGGATTATATGTACAGGGGACAGGGCCACAGGGACCACTGTCAGGAATTAGCACTTTGTAGAAATAGCACTTAGAACGTAGGAATAATACTGTAGTACATAGCAAATGTAGCACACAACCAGTAACTACTGGTAACAGGTAAGTACCACCTACGCAACCCTAACCACCTTAGGAAAATATCGCGCAGGGAACCAGGACCTCACTAGCACCACCTGTACTAGGAGAAAACAACCACCTAAGTATCACAATACCTGTAGGGGTAAACGTACATTACACATGATGCATCGCAACACATTCAGAGGTGTAGGGAAGGAAAACACATGATGCATAAAATACATTCAGCGGTGTAAAACAAGGCACATGACGCATAAACACACATTCAGAGGTGCAGGAAAGGAAAAATAGCGCAAAACTCACAGTCGCCACCACCTGTGGCAGTCCCTAGGCCAACTGGCCTGGTAGGGGCAAGGACGCCCTGTGTCCCAATGTCAGGGGGGGGGCCTAAACGTGGCAGCTGCCCACTAAGTGCTGGGCAGCTGGGAAGACGCTGGGGCCAACGTTGGAGCCTCCCAGGGCTCTGAATAACTCTGTGGGGCAAGGTGGGAGCAGCCCGCTGCCATCGGGGGCCGCTCAATCCCTGCAGAAATGCCCCCTGAGCCTCGCAGGCTCTAAACAATAATGCGCCCTGAGCCTCGCAGGCTCTACCACCAATATGCTTCCTGAGCCTCGCAGGCTCTAAACAATGATGTGCCCCGCTCACGTTGGACCCTCACCCGGCTCTTAACCCAGCAATGTGCCCCTGTATGTTGGAGCGCCACTCGCGCTCGTAAATGACAATGCACCACGTCGGAGCGACCCCGTCTGTCAGGCGGGGGCCGCTCGAGGAGTCGGTTGGTCCAGGACCGGCACCCCCAGGCACACGCACGGAGTCCCCCAGCCCTTCTCACTTACCGAGCTGCACTCGGGGGACTCCCGCGTCATCTCCTTCTCTCGGCGGGGGCCGGTGGCCCTCCGGCGGGACAGCAGCGGCGCTGCTGCTTGCGGACTCCTCTCGCTTTCCTTCGTTCGGGGCAGAGCGGGGTAGGCTCCCGTCTGCTTCCGTGAATCCGAGCGTCGCTTCCTCGTTAAGGCCCCGGTCACGTGGGCAACACTCCCTCCTGCTGGACCAATCCCAGCGCGGCAGGGAGATGACGTGGCGGGGACTCCGGGCCTGCAGCGGTGATTACCTCGGCTTTCTCCGAAGCGCGGGGTGGGCTCCCGCCTTCGTTTTGGAGTACAACTCAGCGAAAATAAGCGGGGTGGGCACCCGCTAGGGGTATAATCAAATAAGCGGGGTGGGCACCCGCCGACGAGCGCACGATGCGGGGTGGGCACCTGCTACAAGTCTCGGCAGAAAAGCGGGGAATCCCACGCCGGGTTCCTGCGCTAATTATTGCAGCTCAGCGCTGCTGGGGTCCCAAAGGAAGCGCTCCTAGCGCTGTAAGTAAAATAAAAGCGCCTCCAGGCGCTTTGGGGTGCCAGTAAGCACAAAGTCCAGCAAAGTCCTCCCCTGCATGCAGCAGGGCAGGGGTGGGGGCAAGGCTGGACCCAGAGCCAGCTCACTGGGCCTCCAGGCAGGGAGGTAGTCCAAGTGGCGGTCCTCTGGCCCAGCAGCAGCCCCCCCTCAGGTAGGATCCTGGCAGAGAACAGTTTCTGTGGGGACACAGCCCCCTTTTTATACAGTAAAACCCTTTGTCTCAGGGTGCAGGGAAGGGGCGAACCAGTTACAACTGGTTCCTGAGCACTTTGTTTTGCTCAGCCCCTCTCCCTATTCAGAGTGCAGGCCAGGGTCATCAGTCGCACCACAGGGGGCGGAGCCAGCATTGTGTGGGGAAAACCCAGCCCTATTCAGGACCCAGGTGGACTCCTCCCTCCCATCTAGGTGCTGATCTCCCTATTCACCACTGGGTGACTCCTCCTGACTCTGGGGATTCCCTAGCCCGTCACATGACCTCAGCCAGCCAATCATGTGACAGGCAGTCACTGCACATTTTACACTAATATGCCAACTCCTAGAAGTGGCACTTCCGCACATGACATATTCACGCATTATATATCATTGCGAAGCATTCTATCACACGAGTCTGCACATACCAAACTCGGGCCTGCACACCCCACGCATCAGGAACTACCAGGGACACATACATTCCCCATGCATTCCTACGGGAGGGCAGGCCTATCTCACTACACGCACGCACTTCACTCTGGGACACAGGGAAAGTGCGCAGAAACCAAAAATCACTATCACCAAGTCACCAATAAAAGCAAAAAGTTCAGGGGTGAACCTGCCAGAAGGGCCAAGTCCAACACAACCCCCTTCCAGCCAAAACGCAGGGCACACCAATCACCACCGTGATGGACTTCCCCGCTTGGGACGATAGAACACAGACGCTGGCCCGCAACTGCAAGGACACCCTCCCGTTCTACGCCATGGTGAACCCATGGAATTCCTTCTAAAACCACTGTCCGTACCAACTGGGCTACCCCACTGGTACTCCCAAGCTGTCCGCGGCCAAGACCAGGCCCTAGGCCACCCAGGTGCCACTGGTCCTTGCCAAATCACAGAGTGGGGGGTAGTAACCCCTGGCACATAGCGGCCATTCTCCACTCTTCCTGTCTGCAAGACAGGACTAGACTGCCACTGGTTCTCCAGCCTAGGGTCTGCACCCTCAGGCGGACCAGGAGTCTCAGGGAAGGCTCTCCTCCCCCTACCTCTTCTCCTAGGGTTCCTCCTCCTCCGGCGAGGGGTACACCTAGAACGCCATTCCAACCCATGGTTTAACCCCTCAGGTTGCACCGGGGTCAGAGGTGGGCTCTCCCACCCTCTGCACCCCCTTCCAGAGCCCTGCTCCCTACCAACTGGGGCGGTACCTCTGGAAGAAGAACCGGTCGGGACGCTGGTTACAGACGTCCCACCCTTCAGGTCAGGCTGATCCTGAACCTGGCCTCCCAACCTCCGGCCTAGAACCTTTGGTGGAATAATCGCCTGGCACTCCAGGACTTCTGGGGATCTACACTCCATCCCCCTGAGGCTAACAAAAGACACATAAGTCGGGTGACTGTCTGTCTGGCGCGGATCTCCCGTCCCCTGTCCACCTGACAGTGCGCAGAGATCCCCCAGAACAGAAGTGGTATCACCATGGTCACTACACGGGATCCTAGCCCAACTGGGTAGTCCTTGACCCACTGGCTCTTCCACTGGGAAACTCATCCCCCAATCACTCCTCACACTGGACTCCTGTACCCTCCCTACCGGAGCGGTACTGCCAGACTCTAGAACCACAGGAGCCCTGTTTACAGGCACTCCAGGTCCTCTACTCCCTGGGTGATCTTCCTCAAATGGACTAACAGGACAGCCTAGGTCCCCAACTTGGTGTTCCCTCATGAAACCATCCAAGTCCTGAGGCAGGGTTTCGTGCGTCTGGGGACCCTCGGTCACCCACTTACTCCCGCTCCACTGAGCCAGGCCGTAAGCCCCTACACCCTCCTCGCTATCCTGGGACCTAGCTGGGCTACACTGAGCCTCTTCCACCACGCTGGGCTGGAAGATACCTGAACCACTACTTTTGGATTCACTCCCTAATGACTCTAGAGAACCTCTGGCACTTTCCCAGCGCTCTGCTTCGTCCGCAAGCTCAAATGGACAAAAAGAGTTATACCTCAACAGGTGTTGGCGCAACCCTGGCACACAACAACTGAGCAGGTGTTCTTTGAGAACCAGACTACACAGCTTATCAAAATCAGACTCTGTGGTAACTCTTATCCAATCAAGCAGGGCATCCTCACATTCATCCACAAACTCCTCCCAAGACTGGTGAGACAGTTTCCTACTGCCCCTGAATTTCAACCTATACTCCTCCTCTTGGGAAACAGGTACCATACTGGGAGAATTGGGACTGGGATTTCCTACACTGAAATCTACATCGCTACTACCACTGGACTCAACCCTCCCTGGGGAGCCCAGAAAATTAAAACTGCGCGCAGGGGATAGTCTACCCTCCAGAGCTACTTTGCCTCTGGTGGAGGCCCTCTCAGCCTCCTCTATCCTCTCCTGCGCCAATACCCTCTCGGACTCCAACTTTTTCTCCTCCACATCCAGCTGTTGCTTCTCGACCTCCAGCTGCGCCATAGCCTGGGCATGCTCCAACCTGAGTTTTTCTAACGCCAGCTAGTGCTCCCTTTCTTTCCTCCTATCTTCCCACTCCTCTGGGGACAGGGAAAGGGATGAGGCGCTGCCTCCTACGCTGGACCCAGCAAGGGACTCCCTACCTATGGGGTCTTCACTCTCTACTGGCGTCCAGGTACTGTCATCTCCTTCCTCCTCTTCTGAATCTTCAGGGCTCCCCACAGACCCACCACCCTCCAGGTGTGAGGCCCGTGCCCTTTCTCTACTGCGCTCAAGATCCCTTTGCTTCTTAACCCACTGGATCATGTGGATCCTAAGTTCGTTCAGAGTGTCTGACTCTCTCACCCCTATGTCTCTCTCTACAGAACCTTTCCAACTCCTGCATACTGTACCAAGCTAGATCACTGAGATCAAAAGCAGGCTCCATTCTGGCGGACGTTCTAGAGAAAGATTACACAGGGAACCTAGGGGTCTGAGCTTAAAACAGGAGTACACAATTCACAAAAAGGGTTCAGCAAGCTCTCTATCCCAGAGAACTCACACTCACTTGCCTAGTGCCACACACCATTCATCCACACACAACCCTCACCTCGGACTGGTAAGGCAGTTTCTACCACCCCTGATTCCTCAACCTGACCACCCCGTGACACAGGTACCAAACTCTGGGCGCAGGGCGGGGAACAAATGTACGGGACACTATTATGCTGCCACCACTGGATCCCACCCTCTGGTGAATCCAGAAAACACACTGCACTTAGGGGGATGATTTACCCTCCCGAGCTTGTGACTCCATACCAATTAAGTCCCCACTGTAGGCCAACCCAAGAAATAGCAAACAGCACAGGGGCAGTTACCTCCTCCAGCTTCTACTGCAGGCCAACCCCAGAAATAACAACCAGCACAGGGGCAGTTACCTCCTCCAGCTTCTACTGCAGGCCAACCCCAGAAATAGCTGTCTGCACAAGGGCAGTTACCTCCTACAGTTTCTGGTTTCTGTCCTTGGCAGGACACTCAACTCAAAGTGCACAAGCAACACATTTCCAAAGAAATGACATTTCAAAACAAACTTAGAACAATAATCCCTATACCATGTGATTATCTAAATGCAGAGTTTTGTGGTGCAGCCAGTTGCTGCTGCGGTACAGCGCAAACACAAGTCCAAATCCCACCGCTGATCACCAATGTTAGAAATGGGATTACTGGTTGGCTAGGGCTTGCGCCAAAGTCAGGCAGAAACCACCACTCTAGTCAGGGCTGGGGAGTTACACGCCAAAGATAACCCCTGCTCACCCCCTTGGTAGCTTGGCACGAGCAGTCAGGCTTATCCCGGAGGCGATGTGTAAAGCGTTTGCGCGCGCACCCAGCAACAACACCCAAGGCCCACCACAAAAGAAACTCCACACAAGGTATTATATAAAAATAGCCTTTGTATTACCAAAACACATTAGATAAAAACACACACTTTACAATGTGCCAACAGGCACGGGCAGAGTTTACAAGGGATTATATGTACAGGGGACAGGGCCACAGGGACCACTGTCAGGAATTAGCACTTTGTAGAAATAGCACTTAGAACGTAGGAATAATACTGTAGTACATAGCAAATGTAGCACACAACCAGTAACTACTGGTAACAGGTAAGTACCACCTACGCAACCCTAACCACCTTAGGAAAATATCGCGCAGGGAACCAGGACCTCACTAGCACCACCTGTACTAGGAGAAAACAACCACCTAAGTATCACAATACCTGTAGGGGTAAACGTACATTACACATGATGCATCGCAACACATTCAGAGGTGTAGGGAAGGAAAACACATGATGCATAAAATACATTCAGCGGTGTAAAACAAGGCACATGACGCATAAACACACATTCAGAGGTGCAGGAAAGGAAAAATAGCGCAAAACTCACAGTCGCCACCACCTGTGGCAGTCCCTAGGCCAACTGGCCTGGTAGGGGCTAGGACGCCCTGTGTCCCAATGTCAGGGGGGGGGGCCTAAACGTGGCAGCTGCCCACTAAGTGCTGGGCAGCTGGGAAGACGCTGGGGCCAACGTTGGAGCCTCCCAGGGCTCTGAATAACTCTGTGGGGCAAGGTGGGAGCAGCCCGCTGCCATCGGGGGCCGCTCAATCCCTGCAGAAATGCCCCCTGAGCCTCGCAGGCTCTAAACAATAATGCGCCCTGAGCCTCGCAGGCTCTACCACCAATATGCTTCCTGAGCCTCGCAGGCTCTAAACAATGATGTGCCCCGCTCACGTTGGACCCTCACCCGGCTCTTAACCCAGCAATGCGCCCCTGTATGTTGGAGCGCCACTCGCGCTCGTAAATGACAATGCACCACGTCGGAGCGACCCCGCCTGTCAGGCGGGGGGCGCTCGAGGAGTCGGTTGGCCCGGGACCGGCACCCCCAGGCACACGCACGGAGTTCCCCAGCCCTTCTCACTTACCGGGCTGCACTCGGGGGACTCCTGCGTCGTCTCCTTCTCTCGGCAGGGGCCGGTGGCCCTCCGGCGGGACAGCAGCGGCGCTGCTGCTTGCGGACTCCTCTCGCTTTCCTTCGTTCGGGGCAGAGCGGGGTAGGCTCCCGTCTGCTTCTGTGAATCCGAGCGTCGCTTCCTCGTTAAGGCCCCGGTCACGTGGGCAACACTCCCGCCCGCTGGACCAATCCCAGCGCGGCAGGGAGATGACGCGGCGGGGACTCCGGGCCTGCGGCGGTGATTACCTCGGCTTTCTCCGAAGCGCGGTGTGGGCTCCCACCTTCGTTTTGGAGTACAACTCAGCGAAAATAAGTGGGGTGGGCACCCGCTAGGGGTATAATCAAATAAGCGGGGTGGGCACCCGCCGACGAGCGCACGATGCGGGGTGGGCACCCGCTACAATTCTCGGCAGTAAAGCGGGGAATCCCACGCCGGGGTTCCTGCGCTAATTATTGCAGCTCAGCGCTGCTGGGGTCCCAAAGGAAGCGCTCCTAGCGCTGTAAGTAAAATAAAAGCGCCTCCAGGCGCTTTGGGGTGCCAGTAAGCACAAAGTCCAGCAAAGTCCTCCCCTGCATGCAGCAGGGCAGGGGTGGGGGCAAGGCTGGACCCAGAGCCAGCTCACTGGGCCTCCAGGCAGGGAGGTAGTCCAAGTGGCAGTCCTCTGGTCCAGCAGCAGCAGCAGCCCCCCCTCAGGTAGGATCCTGGCAGAGAACAGTTTCTGTGGGGACACAGCCCCCTTTTTATACAGTAAAACCCTTTGTCTCAGGGTGCAGGGAAGGGGCGAACCAGTTACAACTGGTTCCTGAGCACTTTGTTTTGCTCAGCCCCTCTCCCTATTCAGAGTGCAGGCCAGGGTCATCAGTCGCACCACAGGGGGCGGAGCCAGCATTGTGTGGGGAAAACCCAGCCCTATTCAGGACCCAGGTGGACTCCTCCCACCCATCTAGGTGCTGATCTCCCTATTCACCACTGGGTGACTCCTCCTGACTCTGGGGATTCCCTAGCCCGTCACATGACCTCAGCCAGCCAATCACGTGACAGGCAGTCACTGCACATTTTACACTAATATGCCAACTCCTAGAAGTGGCACTTCCGCACATGACATAATCACGCATTATATATCATTGCGAAGCATTCGATCACACGAGTCCGCACATACCAAACTCGGGCCTGCACACCCCACGCATCAGGAACTACCAGGGACACATACATTCCCCATGCATTCCTATGGGAGGGCAGGCCTATCTCACTACACGCACGCACTTCACTCTGGGACACAGGGAAAGTGCGCAGAAACCAAAAATCACTATCACCAAGTCACCAATAAAAGCAAAAAGTTCAAGGGTGAACCTGCCAGAAGGGCCAAGTCCAACAATCGGTGTCCAGTTGGAGATGGTGGGCTGGCTGGTGTCTCTGGGGGGCGGGGGGCCAGCTGTGTGCGTCTAGTGGATGGTCGATGGAGTTGTCGTAGAGGTTTTTGATCTTGAGGTGGAAGTAGGGTCCAAGCTTGTCGCAGAGGTTTTGGGACAGGGTGATGTCTGTAGCTTCGCTGCGTGGGTTGGTGAATTCCTGAATGACACTGAAGAGTTCCTTGGAGTTTGTGGAAATGGCGAGGATTTTGTTGTGGATGAAGTTCCTCTTAGTGGTTCTGATTTCGTTGTGGTAATCCGCCATGGCGTCCTTGTAGGTGAAGTAGTTTTTGGTTGTCTTGGTGTTTCTCCAGTTCTTCTCCAGGCATCTGCAGGTGTTCCTGGCTTCTTGGAGATTGGTGGTGAACCAGGCGGCTTTCCTGGGGTGCTGATTGTCGGGGTTACGTCGCGGGGCAAGCTCGTCTGCGCATTTGGAGATCCAGGTGTGGAGTCCTCTGGCTGCAATGTTTGCGTCAGGTGCCCAGGTGTGGTTGTCTCAGTGAAGGTGGAGTTGAGTTGCTCGTAGGTGACCTTGCTCCAGTTCCTTTGTGGTGGGCATGGGGCTGGTTTGGGTGCCTTGGGTTTGTCAATGGTGAAGTGTACGCAGTGGTGGTTGGTCCATGGCGGTTGCATTGTGTGGCTGAAGTGAACACTGTTTCCTGCAGCGAAGATGAGGTCGAGGGTGTGTCCTGCTCTGTGGGTTGGTGTGGTGACGAGTTGTGTAAGTACGACGTTGGCAAGGTTGTCCCGAAGGATGGTGGAGTTGGGGTTGCTAGGGTTGTCGAGGTGGAAGTTCAGGTCTCCAAAGAGTATGTAGTTCATTGAGGCGATGGCATGGGGTGAGAAGAAGTCAGTGATCGCGGTGGCAAAGAGTGTCCGGGGGCCAGGGGGTCTGTAGACGACGGTTCCTCAGAGCATGGCAATGGGGCTGGTCTAGATCTGGAAGTGCAGGTGTTTGGCGGAGGGGAAGGTTTCGCTGGAGGTGTAGAGATGGAGGGTGCTCTTGTGGGTGATGGCGAGGCCCCCTCCCGGGTGATTGGGGCGGTCCTTCCTCTGGATCTTGTATCTGTCCGGGATAGTGGTGATGATGTCAGGGGTGGAGGAGGCATTGGTCCAGGACTCAGTGAAGAAGGCAATGTCGGGCGAGGGAGAGTCGAGTAGGTCCCAGATTTCCATGGCGTGTTTGTGTATGAAGTGCATTTTGAGGAGGATGCATCTTAGGGTGTCTCCAGTGCTGGCGTCTGGGGTGTTGAAGGCCGGGGTGGTGGTGAAGGTCTGGCGGCAGTGGAGGCAGGAGAACTGGCCATGGGATGTGTTCAAAGAGGCCTGTTGGCATTCTCTGAGTCTTCCGGGGTTGAGGGCGTGGAGGGTGGTAGTGTCATAGCGATAGATGGTCGGAGATCCAGGGTTCCTGGCGCTGGCTGCGGTCGGATCGCATACGGAGGCAGACGGGCTTGCCGTTGGGGCACCTTCGGCATGCTATTAAGAAGGGAAGGGGGGCTGGACAAGAGATAGGGAGCGGGGACTGAGTAGGGGGTGGGGCCACAGGTGTACAGTGGCGGGGAAAAATGGTGGAGCGAGAGGACTGGCAGGGAAGACACCAGGCGGGACAGAGAAGAGGGAAATATATCAGAATAAGGAGGGCAAAAAAATAAAGAGGAAGGGCAGCGAGAGGGCGCAAGATGAGATCAGTGAATAAAGGGGGCCAGAAGCTGAGATGGGTGTAGCTCCAGGAAGGAGTCAGGCAGGAGACAGAAGCGGATAGCCGGCTCGAACCCTCACCAGGGGGAGGACTCGGCGCAACGGAGAGGCGCACAGAGATGCGGAGCTGCTGAGGAGAGGGCTGACCTGGACCAGAGGTCAAGGTTTCACTCGCGCTTCCCTGCAGGGCCCGCCATTAAGAATGGGAGGGGGTGGGACGAGAGGTAGGGAGGCGGGAGCGCCGGTGCGCAACGGCGGGGCAAAAACGTGAAGCGAGAGGACGGCAGGGAAGACACCTGGCGCAGCATAGGAGCGGGAAATATAATAGATTAAGGAAGGCGAAAAAATAAAGAAAGGAGGGCGGCAAGAGGGAGTGAGATGAGATCAGTGAATAAAGGGGCCGAGTAGCAGAGACGGGTGCAGCTCCAGGGAGGAGTCAGGCAGGAGACAGGAGCGGATAGCCGACTCGAACCCTCACCAGGGGGAGGACTCGGCGCAACGGAGAGGCGCACAGAGATGCGGAGCTGCTGAGGAGAGGGCTGACCTGGACCAGAGGTCAAGGTTTCACTCGCGCTTCCCTGCAGGGCCCGCTATTAAGAATGGGAGGGGGCGGGACGAGAGGTAGGGAGGCGGGAGCGCCGGTGCGCAACGGCGGGGCAAAAACGTGAAGCGAGAGGACGGCAGGGAAGACACCTGGCGCGGCATAGGAGAGGGAAATATAATAGATTAAGGAAGGCGAAAAAATAAAGAAAGGAGGGCGGCAAGAGGGAGTGAGATGAGATCAGTGAATAAAGGGGCCGAGTAGCAGAGACGGGTGCAGCTCCAGGGAGGAGTCAGGCAGGAGACAGGAGCGGATAGCCGACTCAAACCCTCACCAAGGGGAGGACTCTGCGCAGTGGAGAGGCACACAGAGATGACGGAAGTGACCAGGGATCCTATGTCCTTGATTCTATTTGACGCTGAAAAAGCCTTTTATCGGGTGACATGAGAATACCTTTGGATGGTGCTTAGGTGGAATAATGTTTGCACAGGATGTATTAATGCTGTACGCGCCCTTTATACGAGCCCCACTGCAAGGCTTCAAATCATGGGTCTAGAATCAGAAGCCTTCTCAATCTCAAGGGGCACAAGGCAGGGGTGTTGTTGCTTAACCCTGCTTTATGCGCTATATCTTGATCCACTGATTAAAAGGCTAATAAACATAAATGTAATTGTGCCAATAGACCTGCATGGGTTCAGCACAAAGATATTAGCCTATGCCAACGACATCGCTATTGTAACACCTCAGCCTGAGTGTGCTCTGAATCTGAAAGCGGTGGAAGAGGAAACTCATAAATTTGGTAATGTGTCAGGATATCTTCTGAATAGGAGCAAATGTCAGATATTGGCTAATGAAACACCATCCTTTGATGGTGAGCAAAGGCAAGTGACTTATCTCGGAGTTAAGATTATGAGTAAGGTGGGTCGCATTGTTGAAAGTAATTTGACTCCTGTGCAAACTAATACTAAACGCGATTTAAAGCTCATGTACAATCTACATCTGTGAATTGTAGATCATTGTAATTTATTAAAATGCTATGCCTCCACAGGCTACTATACTTTCTCAGGGCTATTCCTTTGGAGTTGGAGAACATCTGCTTTAAACCCATTGCAGATATAGCTAGCAACTTTATATGGTCCTTTGCTGAGGCAAGAAGGGCTTTAAACGTTTTAGTGCTGCCAAGGGAAAGAGGTGGGCAAGCCATGCCTAATTTTAAGTATTACAATTGGGCCGCCGCCTTACAATTCATACGAACCTTAATAATAGTCAAACAGCCTGAGAAAGGGATGGGTGGACCCTCCTGCCAATCTACAATTTGGTCTGGGGTAATGTTGCAGAGACTTCCTTTGTGAAGATAGTGGAGCCAAGTTACTTTTGAAACAATTAGGGCTGTGTTCAAACTAATGGCTCCTGTTGAAGCGTAAAGTAGGTATTGGACGCTATAGTTACTATACACCGTTATGAAATGCTCAGATCCTAGCAGATAGTTTTTGTGATAAGTATTGTAGTAGATGAGCTTAAGGCGGTGTTCAGAAAATCAGACAACTGACATTTTTTGTGGGACTTGAATTGTCTCTCAATAAAAGAGATTCTTTCAAATTCCTTCAATTTAGAGATTTTTTTATGAAAAGCTCCAAGGATGGTGCATGTGGGGAGAGGTCTCTACTGGTGGATTTGCTGGGGGTGCCATGGGCTGCCGCATCAGCAACCTTTATCAGCTGTTAATGGATTTTATGCCAGATGATTTGGGGGAGACAGGCAGGGAATTGAGGGAGTCGGTTGAACATTAATGAGACCCTGGTTTTAGAATCCTTGGAAATTGGGAGGCTGATAAGGTTGTCCGCTGGATTACAGGCTCAACATTATAAGACACTTTAAATGTATATTATTCCCCGGCAAAATTTCTAAATGAGAATGTTGTGTGGGTATTACTTGCCCGCGTTGCAAAAGGTTACGTGCAGATTTGAATCATATGTTTTTTAGCTATGTTAAGCTTGACACATTTTAGAAAGGAATTAGCAATTTTCTCGAAGCAACCCTGGTTCAGAAAGTATGTTTAATGTCTTGATTAGTTTTTATTAGGGATTGATAACCAGGAGAGCATTGGCAAGATAAATATTTTGCATTTGTTGCTATGGCAGTGGTACGAATCTGCATTGCGTCTGAGTGGCTAAAACCGGACCCTCCCAACCTATCATCAGTGGTTGACTCATATACTTTCAATGTAGCACTTGGAGACTAGTCTGTATGGTCGTAAGGGCAGGGTTGCCCAAAATAAGGGGTGCAAAACTGTTAGCTCGCATATCAAACTGGTTGAAAGGATAGGGAAGCATGTTTAGGTTATGATATCTGGAAGGCATCATTGGCAATCAATGGCATGATCAAATACAGCCTTAGGGAACAAATTGGGAAAGCTATACTTATCTTGTATCAATTTTGGAATGTTAGACCTGGCCCTTTGGCGTGAGTCTCCCTTCCACTTTTTTGTCGCTGTGCCTAATGTGTTTTGCTGGTGTTCGCTGCTCAGAGCACTGTGCCACTGCCAACCAGCGCCACAGTGAAACTGCTCCCTATTTAAAATGTATATGTTGGTTGGATTCCGTGATTGGCTTATTTGGTTTACTGTCAGACCCCAGTAAAGTGCACCAGGAGTGCCAGGGCTTGTAAATACAAATGCTGCTGGTGGGCTTGCAACACTAATTGTGCCACCCACAGAAGCAGCCTGGTAAAATGTATCTAAGGTCTGCCATTGCAGAACCTGCATGCAGTCTGGTACTGTCATGCTGACTGGGCAAGTGCACACACTTGCCAGTCCCTAAACCTTCCCTTAACTTCATATCAGTCACCCCTATGGTAGGCCCAAGGGCAGGGTGCATTGTAAGCATAAGGTAGGACAAGCCCTGTGTGTGGCATGTCCTAATAATGAATTACAGCCATTTTCGTTTTTCAATATTGTAAGACTACCTGTTCTCCATAGGCCACAATGGGCTGTTAGAATTGTTACATTCTATGATCCTAACAGACCCAGGGAACATGGTAGAAATTCGAGTTTAGTATGCCTGAATTCAGAATAATAAAATACATATTTTAGTAAAGTTTATTTTAATATTCTGTGTTTGCAAATACCACTTTTAGAAAGTTGGTATTTGCTTGCTTGACCATTTTAGCCCGCCTCTGCTATGATGTGTATCTGCCTGTCTGGTTGTGTGAGTGACAGGGCTGGGGAAACCCAGAGGGGCAGGGCTAGGTAGCCTGGTGGTGAATAGGAAGATTGGCAGTGAGATGGGTGGGAGGAGTACACCTGGGCTCTGAATAGGGTTGTGCTCTGCTACCACAATGCTGGCTCCACCTCCTGCGGAGCGGCTGATGGCTCTGCCCTGCACCCTGAAAAGAAAGGCAGAGTCATGTCAACTAAGTGCTCAAGAACTGGTTTGGACTGGGCAAAGTCCCCTCAACCCCAGAGGAACAAAGGAATTAGGGGTATAAGTATTGGGACCCTGCTCCCAAGAAATTAGATCCTGCTGAAACAAGAAGAACCTCAGCCAGAGGAGAAGGAACTGGGAAAGCTGTAGGAGGAGTCACTGTCCCTGACCTGGGGGATTGGCCTGCAGTGGTTGCCTTGCTGCTGAAGGAGAGGAGAAAGACTACTAAAGACTTTGCTTCAACTTGTGCTTTAAAAAGATCTCCAAGGGCTTGAACTGAGCTTGCCCCCTGAACGAAGTCCCAGGACCAGTGGACTTCACCCCCAGCTCCCCAGAGTCTTTTGGAAGTGCCTGCTGCTGTTGTTGGACCTTCTGAAGGACTGCGTGTCGCAAGGAGCTGGAAGCGCGATGCAAGGAAGAGAAGCGTGCCGCCGTCGGAGCCGCTGTCGTCGCATCTCGCAAAGGGTGTCGCCGCTGCAGCATCGCATCGAGCGGAAGCGTCTCGCATCATTCCGGAAGTGTCTCGCAACGCCGAAGAAGCGTGTCGCCATCACAGCCATCGTAGCTGTCGCATTGCACCGCATCGAGAGAAGAGTCTCACATTGAGGAGGAAGCATGTCGCCATCTCAGCCATCGTAGTTGTCGCATTGCACCGCAACCAGAAAAGTGCTTTGCATCCACGGAGAAGCGTGCCGCCGTCGGAGCCGCTGTCGTCGCATCTCGCAGAAGGGGTGTCGCCGCTGCAGCATCGCATCGAGCGGAAGCGTCTCGCAACCTCGGAGGAGAGTGCCGCTGCCAAGGCCGCTGTCATTGCATCTCGTCAAGGGTGACGCCGCTGTAGCTGACGCATCGAGTCGAGCCTTCTCGCAACATCAGAGAAGCGTAACGCATCTGGAAGATCCCGTCTTTATTTCTTTTGCACCAAAAACTTCAACGCATCTGCATCGCTGCAACACTTTCGTTGCCCTGCGTGTCGCATCTAAGGTACATTGACTTAAAGTGTCGCATTTAAGAACTTAAGAGAAACTACGCAATCTTCTACCAACTAAGCAACCGTATTGTGTATTTTTAATCGTTTAATGGTCTTGTGATAATCCTATATAAAGAATCCTTATTTTTAATATAAATACCTGTGTGGTGTCCATTGGTGGTCAGCGGTGAGGATTCTGGACTTGCATTTGTGACTCATGTACAGTGATTGGTGAACACTACTTAGTGAGTGCAGACCTTAAACGCAACCAATACTTGTTGGTAGATTTCTTTTTGGGACTGTCTATTTTCTAGCACTGCCAAGCTTTACCATGGTGGAGAAAGCAGCATCCATAGTCTCTGTCAACACAGAATTTGAATGGGAAGAAGAGAAACTAGACAGCTACAAGTTATCACAGCTGAAATTCTTTTGCAAGACGTTTAATGTTTCTACAACTGGATGTAAAAACAAGACACAGCTCTACAAGGCTCTGAAGGCCTGGGTAGAAGCAAGGAAGGCCACTGATGATGATAATGCAGATGAGCAACTGGATGAGCCAGTGGGCTCAAGAGGAAGGAGAAGCCCTTCCTTTGCTGGTAGCAGTGTGTCTAGTAAGAGTATATCTCCAGAGGAGCTGGAAGATAGAAGAGAGAGTAGGATGCACGAAATGGAAATGGCAAAACTCAAATTGAATGGGCAGCTGGAGCTAGAGAGCAAAAAGCTGGCTCTGGAAGAAAACAAATGGAGCATGAAACAAAGTTGAGGGAATTAGATCTGAAAGCTAAGAGTTTAGAGTCTACTCCCTCTGGTGGCAGCACACTGTCAGTGCAGACAGAATCAAGGGTGTACATACCCAAGGATGTGGTTAAGGAATTCTTCAAGAATGATGACATAGGGCAGTGGTTTAAGGCCTATGAGGTAGCCATGTCTTCCCACCGGGTCCCTGAGAAAGATTGGGGAGCGGGGTTGTGGGGACGGTTCCTTAGTGAGGGGCGGGATACACTGCTGGATTTGCCTTCAGATGATTATAATTCCTATCCCCATATGAAGGCTGCTTTGATGTCTAGGTATGGGTTGACCCCTGAGTTGTATTGGCAAAGGTTCAAGGGTTGCACCAAGATTCCAAACAGTACGTATGTTGAATATGTGACTTTTTTTTGCAGAGCACTGGATGGTTGGGTGAAGGGTAGCAAAGTTAATGATTTTCAAGGGCTTCTTGATTTAATGGCATGGGAGCACTTGTCCAGTAATTGTTTTCCTGAGCTACGCCAGCACCTGATTGATAGTAGGCTGACTAATCCTAGGAAGCTTGCTGAGGAGGCGGACCGCTGGGTCAGTACCAGGGTCCATAAGGGTCAAGTGGGAGATTCCGCCAAAGGTGGGCAGGGTCTCCAGCAGAAGAGTGGGGGGGACAAGGGTAAACAGAGGGAGTTCCAGAAGAGGCCCCAAAGTTATCTCCAAGGGAACCAAGGGAAAGGTTCTCAGCCTCCCCCACCACAGAACCCGACCATGGCCCCGACAGGTACACCTGTTCAGAAGGGGCCCATCAGATGTTACAAGTGTGGTAACATGGGGCATTTTGCCTCTGATGTGAAGTGTCCATTGTTTGGTAAACCAGCACCCACTGATGCTCCATCCCGGCAGGTGACTAGTGTAGCCCTGGGGGAGGAGATGGGTGTCCAAGGTGGGTGGGGTCCCACAGAGATGTCCCTTGTCTCATTAGGAGACCGTAAAGTGGTCCCCCAAACCCAGCTGCCTGAGAACACTAAAAAATACAGGCAGTGGGTGACCATAAATGGCCATAGGGTTGAAGCTCTCAGAGACACATGAGCCAGTGTGACGGCTGTCAAGCGCCACCTGGTGTCTCAGGAGCAGGTTGTCCCAGGAGCATTCTATCCGGTTGTTGCCGCCGACAACACCGAGAGTCACTGCCCAGTGGCTCAGGTTCCCTTTCAGTGGGGGGGGGGGTCTCTGGTACTCTTCAGGTAGCTGTGAGGCCCGCCATGCCTGTAGACTGTCTGTTAGGGAACGACTTGGAGAGCTCACCTTGGGCTAAGGTGGAGCGGAGTGCTCACCTGGAGATGTTGGGTATGCCGGATTCGGAGTGTGTCACCACACGGTCCATGGCAGCCAGTAGAGGTGCTCAAGAGGTCCTGAGGCCTGAGAGGGAGGCCCAGGGACCGGCCTGAAAAGAGAAGGAGCAGGGGGCGCGGGAAACCGGCCCCTGAAGTTCCCACGGTCCAGGAGGGAGCAGACCTTGAGGGGGATGCCATGGAACCTACAGGGGAACAGATAGCTGAACTGGGGGACCTGCCTGAGCTGACCCATTGGCAGCAGGAAGGAGGACACTCCAGGGAAGAGTTCTGCAGGGAGCAGAAAGAATGCCCTTCTCTTGTGGGTATGCGGCAGCAGGCTGCAGACCAGGCCAACGGTGATCAGTCCGGAACACATTTCATTTACTGGGAGAACGACCTCCTGTATTCTAAGCCTAAGGTTGCTGAGCCTGGGTCAGCCCGTGTGCTGGTGGTACCCCAGCGCTTCAGAGCCTTCCTACTGGGGCTGGCTCACGATGTACCCTTAGCAGGACATTTGGGGCAGGACAAGACCTTTGAAAGGCTTGTCACCCACTTCTTTCGGCCCCAAATGTGCAGTAGTTCAGATACTCACTGCAGAACATGCCAAACTTGCCAGGCAAGTGGGAAGAGTTGAAGGAAGCAGAAGGCTCCACTCCAACCATTCCCTGTGGTCGGTACCCCATTCCAGCGAGTGGGGATTGACATTGTAGGGCCACTGGACCCCAGGACAGCGATGGGCAATAGGTTCATCCTGGTCCTGGTGGACCATGCCACCCGGTACCCGGAAGCCATCCCTCTGAGGACAGTGACGGCCCCCGTGGTGGGACGTGCGCTGATGGGAATTTTCTCCTGAGTGGGATTCCCTCTAGAGGTGGTGTCTGACCGAGGTATCAATTTCATATCTAAATATATGATATCCCTTTGGCAAGAGTGTGGTGTAACCTACAAGTTCACCACACCTTACCACCCCCAAGGAAACGGGTTGGTTGAGAGATTCAACCGAACCCTCAAAGGCATGATAATGGGCCTGGAAGGACCCATGAGGCGTAAGTGGGACGTCCTCTTACCATGCCTCCTCTTTGCTTACAGAGAGGTGCCACAGAAGTCTCTAGGGTTCAGTCCCTTTGAGCTTCTGTACGGACACCCAGTGAGAGGACCTCTAAGTCTGGTCAAGGAAGGCTGGGAGCAATCTCCCAGGAAACCTCCCCAGAATGTATATAGCTACATGCTGGCCTTCAGGAACCAGACTAGGCGTTTCAGGGAACTTGCTGAGGCAAACCTGGAAGCCAGCCACGAGGAGATGAAGCGGTGGTACGACCAGAATGCCACTCTGGTAGAGCTTCAGCCTGGACAGAAGGTATGGGTCTTGGCCCCCGTGGAGCCCTGTGCGCTCCAGGATAAGTGGACCGGTCCCTTTGAGGTGGTGGAGCGCAAGAGTCCGGTTACCTATTTGGTGGACCTGAAGTCTCCTAGGACCCCTTAAGGGTCCTACATGTCAACCGCCTCAAGCCCCACTTGGAGAGGTCCCAAGTGGGCATGCTCTTAGCGACAGATGCTGGGATGGAGGAGGAGACCGAGCCTCTTCCTGACCTCCTGTCAGTCAAGGAGCGAGATGGGTCAGTGGATGGTGTCATCCTCTCTTCCACCCTGAGCAACAGAATGATTGTCGCCAGCTGCTGGGACAATTTTCTGACCTGTTTTCCCTGGTTCCCGGTGTCACTGATTGGTGCGTCCATGATGTGGACACTGGGGAAAGTACACCTGTGAGGCACAAGGCCTACAGGGTGACTGACAGGGTAAGGGCCTGCATCAAGGAGGAGGTCTCCTAGATGTTTGCCCTTGGGGTAATTGAGTCCTCAAGCAGTCCTTGGGCCAGCCCAGTGGTCTTGGCCCCAAAGGCTGCAGCGCCGGGAGCCACACCCGAACTCCGGTTCTGTGTGGACTACAGAGGACTCAATTCGGTCACCAGGACTGACGCACACCCCATCCCCAGAGCTGATGAGCTCATAGATCGGCTAGGGGCTGCCCACTACCTCAGCACGTTTGATCTAACATCTGGGTATTGGCAGATCGCCTTGACCGATGGGGCCAAAGAGAGGTCAGCATTTTCCACCCCTGATGGGCATTACCAGTTCCGGGTTATGCCCTTTGGGATGAAAAATGCCCCTGCCACCTTCCAGAGGTTGGTCAACCAGGTGTTGATTGGGCTGGATTCGTTCAGTGCAGCCTACCTGGATGACATCGCAGTGTTCAGCTCCACGTGGGAGGAACACCTGCACCACCTCTGGGAAGTGTTGATGGTGCTGCGGAGGGCAGGCCTCACGATCAAGGTGAGTAAGTGCCAGATCGGGCAGGGTTCAGTGGTGTACTTGGGGCACCAAGTTGGGAGTGGCCAGGTGGCACCCCTTCAACCCAGGATAGAAACTATCCTGAATTGGGAGTCGCCCAAAACCCAGACGGAGGTGAGAGCCTTCCTAGGTCTCACTGGGTACTACAGGAGGTTTGTCAAGGGGTATGGCAACATTGTTGCCCCCTTGACAGCGCTGACTTCAAGGAAGCAGCCCAGGAAGGTGATCTGGACTGACACCTGTCAGAAATCTTTTGAGGCCCTGAAAACTGCTATGTGCACGGCGCGCGTGCTTTTGGCTCCCAACTTCTCCAAAGAGTTTATCGTTCAGACAGACGCTTCAGAGCATGGTGTGGGGGCTGTTCTTTCACAGATTAATGAAGAGAGCCTAGATCAACCTGTAGCCTTTATTAGCAGGAGGTTACTTCCACGGGAACAGAGATGGAGTGCTATTGAGCGTGAGGCATTTGCTGTGGTCTGGGCGCTGAAAAAGCTAAGACCATACCTGTTTGGGTCTCCCTTCCGGGTTCAGACAGACCACAGGCCCCTCAGATGGTTGATGCATATGAGGGGTGAGAATCCAAAGCTGTTGAGGTGGTCCATTTCCCTACAGGGTATAGATTTCACGGTGGAACATCGCCCTGGTACAGATCACGCCAATGCTGACGGTCTGTCCAGATTTTTCCGCCTTAGTGATGAGGAACTCCCTGGGGTAGGGTAGTTCTCCCCACTTTTCAGCTGGAGGGGACACGTGTTAGACCTGGCACCTTGGCGTGAGTCTCCCTTCCACTTGTTTGTCGCTGTGCCTCATGTGTTTTGCTGGTGTTCGCTGCTCAGAGCACTGTGCCACTGCCAACCAGTGCCACAGTGCAAGTGCTCCCTATTTAAAATGTATATGTTGGTTGGATTCCATGATTGGCTTATTTGGTTTACTGTCAGACCCCAGTAAAGTGCACCAGGAGTGCCAGGGCTTGTAAATACAAATGCTGCTGGTGGGCTTGCAGCACTGGTTGTGCCACCCACAGAAGCAGCATGGTAAAATGTATCTAAGGTCTGCCATTGCAGAACCTGCGTGCAGTCTGGTACTGTCATGCTGACTGGGCAAGTGCACACACTTGCCAGTCCCTAAACCTTCCCTTAACTTCATATCAGTCACCCCTATGGTAGGCCCAAGGGCAGGGTGCATTGTAAGCATAAGGTAGGACAAGCCCTGATGTGTGTGGCATGTCCTAATAGTGAATTACAGCCATTTTCGTTTTTAACTATTGTAAGGCTACCTGTTCTCCATAGGCCAGAATGGGCTGTTAGAATTGTTACATTCTATGATCTTAACAGACCCAGGGAACATGGTAGAAATCCGAGTTTAGTATGCCTGAACTCAGAATAATAAAATACATCTGTTAGTAAAGTTTATTTTAATATTCTGTGTTTGCAAATACCACTTTTAGAAAGTTGGTATTTGCTTGCTTGACCATTTCAGCCCGCCTCTGCTATGATGTGTATCTGCCTGTCTGGTTGTGTGAGTGACAGGGCTGGGGAAACCCAGAGGGGCAGGGCTAGGTAGCCTGGTGGTGAATAGGAAGATTGGCAGTCAGATGGGTGGGAGGAGTACACCTGGGCTCTGAATAGGGTTAAGATCTGCTACCACAATGCTGGCTCCACCTCCTGCAGAGTGGCTGATGGCTCTGCCCTGCACCCTGAATAGAAAGGCAGAGTCATGTCAACAGAGTGCTCAAGAACTGGTTTGGACTGGGCAAAGGCCCCTCAACCCCAGAGGAACAAAGGAATTAGGGGTATAAGTATTGGGACCCTGCTCCCAAGAAATTAGATCCTGCTGAAACAAGAAGAACCTCTGCCAGAGGAGAAGGAACTGGGAAAGCTGTAGGACGAGTAACTGTCCCTGACCTGGGGGATTGGCCTGCAGTGGTTGCCTTGCTGCTGAAGGAGAGGAGAAAGACTACTAAAGACTTTGCTTCAACTTGTGCTTTAAAAAGATCTCCAAGGGCTTGAACTGAGCTTGCCCCCTGAACGAAGTCCCAGGACCAGTGGACTTCACCCCCAGCTCCCCAGAGTCTTTTGGAAGTGCCTGCTGCTGTTGTTGGGTCTTCTGAAGGACTGCGTGTCGCAAGGAGCTGGAAGCGCGAAGCAAGGATGAGAAGCGTGCCGCCGTCGGAGCCGCTGTCGTCGCATCTCGCAAAGGGTGTCGCCGCTGCAGCATCGCATCGAGCGGAAGTGTCTCGCATCATTCCAGAAGTGTCTCGCAACGCCGAAGAAGCGTGTCGCCATCGCAGCCATCGTAGCTGTCGCATTGCACCGCATCGAGAGAAGAGTCTCGCATCGAGGAGGAAGCGTGTCGCTATCGCAGCCATCGTAGTTGTCGCATTGCACCGCAACCAGAAAAGCGCCTCGCATCCATGGAGAAGCGTGCCGCCGTCGGAGCCGCTGTCGTCGCATCTCGCAGAAGGGGTGTCGCCGCTGCAGCATCGCATCGAGCGGAAGCGTCTCTCAACGTCGGAGGAGAGTGCCGCTGCCAAGGCCGCTGTCGTCGCATCTCGTCAAGGGTGACGCCGCTGTAGCTGACGCATCAAGTCGAGCCTTCTCACAACATCGGAGAAGCGTAACGCATCTGGAAGATCCAGTCTTTATTTCTTTTGCACCAAGAACTTCAACGCATCTGCATCGTTGCAACACTTTCATTGCCCTGCGTGTCGCATCTAAGGTACATTGACTTAAAGTGTCGCATTTAAGGACTTAAGAGAAACTAAGCAATCTTCTACCAACTAAGCAACCGTTTTGTGAATTTTTAATCGTTTAATGGTCTTGTGATGATCCTATATAAAGAATCCTTATTTTTTAATATAAATACCTGTGTGGTGTCCATTTGTAGTGTTGTCACTTAGTTACTGTATGTGTTCACAAATGCTTAACCCATAACGCTCTGAGATAAGCCTTGTCTGCTCGCGCCAAGCTACCTAGAGGGTGAGCAAGGGGTTGTTTTAGTAGTGTAACCCCTTACCCTGACTAGAGGAAAGGTTCCCTGCTTGTCACAAATACCTACCTGTGCCAACCAGAGGACCCGGATTCTAACATGGAGTGTTAATGTAATTGTATTTGTAATTGCAATGATAGTATATTGTATTGAATTATTTGTGTTTTTGACTCTTGATACGTTTTGTACTCTATTCAACGATAACAAAAATAAAAATAAATCATTGTGTCTGAATTGGACATGAAGATGCATTTGTCACTAAAGAACAGCAATGAATGCCAGTTTGCATTTTATTTAATTTCACTTAATTCTGCGGAAATTTCACATAATCATATCAAAACAAATTGCGTGAATTTTGCAATCCCCTAATTGTAATTCCACTTGGAGGGAAAACGTTAGATACATTTATCCAGCCCTACTTATGAGTTCTGAACCCGGCTACCTCAGCATGGCCTTCGAGAAGAGTACTGATCACAAAGCAGATATGATCTTAACAGTATTTAAAGTGAAATGAAGGATACAAATCTCTTGCATTGAAGACAGAACAAAGACACAAATCAATGAAGAGGTGAATAAGAAATTGCTTTTAGCTCTCACAGGTTGGAACAGGATCAAATACATCTTTATTAAGAGGCTTGAAATAACTATTTGACATAAAATAAAACCAGATAAAATGACAATATACACTGAAACCAAGCCAGTTAAGCACATGAACGATTTTAAAATTAACTGTAAAAAGCAAAATAACCAATCCAATATGCAGTAGCGGCCGGCACAGGTAAGAGGGGCGGGCGCGGCGGATTGGCTGATTCTGCGCTGCAACAAGCGCAAGGTAAGCGGCTGTTATTATTATCTAAATTTAATGTAACTTATTCCGTTGTATGTCGACTTCCCCGACCCTCACCCCACCCCGGCCTACCGTTCTTACCTGTGCCGGCCGCCACTGCCAATATGTACAATTAAAACATGCAAAACAAGAAACCTAGACCTGTAATACAAATTACAAAGATATTAAAACCCATACCTCTATAGCCTTGTAATAGCAAATTTTACATACCAGGTTTGAATTCACACTGACGCAGTCTTTAAAATTTCTGCACTACCTTAACAAATCCAGAAATAAATGGGATGGCAAACAATTGCCTTACCTGTTATTGGAGTTTTGCCACTTAATGGAGAAGCTTTGTCACTCAGTATGTGTACCTGCAGCAATGCATTTGCTCTGCCTTGCAGCAATGGGATCCCAGCCTTTCGATTACCCTTGTCAAACAAGGGTCCTACAGAAAGTAGTTAGGATTTGTCAGAGAGATCGGATCTTTCATGATCTACTCCTTTCTGAACAAGCATTGGCATAGCCAATAGGTCTCGCCTTTGGGACCTTATAAGTGTTTAGCCATGCAACAGTTGCATAACTAAATACTTATAAGGTCCCAAAAGTGAGACCTATTGGCTATGCAAAGCGGCTGTGCGGCCGCGAAAGTGAAAGGGAGCGCGATCACGATCAAACATCAAAGCGGCCGCGCGGCGGCAAAACTGAAAGTAATCGCGGTAAAGCGCGGCGCGCGCGTGCCCGCGCACATGAACTGTAGCTCTAGGCTGGCCTGGTAGCACTTTTTGGAGCCCTCTCAATAAGTCTCGCCAGACCAGCGCATGCGCTGGGTCAGGTGAGACCTAAAAAACAATGCAAAATAAAGCCCCTTCTCACAAAACGAGTGAAATTGAAAGTGACAATACCTAAGGCTTGTAGTTTAATAGTTAGGACGTCACAGCGAGTAATGTGTTCTCTGCCTGGATGTTTTTTGCATGTTGAACAGATTCCATTCTGGACAGGCCCGGCACATGTTTTCGTTTTGAGGTCGACAAATAAAGGAATGAATTAAGGACACTTTTTTATTTTTGTGTTTTTTTATGCGGGAACTAGACCCGAGACATCGGGTATCAGAGCGCTTTGCATCAGCACCAGTTTCGTAAAAGATGGACACATTAATTTTTGTTAGGCATGGGGAGATTAAGGGGCATATTATCAAGCCAGCCAATAAAATTATCGCCGCTTTAGCTACAGAAAACTGCTGCTAAAACGGCGATAATGGGCTTGATAATATGCTCTATGGAATTCCAATTGAAGCCCAGGTCAGATGTCCTCACATCTAACCTGAGCTTCAATTGGAATTCCATAGAGCATATTATCAAGCCCATTATCGCCGTTTCAGCGGCAGTTTCCGGCGATAATTTTATCGCCTGGCTTGATAATATGCCCCTAAGTGATTTGCCCAGAATCACATGATGTTGAGCGTCGTTGCCAAGACTTGAGCGCGGTTTTCCCGCTTTGAGGCTGACCGCTCTAGCCGTAAGGCTACATCTCCCCCCCAACCTGTTACAGTGCAGCGAAAAAACAGCAAATGCTATGGAATACACTTCATACCATCTCAAATTGTATGCACGTTTCCTCTTTTTATTCCATGTTTCTGCAGTATACTGCCTTTTGACTCTATTACACCAGTGTCTGCAACTCATTTCATTCTTCCACAAGGAACACATCGCCATCCTTTTGTCAAGTTTCCACCATTTGGTGCTACATCTGTGCATTTGGCTGCCAATGGAAGGCACCAGCACTACATTTTGGGGCTAAGGATTTTGACCAGAGCAAGCAAAAGAATGGTAGAACAGAAAAAAGAAGGAAGAACAAAATGATAACTAAGCAATATGAAAGGGATAAACTGGAGATGCAAAGGATCTGCATGAGTAAGAAAGTAATACAGGAAGTGTAGGGTGGTGGAATGAGGAGGCATTTAGTGAAGCCAAAACTAGGGAGCCTTGTTATTGAGCAGCCCTGCATTCAGATAAGTCGATCGAGAGCTCCTAAAAGACAATTTGCATCTATGAATGCTCTCTCTCTCTTCTCTCTCTCTCTCTCTCTCTCTCTCTCTCTTTTCTCTCTCTCTCTCTCGCTCTCTCTCATTAATCAATGGTGCGAGCCTTTCTCTTCTGCATTTTGCCCATGGCCCGGGACCTTTTCTTCCACTCAGTGTTCCCAGTAAGAGTTCCAGAGCCCATGAATAGTGTCTCATCCAACCACAATTTAGCAGAAACCCAAAGGCGCAGAGGGGACTCCGAAATATTAGTGGGGCATTGGCAAAGGGAGAATCATGGACCTGATGACGTGTCAGGAAACCAGAGGTAGACTGCAGTGTAATAATGGCATTTTCAGTCCTAATTTTACTGACTCTGGAAGCTCTAAAAGGCTTTATTTAACATAACGTTCTCCCAAAATGAGTCCCCTGTTACTAACCAAGCATTGCTGCATAAAACATTGTGATGCACAATTGTGGGTCACTTTTTTTCTTTTGTGTGCCCGGGCCAAATTTGGCCCCAATCCGACCCTATTGATATGTGCATTATTATTGTCGTCAGTATTGTGATATATAATCCTAGTTTTAAGCCATTGGCTGACCACCCTGTTGACTTTGCTGTTTGTTGCTCCACGCATTGTACAAATATACAGTATGCACTTGCTTCCTTGAAACACACAGTGGAATGGGGGGAATGACAGATAATCGCCTCCACGCGGTAATTGATTATTGGCAGATTCTATCTTCAGCCTAACACGCTCTGAGTGCGCAATCTTTAGCTTTCAAGTTAGCAGTGAGAAGAGCATGGCGTTTTTCTGAGAGGTTATTGAAAAGAAATGCTTTGGAAGGGTCACTGCGAGTTTACAGTTCCGAACCATCTGTAACAGGGAACAAATAACATTCTTAGGAGAGAATCACCTACAGCATCAAGAGGCTAAGCGTCGCGTGCGTTAAACGTTATTGGAGCAATGCAATGAATACCTGAGCTGTGCAATGGGCGCTTCTGAAAACGACTTAGGGCGGAAATGTCTCTACCATTAAACTGGCTGTATTCTCTAACGTCTGTAAATCGTGCACCCTGCTACGATCACATATTGAGTGAAATGGCATCCAAGCTTTTTCCTGTTTACCCGGAAATTGATGGTCACCCAGGTCTGCCGCGGCTACACAAAGTAGGTTGCATGCTGAATTCCTTTTCAGCAACTACTGCACAGACGTGGCGCTTGCGGATAACTGTCACTTCTACACACTATGGGCCCCATGCATCAAACAAAGAACCGGTCGCAAACGGGCAGATTCTCAGAATCTATCCCTTTGCGACCGGTATTTTTGCATTTGGGATGCATCATCCCAAATGCAAAAATCGCAATTTAAGTAATCTCAAAATTGCGATTACTTAAATTGCGATTGCATTTAAGGAATCCCAAATTGAGATTCCTTAAATGCAATGCATTAAAGTAAAAACATTAACGATTTCGCTAATAGGGTGCGCAAATTACCATGAATATGATCTTCATGGTAATTTGCAAAACTTTTGAGAAAAGCACTTTTGTGCATTTTTCGAAGTTTCATGTTGCGCACACACATGCCCTTAGGGCATGTGTGTGCGCAAAATATGTGCAGAGGTCAATTCCAGGGGTCCAACAGGGTGTCCTTTTGACACCCTTGCACCCTGAAATTGCATGCGCAATTTGCGAGTACCTATTGGTACTCGCAAATTGTGCATGCAATTTCCCATTCATTCATATAGGCCTGTAGGCCCATAGGAATGAATGGGAAGCTATTCCTTATTTGTGACTCGCAATTTGCGAGTCGCAAACAAGGAAAGTGTAGGAATCGCTATTATTATAGCGATTCCTACATGCATAGGATTTTGCGAGTCCTTAATTGAGAATCCTTAATATTCGCAATTAAGGACTCGCAAAATCCTAGCTTGATGCATGTGCCAGTATAATTCTATGTGCAATTACCTATTAGGCATACTTCAGTTTAAAACATATTCCAATGAATATTGAGCATATTTACAAGGGATTTTTGTGGTTGGAAATGGTCTGATTCTCACAATCGGGCTGTTTCCAACCGTAAAAATGCTTTCACATATGTACAAAGCAAAAATTGCGATTTGGTAAAACGTTTCTGAATAGCAATTTTTGTTTGTGATTCGGTACTTGGAAGGGGCGTGTTTAGGACGTCCCTTCCAAATACCAAATTTGAATGGGATGTATTAATGTTCTATGACCGAATTCCGGTCACAAAACATTCAGGGGCATATTTATCAATAGGTCAAGCAGCGCAGAGTGGCAAGCCACCTTGCAGCACTGCATGACAGGAAAATGGCAGGAAAGTAAATATTTAACATAATACGTTGCATTCCTGCCTAGAACCAGCGCAGTCACTCTTGAACCATGGTGCAAGGGTGCCTGTGTTGTAAACAGGATTTATTTTAGGTAGGAAGGGGCAACTTCCTGCACAAAAACAATCCCCCGAGCATTTTCCTATTTCTATGTGTGCAGCAGAATGAAGCACACATAAAAGCGGGCAAAAATTAAGAGAACTAAACGTATTTCTGCTCTTTACGCCTCACCTGAGGAGGTGTAGCAGTTTCAGCGCATTCCCAGGCCTACCACTTTCGGAAAATATGGGAATGTGTCAAAATTCATGGCTTTTGCGTAGGAACACCCATGTGCACTCTTTTTCCATGATTGCGTCGTAATGAGTTGTTTGATGATGGTCATGTCTTTGTCTGTGTTGGTTGCAGCAATGATTTGTTCCACAGGCAGAGCCAGATGTGTGAGGGCAACAAGAGACAATCGTGTTGACTCTTTTCTCTTAATTGGCACAGTACCTAGATACCCACTTGCTGGAGCAGAGTTTTCTTTTAGAAAATTCTGGGCTTTTGAAGCTCTGGCATGTCTATGCGTTTTATTAATTTTATTAATAATTAACAATTAATTATTTGTCTTGTGAAGGTATGTTTCAATAATCAACTCGTTTGTTCTAACATAAGAGAAAGTTACATGAGGGTTAGCTTATGTGTGCTGTTCATGTATTTACCATAACGTGCAAGTTTTCATGTTTAAACGTTGCTGTGTGCTATTTATTTTGAGCACAAAACGCTGTCAGAATTAATGCTTTTTATGTCGCAAAGCTAGATAAATGCATACACATAAGGGTATTAGTGGGGTTAACACTGTTTAATCATTATGTTGTATTAACGTTGTTTTTATTTCTTTTAAATTGAGATGGTCTATTGTGGCCTATGGAGGCCTAATTCTTGTTGGCTGATTTGAGAGCCTGGCCTCGAGTGAATATTTCTGTGATGTGGCAAGAGAGACCCCTGCTGGAAATCGGTTGAAGACAACTGACCGTAGTCCTTCTATGAAACTTTCCATGAGGACATCAGCAGTTTGGAGGATCTCCAAAAGAAATGATTTGTCCTTGGTGCACAAAGGAGCTTCTGAAATGAACAATGTGTTGAAGCCGGGTTGCCGAGGGAAATGAACAAGATGGATACTTTAATAGTTTCTGTTTCTTGGTTCCTGTTCCGTGGTTTACGTATTGTGACTTTTCCTGAGCGGAGATTTCAAGATGTTGCAAAGTTACATCTCTTCCTTCTCGTTCTGCTCAGTGATACAGTTTTACTTGCCAATTTTATGTGAGTTTCCATTGTATTTTTCATTATAAAAACTGTTAGCTTAGGGAGGGCTCCCCCCACTCTTTCGTCGCCTTTGCCGCGTGAACTTGCGTTGCTGAGGCCTGATGCTGAGGACTGTCCTGAGAGACTTTACCGAGAGACTGGTCCTGACCCGTTCTGACACTTAGTTAGAATAGGTAACTATGAGAAATGATTTATTCTGATTGATTTACTTTGACTAATTTTAGATAAAGCAATATAACTTTTAAACATGGTGTTGAATATTCTTTCTTGTCAATTATTGGGTACATTTTGATTATTGTTGTTGTATAGTTTGTATAGTGTATGATTAAGGATAACCACTATAATCAGATCCTATCGTCCTAGATATAGATGCAGGGTTTTTCTTCCCACAGGTCTTATGCTGGTAGAGTATTTGAGCGTATGTTAGTGAAATGGGCCCTAGCGTATGAAGAATGTATGTGCGTGTAACTGTGAGATTACTCTATCTGTGGTAGTGGGCATATTTTTGATACCCTGATCTCTATCAATTTCTCTGGTAGCAGAGGATGGTTGTAGATGGTTGTCTTGATCTGATAAGATAAGATAAGATTGCTTGTAAATCAGCTTATTGATTATTGATTTATTTTGATGTTGTTGGTATTTGTACTAATATTATATGTTGGAGTCGTAATGTTGAGTTATATGTAGTGCTTCTGGAATTTGGAAGCTGGAAACAGTTCCGTAGTAGGGCAGAGGAAAGTGTATATGCTGCTCTCGGGAAAGACGGGATTGTAAGGAATTACGTGTGACAATTGAGGTTGCGCGTTCACATTGTCTGGGTTCGGAATCAGTGACATCGTCGTATGTTACTATTAGACATTTTCTGTATGTAAGGAGTGTGTATCGTAGTGAAGGTTATCTATGAAACTCTGGTCTTAAGTCCCAGGGATCCGTAAGGATTGCCGTTAAAGCTTATCGCGGGAGGAATAATAGGTATTCTCTGAGCTTGTTTGAGGAACTGGGCAGAGGTAAGCTGCTTAGTTGTTGAGTTAAAATTCTGTATAGAGACAGGTTGCGCTGTTCTCGAGAAGCAGGATTCTGTGTGCATGTACTATATTTTTCTCGTGTGAATGTGCGTGAATGCATATACATTTATTGACTGTAAGACTCTTTGGATAAGTCCTAGAGAAAACAGTTATGCGATGTATGAAAGTTGTTGATTCTTGAGAAATAGACTCTCTTTTACTATTCTGTGGTTAGCGAAGCAGACAATGGAGATGTTTTTATGTTGTAACTAATAGATTTTGTAGAAATTTGGACACACGAAGTCTACTGAGAGTTTTGTAAAGGAGGGGTAGACGAGTGACAGAGACAGGAGACAGAGACTGCAGCGACTGTTGACGTCAGAAGGTCCGCGCACTGATTGGATAGTGAATCAGAATAGGGTTCGCGCTGGGATTGGTGCGTTAGTGTGAGTCGCGCAGGGATTGGAAAAGCTGTCTAGTGACGTAGACGCTCCAGGATTGGTGCGTTAGTGTGAGTCGCGCTGCTATTGGTTGAGAAACTCGTATTGTATATTTATAATACGGAGAGGGTAGAGAGTTTGATAAGCGCTTGCAAAAATGTATTACCAAGAAGAGAAAAAGAAAAAGACGTTCTTTGGAAAAGTTAAAAAGTGGTTTAGCAAGGATAAAGAGGTTAAAACAAGAGAGGGTGAGTTGTTACCTCCAGCGAAAACGCCTGCATCCTTCATGGCTGTGAAATATGGATTGCATACCTGTATATGGTTGCAGAATTGGGTTAAGTATACTAAAGAAGATGGTGTTCTAGCATTTCCGGAACATGGTTCATTTAATTTGGCAGTGTTAAGAAATTTACGGGAAAAGATGTTATGTCTTGACCCGAAGCCGAGACCTACACAGTTCGAGGCTTTAGTGGAATGGGAAGAGGAAGTTCATGACCGAGAAAAGCAAAGGTCTGGAGGGTATTATAGGTACATGTTTGGGAGGAGACATGATCGGGAAACACATCAAGATCGAATGAAAAGATGTCGAGATGCTTGTATGTCAGAGGGATTATATCCAATGAGAACAGTTGAAGCTTCTGCTCCTTCGACAGAAAGAGCTTCTGAGTCAGACATGAGAAGGTATGGAGAATATGAGGATGAGGTCTTAAATTACATGATTTACAAGAGACCACCTCCATATAGAACAGAACCAGATGAGAGTACACCAGTTGTTTCTCCGATAAGAGATACAGTTGAGAAAGAAAAAATGACACCTGAATCAAGAGGTAGCAGTTCTTTCAGGGAGAAAGAGAATGGAGGTAGTGAGGAAAATGCTAGAAAATTAGCAAAAACAACAACAGAATTAGCTGAGAAGATTAGAGAGTTAACGAAGAATCTGGAAGCTGTTACGGTGCCTGTAACTATAGGTCCAGTTATGCCTGTGTTTGACAAACAGAGAGCAGGTGAGAATGGACTGGTAATTCCATATATTGCAAATGAATCGACAAATTCAGTTGGTCCTTCAGGAGATTCAGAGAAAAGGACAGGGAGAAGTGACCTGAGACAAGCCAGACATGAAACATGTAGTGAACTGTTGGATGTCAGTGAACCTAGTTGTTCAGGGATGCCGATTTTGGAACCGCAGAAAAAAGTCGTTCCAGTAAGAAAAACTGCAGAAATAACAGTGGACGATTTAAATGATTGGATGAAAGTTCTTCAGAAAAAGGATAAAGATTCACAAGTTATTGATGTGGTTAAGTTAAGAATAGAATTAGAAGAGCTTGTGACAGGAACAGTTCCAACAGAAATCCTGAAGAGTCATCATGATGGTGAATTAATGTTTATGTGCAAGAGCATAACATGGAGAGCAAGAAATACTCATGATAGACTAAGAGCGATAGCAAATGAGCAAGGAGTTGACATTGATAGAGTAAAGGCTTTGCAGAAAACGTACAGGATGGATTTCACTGAGAAAGACATTGAAAATTTGAATACTTCTGGTAGAACAGGACAGATTAAAGAAATGGTGGCATTATTGCGAAGATGGGGTGATGTAGAAAAATGGAAGGATAGGTGGTATAAGAAAAGAGAGGAATCTGAAGATAGAACAACTTATTCAGCATTTCCGGTAAGAGAAAAAGAGAAACCAGTGGAGAATTATCCCATGAGAGAAATACCTGGAGGAGGGTATGTACATGTTCCATGGACCAGACAGGATATTTTATCATTTACGAATGATTTCCCTCGATTGAGAGAAAAGCCCGTCGAGTGGTATAGGCAGGTAGATAGGTTTGTGAAATTGTCAAAAGTGCTGTGGGTTGACCTGAATAGTCTGTTTGATATAATTGTTCCAGCAGACTTGTGGACTGAGTGTAAAATAGTTGTGAGTTGGCCTACTGAGGAATATCCAAGAGATTCAAGAACAGGGGCACCAGATCCAGAAGTGATGAGGAAGTATGATCAGGTGATGGTATACCTGAAGAGTAAAGTTCCTCCAAAAGAGACAGACTGGGTTAAGATAGATCGAACACAACAGGAAGCAAAAGAATCAGTTCATGCTTTTTACGAAAGGCTGATACTGGCATTTAAACAATTCAGTGGAGATGAACACCTGGGTGACAAGGATTTGAGTCATTTTGTATACAGGTTTGTATACGGTCTTAGACCTGAAATTGGTGAGAGAATTCGTGAACACACAGTGGATTGGCAGAGTAAAAAAGTAGATGAGATTTTGAGACATGCAAAATATTTCAGTGATGAAATTGAAGCAAAACAGAGAAAGCTGAAAGAAAAAGCAATGTGGGCACAAGTGAAAGTTGCAGAAAGACAGGAAGCACAGTTAGTGGAACAGGCAAATAATCCAGGAAATAATGGAGGAAATAGACCGAGATTTGCAGGAAAAGGAAGGGGAAGTCTTGAAGAGGCCAAAAAGAAGTTCCCTTGTCACAACTGTGGCCAACTGGGACATTGGAGATCTGAATGTCCTAATCCACCATTAGTGAATAATGAGGGTAAATCCTTAAATCAACAGGTGCAGAATGATGGGAATAACCAGCAGCAACAATAGCAGAAAGTGGTGAGACAGCAGCAGAGTCAAGAGCCAAAACCGCCCTTACCGCAGAATAGAGGGGTACAAAAATACAATCAGGACTCAGGATTCTTCAATGATGAGCAGGTAAACAAACCGAAACGTACTAACAAAGTACAGCAGTACTTGTTAAAAAGTGAAGGGAGTGAGTCTGAGGGTGATTATTGACGGTGCCGAGGAGAGGAAGAAGAGTGCATACTTGGTGCAACTCTAGAAATAGACCAGGCAGGACCATTTGTGGATGGGAAAATAAATGAGGAGAGTGTTACTTTTTTGGTAGACACAGGTGCGACAAGATCAACTGTCAGGTCAACAGATGTTAAAAATCTTCCTCTCTCGGATGAAGCAATCCAAGTAGTTGGTGTAGCCAATACACAGATCAGAACACGTCTTACTGAGCCAGTAAGAGTACAGATAGGGAAATTTTCAGACATGCACAGATTTATTGTCTGTGACACGAGTCCAGTGAACCTGTTAGGTAGGGACCTATTGTGTAAAATGAATTGTACAATTTTTTGTACACCAGATGGAATAGCTTTTGAAACACCAGATGATGATGTTTTCTACCGAATGACTCTAGAGAATAGAGAAAATGAGTTAATTGGTGCATTTCCAGTGTTTAATCCGGAGGATTTGCCTCAAGTGCTGAGAGACACAGTGAAAAGAGCAGTTTGGGATTTTACAGGAGAGGATGTGGGATTGATGAATAATGTAGATCCAGTGAAAATTGCAGTGAAAGAGGGAATTACATATCCTAACATTCCTCAGTACAAAATGACACCAGAAATAATTGAAGGGATAACTCCTATAATTGAGAAAATGATTCAGCAGGGAGTTCTGAGAGAACTACTGAGTAGTCCGTGTAATTCACCGATAATGGGACTGAAAAAGCCCAATGGCAAGTTTAGGATCGTGCAAGATCTGAGAAAAGTTAATCAAATTGTGGTGGCATGTTGTCCCATTGTGCCAAATCCATCAGTGATTCTGTATCAAATTCCACATGATGCTGAGTGGTATACAGTGATTGATTTGTGTCATGCGTTCTTTTCAATTCCATTGCATCATGACAGCCAGCCGATTTTTGCATTTAGGTTTGGCCAGCGTATTTTAGCATGGTGTCGTATCCCACAGGGGTATACGGAGAGTCCTTCGATATTTAATCAGTTATTGAAGAAATCGTTGGAAAGTTTGATCATACCTGAGAGCTCAGTGCTAGTACAATATATTGATGACCTACTTGTGGCATCAAAGACACGTGAAGCTTGTGAAGTGGATACCATAGCTTTACTGAATCATCTGGCAGATGGAGGGTTAAAGGTATCTCCAGCCAAATTGCAATTTTGCAAGAAAGAGGTGCATTATCTTGGACATAATATTGAAAAAGGTCTGAGAAAAGTGACTACTGACAGGATCAAAATAATCAAAGAAATGAAAGCCCCGAAAACCCAGAGAGAAGTGAGGATGTTCCTGGGAATGGTGGGATATTGTCGTCAGTGGATAATTAATTTTTCCCTGATAGCAAAGCCACTGATTAAGCTGACAAAAAGTGAAATGACAGATCCATTAGATCTGGATGCAGAACAACTGGCAGCATTTGAAGAGCTCAAAACTAAAATGTGTGAGGCTCCAGCTTTGGGTATGCCAGATTATGAAAAAGAATTCGAACTGTACTGCAGTGAGAGGAATGGATGTGCACTTTCAGTGTTAATCCAGAAACATGGGCAATTGAGAAGGCCTATTGCATACTTTTCATCGACACTTGACACTGTAGCCGTGGGGTTACCAGGTTGTCTGAAGGCTGTAGCTGCGACATGCAGAAGCCTGGAACAGAGTGAGGGAATCATAATGGGGTATCCTGTAAGGGTATTCGTACCTCACAATGGGGCAATTCTTTTGACAAGAAGCAGAACTCAGCATATGTCACATAGTCGGCTGACTAAATATGAAAAAGTGATTCTGGGAGCATCAAATGTGACTCTTGAGAGATGTGTGAATGTGAATCCAGCGACACTCTTGCCGGATATTGAAAATGTGGGTATAAAGATGGAAGATGATCATGATTGTTTGGATGTGCTTGAGTACTGTACAAAACCGAGACCAGACATAAGGGATATTCCCTTATCTGAGAATGACCATGTGTTGTTTGTGGATGGATCATGCCTGAGAAATGATAACGGTGTGCTATGTGCAGCATATGCAGTGTGCAAAGTTTCAGAGATCATGGAAGCATCACCATTGAAAGGAGTGAAATCTGCGCAAGTTGCTGAATTAGTGGCATTGACAAGAGCTTGTGAGATTGGGAAAGATATGAGAACAACCGTGTTGACTGATAGTCAGTATGGATTTGGAGTGGTGCATGACTTTGGCCAACTGTGGCTACAAAGAGGTTTCTTGACATCGGGTGGAACCCCGATAAAGAATGCTGAGTTGATTGGAAAATTGCTTGAGGCAATACAGCTGCCTAAGGAGTTAGCGGTTGTAAAATGTGCCGCACATGGTTCAGGGGATGATTTTATCACTGTTGGTAACAGGTTTGCCAACGATGTGGCGCAGTATTGCGCTAAGACCAACCAATCTATTAACCGGAGTAGGATGGAGGAAATGTCTCTCCTTTCTGTGATGTTTACTAATGTCCTAGAAACGTGGGATGAAGTAAAGCAGTTACAAGATGAGGCAGGAGAGGAAGAGAAACAAGATTGGGTTAAAGCAGGATGTGCTCCAAGAGAAACAGACCATGTTTGGGTCTACAGAGATGGCAGACCAGTAATGCCAAACTCAATTTTGTCGTCAATGGCAAGGATGTATCATGGCCAGGGACATCTGGGGAGGGACGCAATGGTAAGGTCCTTTAAACAAACCTGGTACAATGCAAAGTTTAGAACAATTGCGGAGAGCATTTGTCAAAGATGTTTGATTTGTCAGCAATTTAACACTGGGAAAAAGACAGTGGTGAGTTTGGGGACAATAGGCAGAGAAGGAGGTCCTTTTACAAGAATGCAGATTGATTTCATTGAGATGCCCCAAGTGAACAGACTGAGGTATGTCCTAGTGGTAGTCTGTTTATTTTCAAGGTGGGTGGAAGCTTACCCGACTAGAAGAAATGATGGATTAACAGTGGCAAAGTTACTGTTAAGGGAGTTGATTCCTAGGTACGGGTTTCCAGTTACAGTTGAGTCTGACAGAGGTAGACACTTTCAAAATGAACTCATTGGTTTGATTTGTGAAGCGTTGAAAATACAGCAGAAGTTACATTGTGCATACCGACCAGAGGCTTCTGGTGTGGTTGAGCAGATCAATGGCACAATCAAGAATAGGATTGGAAAAATGTGTCTAGCCACTGGTATGAAATGGCCGGATGTGTTACCTCTTGTCCTGATGACAATGAGATCTACTCCAGATAGAACTACTGGTTTGAGCCCGCATGAAATAATCATGGGACGTGCTATGCGCCATGCATTCGTGCCTGTGAATAAATTGGTGTCAATAACTGATGACATGATTTTGGATTACTGTAAAGGCCTGGCTGACGCAGTTCATTCTGTGTTTCACCAGATTGGAGAAGAAGCTACCACACTTGAGAAGAAGCAAGCCCATGATCTGAGTCCAGGTGACTGGGTAAGGATTAAGGTGCACAGAAGAAGAAATTGCTTGATTCCAAGGTGGGGAAGGCCGAGACAAGTCATTCTGACTACAACGACTGCAGTAAAGTGTGCTGGAGTGAAGCACTGGGTACATGCAAGTCATACTCTGAGAGTTCCAAGCCCGAGAGAGGGAACTGGTGAAGAGTATTATGAAGAGTCAGATTCCAGTGATGGTGAAGATCCTGAAGATACAGAATCAGTGAGAAAAGAAGCGGAGAGAGCTTCAAGAGATTCACTGCGAGTATCAGAGGGAGAATCTAATTCTGTTATAGAGCCTGAAATTTCAAGTAGCAGTGGGAGTAAAAGAAAAGAAAAGAGGAAACACATTGAGCCCACTCCTGAATCAGAAGAGGAGGAGATTGAAGAACCACTTGAGATTATCCTTGAAGAAACAGCGTCAGAAGAAGATAGAGAGGGACAGATTGCGGAAGACCCCCGAGGAGGTGTAGGGAACATTGATGAGGAGCTAGGTGAAGGGACAAGTAGACAGCAAGAAGATTGCGTGTCGGAGACCCGAGGAGGGACAGAAGTAGGGAAGTCTCAAACAGTGGTGGAAAAATCTGTGGAGAAAAGGAAAGCTACTGGGAAACGGAAACAAGAGGCACTTGAAACAGATGATGAAGATGAACAAACAGAAGGTCGAGTTCTGAGAAAGAGAACTTCGATTGGAGAAAAGAGTGTTAAACAATTGAAGCCGAAAAAGGTTGTGAAAGGAGATCGTTGGCCTAACAACCGAGTAAAGAGGGTGAGATACAGAATAATAAGAGCAAATTCATCAGAAGCTGAACAAGTGAATGAAGTATCAAGTCAAACCTCAAGAACTGAAGAAAAAGAATCAAAGAAATCAAAAGAACCAGTAGAAATAAGAAGAGTTAAAAGACCCAACCAAAAGTACAGATCACCGGAATGGTCTTATGTGACACTGTCTGAAGAAGGAAAAGAAGAAACAGTGACTCGAGATAATCCGGAAGTGGTCTTGAGAAAAGTGGTTGAGGAAGATACTGGTGAAATTCTGAAAGTACTCTTGACTGACATTGGAGAAGAGTCGAGTACTGAGGATTCCGACGTTGGAGATCTGATACAGTTTGATGTTGAAGAAATTGAAGTGAAAAATGACAAGTATCCAAACTGAGTGAAAGAAGGATTCACTTGGATCAAGTGAATAAGGAAGTCATTTGGATAAACTGAAAGCTGAAGAGTTGCAGAAGAATTGAAGAAGTTCAAACAGTAGTGGAGTAGTAGAAGCTAAACTAAAATGGCTAACATAGAGGAGAATAGAAATAGATGTGCCTTTTTAAAGAGGTGGTGCAAAATGTGCTGCTGTTGTACTGGATTATTAATGCTTCTATGGGGTGTTTTAATTTTATTAGTTACTTTTAGAGTAGAATTTGGAATGGATATAGCAAATGTGACTAATGAAGAGAAGAATTCACAAAAAGTAGTTCCAATTAGAAGTAGTGGTTACATACACAAGGATAGGTCAATTAATAATTTTTCGAGTAATGTTTTTTCTAAACTGTTATATGAATATGTGAAGACAATGGAAGTGAGGGATTGCTATGTCTGCATGCAGTTACCTGCATCCGTTTCAGAGGGTGTTACTTATCACCATTTACCAGCTACATATGGTATTTCTTGTAGTATTTTGAGTAGTGTTTTTTATTTGTTAGGGAAAATAGATTATAAAATGTCTAACAGAGATAGTATTTTTGGGCACTTGCCAATGAACAAAGAGCTGAATCCAGCTAAAGAAGCTAACACTTTTGGTGAGATTTTTATTGAAGAAAAAGGACTAACATTAGATTACATTTTTAAGAATAATTTAACTTGCAATTTGAAAGGAGAGGAGAAAGCTTTCCTGGATATGGTTGAGGAAAGGAGAATGAACATGCATGAGAAAGGGGGAAAATATGAAGTGAGTGAGACAATTTGGGACATTGAGATGGGAAAGGAGTTGAGGAATGGGGCTAGTCCAACTTTGGCTCTAGATGCACCGCAGAAGGGTAAACTATGCATTACCAGAAGGAAATCCCAATATGATACATATTTTGTGGGAACTAGTGAGTGCCATGATACATACTTCATTGCGACAGGTTGGGGTTTCAGAGGTGGAGAAGATACGATTTTTCCAGGAGTGTACTATGTGTGTGGGAACAAGGCTTATTACAGGTTGCCTGACCATTGGTATGGCACATGTTATGTGGGCCTGGTTTTCCCTAAGATTTTTCATACGGATAAAGTAAAAGATGTAGAGGACATTAATCTATTAACACGTTTTAAGAGAGAAACCTGGTCTGAAATTGTGGGTGACATTTTTGGGGTTTTAATTCCAGCAGTGGGAATTTCTTTAAATGCTTATGGAATCCGGAAACTGTCCACAGTGGTTGATCGCTTATCGACAAATACCGCAGGAGGGTTTCTTTTGGTGAATACGGAATTAAGTGCCGTACGTGCCATGTCCATGCAAAATCGACTTGCCCTTGATATTCTTTTGGCTAAGGAGGGTGGAGTTTGTGGAATTTTGAAAGTCCAACATTGTTGCACTTACATTCCTGATGAAAGTAGAGACCTGAAGGTCTATATCAAAAATATTACTGATTTGCATGAAGATTTAGTACCACTTGAGACTGGGAGTTTATGGACTAAACTAGCTAATAAAATGATAGCTGTTAAGGATTTTATTGCAAAAATAGGTAGTACTATTATAGGTAGAATATTGTTTCCTTTGTCTTGTATAATTGTTGCGTTACTGATACTAAGATTGGTGTGTGTGTGTTGTAAAAACAGGAGAGGGAAAGAGAAATTGAAAAATGAAAAGAAAAACAAGAATTCGAAAATTTCAAAAAGAGAACCAGAAGAGATTGAACTAGAAGAATTGAGGGAGAGTGTTTATTTAGAGACAAAGAGAGATGATGAAAGAGTGACTGGTGTTTAAATGTTGTCTAAAGGGAAGAGACATTTCTGATTTCCTAAAATGGGACTAAAATTTTCACTAATTTTTTTTTTTTTGGGTTTATTTGGTGATAAAATCACCAAAGGGGGGATTGCTGGAGCAGAGTTTTCTTTTAGAAAATTCTGGGCTTTTGAAGCTCTGGCATGTCTATGCGTTTTATTAATTTTATTAATAATTAACAATTAATTATTTGTCTTGTGAAGGTATGTTTCAATAATCAACTCGTTTGTTCTAACATAAGAGAAAGTTACATGAGGGTTAGCTTATGTGTGCTGTTTATGTATTTACAATAACGTGCAAGTTTTCATGTTTAAACGTTGCTGTGTGCTATTTATTTTGAGCACAAAACGCTGTCAGAATTAATGCTTTTTATGTCGCAAAGCTAGATAAATGCATACACATAAGGGTATTAGTGGGGTTAACACTGTTTAATCATTATGTTGTATTAACGTTGTTTTTATTTCTTTTAAATTGAGATGGTCTATTGTGGCCTATGGAGGCCTAATTCTTGTTGGCTGATTTGAGAGCCTGGCCTCGAGTGAATATTTCTGTGATGTGGCAAGAGAGACCCCTGCTGGAAATCGGTTGAAGACAACTGACCGTAGTCCTTCTATGAAACTTTCCATGAGGACATCAGCAGTTTGGAGGATCTCCAAAAGAAATGATTTGTCCTTGGTGCACAAAGGAGCTTCTGAAATGAACAATGTGTTGAAGCCGGGTTGCCGAGGGAAATGAACGAGATGGATACTTTAATAGTTTCTGTTTCTTGGTTCCTGTTCCGTGGTTTACGTATTGTGACTTTTCCTGAGCGGAGATTTCAAGATGTTGCAAAGTTACATCTCTTCCTTCTCGTTCTGCTCAGTGATACAGTTTTACTTGCCAATTTTATGTGAGTTTCCATTGTATTTTTCATTATAAAAACTGTTAGCTTAGGGAGGGCTCCCCCCACTCTTTCGTCGCCTTTGCCGCGTGAACTTGCGTTGCTGAGGCCTGATGCTGAGGACTGTCCTGAGAGACTTTACCGAGAGACTGGTCCTGACCCGTTCTGACACTTAGTTAGAATAGGTAACTATGAGAAATGATTTATTCTGATTGATTTACTTTGACTAATTTTAGATAAAGCAATATAACTTTTAAACATGGTGTTGAATATTCTTTCTTGTCAATTATTGGGTACATTTTGATTATTGTTGTTGTATAGTTTGTATAGTGTATGATTAAGGATAACCACTATAATCAGATCCTATCGTCCTAGATATAGATGCAGGGTTTTTCTTCCCACAGGTCTTATGCTGGTAGAGTATTTGAGCGTATGTTAGTGAAATGGGCCCTAGCGTATGAAGAATGTATGTGCGTGTAACTGTGAGATTACTCTATCTGTGGTAGTGGGCATATTTTTGATACCCTGATCTCTATCACACTCCTCTCGATCTTTTCTTCAGACACAATCTGTGTCATATTAGGAAAAGTAAACCCCTTTTTTTGGATTGAGAGCGTTCAATGATGCCAGGTTTTAAAAGTGTTTCCAACTCCTTCTCTAGAGCTTCTTGTACATGAAAAGCAACTCTACAGTGCTACTAAGAAACAGGGCGAATGTCTTCATTGATATGAAGCTACAGTTTCATTTTGTTCAGTTTTCCCATGCCATGGAATAGTGACGGATATTTGCTTGTGATCTTAAACTGAGCATAGAAGTTGTAGTTGAGGGATATCATACCCATGCCATCAGCGGAGGCAAAACTGAGCAAGCATGCACTATAAGAGGTCCCTTGTAGAACATGAATGGTAGCTTGGACTGACATCTTCTTGTGTTGCATCATCACTAGGAATGACCATTGTCTTTGTAATGGTTTGGAGGCAGCCCAGGTATATGCATTCGTACCTGACGGAGTGAGGCAGGGCACAGGGTATAGGCTGTTAAACTTTTCCACTTGCATGATATTAATCGACGCACCAATGTGTAAGATGAAGGTCACTGAGTGGCTGTTCACTTTCAATGTGATTTTGGGACAGTGTCCCAATGAAGTTTGTGGCTTTGTTTAGTGAGTTTTCCTTGAACTGTGATCTTCTTTAAAGACAGTTAACCCCACATAAGCGCACACCCATCTTCTTCACTGGTAGTGACGTTGACAAACCTTTGGAGGATGAAATTGACAATGATTGATTTTGTTTGGTTTCTACTTGTCGTAGCTGATATTGAATTTTGGTTTTGTGGGCATGCCAGGGGTGCTTCTGGAACATTATCACATCAAACTTTTCTTTCCTTTGTGATGCACTTGATTTTTCCTTGGCTTGGCACAGGTATGAAATGATTTTCTTTCCCACAACCTTTGCAGACTTGTTCTAGGTCTGGAAATTTACCTTCATGGGGAAATAAAAATCCACATCAGAAGCATAGCTTTGAATTCTTTGAAGACATCAACTTACTTGCATCTGGTTTATGCTTGAGCTTGCTTTTCATGGTCAATGCTGATTCATTATGTGCTGTTCCTGTTTCCATGTCAGCAGCTTGTCGGTCTGCTAATTCTTCTGCTCTCTCAGATATCAGCATTTTCTCTAGACTGTGTGTTCCCCTCAACATGCGCCTTCTAAAAGAATCTGAAAGGCAGCCATCGATGACTCTGAGCTGCATGGCTTTTTTGTCAGAAAAGTCACAGAACTTGCAATTTTTAATGAATGAACCATGTCTTTAAACAAATTCATCCTTTATTTCACCAACCTGTTGTTGTGCTTCATTGAAGACACACCTTTCATAATTGACATTCTGCTTTGAATTGAACTTGGCTTCGAGTGCTTCTTTTACTTTTCGGTACAATGTTGCATCAGTCTGTGAAACTTTCTTTAGCACTTCTTTCCCTCCATCACTTGCAAGGTTTTTCAATTATTTCATGATCTTCTTGTCATCTTCTTCCTCTAGCTAAATCCATAAAGTCATCAAATGTTTCGATCAACGCAGTCCACCTGGCACCCATGTTCTGCTTCTTAGAAGTGTCAAAAGACGGTGGTGACTTCAGGAACACAGCTTCATTGTATTTCACACTTCCTTCTGCTGCCATTGTGTTGGCATGTGCTGTTCAGGTGATCGAGGTACAGGCTGGCTGCAGCATCTTCTGCAAGCAGAAGTCACTTTCGAAGCATGTGTTGCAGTATGCTTTAATCACCATTGACAGAGAGTAAGTTCTCTGTTTCCTGTACCTTGTTGACGTAATCATTATTTCTTGCTTCGTCTGAATAATTGGTCTGTATTCGGGGTGCGGGACAGCTTCACTGTCAACTACCTCACCCGCGGTTTTGGCGGGCGTCTGAATATTCTCCTTTGCAGGCCCTTCTATTTCTTCTGCGGCTACGTATGGGCTGGAGCCTGGCTTTGACTCCAAGTGTGCTACTTGCAGACTTTGTTGCATCAATTCTGGGCAGACGTGGCATGCATCAGCAATTTGCTCTACCATTACAAACTCTCAGAGAGAGCAGTCTTGTTTTTCAAGAGCACGTATCCCTTTCTGGTTGCCAGTTGTACCATCTTACACAGCCCTGGAGCATGCAAATGGATCACACCACACAGGAGCTGAGGTTAAGCATTACTTTATTCTCCAGCATTCACACACACACTGTGCATTACATCATACTTCACATAACCACACCCTAATTCCTCTCCCTGTATCCCGTAGTTCCTGTTCAGTGTCCTCCCCAGACCCACGAGGGTCCTAGTGCATATATGTTACAGTGGTCTGATGACCTCAGCAGGCCACCATCCCTGTGATAGCCGCGACTCCCAATAGGTTGCAAATTGCCATAACCATATGAAATAAATTAAAACCAGATACAATGACAATATACACTGAAACCAAGACAATTAAGCACATGAACAATTATGAAACGAAATAAAAAATAAAAATAAAAAAAACAATATGTACAATTACAACATACAAAACAACAAACCTGGTCGATTAATAGAAATGACAATAATAATTAAAATCAATATCCTAATAGCCTTGTGATAGGTAGTTGATTTGCAACCCATTAGGAATCACTATCCAAAATTTGTAACTCTCTTGGTAAGAATCATAATTAAGAAATCGCAAATCCTAAATTTCGTACATGTGGCCCTTTATTCAGTCTGCTATTTTCTCTATTCAGCACAGATAATCAGTTTGGGCAAACTATTAAATTGGGCAGCAGAGTGCTGTAAGACTAACAGATGAAGAAAAAATATTCAAGATCAACTTGGATGAAGCATGAAACCAAACCAAAGATAGGAGGAAGAAGGATTCTTTAGCATAAAAACTGAACTCTTAATAAGAAAACTGTTATGCCCATTTGGAGTTGTGTGGTAGCTGTATAAATCGATATTACCAGTGTTTCTATACATGTTTATCGTCACTGCAAGTCATAAATAATCAAAAATGTCTGCCCGTTTAATAATTCTGAAATGATAAATTATGGATAAAACATAAGAAACTCCAGCAAACAAACAGCTGGCAATTGCCATTAGAAAACATTCAAACTTTAATTGACTGTTTGTTCACGACTGGACACGTACCCACTGTCCGGGTCTTCTAATGTCCGAGGTAAGGGCAACTGTTTCCAGAATATGTGGTAGGCAAGCTCCTTCAAGAAGCTGCATCCTTCTCAGGAGGAAAAAGACAAAGTTGAATAAAAAAAACTCCTTGGTGGATGACGATTTCAAGCGACTGAAGAAAATCAGGAATCCAAAATCCAACAGGAATAATTCTGTACTGAAGAGTCAGGCTAAGCATGTTGAGAGACTAAGGAAACAAACACACTCTCCAACCGGAGTGAAGGAACAGGAAAAGGAAATGAAATAAAGGAAGTAAGGAAATTTCATGATAGAAATGGAAAGGAAAAGAAAATGGAAAACTGAACAGGACTAGCTGCAGAGTAGCTTTAAAAGGCACCTGTAGACTTGCAGATAAGTGATTGCTATTTTGGAGCTGAAGGAGCAAGGAGAAGCAACTAGGAGATAAGGAGCATGAGCATGAGGGAAGGAAGCCTCTGGTGATGAGACTCACAGCCAGCAGGTGCAGGTTTCTTGCAGTATTTTCTGAGGCCTGGGCACCATTGAACCACTAAAGGTACCGCTGTTCTCGAGTACCCAGACAACTGAGACGCTGCAGTCACAGCAATGTTATGCAGATTATTTCCATGATATCAGGTCTTTTAACCAGGTGCTGAGAAGTCAGTGGTTACTTCACAGGTCTTTGATGTATAGCTGTCATGTGTCACTGCTGCACCAAGGATTTGGATGATTCTGATCCTCTCCTCTGTGAATTACAGGTACTAATAATTTGGCGTTGATTCTCCCAGAGTCAAACAATCAACACTTTTTTAGGTTTAAAACCACTAATTTGAATTATTATTGCATCACTGGAAATCATTTGGCCTCTGACAAAGAGATGGGATCATGACAAATCACATTGTATGGCAAAACAACAGTATCAGAGACAAAGAAAGGGTTCTGTACCAGGTGGCATAATGTGAAATATATTTCCTGTGGCATGGGCATCTATGGATTCAGTGGCATAACCTAGACTAGTTTGGTCGCTGTTAGACCTGATAGCCTTAGGGTGGTCTTCCCCAAACGCTTTGCTTGTTTGCCTCACCTTTTTGCTGATTTATTTTTGTTGGCCTCAGGACTCTGAGCACTTTAACACTGTTAACCGGTACTAAAGTGCATGCACTTCTCCTCTAAAACATGGTTTGATTGACTCGTTCACTAATGTCATATTTAATGTATCTATAAATCCTTAGTAGAGTGCACTTAATGTGCCCAGAGACTGTAAATGAAATGCTACTAGTGGGTTTACAGCACTGATTGTTCTACCCTCACCAGTAGCACTTCAAACCTGTCTCAGGCCTGCCACTGCATAGCCTGTGTGTGCAGTTTTACTGCCATATCGACTTGGCACTTAAAACTCCATGTGTAGCCTTAAACTCCCCTTTTAATAAACATATGCCACCCTAAGGTAGGCCTTAGGTAGCCCATAGGGCATAGTGATATGTAACTAAAAGATACTTTTAGGTTTTGCATGTCATGGTAGTATGAAACAACTAAATTCATTTTTCACTACTGTGAGGCCTACCCATCTCATAGGTTAGCATTGGGAATGCCTTATTACACTTCTAAGCTGTAATTGCTGATTGAGAAGGAGTAACACTGTCATGTTTCGTATTATTGGAATGGTAATGATACATCCTCTTTGCTAGCATGGTTGAATTTATCATTACTATTTTAAAAATGCCACTTTTAGAAATGATGTCTATCATAATGGGGAGTGATCCAGTTGAGATAACAGGGGTGGGATTAGCATACTGTTATTCAAAGAGAAATATATAACCCCTGCACCATAAATGTATTATTATTCACATCAGAGACCAAATAACTTATCTGTGTTTGGCCCTTGAGGGCTCCTTGTTGCCTTGTGAAATTGTCCCTGTAACTACTCACTCGTTTGTATCTTTCATACTAATATAATTGATGTATTAGTATCTTCCATGGCGCATACTAGCATACATATAAAGACAGACAAACATAAATAATAAAGGTTCTGCAACAAATAAGACTTTTTACTATGTATTTTTGGATCAAATCCCATAGTATGTTCATTCTACAGTGTACGACAAACAGAACTTTTAGAGAAGCGCCACATGCAACATTCCTAAACTCACTGTTGACTGGACATTACTCAACAAAACATGGAATGATTTGTTGTCTACACAAACATAGGTGCCCAAAATATGAAAGAGAACAAAAAATATTTACATTTAACATTTATACCATAAGCAACCAAGGTTTTACCTTCAACTATACTGGGTATATATTATTTTATCTCATAGATATGGTCCTATGGGTACCATGTGGCAGTGAATGGTCGAAATCCATAAGCTTAAGATACTTTCGTTGGTCTTGGAGGACTAAATGTACTCCTCGACCCTCCTGTGACCTTCTTTTATTCTTTTGTTAGGATGTATTCCTGACCACGTTTTAAATACATTGACGCGTTTCGACCTTCTCAAGGGGCCTGAAAGATTTGGCGAAGGTCTTCCTCAGGGTTATGAATGTGATTCTGTGGGACACAGTTTTGTGGTTTACATGGAACTCAACATTGTTCATTGGCATCTGTGTTGTATGTGGTACAGGTGTTTTGGGGTGTTCATTATCTTCCCTATCACACGGCAAGGGTGGTTACTTTACTTATTTTTATGAAATACCCTTTTTGGTGAGTGTGTGAAAGATGTTCAATCCTGCTGTGTTCTAGCTCTTGATACTTATTTGAATGCAGCACCCATGCGGAAGCCTCTCGGTGTAGTGAATTCCTCCAGGCAGGTATTCCCTATTCTCCCTTACTAAGGGCTGTGTCTCTATGCTTCATTGGTGTTGCATCCCGTATCGGATGCACCTTGAGTACTACTTAGGGGTGGTCTTGCTGAACGTTTGTCCTCTACTGAGAGCAATGAGAATCTCTGTGTTGATCGGCTCCTTGAACACATTTTTGTATGTTTTTACCTTTGTAGGCCACACATCCTTTCTTTCTCTTCTACGTTGAATAGCTGTGTTGTGTGTATGTGTGTGAGACTTTCTGGTTTCTGCGTGGCAGGAGCACCACTGCCACACTGATTGGTGGAGCAGTCATCACGTGGATTTTGCTGCAGTATTGGTTGAGGAGGCCTTATTTGAATGTGGCACCCATGCTGAATCTTTTGGGAGTAGTGAATTTATCCAGGCGGGTATTCCCGATTCTGAAAAAGAAAGGGAATGTATCTAAGGGTTGTCATCCTCGTGCTATGGGCATGATTCCAAAGCGTGCCTCAAAGCCGTCATGACATGCATACCCCCGTGATTAGGGGCCATGTCTCCGTGCTTCACTAGTTGCATACCACTTCCCTGTTGAGTTCAAACAAAATAGTGGAGCAATGCCACTGGGAATTGTAGTTTCCCTCGGCAATGCTGTCCAATCTGATCACTCATTGGGAGGGTTTACTGGGTAGCAATTCCCAATTCAGATTTACTTATGCCCCTGCATTCCCCTGGAGTATCACACCTTCAACTCTAGTTCATTTTACCGGCCAACCTCTGCGGTTCTAAATACTGGCTCTTTTATTCGGTTCTAAACCCTGATTCGGAGATTTCATCTTTTACCTGACCTTCCTGGTCTGACCCGCTGGGGGTGATGGGAAACTGAGTCCCTATGCATTAGAGTTTACTTTTTTCACATGTTAAATACGAGTGAGCACAGAGGTGCGTCCTCCATGGTGTGTACTTATTCCCATGTACATCATTCCATTTTCCCACCTTCTTAATCAATCAATGTTTACATTTCAGCTTAATCAATCAGTATTTACATTTCAGCTTGCAGTGCTCACATATAATTAATTGACAATGATGGTTAGTCCTTTCACATCTATGTTTGCCATATATCTTTATCCTGTGGTTATAGACAGGGTTACACAGCATGCTAAGGGATGTTTCCCATATCCACATTTCATATATTTGGACTATGCATCAATTGTTGCCATACCTTGATCACACACTTTGCCCATCTGTGGGCCCTAGTTGTCCTTATACCACTCACATGTCTTCTAACTATTTTTTACATCTCTCGCTGGTTATAGAGTCTAAACATTCCCAATCACTACTGTCCCATTTACCACTAGTAATGGTGGATAACTCATGCCCTCTCTAGGGTGGTGATACATGATATCATAAGGGCAAACCTGATGTGCATGAGCACCTGGGTTCCCCACTTACTGTGTGAAAACAATACTCACTTCTGATAGTTTCTGATAGTTTAGCCTTCTTGTTTTCCTTCGCATTTTTCTTCAAGATGGTAGTTTCCTTTTCAATTCTATTCAATAATGTTGTCACGTCTTCAATTGCTGTGTTGCTTAAGCTTGTTCTTCAAGTTCCCTAATTAGTTCCAACTCTTTCTTACTTAATCTCTGCGCTGTCATTATGGATAGAAACATCCAATTGCGCAATAATTTAGTTCCTTTGTGGCTGAAATGACTAATGTATTTCGGAAAGTCCACAAATATGTCCAGAATATTCTTTACCTGAAGGCCTAGAGGTATCTCACCTGCTCTTAGATGTTCCAACAGCACTTTTAGAAAGATGGCATTTCTCTGCTTTCAGTTCTGTGTGTTTGCAACCTGTCTCCAATACACATCTGAGGTGGGTGACAGGTACACTTTGTGCATTCCCTCTAGACAGCCACAAACAAAGGAAGCTATGATGTGACTGATGGGCCATCCACATATTGATGGGTCACCTGGGCAGGTGAGAGGGAGGAGCTAACACTTACACCTAAATGGGCAGTGTCCTGTCCCCCCACACAAAGGGCTGTCTACCCCTCTTTAGTGAGCCTGGAGCCAGAGCTAGGAGGGAGGACATCTCTTCACTTTACAGCCTCTCTTTGAAGTCACCTTCACTTCAAAAGCACAACTGGGTATAAGTACGGGGTCCCTGACCCCACAAAGTCAGACTCTACCGGACCTGTGAAGATCTCTGCCAGGGAGAAGGACTGACGTACTGCTACAAGGACGGCCACTCTGCTGGACTGGTGCTCTAGAAGAACTGCTTTTCTGCTGTGCTGCCCTGCTGCTGTGCTGCCCTGCTGCTGTCGGCTGAGGAAGAGCTGGACTCTTGTTTGAACCCAGAGTGATCTCCAAGGGCATGCTGGCTTGCTTCCTGTTTTGAGATTCAGGGATATCAAAGTCTCACCCTCTGCTCCTGTGTCTGGTTCATTGGCAGTGGATCCAGGTGCTTCCTCCAGGGGAATCAACGCTTCCTCTGCTGCATATAGCAAAAGCGATGCGTTGGCGCTGCTGCTGGAACAGAATCAGAGGATTGCACTTCAGCGCATTGCCATTGGAATTGACGTATCAGAACTACTGCACCTCTGCCCTTGCAGTAAGAGGTGATCGACTCAACCCTGCACAGTTGTGGAGAAACCCGTAACATCGGCTTTGAAACCAACGCATCTCAGAGCCCACACTTCATTTTTGGAACTGGTCATTGTTGCGTGGAGAAAATCGACCCATCACCTCAACTGCAGAATAGGCACCAGCTTATCCTCTGGCTGCACCCCGCATCCCACAGTTCAGCAGGCCTTGCATGGCTCCAGTATCCGGCTGGTGCTCCATAACGGTGGACCTGAACTCTTGGCTTTGCCCCAGTCCAGCGTGACCAGATAGCCCCCTATAGGCGCTTATAGCTTCTAAACACAATTTCACTTTTATTGTTTAAAGATTCATATTTCGTCTTTTACATATTGGATATTAGTTGTTTTTGTCTTTTTTTATTTTTTTTATAAAATCATAAACTATTTTTCTAAACTGGTGTGGGGTCTATTTGTGCTGTTTTCACTATGCTATGTTACTGTTTGAAGTGTTGCACGCATACTTCACAAACTGCCACTTAAATTAAACCTGCCTGCTCTGTGCCAAGCTACCAGAGTGTAAACACAGGTTAATTTTTGATGTGTATTTGACTGACTCTGAGTAGGATTGTGGTTCCTGCTTGGACAGGGTGCATACCTCTGCCAACCAGAAACCCAATTTCTAAAAGTCCCACTCATAATACAGAACACCATAGATAAGTGCGTTATTAGATTTTCTACCTGACATAAGCGCCGGTACACTCCTGGGAGTAGCCGCGTGCTATACAAATACAGATTAACATAACATAACATAACATAAGTCTAGAACGGTAAGTAGTTGGAGGCCAATTTCAAATAATTTCAGTTCAAAATTCAATCAATGTAGGTCTTCCGGATCCTGGCCCTGTCTCTCTCAGTCATGGCAACTCTTCTCAACACTGGGCATTTAACTCCTCATCTTCTAAGCAGAGGAAGCAGTTTCAACATTCTCCTCTGGTGCGAGACATGAAAATAAATTTGGGGAGGTATGATGTCTTGCATCTAGCACATTGTTCTCTGAGACAAAGCAGAAGAGCTCCTTGAGAAGAGTAAAACAGTTGCAACCGTCTGACTCCCAGAGGGTAATGTCAAGAAACAGTACAGCACCAAAGGCATACGTGACCGGTCCATGAAGAAGTAGATAGCGGGTCTCTCACATTTGTCAGGGACAACCTTGTCCATGTTAAGTTTCAAAGATCGAAAGGACCTGAGGGAATTAAAAAATGTGTAAGGCAAGGCCTCCACATCACCCTGATTGCTATGCTTTATCATTAACCAGCCACGTTCATCAGAGAAAATTCTAGTGGTGAATGGTCCCCGTAGGTGCTCATAAAAATCCCTAAGTGTTTAACCCAAAGTATTCTTGTTTATTCAAGGCAGGCCAACTAGATAGTTTAAAATAAATGCAATAAATGGGATTAACTATTATCCCTGCATCTAGTGGGTCAACATGTCTCAGCTTGCGTGATGGCCCCAACAGGGCCTTTCATCAGGACCAAGATCCTTACTCTCTTATCTCCACTCTATGATCACTCTCCTTCATTCATCAGCAAACTTCCACGTGGTACCTATAAGTACAGTCCTGCTGGACAATGTTCGCTGGTTTGCAATTTTTGGGAATACCCTAACTTAAAAATACTGCTAGGTCCTGCATGTCATGGACAGAGGGGTCCTCGATAAATGGGCAGCTACCTGTGAGAGAACCTCTATCTAGTCCTCCTTGGACTGCTCACATTTGCTTTTGATGATATATGGTATATGTAGGGAGCACGCAAACATTGATAGCCCTTGTTTTCCTTTCGTTCCCTGGAGCCCAGGCCCCATTTCGGGCATTGAACCAGTGTTCTAGACTGGTGGCAAGAAACAGAGATTAAAAGTGAGATTCAGTTATGACTGAACAGATGAGGGTTGGATGCAGTCCAGGCAGTCAAACACGGTTTTACCAAGTATTCTTACCCTTCATTGTTTTGCTTCCAGATCCTAGATTGGGGATCTAATATGGAATCTCTGAGGTGAAGGTCTCATGGGCGGCTGCACGGGCATTTGTGTAACACAAAATAAGTCCATACAGATGACTCCATTGAAACAGCACAAAGTCTGAGAGGCACCCCCCGCGCTTAGGGGAGGGGTGCCGTTAGTGGCATTTCGGGCAAGAGGAAATAGTTTCGTTTCTCTCGAAGTGGTCAAGGGGAGGGTCGCAAAGAAATGCGAGAAGATAGGGAGGTGCGCTGGTGATCCCTCCCCGAAGCTTTTAAAAGTGCCGGACTCAGGGGAGTAGCCCTCTTTGTCCTCTCGCCTCAGGGGGTTGCTGGAGAGTCGCAGCTGGTGCAGTTTTTCTAGAGCGGATTAGCTGGCGCTTGCGGGGATCCACACATGTGAGGGGTCCTCACGGCGTAGCAGGACGGTTGGGGGCATGCAGGGAGACAGGTCATTCTATTGTTTTCAGCGGTATATTTACCGCCACGCCAACCGCATTTCAGTGCGGTGAATCAAAGCGCAATAATGGCGCTTTGATGTGCAGAGCGGACGCGGAAAGGCCGGCGGCCGCATCGGCACCAAGCGGGATCGGTATTGCAGTCCGGGAGGCAGTTGTCGGCAATTGCATGCTACAAAGGGCTTTGCATCGTAAGCCTGGGTGTGAATGGGCGCGCAGCGGGATAGTAAGGGAGTGTTGGAGGTTGGCGGCAGGCGCATTGCGTCTACGGACTCGCGACGAGGAAGCGCCCACATGAACCGCTTCGATGCAGCGGTAAATGAGGAGTTGTTGAAAAATGGATTATCACTGATCGCCTCGGGGGCAGGAAACCAGGGTTCGGGCCTCAAGGTCGCGTACACATCCGATGATTCGGGGCAAAATCACTTAATCTCCCCGGGCCTTAAGGTGTAATGTAAATGCGGTGCTATGTAAAGCGCTCCAATACCTTCGGGTCGAGTTCGCGCTATATAAATAGGCATCGCCTCGGGTGCAGGAAACCAGGGTTCGAGCAACCAGGCCGCGTACGCATCCTGTGATTCGGGGCAAATCACTTAATCTCCCCGGGCCTTGAGGTGTAATGTAAATGCGGTGCTATGTAAAGCGCTCCAATACCTTCGGGTCGAGTTCACGCGATATAAATAGGCATCGCCTCGGGTGCAGGAAGCCAGGGTTCGAGCCTCGGGGTCGCATCCACATCTTGTGATTCGGGAAAAAATCAATTAATCTCCACGTGCCTTAATGTGTTGTCTAATGTAAATACGGTGCTAGGTAAAGCGCTGCAATACCTTCGGGTCGAGTTCGCGCTGTATAAATATGTAAAAAAAAAACAAAACGGTGCACAGAGCCTGTGTATATGGGTGGCAATTGCAGGGATGGTCATGGACAAAGACATGCTGATAGTGGGAGTCTTCACGAGGGGGTGGGGGCGAATTGGATAAAAAATAATTATAATAATAATTTTTTTTAAAAAACCTACGCATTCAAGCATGGAACCTGGGGGCGAAGGTTGGGGATGCGCACGTTAGTACAGGGTATGCAGCTAGAAGGATGCTGAGTGTTCAGTGGAAGCTGGGTATTCTGTGGAAGGGGCAATTTTGGTCCTAGTGTTCGGCCCAGGGGGTGTGACATGCATGTGGGAATGGACGCTCGCAGGGGCAAGAACGCTCAAAAGGGAAAGGAAGGGTCATTGGGCAGTCTTTAACTCTCTTTTATTTTCGTAGAGGACAGGATGCCGCCTTAGAGGACACGGGGGGGCAAGGAGGCCCCAGCGACAGCAGAGGATTTTTGATCCCTGGCAGCTCTGTGGGAGGTGGTGAAGAAAGGCGGCGCCGATTTGGCACTGAAGACGTTGGCTCAGGAGGCTGGACCGAGCACACAGCAGGAGCCCTCTTTGCCAAAGGGAATAAGGCGGACGCCGAATCGTTTTAAGGACGCAGATCAGGAGAAGGACAAATAGATCACAGAATTGCGAACAAACATTACAGGTGAGGCGATGGCGGTGGGCCAGCCTCCGGTATGCACGGACAATAGGCAGGTTTCAAAGGCTGCTGCTCTGAAGGGTCCGGCGGAGGGGGTGGTGTCCCCAGTGGGGGAGCTTACACAGAGTGCCGCACCAGTCACAATGCTAGCGCCGGTCGCGGCTAATAATCAGCTAAATTCGGCAACTCAGGGGGAAGGGTTGGCGATGCCAAGGGCTACCACACAGGTGACAACAGATACCGTGCAGGCGCCAGCACCAGTAGTCTCGCAACAAGGTGGCGGGGTGGCTCAGGTGTGGGTCCAGTCGGGGGGAGTATTACAATTGCCTGTGGTAGTTACTACAAAGGCGCAAGGACCGGTGAGTACTACAGGGGCTTCAGGGCGGGGGTAGTTGCAGTGGCGCCGGCGGTGTCTCCGGTGATGGTTGCGTCGGCATAGACCCCACTTTCACACAGCCCAGACCTGTATGGTTCCGCATCACTGGCAGTGTCACCTGCAGTAAGTATAACTTGGCACGTGCCGGCGGAAACCAAGGAGAAGATTTTTAGGGGTGATTATGTGGACGTTTTTGATCTGATTAATGCGGGTGTGGTTCCAGGGAAGAACAGAGCAGGCAAAGAAGGTGAATTGAAACAGAAGAAAGTGTGGGTGGAATGGTCTTTAAAGAACTGGGTGACCGGGTTTGCTATTTATGCAGCTATCATGGTAGAGCAGTTCCCAACGCTGGCAGCCCAGTTGATAAGCTACATGTCATTGATTCATGGGGCGGCCTCTGAATTTCAGGGCACGGTCTGGCTGCAATATGATACTAAATTCAGGCAGATGAAGGCTGTGAGGCCCGAAGTGGCGTGGGATCAGCGGGAGATCAATATATGGCATGGGGAGTTCTATTCAGCCACACCAGGCAGCAAGACCATACATTCCTTTCGGGGAGACACTGGTGCAGGGGATAAGAGGCAAGCGTGCTGGCAGTTCAACAAGAACGATTGTAATAGAGGAGCAGCATGTATGTTCAAGCACATATGTTCCTTCTGTGGAATGCTCGGGCACCCAGAAAACAAGTGCTACAAAAAAGTGGGGAAACCTAAGGATCAGCGCACGCCTGCCAATGCACAACTCAAGGGGCGCCCTGCCCAACCATCATAAGAGCTTGCCTACTCCCATACGCCTGCATGTGTTGGCCCACCTGCTTGCCAGATACGAGAGGCGGGCAGAAGCTCATTTTCTGTATCAATGGTTTAAATTTGTCTTCCATATCCCGTCTAGGGCCCTGCCCACCTCAGTGCCACCGCGCAATCAACTCTCAGTACTAAGAAATCCTGTGGCGACCAGAGAAAAAATTTGGAGAGAAATAGCGCTGGGGAGGGTAGCGGGGCCTTTTCAGCAATTACCAAGACAGGACTTAGTTTGTTCACCACTGGGCCTGGTACCAAAGAAGGAGGTGGGGAAATATCGCCTGATACATAACCTATCCAGTCCACCAGGGTTGTCAGTCAACGAGGGGTTGTATCCAGAATTGTGTGAAGTGCAATACACCACGTTTGACACCACTATTCATAAATTACAGAGGTTAGGTGAGGGCGCGTTGATGGCCAAATCGGATATTGAGTCCCCTTTTCGCCTCTTGCCGGTACCCCCAGAAGACACTAGGTTGCTAGGTTTCACGTTTGATGGCAATTTGTTTATGGACCTATGTATGCCTATGGGGTGTTCCATTGCGTGTGCGGTTTTTGAAACATTTGGTCGTTTTCTGGAATGGGCGGTGCGGGATGTTGTGGCAACGCAAGATGTGGTGCATTACTTGGATGATTTCTTGTTTATAGGTCCCCCTAACTCGTCAACTTGTCAGGAGATCTTGCTGGGCTTCCAGCAAATAGCGGAGGCATTGGGGGTGCCGCTGGTGGAGGAGAAAACGGAGGGGCCAGCGACACGTATAACTTTCTTGGGCATTGAGATAGACTCAGTGGAGGGGGTGTGCAGGCTTCCACAAGACAAAATAAGGGCTTTTCAGGCATCAGTAGACGAGTGCTTAGGGGCACGTAAAGTGACTTTGCATCAATTACAGGTGTTGGTGGGGCAACTCAATTTTGCATTGCGGGTGATGCCCATGGGCAGATCTTTTCGAGGAATATAGCCAGGGCTATGTATGGTTTAAGGGTGAAACATCACCACACTAGGCTATCAGTGGAAGTGAAAGACAACTTGGTCACGTGGAGAGATTTCTCGGAGCATTTTAATGGGACGGTGATTTGGCACCAACCAGCACAAGCAAACGGTGAGCTAGAGCTTTACACGGATGCAGCGGGCAGTGTCGGTTTTGGAGCAGTGCTAGGATCAAGGTGGTGTATGCAGCATTGGCCAGCGGAGTGGGTCAGGGCGTGGTTGATCCGCAATATCACTTTCTTGGAGTTATTTCCCATTATTGTCGCTCTGCAGGTGTGGGGGGATTTGCTGGAAAACAAGTGCATTTTGTTTTGGTCGGACAGTATGTCGGTAGTTATGGCAGTGAACAATCAAAAGGCGAAATGTCCATGGGTACTCCGTTTGCTAAAAGAATTGGTGCGGGCCTGTCTCAGGCGTAATGTGTATTTTACGGCCAAACATGTACCAGGTGTGGATAACACGGTAGCTGACGCCTTGTCTCGTTTTAAGTTGACAGAATTCAGAGCGCGATGGCCTCAAGCAGACGATCAGATGACGGTCTTCCCGGAAAGCCTGTGGAAGCTTGGTGCCCCATTGCTCCCGACCTGATAGCGGCTTCAGTTGCACCCAAGACTAAGTGTATGTATGAGAAGGCATGGCAGGTTTACTTAGCAGTCACAAAGGGAGCAGGGTGTGTGGAGGAATTCACAACGCAGAGAGTGCTGTTGTTCATAGTTCATATGTATACAATAGGCTATTAAAAATTTTCCATTGCCTTAAGGGTGGAGAGGATTCTGGGTCAGAGTAACACCTCCCTATATAGTCAATTACACAAATAGTTTTACTCCAACTGGCCATCCAGTGGTCGGTTTCAAAGCACGTTAGTGGAATGATGTGAAGTGTCTGGTGAGGGAGAATTTTAACTTCACCATTAGGTGAGCAAGGAAGTAATTCCTTTTAGTTTAGGTACCCTCACACACCCTAGTGGTGTCATGCTTCATCATTGGGTCCCCCGACGCCTAAAAGTCGGGGTGGGCTCAACCACAATGTTGGGAGCTCTTTGAAGATATTATAGACCAAGGGGGGCTAAATAATAAAAAACCTCAGACAGATCCCCAGTTTCCCTTTATTATTGGGTCTGTCTGGGTTAACAAAATTACTAAAAACGGGGTCTCAATAGGATTATTATGGTCCTAGGACCCTAGTGCCAACACGTTTCAGTCCGATTGTGGCCGTAAAGGTCCAGGACTTTCTTCAGGGCAAAAGTGGCCTCCCTGGATGATAGAAGGGAAATTCCCTATTCTATTTTTTGGGGTATGATCGACTGATTGATTAATCCATCATGCGTGGTATTAGTATTCACTAACTGGCATGAATAAACAGTTAGGATGCGAGCAAAATCGCCACCGCACAATACATCTGTCACGTTGATTAATTGTGTACAGATACAGTTATGAGTGGCACATGTTTGGACACACCACTATGTCATAGAATCACTCGACTATTTTTGGTGTTGTTCTCTGTTCTTAGCACGTTTATGGGACACATCACTTTGGAATACCCATGAGAGAAATCCCAATAATAAAGGGAAACTGGGGATCTGTCTGAGGTTTTTTTTTTTTTTTTTTTTTTTTTTTTTTATTATTTAGCCTCCCTTGGTCTATAATATCTTCAAAGAGCTCCCAACATTGTGGTTGATCCCACCCCGACTTTTAAGCGTTGGGGTGACCCAATGATGAAGCATGACACCACTAGGGTCACATCATTCCACTAACGTGCTTTGAAACCGACCACTGGATGGCCAGTTGGAGTAAAACTATTTGTGTAGTTGTTCATAGTTCGTCGGAGAGAGAACGGAAGGTCGTTGTCGCTGGTTAGGAGGCAGTTGTCGGCAATTTCCTTCTTTGCGGGATTAAAAGGGGTGACGGATCCCACTTAGGACATCCGAGTCAGACGGGCTATAAAAGGCTGGGAGCGACTGGCGCCAGGGGTGAAGGATAACAGGAGACCCATAGATGCCAGAAGGCTGGTAAATATCTTGGGAGTGTTACCACAGGTGTGTGTGTCAGCATACGCAGTGCACCTGCTGAGTTTAGCGTATTCTTTAGCCTTCTTTGGGGCATTCCGGATATCTGAGCTTATACCAGGCTCTAAGGCGGATGAAAAAGGGGGAATCTTGATGGGTGATGTGGTGGTGGCCGCGGACTTACTGCACGTTAGAGTGAGGAGGTCAAAAACGGACCCTCTGGGGAAAGGCGTGTGGGTCCAGCTAAGAGAAGTACAGGGGGCATGTTATTGCCCGGTGGTGTTGGTAGAGAAGTTCTTGCAGATGAGGCCTGGGGGCAGAGATGATAGGCTCCTTCTGCATGCAGATGGAATGCCGCTGACAAGATTTCAGTTCACGCGCTTATGTAGACGTGCTCTGGGCCTGTTGGGCGAAGAGACTGCTCATTTCACATCACATTCATTCAGAATTGAGGCGGCCACGACAGCAGCGAATTTGGAACTCTCATCAAAAACAATCAAGAGAGTGGGCAGATGGAATTCATCTTGTTTTGAACGTTATGTTCGACCGCAGTTGGCTTAGGCAGGGGTCGGGTTTCGGCATTTTGGTACTGATGCTCCTCTCCTTTTTTCTCTCTATTTGTTTCTTGGACTTCATGCAGTGGTTGCAAGTCAGTGGACGCAGGTATGCTGGTGTGGAGACTCAGTCATACAAAGAGCAGGACAATGGTTCAGCACTAGGGGTGGGCGGAATTTGCGAAATTAACTTTCGCAAATTATCACGAAAATGCTGAAAATCTCCGCAAACACGCCGGAAATATCGCGAAGACGCGGAAGTTTTTTTCCCGCCTGTTCACAGTATTTTTTGCGTGATGGCGGGTCGCCAACTTGCCCATGCGGTTGCTCATGGGCGCGGCCATCTTGTTTTCACTTGTCCCACCCTCTCGCGATGCTTACTTCATGTTCTGGGTCGCGCAATGCATGTTCGCGCTCGTTCGCGGCCGATATTTCCTGTTCGCGACCGCTTTTACTTGATCGCGTTGCTTTTTGCTTGCACGGGAGAAAATATCACGCGAACTTGCGCACGTGGTCGCAATAGGCGCGGCCATCTTGTTTTTCACTCTATTGCATGGTTCTGGGGCCTGATTTTGAATCCTCCCAAAATCTTTTCAATCCTTTGTTTATAGCCACTTTTTTTGGATCTTTATTACTTATTACTTCTCTAACTATTTTCCTGCTTCTATATTTTTGGTTTTTGTCTACTTTTTTCTTATTTTTTAGCTACTTTTTCTCTTTCTATTGCCTGCTATTTATTTCCTTTACTCCTTATTTATTTTACCTTTTCTTTCCCGCCCCGTCCCCAGAACCATGTCCAAGGGTAGGGCTGTTCGCCGGCGCAGCCAGAGCCGCGACCGCCTTCCTTGCGGAAGGCGGCACCCACGAGGGGTGCAGGCACGGGCCTTATTTGGGGGGATGGAGTTGGCTGCACCAATTTTCTTTGTGCAGCGCCACCTCCCCTCAACCCTGGCAGCAGGTGGCAGGCCTGGGTCCGGGTACTGCCTCCGGGAGCGTCGGCAGTGGTGGGGGAAGGTGCGCCGGGCAGTGTCACGCTTCTCTGGTGTCCGGCGCACCCAGGCGCAGCTGGCGCACCGGTGGTCTGACATCTTGGACCGTGAGCAGGACATGCTGGACCTGCTGGGAGTGGAGGTCCCGGGGCTTGGTGAGTACCTATTTAATTATTACTACTTTGTGTCTGTTCTTCTGCTCTGTGTTATATATTGCAAATATCTTTTTTTTCTTCCAACCAGCTAGAATGTTGCTGCTTACATTCCAGGTTAATTACGTTTAAAAGTCTGTGATTTTTTTGGACACAGGTGCTCTTCTGCGCTACTACTAATCTTACTTGTTTGCAGCTTTGCGTTTGCGCTTGCTTAGCATGATTCTTTACGAGTTTATTTTAGAGAAATTAAGTTAAGTAATGCTACAGTGACTCTAGTCCACTCCTTACTTTGTCCTGTCACTAATAGATAGGGGCGGATTGATACTTAGGTTTAGGTACTTTGTAAGAGCTTCTAATTTGTTATTGGTATGCGTGATGCCCCCTCACTCAGTTACGTGACGTGCTGCTAGTACGGCAGTCTTTATTAGAACCTTTTCTAGTTTGTTCAATGAGTGGTGGTAGGCTTAGCAGTTAGTTAGCACTAGCAGATCAGCATCAATCAATCAAACCCAAATTTGGTGTATTCAAAAAATTTAGTCATGTTCATGTGTCCTCCATGATTTGACCATATGCATTGTTGAGGAATACAGTGGAAATGCATGCTTAATGTACAATTGGCATGCCTGGAATAGGTGGGCTAGGTTGGGTGGTACGTTGTACTTAGGCTTAGTTGTAACTTAGTATTCTGGAATCAGAATGGAAGACTGGATTACTGTTGATAAATAGTTACTTAAGTAGTCGAACTGCGAATCCCCCGATATGACTTGTTGACCAGATGAGATCGGTCAATTTAGTTATTGCAATTGTTGTTTACATAAGTGTTTTTTGACCGTTGTTGAAAAATATTGTATTTGTTTGACACCATCCATCAATGTTTGTCTCTTTCTTATATCTTTCCTGTTCATCAGCACCCAGGGGCAGACCGACAGGGACTGGGCAGTCGGCGGGACACTCAGAAGAACACCACCAGGAGGACACCGCTGAGGGCTCCTCTGCTGGCCCCAGTAAGTCTTCTTGTTTTTAATAATATTTCTTATTCCATAACTTTTACTGCCCCATATTTTTCCCGAACTATTGTTTGTTTCCAAATGCTATTTTTTTACCACCAATTATCCTTCGATCTGTACGGTTTCAAAAATCTTATCCCTGCCTCCGCTATGATGACTCTGAGTACTACTACTGCTACATACTATCAGTCTGTCTGTACTGTAGTAGCTAGTCTTGCCCAGTTGGCCAGTGCCACTCTTTGTGAAAGTTTGTAATATAAAACTCATATTCACCAGTAGCCCGAGCCATTGAGTCCAATCCGTTGGGTCGTCGTCTTGTACTACTTTTACACTTATTGATCTTGAGGCTTTGAAAATTCACAGCAACAACAGCCCTACCAGATTTATTACTATTTTGATATGATACCCTATAGGACATACTGCTGTTGTAGGGATCTTGCACATACACAGACATTTGCACCAGAAAATAGGATGTTGGTGATGGTAGGTTGGACCTTCCTTGCACACCTCAATCAGAAATTCCGCACCCACCACAATTCCACTGCTTGACTATAGTACTGTCTTGTCATAACTATTAGGTCTCGGAACCCTCCCCCAAGATACCCAACAAGTAGACAACCCAGAACATAACACACCCAACCTCTCAGTCGTGGAAGCAATTCACATGCACACCCTTACTTTAATTTGCTCACTCGTGTAAGTTAGTCCACACCAAATACCACCAAGTCTATGTGAGTTCAAAATGTTTATTTCAATTTGAGAAGGTCTGTACACTGTTTTCTTATAAATGCAGCACCAACCGGAAAATCAATAACATTAAAACAATATACATTGTTACACTTATACAGTTGGGAATTAAATCATGATAACTGAACAGTGGTGGAAGGCAGCACCACCATCCCATAGCAATTTAGTTTATATAAATTTATAAATGAAGATGTGAGTGAAGGGACCCCTCACCTTAGAAGAACCTAGTACTGGTAGTCGTTGCATCATTCAGAAGCTCTGGTTCGTAGAAGGGAATCTTGCGTCTGTAATGCGAAAAATGAAATGGTGTGCGTTAGTATATTGCAACTTGCAAGCATTTCTCAGCCGTGCCAAAAAGTGTAGCATTTATGGATAAGCAATATGGACTAACAGTAACAGTAGTACACCAGTACTTCCTAAAAAAGTGGCTTGTTAATGTTTGTTGACCGCTTGTACGCAGCGCGTAGACTAGACAGTAGAAGTGTGAGGCAGGTCATGTGGGCTCAATGGTGTCTTAAGAAGCTGCAAGGTAACGTCACATGTGCAAAAATAAAAGACACAAAGGTAAAATGGTAGCATGGCTAGGGCTAATTAAGCAAAGGCTACAATGATCATATATAACTATTAGTGTCTACTCTACTACTACCTGATTTGTACTAGTGATGTATGTTAGTATTAACTCATTTTTCAACCTTGCTACTGATCAATAGGGGGGAGGTGTATATGACGCCTAATAAATGTGTAATATTTTCTAGGCGCATTACCGACCACCATTGACGGGGCCAGCGAACAAGGCGACGCGGAGGGTGAGGATGCGGCAGTTGCTGCCGATACCGACGATGGAGCTGTAGGGGGAGTGGCAGCACCAGTGGCAGGCGGTGGTAAGTTAGATTCATAATCCTTAACTATTGTTGAACTTGACAGTACACTCACTGCAAGGGTATACTGTATGTATATGTATACTGTACAGTTGTGACTTAGGGCCCCATTAGGATGGTGGGCGTATTGCCCCCGCCGGGCCGGCTGGAATTCACTGCCGACACCGCAGGGGCAAACCTCCCGCCATCCCTGTAGAAAATATTCAGACCCCCCCACATGTCGACCAGGCGGAAAAGGGTTCAATATGCCGGTGGTGTCTCTCTGAACACACCGCCAGCCATATAATCTGCATTTTGGAATGCCTTTGCGTGGCCGCATTGCCGTCCGCCACGGAAAGGCATGCAAACATTGCAGAGTATGCTTGGGTGCCCCCATGGAGGGTACCTACCTATGCTATGGTACCCCCCGCCTTTCAAAGCAAAACGTGACAGGCTCCGTGCGGGGCCTGTCATGTTGTGCTTGGAAAAGCAGCACAACATTTTAGCATTGCTTTCAGCAAAGCCAACCAGAATGTAAAAAAAACCAGGATGCGCCCGCCACTGTGCCGGGCGCTTCATCCTAATTAATTGTCCCCACGGTGTGGAAATGTGGATTTTCCTGATCAGTTATGTCCCCTATCTTGGACCCCAACGGTTCTATATGCATGTTACAAGTACATGTATGTTCCCTCCAGTTCCAGTTTCTAAGACGCAAACATATGTGTGTCTACCGTTGACATGTTCTCTGTCAGATCCGCCATCACAGGGTTGGATATTCGATTCCTAAGTATGAAAAGCCACCGACTTTATATGGCTAAGTTACTCCATTTTTACAGTTCAGGCAAGTAGGCCCGATTCTGTCCTCAAAGCCTTTCCCTGCTCTCTGTCTTTGACAGCTTCAGCTTGAGCTCGCATCTGTATCCATGAACTTTGTCCTACTCCCTGTGCAGCTAACGGTGACTGCCTCGGCCAGTTTTCGCCTGTCTGCCAAGAAGTTGTATTTCACCTTCGAATTATCTATTTTACTCTTCAGCCGATGCATTCCTGTCCAGTGATTTAGGTAAACATTTCCTTTAGCTCACAAGCAAAGGACTCAGCCTTTCCGTCCTCCTGCAAGTGATTCATAGCCCTGTTGCCATGGAAAGTTTTCTATCCCTCGCATCTCATATAGACACTTAGACGCTTGTACACGCACACAGTCAGTATAGAATAGATTCTGTCCGAGAGTTCTTCCTTGTGGATAACATAGTTCTTTAAACATAGGATGTTAGATATGATTTGGGATTAGGTTGACTTGACCCCAGACTTCTCGTCTCCACATGTAGAGCTAAATGTCAAGTCCCCTTCACCCCCTAGTTGCACGTCAATTACACGTCATGCTGCCGCGCGCGCATCTATGCCAAGTATTATCTTATAGATCCACCTATGTCTGATAATTCTAACCAATCATGTTTCTTTTATTCCTTATTACGCCTAGTTTCGATTATGTCACTGTTTTGTCACTTTTCTTATCAAATGTTACGCCTTCTACATTCGTTTCATTGTAATGCACTTATTATAAAAATACATGTCTGTTAATGAATTATTGTACTTCACTTCCTGAACCCTCGTGGTGACGGAACCTGAAGGCCGCGACTCGAGTCGGCCATTTTGAATGGAATAAAGCCCATTAGAAAACCTCTTATACCACGGATTCTGCCTCTTGTTATTTTGAGCTATTTACTTTATTTTAAGATTCCGTATGAAATTCAGTCCGGTATTTTTATTTACCACATAATGGCGCCCGAACAGGGACACTTTCTCATCTCACGCGCCGGCGGTGCGTTGCAGGCCCGGTCTCCTGCCACAGCTGGACGGACCATAAAACGCGTACCAGCAGGATTTCCTGTAAGCTCCCTCCGGTCAAGCGGGGGCGACTGAGGCTGCGATCAACCCAGACGAGGCGGTGAGAAGTGCGAAGTATCCCGACCAGAGCCTAGCTGAGAGAGCAAGATCCGAGGTATACAGAGGCCCACCAGGTTTTCCGAAATCCCGACGTCCAGAGGGTCCGATGTCCGCAGTTATCGAGTCCTGTCCATTCTCTGAGGCCTTCCGTTTCAAGGAGCTACTCGGTGAGTACCATCGCCGGGGAGGCGTGTTAACGCGCACATAGGTTGTGCCGGTCAAGACGGATTTGGGTACACAAATCCGGTCTGCACTGTTTAGCAGTGTATATGTACTGTTTAGCAGTATATCAAGTATTCCGAAGTATTCAGTTATTGTCAAGAATTCAGCGTGGTGATTAGTTAGGCAGACTGTCATCATTGTCGACCATTGTTATAATGTTTAATGTTTAAAGTTTAAAGTATTCAGAAATGTCTTGCATATTGTGGTATGAATGACTGTTCATTGTTCACTGTTCATTATTGTGTTTCTCGTATTAAGCAAGTTCAAGAGTAAGTATCAGATCAGTTGTAAATATGCCGCTCTTCTCGAAGTTAAGACAGATTACTACCAGAAAAGGGGTGCTTGAAGAAGCAGTTCCTATTCCTCCTAGGGATACTCCAGGGCATTTCATGTACCATAAACATGGCTTAGATGCCATATTGTTTCTTGATCTATGGGTAGATTATACCAAAGGATTACCGGAAAGTCAAAGGTGGCCCATAGCGGGAACCTGGGATGCAGAGTGCATCATGAAAGTGGAGGAAGAGTTATGGAAAAGAAAGGTCAGACAGTCACAGAAAGACGCTGTTGAGTTATGGCGTAAAGAATCTCATAGACGAACAGAAAAAGCACGTAGACAAGAAGAGAGGAGTAAAGAAAGTTCAAATAAAGTTCAAGAAAATCTATTAATTGAGGAAGGTATCCGAGTGAAATCAGAACAAGTGAATAGACAAAGAAATGCTCTTATGAATGGTATGTATCCCCTTCTAGCCGAAGGACTACCTAAGGCTGCTCCAGAGATACCAAAAGACTTGCCACCCCCATTATTTCCAATTAAGGTACATCCAAAGGGGCATCCCAGAACCGCAGAAGATGTTTTTCTTTCCTCATATCTAGACGATGCAGCTCCCGAGTATGCTAACGCCACACCACATAGACCGTCTGGCGGAGGGGTCCAACGTCAGGATCAGGTATCTGTCCCCGTGCAACAGCAAGTCCCGATACAAGCTTCGGCAAGCACATCTGTTTCCGCATCTGTCTCCGCAGTCGACTCTACAGAGGTATCGACACCCATAGTTGCTGTGTCACGTTCAACGAACCCATTCACACCCGACGCCCCAGATAGGGCCACGGGAGGTGCTAGCAGTACTTTTACACCACCTAGAATAAATAAACTTGTCTTTCAAGAGTCAGCGCATTCACGTACACCTAAATTCGTAAGTGAACGTACGCTTAAAGAACTCCTTGTAAATTGTAGATATGACCCAGTGGTTGGTAAAGAGGACGAAATGGTCCTGGCATCATTACGTATCAGGCGAGCCGCAGAATATTTAGCAAGGTTACCAGGGATGACTACGCATCTAGATAACATATATCATTTTGTTCAAACAGGACGAGATCCAGGATGTATTAACAGAGCTATGGAATTCCAGAAAGTAGAGATACAGGGGGAACTGTTACGTTTCCTCATAAACTGTGTAATCAGAAATCAAGATCGTCCGGGGGTAGACCCGAATGCAATGCTTATTCTTACAAGATGGAGTCAGAATATATCAGAAGGGAGACACGATAAGCAAAATTGTATAATAGCCATGTGCCGAAAAATACGTAAAGAAATAGAGCGTATTCATGAAGAGAGATTGGGAACAGACGAGTTTGAGCAAGATGAAGTGTCCGAATCAGGGAATTCCGCAAGACAGTCAGAGACCATAGCTTATGTAGGCAGAGGAAGATCTTGTGAAAATACTAGATGTTTTTCTGATCCCATACACTCCGTATGTCCAAATAATAGCAGAACGTATCCGACGCCTGTAATAAATCTGAAGTCTCCTGAACATTCGTTTCAAGCCGCAGATAAGATACTACGAGAACGAAGAGGTTACCACCTCCTCGATTCTATGGATGAGCAAGAATTAGCCAGATCAGCCGTTCACTGGATTGACAGTCCTGAAAAATACGGTGATGAGACCGTAGCACACACGTTTCTCAACCTCAGTACAGATGAACAACGCTTAGCTGGAATCTATATGATTCAGCAACTTCTCATATTATATAAGAGCCAACATGCTGACCCTGGTCCTTTACCTGATATATTAACGGAACTACTCACAAACAGATGGAGAGGTTCTAGTAATAAGCTAATTAAAGAGATATTAGTGTCACGTAAGCAGTACGTCCTTTTTGTAAGTCCGGATTCTCTCTCGCTGCCCCACAGAGAAAGAACGCCGTACTATATGGATAGACAAAATCCTTTACGAGAAGTGCACCCAATAAAAGGCGAAGACAATGAGTTTCACCGTGTATTTGTTTACACACCCATATCAAAAATGGAATTATTAGAAATGAAGAAAGTAGTACCTAGTCATGACAAAGACCCAGCGGGTTTCCACCGAGAAATTAAAGACATGTTACTGATGGGAGAGTACACCTTTCCTGATATTATGACGATATTAAAGGTGCTTTTGCCTGCTGGCATATATGAAAAACTGAAAGAAAAAGAGTGGGAAGTGGGAGACCAAAAGATAGACTGGACAGCATTAGCAGAGGAAGAAAGGAGCCGAGCTGCAGGTTCAGGGCTCGGGGATAAAGTTAAACTGTTACCAGGTTTACTAGTACAGGTACTGCCACGTTTATTAACTACAAAAAAGGAAGATTGGGGTGCAATCACAGCCTGCAAACAAAAGCAAGATGAAGACACAAGCGATTATTATGCTCGATTTGAAAAATGTTTTGGTATAAATAGTGGTATAAAAGCAAGTAGTGACTCATATCCACATTTATTTGTGACAAAATTGGTGGAAAATGCATTGCCTCCAGTGAAGAATAGAATATTGAAATTCGAGAGTACCTGGCAAAGTAACACTCCGTCGCAAATGCTACAAATGTTACAGTATCATCACAATAGAATTAGGGATGAACAAGAACACGAGCATAGACGCATGAAGGATACAAAAATGAAAATGCTAGTTTCTCAGACAGTACCAGCAGATGGTCACAAAAAGGGTGTGACACATTCTGGTAATTCTGCAGTTCCTGTAAAAGGAACCTGCAATTACTGTAAACAACTAGGCCATTATGTACATGATTGTCAAGTCCTGAAACGTAATATAGCTACAGGTATTGCAAAAGAGAGACCACGATTAGTTAGACAAGATCAGAATGAACAAGGAGCTATGCAGCATGGACAGTCCATGCCAGTTCAGCAACAGTCTATGCCAGCCTCACAGCAACCCATACAGTTTGTGCCAGCTGCACCACCGTTGCCTGCTACTGCCACACAAACCACAACACGACAAATGTATCAGACTGCACAGTATGAATACCCTGAGTATCAGCGCTACGCATGAACCAGCCTAGAGAGGGAAGTCGACTTACCGCTTATCGAGATTCCTGTAGATCAAGAAGGACCTTATGTACATAGTGAATTATTAGGTCAAGATAGAAAATTCTTACTCGATACAGGGGCAAGTCGAACAACCATAAAACGTAGTGAAGTTCCAGGGGCACCCCTCTCAGGCTCTCAAAATGTTTCCCTTGGTTTTTCAGGAAAACCTATTGTTAATGAAGTATCACAGCCTCTACCACTTACGTTAGGACCTTTGACACGAACTACAGATTTATTGCTTACTAAATCATGCCCAGAAAATCTGTTAGGAATTAAGACTCTGAAAGCACTAGGAGCCATAATATGTTGTTCTCCGGAAGGAGTAAGGTTGTTTTTACGTGATTTTAAAGGTCACTATGTGTCTAGAGACATGGATCCCCGACTACAGACTTTACCAGTACATCTATGGGCACAAGGCCCTACGGATGTTGGCTGCATGAACATTACACCCTATCGAGTTACATTGAAAGCAGGAGTGGTACTACCACGAATGCGACAATACAAGTTACCGCATGATGCTGTAGTGGCTTTGTTGAAAATCATTGATGAGCTAATTGCCCAGGGAGTAGTTGTAGAAACAGACTCCAATGTATGTAATTCACCGATAATTCCGATTCTTAAACGAACTGATCCTACTGCTCCGCCAGTATACCGATTGGTTATTGATTTGCGTGAACTAAACAAGTGTATTGTACCACAATTCCCTGTGGTCCCTGATATATCATCATTGTTGACAGCAATTGATTCCGAAGCAACATTCTTTACTGTAATCGATCTCAAGAATGCCTTTTTCAGCGTCCCAATAGATCCGGAAAGCCAATACTTGTTCGGATTCAGTTTAAATGGGCGCAGTTTTAAATTCTCACGCGCTCCCCAAGGATTTACAGAAAGCCCCAGCATCTACAGCCAAGCACTGAAAAGAGAACTTGACAGTATCCACATGCCAGTCAATACTGCACTGCTTCAATATGTCGATGATCTGCTGATCACCGCAAGAAGCGAGTCAGAATGTGAAAAAGCTTCTCTGACAGTTTTACATTTCCTAGCCGACAAGGGGCACAAGGTGTCCCCTTCTAAGCTGCAATTCTGTGTTCAGCGAGTTATTTATCTTGGTCACTCGCTGTCCAAGGAGGGAAGGCAGCTTACACCAGATCGCATTCAGTTAATTGCTAACATGTCAATACCCCAGACACAAAAGGAGGTGCGAGCTTTCATAGGCCTCACTTCATATTGTAGGCAGTGGATCCCTCAGTACGCATTTCTAGCAAAACCACTTATTCAGTTAACCACACAGGAGGCAGCCACATCGACTGTTCTCCCTTGGACTCAGGAACATACACAAGCTTTTGAAAGCCTAAAGGAAGCTTTATGTCAAGCACCTGTTTTAGCAACGCCATGTTATAGCAAACATTTTACACTCTTTGTTACAGAACGCGAAGGTACTGCCTTGTCAGTACTCACTCAGGATCAAGCAGGATCATGCAAGCCATGTGCTTATTTTTCCAGTACATTAGATCCCGTAGCTCAGGCTTTGCCTGCATGCCTGAAATCAGTGGCAGCGACAGCTTTAGCAATCAGACAAAGCGATGCCATAGTATTAGGACACCCATTGACAGTTCAAGTACCACATGCAGTAGAGGTTCTTGTGAACCGAACACAAACACAACACTTGACCATAGCAAGACTTACCGGTTATGAACTGACATTGTTTCAACCACACATAGAGATCCGACGGTGTAATACATTGAATCCTGCTACACTATTACCTGTAATTGGAACAGACCCACTAGCTCATGATTGTGTTGAAATCATTGAAATAAAGACGAAACCTAGACAAGACTTGACAGACGTTCCATTGTTAGATCCAGACCTGACGTTGTATGTAGACGGATCATGCATGAGAGCAAGTACAGGAGATTTAGTGGCCGCGTATGCAGTCACAACAGACACTGAAGTTATTGAAACAAATTGTATAGATACTTTGTCAGCCCAAGCAGCAGAACTCATTGCTCTAACGCAAGCCTGTATTCAAGCCACAAATAAGAAAGTTAATGTATACACTGACTCACGTTATGCATTCGGAGTTGTACACGATTTCGGCGTGCTGTGGCGAGAGAGAGGTTATTTAACGTCCCATGGTGCCCACATTCAGCACGGACCCCTCATTCATGCTTTGTTAGACGCAATACATCTACCCACTGCTATATCGATTATGAAATGTAAAGCACACACGAAGGTTACTGATACCATTTCTCAAGGCAATGATTTAGCTGACAGAACAGCTAAACAGACTGCTCAGAATCGCACATTAGACATGACAAAGCCAATAGTTCAGACACCAACACAGTGTATGACAATTAAGGATCCCGCACTTGATGTAATTGACATACAGACACATGCCACAGCAGAAGAAATAAAGAAGTGGACTGAACTAGGAGGGATCCAGACAGATCAAGGGTGGATGACAAAGGAGAAATCTGTATGGTTTCTCCCTGATTCCATGGTTCAAGCCATTATAGCTACAGTTCACAGTCCAGCACATTTAGGAGAGAAGGCTATGCTAGACAGCATTCAGCACATTTGGTTCAACAAACATTTACGAGCAGCAGCTAAACAAAAAGTTCGTACCTGTATGATATGTTGTCAGTTTAATCCAGGAAAGAGTGTTCCCGTAGAGCAGGGTGGATTTCAGCCTCCTGACCATCCTTTTGAAGTCCTCCAGATGGATTATATTCAGATGGAACGTTGTCGAGGATTCAAATATGTCCTCGTAGTTGTCTGCGCTCTCTCCCGTTGGACAGAGGCGTATCCCGTATCAGATTACACTGCCCCGACTACTGCCAAGCAGCTAGTTCGAGAATTCTTCCCACGGTACGGTTTACCACGTGTTGTATATTCAGATAACGGTCAGCCTTTCTCATCCGAATTAATGAAACATGTCTCACTCTTGTTGGGATATCAGTGGAAATTCCACTGTGTCCGACACCCCGAGGCAGCAGGTCTCGTAGAAAGACATAACCAGACACTGAAAATCAGACTGTCCAAAATATGTAGAGAGAAAGGTGTCGACTGGATAGTAGCATTACCAGTTGCACTCTTTTATATGAGAATGGTAGCACACTCTAGAACAGGGCTATCCCCGTATGAGGTGATCTTTGGTAGACCACCGAATATGTGGGGGACGCCTATACCACGCAAAATAACTGACATTGACTGTAACATGCTGACAGATTACTTGGCTTCCTTGATGTCTGCACTACAATCTTCTCGTTCACAGGTAGCTGCAGCCTTTCCCGACAACACTGAGGCGAAACCCCATGACATTGTTCCGGGTAATCTTGTCTTTGTGAGAAATTTCGACAGGAAAAGTCAATTGGAGCCCAGGTGGAAAGCACCGAAGTTGGTCCTGTTGACCACAAGAACAGCCGTGAAGATCGAGGGACGTAAAGGGTGGATTCATTCAAGTCACGTCAAAAAATTTCATGGACTACCTTCAGATATAGACACTGTGCCCTGCACTCCCTCACAGACTGATTCAAAACTTCCTTTTGTTGAAAAGAATGACTCTCAGTGCTATAAATTAAAGCTTAGGCCCAAACAGTCGAGCAATTTGATTGTTTAAGTCCTCTCCAAGGTGAAGCGGTTGAATTGTCTCCGACATGTATCCCTTGGACCTGAGTAGAGAAAATACCCGAGAAATGTTGAAACGACAGGCGTATTGTAAATCACTGCGTAGCCACTGTATTGTGACTTTATTAATTTTGTTTTTCTTGAGTTTTTTAATAGTTACTGCAAGTATATTGTTGCATATGTATTATCCTGATTCTAAACGTGTTTTCAATATAACTGATGAACACTCTTTTAGTGACCTACCGCCACATGAGTTGTCCTATAGACTTGCGCTGCGTAATAACACATTCATTAGTATGTTACATCATTCCCATCAGACTAGTAATGCCACCAATTGTTGGGTGTGTGGCCGACTCCCTCCCTATCAGAATAACAAAGGAGTTCTGCCTTTCTTTCCACATCCGTTCACACACAATGGCTCCTGTGGAGCATGGTTTAGTTTATTAAATTCCATAGACCCAGACACAGCAGTTTATCAACAACATTGGATATGGGGAAATCTGAATCTAGTTTTATTCAAAGTCTGTCACCCTAATAAGGAGGGTCACCCCAGTAGAACAGGAACTGATTTAGAAAATGAAGTGTATAAATTAGGTAATTTTACGCCTAATCTTATGATTCTGAATGTCAAATCCGAAGTTGAACTAATTCTGCCCACTATGTCAGTATTTCCAGTTAAGGGTGAATTATGTGTAAGAAAAGTTGGTTCCATACACATGGGCCATAGCCAATGCGTTACTACAGTAGAATATAGTGATCAAGGTAAATCTTCATTTAGAGCTTCTCGCCATTCTTACTTTATATGTGGTCAGACGGCATATATGCGTCTGCCTCTAGATTGGGATGGTACCTGTTACATAGCATTCCTTTTGCCACCTGTTTTCCTAGCTCCCCCTGATTATTATCGAAATGTTCATTTAGTACACAATAGAGAGCAAAGAGATCTCCCAGTTGTCGATTATACTGAAACAGCATGGGACAAGTATGTAGATTTCAATAAAGGTATCTTTCCCTATATAGGTACAATATCAAATAGTAAGCTGATACGCAGACTCACCAAGACTCTTGAAGCTGTAGTAAACGAGACTATAGCCGCCCTAGGCAATCTGACAGAGGAACAATCAGTGATGAGAATTGTTGTTCTCCAGAATCGTCTTGTCCTTGACGTCATCCTGGCCGATAGGGGCGGAGCTTGCAGGGTCATCGGATCCAGCTGCTGCATATTCATACCAGAAAATTCGCCATCTGTATATAAAGCTATAACACGCCTTCATAAGATTGTAAGCCAGATACACGAGAATCCAGGCACTTGGACGTGGTCCGGGTGGTTTTGGAGTGTGATATCAGCCTGGGGATGGAGAGTTCTATCCTTCCTAGGTATTGGCCTTCTTATGCTCTTCAGTTGTTGTTTATGCCTACAATGTGGACCAGCGATTTGTGGTCTGTGTGCCACATCGTGTATTCCACATCAAGGTTTTCGTTCAAAATACCGGAAGAAGAAGGAAGAAGAAATGATGCTCCATGAGCAAATCAATGGAATGATGAAGATTGATGTCTCGTGAAGGGCAAGAAGGGGACAAGGAGGGAATGTGGAAATGTGGATTTTCCTGATCAGTTATGTCCCCTATCTTGGACCCCAACGGTTCTATATGCATGTTACAAGTACATGTATGTTCCCTCCAGTTCCAGTTTCTAAGACGCAAACATATGTGTGTCTACCGTTGACATGTTCTCTGTCAGATCCGCCATCACAGGGTTGGATATTCGATTCCTAAGTATGAAAAGCCACCGACTTTATATGGCTAAGTTACTCCATTTTTACAGTTCAGGCAAGTAGGCCCGATTCTGTCCTCAAAGCCTTTCCCTGCTCTCTGTCTTTGACAGCTTCAGCTTGAGCTCGCATCTGTATCCATGAACTTTGTCCTACTCCCTGTGCAGCTAACGGTGACTGCCTCGGCCAGTTTTCGCCTGTCTGCCAAGAAGTTGTATTTCACCTTCGAATTATCTATTTTACTCTTCAGCCGATGCATTCCTGTCCAGTGATTTAGGTAAACATTTCCTTTAGCTCACAAGCAAAGGACTCAGCCTTTCCGTCCTCCTGCAAGTGATTCATAGCCCTGTTGCCATGGAAAGTTTTCTATCCCTCGCATCTCATATAGACACTTAGACGCTTGTACACGCACACAGTCAGTATAGAATAGATTCTGTCCGAGAGTTCTTCCTTGTGGATAACATAGTTCTTTAAACATAGGATGTTAGATATGATTTGGGATTAGGTTGACTTGACCCCAGACTTCTCGTCTCCACATGTAGAGCTAAATGTCAAGTCCCCTTCACCCCCTAGTTGCACGTCAATTACACGTCATGCTGCCGCGCGCGCATCTATGCCAAGTATTATCTTATAGATCCACCTATGTCTGATAATTCTAACCAATCATGTTTCTTTTATTCCTTATTACGCCTAGTTTCGATTATGTCACTGTTTTGTCACTTTTCTTATCAAATGTTACGCCTTCTACATTCGTTTCATTGTAATGCACTTATTATAAAAATACATGTCTGTTAATGAATTATTGTACTTCACTTCCTGAACCCTCGTGGTGACGGAACCTGAAGGCCGCGACTCGAGTCGGCCATTTTGAATGGAATAAAGCCCATTAGAAAACCTCTTATACCACGGATTCTGCCTCTTGTTATTTTGAGCTATTTACTTTATTTTAAGATTCCGTATGAAATTCAGTCCGGTATTTTTATTTACCACAACGGGACCCCCACCCTTTTTAGCATGAGGATGGCGGGTGGACAAAGTCCGTCCGCTATCCGATGTCGTAAGTAAGTATGAGTTGTTGGGGACGTTTGAAGAGTGAACTAGAAGACTAGAATTCCCTTTAATTGGCATAGGAGCGGGAGTATTGAGTAACCAATGGCCTCATCTATCTGATTTCAACTCCGCTTTGAAAGTTTAATGGAGAAGAGCACCTGTGCACTGTTCAACTAAAAAGTGAAAGACGGGTGGAAGGAAGAAGGACGGGCGACATTTAAAATGTTATGTACTACTGTGCATTATTGTGCTACTCTACCATGCCACTATGTGTATAAATAATTACCTTGTCCTACTGTTTTTCTAAGAGTATATTTTACAATTTTCTTGTTTTTTTCTTTTTGATACACAGCTACTCCGAAACAAAATCGGAAGGTGTTGGCCGCCAAGACACGGCGCCGGAAGCTGGAGGCAATCCAGCAAGAATACCGGCGGCTGGTGGTCTTAACCGAGGAGGAGGAGGAGACTGTGGCTGCAATTGTTGAAGCCTCCTCCCTTGGCCCGGGCCCCAGCCACCTCCCTCCAGCGGTACGGCGCCACTGTCTGGCGGCTGCCCGCCGCCACATGCCATCTCCGGTGCCCCCCCCCACTGTGGCTGCAACTGCCGCGCCCTTAGACGCCGCGTCGCCCGTTTAGAGGGCGAGATGCGCCAGGTGCGTGTCCTCCTTGAGTCCCGCCCCACCACTTAGTCCCTGTCATCCTGTTCTGCCCCTTTTTTAATTCTTGTTTGGGTGGGTGGGTGGGAACTTGTTTGGGACGGACTTCTATGGACATTGGTTGGGGTTAGGGAGGGGGGTGGGTCAGCTTTTGTGGGTTTAGTTTATTTTTGTTAGGGTAAATTAAATATATTTTTCTATGTTACATGCAATGTTGTTAATGTTTCGTAGGTGGGGTAACTGTTTTACATCACACTGTTTCCTTGCTGGTGCATGGCCGCCCATAGCCTGTGTTTGATTTCAATAATTGCCTGACTGTATAAGACACAAACAGATAGATGCGACACACCTCACTCATTGACTGGTCCTTCTAGTACTTTCAGTCTGTCCTCTAGTCTATGCATTCTTTGTACTGGTGTGTGAAAATGAAATCATTGACAACATGTCCATTATTAATTCTGCCTCCCCCAAACTTCTCTCTTACCGGTGCTTGATGTTTATGTCCAACTGTGGCACAGCACTGGCTGCATGGTGAAGATGGTTTCCTTTTTCATACATGCCATGATTGGGGTGGTGGTGGTGGTAGCATAGTAGTAGTAGTAGACACTGGCAGGGCAGCAGCATTTGCAAAAAAAGAAAAGGAGACAGTGAATCGCCTTTGAGAGACTGTTAGAGGAGTAGTTGAATGAAGTACAGTACAGAACTTACCGAGCAACAATAATATGCTCAAATATTTGACAAACAAACAGAATGGTGGTTAGGAGGATAGCCTACTAGACAGAGTTACAAACTATAGTTGTGTCGAGTCACTTGACTAGGCCTACAGCCTAACAGTTAGTGCTGTATATGAGGAATGACAACAAACAAATCCAATCAATGCCGGCAATTCATGCTGAGGTATATGTTCCTTTGTTAAAAAAAATAACCTCTGAAATATCCTACTCATGGGTGGCCAAGCAGAAGAAGATCATCGCTCTGCCTTGAAATTGAAGTAGTGTTGCTTTCACCACATCCGCCCCAGCAAGTGTGCTATTAAGTATTGCTGTACATTTAATTTAGTTACACCTCGACAATAAGTCACACAGCCCGGGGGAAGAGGGTTAGGGTTTGTTGAATGGATGGGAAGGGGGTTTTTGGGAAAGGTTTGACATAGAAAAACAGTATGCATACATAGACAAACAAACGACAATCATTGAAGACTACCATATCTATATGTTAAGGGAGAAAAAGGCAATGCATGCATGATGACGAGAGACCCGGATTACATACACTTCTAGTTCTTGTTCTGTTGTTCCGGCCTTAATACTTTTACAGATAGCAAATAGAAATTTTAAATATTGGTAGGGAAGAATCGGCAACACAGAGCAAACCTAATGATGATAATAACAACTCCAAGAACACACGGTTGTAAATATTGTATACAAAATATTAATCAAATTATTTAAAAGAAGATTAAAGGGGATACTGTTACTGTGTTATCCTGGTAAAAAATGTGGACTGGATTTGCATCTCGGCATCCCTCTTGCTCCTCTCCATCAATCTTGGGTGTGTCGCCTCGCCACTCGCCACTGCCCGGCTGGAAAAAAAAATGTTGATTTATTGGTAAGGTAAGTATGCATTGTAATGTTTTCCAAAGTATAGGGCAAGGCCCGGCCTGTAATTGTAGATGGGAAAACCAAAGGGGATATTGAGAAACAAAGTTGAAACAAATGCACAAGTTAGGGTGTAGTGCAACAAGAACACTTTCCGAGGTGGCATGTATGCATCATCTCTACTCTAGTCTGTTAACAGCATTGACCTTCAACAGTAACTGGAGAGAGCAGGCCCACAGTGCTTAGCATTAGCACATCCTACGTTAACACTTTAGAGTCCTTTTTTTTCTCTCAAAGAGTTGGACAAACGCAAAGCACATTATCCAGTCCAAACATAGCATTTTACAGTTTAAGTTAGTAAAATCAATGCACTGCAGTCATCCCACTGCTACACTCTATTCAACTTCTACACAGACATTTGGGTCTGCTGTGGTTGTTGTTGACGTGTTTACCTTTAGGCTTTTCCATTTTATGCCACTCATGAAACGTCCTCCTGACTTCATCATCATCTCTGATACTTTTACTGACTGACTGTGAAGATCGGCCTACAGTATAAGTAACATTTTTATGACATAACAAGAGTAGAAATATAAATATTACTGACTTGAGTCATTCTTTATTGTGTACAGAAAGATAGATTACTAGTACACTTTGACATCACTTTGTGCACAACAAACAAACAACGGAAACACAAAGACCAATCGCTCAGAGTCAGGTGTCCAATGCATGCCATTAATTGTCATCATTACCTGTTCCTTCTCATCTTAAGTTAACGGGCCGTCTATTTCGCCATCATCATGATGGACGGTGCTGTTGTGTCATTCATACTCATGGCGCAGATTGAGTGAGTCCCCTTCCTGAATTGAATTAAAAGCAATGTATCACCAAGCTGCAGGAGAAGTACAAATTTCTTATTTGCAAGAAGGGGAAAATTGAATTCACCTTGAGTTAAGTTTAGTGTGTTCTGTAGAAAGTTGATTAGTGGCAGTGCACAATTACATAAATTCATGCACAACAAACACAACAAAATCTAAATCATTCAGTCTGCGACTCTGCGTCCAATGCATGGCATCAATCATTACCTGTTCCTTCTCATCTTAAGTTAACGGGCCGTCTATTTCGCCATCATCATGATGGACGGTGCTGTTGTGTCAATCATACTCATGGCGCAGATTGAGTGAGTCCCCTTCCTGTATTGAATTAAAAGCAATGTATCACCAAGCTGCAGGAGAAGTACAAATTTCCTATTTGCAAGAAGGGGAAAATTGAATTCACCTTGAGTTAAGTTTAGTGTGTTCTGTAGAAAGTTGATTAGTGGCAGTGCACAATTACATAAATTCATGCACAACAAACACAACAAAATGTAAATCATTCAGTCTGCGACTCTGCGTCCAATGCATGGCATCAATCATTACCTGTTCCATCTTATTTTCAGTTAATGGCCAGTCTCTCTCTGCTCTGAAAGGAGGATAGCTATAGTAGTCATCTGATTCATGGTCCACTTCTTTTGGAAAGACTAGGAAAGTTTGAATTTGTTGTTACCATCATCCAATCATCATTCATGAGGGAAATGGAATTGAGCAGGAGATTCAGTATGATGGAGCGGAGGAGCTGGATTCGGAGGACTGTACTGTCAAATAGCAGACACCTGAAACTTGTATATTAAATTAGAAGAGTAGAAGACGGTGGTAATGGATTTGTTGTGATTCACAAGTTTATAACCGGAACGACAGACACAAAAACAAAGGGGGAAAAAAGGGAGGAAGACTGTAAGTGCGAGCCTATTGTCAGGGAAGTATAGCTCGTCCTCAAACTCTGGGGGTTCAGCCAGTAGTAGGTAATCATCTGACACAATACTTCCGTCACCTGAGCCGCTGTCCTCATCTTCCTCCGTTGATTCATGTATTGTGTAATTCGGTGGTATGAAGTGCTGATTCATTTTGATCATTGTTAACCTCTCCACGTTTTTTGGAGATAGACTGGTCCTTCTCAATGTTACAATGGAACCAGCAGCACTGAAAACACGTTCGAAAGAGACACTTGCGACAGGGCAAGCCAGATAGCTTATCGCCAGCCTGCTGAGCTGTGGCCATTCAGACCTTTTCCTATATCAATACTGCAATGGGTTTTGATCAACGTACACCTCTTTTGGGTTGTCCAGATAGGCCTGGACCATCTGCTCAATGTTCAGGGTTGCTGCTGGTAAGCTTTTGTGCTGTTTTTTCTGTGCATCAGCACTGTGCTTACAAAGGCCCATCTTTACATACCAATCCTGTAATAATAATGATTGTACTCGGCCTAATGATCCAGTTATTGTTTCTGTAGTCGATAGTGATGGTGAGTGTTGTGATTGTGAGCCAAACGCACTGCCCTCAGCCGACGAAGTTGCACTTGATTCTGCATGGCCTGCTTCAGTACTTGTTGTGGGTTGATCTTGCGGGCTTTTAATTAGCAGCCCTTCGTTTTCCAACTTACTGGCTGCTTCAGCTATACAACTTTTGTAGCGGGCAACATCAATGTCGGAAAAAGCAAGGAATGTCTTCAGTAGTCCTAATTTTGCACGTGGATCCTGAATTGTGGCACAAATGTAATGTTCTTGTGACAAAATTTTATTTTGTGTCCTTACATTTTCAGCTAAGCGCCGGGATAAGCTCTCCAGCAAGTCATGGGCTTGCCTTCTGTCCTCTACATCTTTGTATGATTCAGACACATTATTCAGCTCATGCTCTAGCATTTGCAATAATGGGATAGCTTGGCCCATTGTACAGTCCTCCTTGCTGACTTCACGTGTGAAGACCTCAAAAGGAGACAGCATCTCAGTCAGGCATTTAATTAGGGTCCATTGATCCCTCTCAAGGTTCATGCCTTTAACACTAGCATCCCTGCTTCTGTACCAGACATATTCATGGAGTGACCTGTGCTGTTCGCACAGACGATCAAGCATGTAATACGTTGAGTTCCAACGTGTTGCCACCTCCTGGATGAGTGCCTTGACTGGCATCCTAAGTTCACGTTGGATGATCCTCAGCTGCTTCCGAGCTTTAAAAGAATGGCTGAAATGAGTGCATATTCTTCGGCAGATGGCCAGTAAATTGCTGACTATGGGTTCTTTTTTCAGAAAGTCTTGAACTAAAATGTTTATGCAGTGCGCCAAACACGGAACCCTGAAATAGGAACCAAGTTCCATGGCCTTAAGTACATTACTGCCATTGTCTGTGGCAACAAAACCAATACCAAGCCCTCTGGGCCGCAGCCATTCCAAAACCTTGCTGCGAAACTCGTGTAAAATGTTTTCAGCCGTATGAGATTTCTCCATGGCGAACATGGCTACAGTTGCATGTTTCCGAGTACCTTCAAAAATTGCAGCTGTGTCAACAACACCTCATGCAGATAGTTTATCTCTAACCCCCACAAAAGAGATCCAGTGTGCAGTGATGCACATGTAATCTGTGGCTTGGCAACTGCTCCACATGTCTGTTGTCAGGTGGATATTGTGCACAGCACTCTTCTGCAAAGCTTGTCCAACCAATTCCAGCACATCATGATGTAGTGCCGGAACAGCAATTCTTGCGAAATAGGACCGGCTGGGAACTTTCCATTTCGGGCAGATGGCAGACACAAATTCAAGGAAACCCACCCCTTCCACAAATGAAAAAGGAAGAAGGTCCAGCGCTAACATTTTAGCCAGCTTCGCATTGTACAATCGTGCCATTGGGTGGTTGCGTTGGAACTGCCCCTCCAACCTAAACATGCTCTCAATGGTAGGCTGGCTTACTTTCCTTAGTGGTGCTGTTTTCATTAACCCACTAAGGCTCAACGACACAGATTGTCTCATTGAGGTACTCGCTGGTCGCCTTGGTGTCTCACCCAGACTCTGAGTATGGCTCTTTCTGCGGTGCCACTCTGATGTTACTGAGGAGGATGTGGGCGTTACCACTGCACTACTGGGGACAGGGCTAGAAATGCCTCCCTCTTCTTCACCTGCCACCGCAATAATATCGCTCTCTGATTCATCCTGACCACCTTCAATGGGTTGAGTTTTTCTACTTTCTTTTAACTGAAGTAGGTGATCATCCCACACGATAGTGTGGTGTATTCCTAGATGACTTGCTTGTCCTCCGGTACCATAGTTTGGACCAAGCTTACCACGCCGAACACCTTGCCGACAAATTGAGCATATAGCAATGTTCTCCACCTTGGCGCTAACAGAAAAGAAGTCCCAAACTGGGGAGGAGAACTTTCTGGCACTGCTGGATGTGCCACTTCCAACACCAGATGAACTGGAGGGGGTGCTTGAAATGTAACCCTGTGCACCTAGACTGTGACTTTTACTACCACTACCTACTGAGATGGTTGAGCTGGATGTAGGTCCCTGCCGGACCTTGGAAAATATGGCAGCTGGAGGTAGTGGTGGTGTAACCTGTGTTGGTGATATCCATGCTACATCCCGCTCAGTAGCAGCCTTTCTGGATACGGTGAGAATGTTGGTCTCCAATCCCTTTGGGGCGGGAGTAATGTGCGTGATGACTGGCTCGTCTTCATCAACATCATCACCCCCTCTTCTACATCTACCTCCATAACTCTAAGTTTTTCTGGGACTTTCCTTTTCAGAAGCATTGTCTTGTGGCGTATATCACTCTCAGACTGAGCTGGTGGGAGCCAAGTGGCATCACGATCATCAGAAGCGGGGCTTGAAGAAGAAGATGATGGACTAAGCCTCCTTTTCCTTGCTGGTGGTCTGGAAGACAATAGATCTTCTGTAACAGTGGTTTCACTTTGCTCCACTTTGTCTGCAGGAAGCTCGATTTCCTGAAATGCCCCTACGTCAGGAGCAACAACTACTATGGTGGACTGCGGCGGCAGCTGCTGTTCTTGTTGCGGCGGCCGCTGCTGTTCTTGTTGCGGCGGCCGCTGCTGTTCTTGTTGCGGCGGCTGCTGCTGTTCTTGTTGCGGCGGCTGCTGCTGTTCTTGTTGCGGCGGCTGCTGCTGTTCTTGTTGCGGTGCCTGCTGCTGTTCTTGTTGCGGCTGCACACTGATCTGCTGAGTTTGCACCTGCGTTGAACTTGATTGTGTACTACTTTGCGGTAATGACATTTCTTCAACATCGCTGCTCGTTAGTAGACTGGCTACTTCTGCAACACTAAAGCCCTTGTGCCTAGGTTGGTGTGCTTCGACCGCTGTGCTGCTCCCAGCTTGGTTCCCGGACAACGCTGCTGCAGGCGTAACTTTTTGGGTGCCAAAAAAAACATTGGCCGGCACACCACCAGTCGTGGTTAATGGCACTTCCTTTTTCTGTTCCTTCTTCTCACCGGCAACTTTCTTGGTACTGGACCTGGTACCTTTCTTTGGGGCCATCTTCTTCAGATGTCAGGCAGGATGCAGATGCACAACAAGTTCTGGTCACACATGGACGTGATGCGCAGCAGGACTTCTGTCTGGCTGGCAGTACAACGGGTAGCCGGGTGATGCTAATGACACCTCCTACTCTGTCTTTTGTGCACCTAAAAGCAAATAAGCCAGGAGAAGAACATCAGTGAAATGTTGCATTTGTTGTTGTGGTTCAGTTACTTAGTACTGTACTAGTGCAAACAAAAGATAGTCTAGCCATTTATGATTTTTTTTTTAACTAGGGCTATGTTATACTACTGTGTACAGCCACACACTACACTCTCAGTAAGGATAGGAAAGTTAATAATAACCACCAAAATACAAATGTAATGGAAGTGGGGTGGACCCTATTTGCCATTAAATTATTTGACCATCTCAGCATCCATGGAGCTGCTGCTGGCAAAGGGGGCGGATGGATGGAAGCAGTAAGCCAAATAGCCAATAGGAAAACCATGCAGGCCTATGGCAAAAGCAGGACACTAATAACTCCCAGTCCAAACACCAAAAAAGGCCACCACCCACATGGAAAATCACAAATCACAAACAAGCCGGGGGCCTGGAGAACAGAACACCAGGAGCTGACAAAAGGCCTATAAAAGCCAGGTAAAGGATGCATGCTAAAGCACACTGCTCTGCCTTTTTAATGCAACAAAATGTAAATCCGAACATTCACAGGCCCCAAAAAGGTCTGCAGGGTGCATGCATTGCACACCAACAACACACCAGTGACCAGACACATACAACAAAAGCATGTCTTTAAGACAACCAAAATCAGAAAGGCCACCCCCAAAAAGCACACTTCCCCAACTCAATCCAATACCATCCATGCCCTAAATGAAGTCTAAATTCAACAGACCACACAGAAAACACTAGATTAATAAAGCTGTGGCTACCTGCTCTGAGCCTAGTGGATGAAAGCAGGCCTGTTGGCGGACAAGGCCAGGCAAGCTTGCAGGCCTAGGCTTCAAAATGGCCACCAGCCACATGGCCAGGCCCAACAACATCAGAAAGGCCACCCCCAAAAAGCACACTTCCCCAACTCAATCCAATGCCATCCATGCCCTAAATGAAGTCTAAATTCAACAGACCACACAGAAAACACTAGATTAATAAAGCTGTGGCTACCTGCTCTGATCCTAGTGGATGAAAGCAGGCCTGTTGGCGGACAAGGCCAGGCAAGCTTGCAGGCCTAGGCTTCAAAATGGCCACCAGCCACATGGCCAGGCCCAACAACATCAGAAAGGCCACCCCCAAAAAGCACACTTCCCCAACTCAATCCAATGCCATCCATGCCCTAAATGAAGTCTAAATTCAAAAGACCACACAGAAAACACTAGATTAATAAAGCTGTGGCTACCTGCTCTGATCCTAGTGGATGAAAGCAGGCCTGTTGGCGGACAAGGCCAGGCAAGCTTGCAGGCCTAGGCTTCAAAATGGCCACCAGCCACTTGGCCAGGCCCAACAACATCAGAAAGGCCACCCCCAAAAAGCACACTTCCCCAACTCAATCCAATGCCATCCATGCCCTAAATGAAGTCTAAATTCAAAAGACCACACAGAAAACACTAGATTAATAAAGCTGTGGCTACATGCTCTGATCCTAGTGGATGAAAGCAGGCCTGTTGGCGGACAAGGCCAGGCAAGCTTGCAGGCCTAGGCTTGAAAATGGCCACCAGCCACATGGCCAGGCCCAACAACATCAGAAAGGCCACCCCCAAAAAGCACACTTCCCCAACTCAATCCAATGCCATCCATGCCCTAAATGAAGTCTAAATTCAACAAACCACACAGAAAACACTAGATTAATAAAGCTGTGGCTACCTGCTCTGATCCTAGTGGATGAAAGCAGGCCTGTTGGCGGACAAGGCCAGGCAAGCTTGCAGGCCTAGGCTTCAAAATGGCCACCAGCCACATGGCCAGGCCCAACAACATCAGAAAGGCCACCCCCAAAAAGCACACTTCCCCAACTCAATCCAATGCCATCCATGCCCTAAATGAAGTCTAAATTCAACAGACCACACAGAAAACACTAGATTAATAAAGCTGTGGCTACCTGCTCTGATCCTAGTGGATGAAAGCAGGCCTGTTGGCGGACAAGGCCAGGCAAGCTTGCAGGCCTAGGCTTGAAAATGGCCACCAGCCACATGGCCAGGCCCAACAACATCAGAAAGGCCACCCCCAAAAAGCACACTTCCCCAACTCAATCCAATGCCATCCATGCCCTAAATGAAGTCTAAATTCAACAGACCACACAGAAAACACTAGATTAATAAAGCTGTGGCTACCTGCTCTGATCCTAGTGGATGAAAGCAGGCCTATTGGCGGACAAGGCCAGGCAAGCTTGCAGGCCTAGGCTTCAAAATGGCCACCAGCCACATGGCCAGGCCCAACAAAATCAGAAAGGCCACCCCCAAAAATCACACTTCCCCAACTCAATCCAATGCCATCCATGCCCTAAATGAAGTCTGAATTCAACAGACCACACAGAAAACACTAGATTAATAAAGCTGTGGCTACATGCTCTGATCCTAGTGGATGAAAGCAGGCCTGTTGGCGGACAAGGCCAGGCAAGCTTGCAGGCCTAGGCTTCAAAATGGCCACCAGCCACATGGCCAGGCCCAACAACATCAGAAAGGCCACCCCCAAAAAGCACACTTCCCCAACTCAATCCAATGCCATCCATGCCCTAAATGAAGTCTAAATTCAACAGACCACACAGAAAACACTAGATTAATAAAGCTGTGGCTACATGCTCTGATCCTAGTGGATGAAAGCAGGCCTGTTGGCGGACAAGGCCAGGCAAGCTGGCAGGTCTAGGCTTCAAAATGGCCACCAGCCACATGGCCAGGCCCAACAACATCAGAAAGGCCACCCCCAAAAAGCACACTTCTCCAACTCAATCCAATGCCATCCATACCCTAAATGAAGTCTAAATTCAAAAGACCACACAGAAAACACTAGATTAATAAAGCTGTGGCTACATGCTCTGATCCTAGTGGATGAAAGCAGGCCTGTTGGCGGACAAGGCCAGGCAAGCTTGAAGGCCTAGGCTTCAAAATGGCCACCAGCCACATGGCCAGGCCCAAAAACATCAGAAAGGCCACCCCCAAAAAGCACACTTCCCCAACTCAATCCAATGCCATCCATGCCCTAAATGAAGTCTAAATTCAACATACCACACAGAAAACACTAGATTAATAAAGCTGTGGCTACCTGCTCTGTTCCTAGTGGATGAAAGCAGGCCTGTTGGCGGACAACGCCAGGCAAGCTTGCAGGCCTAGGCTTCAAAATGGCCACCAGCCACATGGCCAGGCCCAACAACATCAGAAAGGCCACCCCCAAAAAACACACTTCCCCAACTCAATCCAATGCCATCCATGCCCTAAATGTGCTTGAAAATGAAATACATTCAAAAAACACCTAAAGGAACAGTTGCTTACTGCACACACCCATGAGGCCATGCCCATGGCTAGCTCGGGCCTACTACTACTACCCACAAAATAAAAAAAATAAAAAAGGAATGATGATAATTATCAAAAATAAATTGTAGTTACAACAACTGCAATGCCCACAATCAAACAGACACAACAACCACTTACTTGTAAAATATCCTATTCCAAAAATCCTCATATCCAATTGCAATGATGCAGCAGACAAAAAGAGTGATCTTTCCAGCTTCAAATTCGAAGGCAGAATGAGCAGGAGATGGACAAAGCACTGGGAGGAGCCTGCTGGACAGGAACAGGAAGTTGGAGATTCTGTGTCACTTCCTCCCTCTCTCCACCTTTTAAAAAAAGGACTCCTTGCACAAAAAAGGACAGCCAAAAGTCAATGTAAGGAGTTGTTTTCATCCAAAATCAGCATTTGCAGAAGGTTTCATGCTGCTAGAGCTGATATTCCTCTCCAAATTGAAAATTTGACATGTTCGAGTTCTCGAACTTCACATTACTTCCGCTGGCGTGTCAAAAATGACATGATCGCGTTCTCTTCGTCCCTGTCGCATTGGATATGACGTGTTCGGGGTCTCTTTCTCCTGTTCGCGTTCGATTAGACGTGCCCGCGTCCTCACCCTCTCGCTCGCGATGTAGAATGACGTGTTCGAGATCTCAATTTTCTCATTCTCGCGCAGTGCATGATCGTGAGAAGAATGACGTGTTCGCGCAACAAATAACATCATCGCGCGACAATGCGAGCGCAAACTGTTGCGAGACAGCGGAAAATGGCTACCAATATCTCGTGGAGAACGCGACCGGGTCGGGAAAACTTGTCAGCGAATGCGGGGATTCAGGTAAGGCGATAGCGCGCACGCAAGAATGTATTTTTTTACAGCGCGAGCAAGAAACAAATTATCGCTAAGCTGCAGAATGCGGAAATTTTGACATTTTCGCGCTTTCCGTGGAACGCGAAAATGCCAAATTATCGCAATTTCCGCGAACGGAACGGAATTTTGGCCCAGGCCTATTCAGCACATCCGGAAAAGCGAGAACACAAAGGGCCATGGGAGTCAATCATATTTGGATGGGGACTGACGGGCAACGTTTGGAGGACGTCACAGCCCATTTGCAGAGTGCGCTTGACAAGGGTATGCCCATTCCAGACGTGCTGGTGATTCACTCGGGAGGTGAAAGCATGATTCCAGGTGGCAGGAGGGGGGTGAAGGAGTCGCTGTTTTCTACATTCTCATGGGTAAGGAGGGTCTTACCAGACACCACCATATTTTGGTCAGAGGTGCTCACGCGGAGGTTCTGGGGTGGCGACGTGCCATCAGCCGCGGTGAACACGTCCGTGAGGAAACTGAATAGGGAGGTGGCCAAACTGTTGAGAGGTTCGCAGATACGTTCCATTAGGCATAGCTTGCTGCAGGCATTAAACACCGAAGTATATCGGGAAGATGGGTTGCATTTGTATAAGACAGGGTTGGAATTGTTCGTCCAAACCATTTTGGGGGCCATCGCGTTACAGCTAGAGGGGAAGCAGGGTCATAGTGTTACATCTGGAAAGTGAAGCAGCGGTGGGGGGAGGGCGAGAGTGCCAGTTGGTTCCTCGTCCTGTGGCGGGGTCCCGGGCAAGAGAGAAAGGGCGGGGACTTCTTCTGGCAAAAATGGGCTGACCCTGCAATATGCAGGTAGTCATTTGGGGCTGATGGGCTGGCGGGAGAGGGGGCCGTCCTGCTGGTGGCCCTGGACTCTCCGGCCCTACCCTAGTAGCCGGTGCTTGGAGGAAGCAAGATGGAGAGAGCGGTTGTGCAGGAAGGCGCTAAGCAGTGCTCTGTTGGTCGCATCTAAAGGGTAGACGACGGATAGCTACCTCAAATGGAAGTAGTGGAAAAGGGGTGGGGTTGTGGCCTGCTGGTACAACACCCCTCAAGAGTGGATCTAGTGATGCCAAATTGTATATACATGGTAACTTGGGGCGCACTGTATACGGCGCCATCTTATGTTCAGTAATGTGTGATGGTTTCGATTTAATAAAAGTTGCTAAAAATGTTGAAGGTTTATCAACAAATAAAGATGGTGTTATTAGTCAAATAATAAAAGCTACACAGTGAACACCAATCACTTGTAAAGTGTTTTTGTGGGAGGAAAAGGGGGTATAAAGGTTTGGAGGACAAATTGCACGTTATATGCCCACTATGAGAGGCACCCCCCGCGCTTAGGGGAGGAGTGCCGTTAGTGGCATTTCGGGCAAGAGGAAACAGTTTCGTTTCTCTCGAAGTGGTCAAGGGGAGGGTCGCAAAGAAATGCGAGAAGATGGGGAGGTGCGCTGGTGATCCCTCCCCGAAGCTGTTAAAAGTGCCAGACTCAGGGGAGTAGCCCTCTTTGTCCTCTCGCCTCAGGGGGTTGCTGGAGAGTCGCAGCTGGTGCAGTTTTTCTAGAGCGGATTAGCTGCCGCTTGCGGGGATCCACACAGGTGAGGGGTCCTCACGGCGTAGCAGGACGGTTGGGGGCATGCAGGGAGACAGGTCATTCTATTGTTTTCAGCGGTATATTTACCGCCACGCCAACCGCATTTCAGTGCGGTGAATCAAAGCGCAATAATGGCGCTTTGATGTGCAGAGCGGACGCGGAAAGGCCGGCGGCCGCATCGGCACCAAGCGGGATCGGTATTGCAGTCCGGGAGGCAGTTGTCGGCAATTGCATGCTACAAAGGGCTTTGCATCGTAAGCCTGGGTGTGAATGGGCGCGCAGCGGGATAGTAAGGGAGTGTTGGAGGTTGGCGGCAGGCGCATCGCGTCTACGGACTCGCGACGAGGAAGCGCCCACATGAACCGCTTCGATGCAGCGGTAAATGAGGAGTTGTTGAAAAATGGATTATCACTGATCGCCTCGGGGGCAGGAAACCAGGGTTCGGGCCTCAAGGTCGCGTACACATCCGATGATTCGGGGCAAAATCACTTAATCTCCCCGGGCCTTAAGGTGTAATGTAAATGCGGTGCTATGTAAAGCGCTCCAATACCTTCGGGTCGAGTTCGCGCTATATAAATAGGCATCGCCTCGGGTGCAGGAAACCAGGGTTCGAGCCTCCAGGCCGCGTACGCATCCTGTGATTCGGGGCAAATCACTTAATCTCCCCGGGCCTTGAGGTGTAATGTAAATGCGGTGCTATGTAAAGCGCTCCAATACCTTCGGGTCGAGTTCACGCGATATAAATAGGCATCGCCTCGGGTGCAGGAAGCCAGGGTTCGAGCCTCGGGGTCGCATCCACATCTTGTGATTCGGGAAAAAATCAATTAATCTCCACGTGCCTTAATGTGTTGTCTAATGTAAATACGGTGCTAGGTAAAGCGCTGCAATACCTTCGGGTCGAGTTCGCGCTGTATAAATATGTAAAAAAAAAAAAAACGGTGCACAGAGCCTGTGTATATGGGTGGCAATTGCAGGGATGGTCATGGACAAAGACATGCTGATAGTGGGAGTCTTCACGAGGGGGTGGGGGCGAATTGGATAAAAAATAATAATAATAATAATAAAAAAAAAAACCTACGCATTCAAGCATGGAACCTGGGGGCGAAGGTTGGGGATGCGCACGTTAGTACAGGGTATGCAGCTAGAAGGATGCTGAGTGTTCAGTGGAAGCTGGGTATTCTGTGGAAGGGGCAATTTGGTCCTAGTGTTCGGCCCAGGGGGTGTGACATGCATGTGGGAATGGACGCTCGCAGGGGCAAGAACGCTCAAAAGGGAAAGGAAGGGTCATTGGGCAGTCTTTAACTCTCTTTTATTTTCGTAGAGGACAGGATGCCCTCTTTGTCCTCTCGCCTCAGGGGGTTGCTGGATGGTCGCAGCTGGTGATATGCTGACACAACCTCAATGCACATATTCCAGGGTAAGTGAGAGATTGCTTTTATAGCAGAATGCAAGGATTTTAAAACCCCCCAGGTGATCACTTTACATGGGATCAGAGTATAAAGGCCCTCGCGTACCGCTCGGCTGCCACCAACTATAGCTTCCTCGTAAAATTGCAAGGGGGCAATTGCCAATCTTCAATTTGTATTCAGCTGTAGGAGCACAATATCTACACACAAAGCATCGCCCAGTGGGACTGAGATGTGAGACGACAGGTCTGAAAAAACAAAATAGCATAATACTCAGAAATGAGTCTGGATTTCACAACTGTCCACCCATTACGAACTGGATCTAAATACATGCACATTCACTTGCAAACTAATAGTTTTACAGTTAATGTTGTACATGGCACCAGTGACAAACATACATGTATATAAGTCGACCCAAGTACTGCAGACCTAATTTGTGCTGCAAAATGTGGAAACATTTAGAATTTATGTTAATGGTAATTTATCACCTGTGGTAATGGTATTCAGGGAATTAATCCCAAGTGTAAACCTAAAACTAACTGAGCACAGCAGTGATTTTAAGAAGCAGGAAACCTATTCCCAAACTGCATTTTACTGTATGCCCTTTGAAAGGTTTTGCAGGCGCATTGGAATCCAAGTGCAACAGGAAGTCACTCTCCTAATGTCCAGCCCTGTCCTATTTTCATTTCCATTATTCAGCACCGTGAAGAAAAGCCTTTGCCTCAACACCACGGGAAAGGCAGTTCACTCCCCTGTAAAATGGAGGGGGAGGGGAGCAGCTGATTGCCCAATGATAGCAGGAGGAACCTCATTTTCCTGAGAGATTTTCAGTTAAAGATTGTCGGCCTCTCGGAATTGTAATGAATTGATCTGCCGCTGACCCCTGCTGAATGTCAAATTTCACATTTATATGGAAATAGTATCACACAGGTGCTTGTTAGTCACAGTTATCACAGTGAGTGAGCGTGGTGTTACTTCTGCTCATGTTTTTTCTACCACAGAGGAGCTCTTCGGCTCCATCATTTCCACTGGAGCCTGACCGCAGAGAGCAATGCAGTTAGCACATTAAACTGCACAAAAGGGAGGTGTGCTGTGATGGACTCATAGCAGAAGCATCGCGGTGAAAGCAAATTGCTAAAACGTGGGCTTGTTTTGTCTAAACGCATTATTTCATTCCATGACTTAAACTGGTCGAGTCGAGTGGGAGTCAAGTAAACAAGCTTGCCTACAAGACTAGAGCAAACAATTACCAAGTTCAGAGCACAGCTTCACACACCCCTTAAATCTGTTCGTGCAGAAAATGATGCCACACAGGTATATCTGCCGTGATCAATGTTTCTCGAATAGGCAAAATCATTTTCTAGTTCTGCCTTTATGTGCCTCTCGGGCCCATCTGTATAAATTGGCTCTTAAAAGCATTTCTTTATAATGTCTTCTTTTTTCAAAATGGTAATATATTGGTTGAATTCAAATGTTAAAAATAGACAAACATTGGTAAAGCCAATAGGTATTGCAATTTGCAAAGCATTCCTGTGCATTCAATTAAGAAGCTGTAGCTGGCATTACCTTAGACAGTTGTTAGAGGTCCTTCAGGCAGGCATAAGACTTGGCTATAGCAGGCTGCAGAAGCGTAAGCCATTGCAAGTGGTCCCTGTAGTTGTACACAAGTCTATGCTGCAGCAGCATGCAGTAACTTAATCCTTTAGTATATGTCCTTGAATAAGGCTCAAATGCTTACGTTACCAGTTACTAGACGTCACATAGGCTTGTACTAGTGCCCCCTCAATCTCAGTGTGCTAAAGAATGACCAAACAGGAAGAAGAGGGAGACCAGGAAGGAAGGGAAGGTGAACAATACAACTCTGCCTCTCTTCATCACCCAGCTGCTGCTATGCTTAGGTGGAAGGAATAAATTACAAACTATCCTGCATAACCACCTAGCAGGGCAGAGGAAAAAACTACAACCCATCCTGCATAACCACCCAGCAGGGCATTAACAGACTCAGCTTATTATGGTCAATGGTAAAAGGTAAACGAACAGTTTGCTCCCATCCCTAAACAAGCTGACACCGGTGTTGCACCTCCATGTGTAAGTTATAGTAGGGAGTGCTTTAAGTGAGCAGAACAGTTTATTTTGTCGTCAGACGAGTGCTATGCATATATTACACTGTATGCGGTGAGACACTGAGTCTGCTGGCAAGCCTGTCCCCGGGCAGTGCTCTGGAGTAGGAACACTGGCTGCTGGAATATTACATATCAGTGCTTAATTTGAGCCGGTTGTTTCCAGTGGTCGGCACCAGCTCTTAAATGTCAGAAACGGCTCTTATGATAGTCTGCTTAACTAGGGATGAGCACAACAACTGTTTATTAATTGAATTCACATTAACAATGACTAATAACTGCCACTCAAGCCACTCCTATAGCTTTGGGGGCCTGGAATAGTATAAATTGTCATACTTGTTTGTGTGATGGTTATTAGTTGGCTTGGTATTGTCATTGGAAGCTCTGGCAGGGACAATGGATGGTGCAAGCTGCAGTGGCATCCTGACGAGGGCCCTGGCACTTATTATTTTATAAATTAAGCACTGTTACATATTAAACAAGCCGTACAGAGCCTGGTCCTCATTCTTTAAATCACCCCAGAGAGGCAGAGGGGAGCAGGCAGCACAGAGCTAGTCCCAGAGAGAGGGAGAGAGAATTTTCGGGGTGAGCAATGAAGCAAGGAGAGAGAGAGAGAATTTTCAGGATGAGCAATGAAGCAAGGAGAGAGAGAGAGAGGGAGAGAGAGAGGGAGAGGGAGGGAGAGAGAGAGAATTTTCAGGGTGAGCAATGAAGCAAGGAGAGAGAGAGAGAGAGAGAGAGAGAGAGAGAGAGAGAGAGAGAGAATGTTCAGGGTGAGCAATGAAGCAAGGAGAGAGAAAGAGAGAGGGAGAGAGAATTTTCAGGGTGAGCAATGAAGCAAGGAGAGACGGAGAGAGAGAGAGGATTTTCAGGATGAGCAATGAAGAAAGGAGAGAGAGAGAGATAGATAGATAGATAGAGAGAGAGAGAGAGAGAGAGAGAGAGAGAGAGAGAGAGAGAATTTTCAGGGTGAGCAATGAAGCAAGGAGAGAGAGAGAGAGAGAGAGAGAGAGAGAGAGAGAGAGAAAGAGAGAGAGAGAGAGAGAGAGAGAGAGAGAGAGAGAGGGAGGGAGAGAGAGAGAGGAATTCAAGCAAAGGCTGCAACTACCTGTCTGTGTCTCCTGGTTCCTTGCCTTGTTGATTTTCTCTGTACCACTATGGATATGCACGATTATGAGCTCAGACAACTATATCCTGGATTGCTAACTGCCTACAAGAACAGAGAGAGCTTGGCTTATAGTGGTAAATGAATGTATAGCCCACCACACGCTGATAATTCTACTACATCTAGCTCTGTAGGGAGAGCTTAAAGCAAGCAGAACATTGTATTTCATGAGATCAGGGGAGCTTCAGGCAAGCACAATGCTGAATGTGGTGGGAAACTAAGCCTGTTGGGAGACCGGTGCATGGTCCCAAATGTGGACAGGGGCGTAGCTTTAGGGGTGTGGAGTGTTTGGGATGATACACCTCCCTAATAAATGAATACGAGTGAGTGTAGTTGTGTATTGAAAGTGTCCTGAGGCGGAAAGCCGGGACAGAATGTTTTAACCTTGTTCCTTTTGGTAAAAACTGCTACCACTGTTAAATTGCGATATTGCTAAAAACTGTTTCACTGAAAAGAGAAATTTCACCACTGCTATTTTAAACCTGCACTTCGGTAAGCTTGGACATCTGAATCTGTGCACTTACCTGATCTTCACCTTTTAAATCTGCAAATTACCGCTGTGTGTAGCGGAGCGCGGCCCCTCCCTAAAAAGACTCGCCCAGAGCCAGAGTCTATTTCACCTGTGCCCCTCTCTACCCCCATAGCAGCCAAGTAGGCGCTGCTTAGGCTCCCGCCACTTCTAACTGGGCGAGCTGACGAGTGCTTGGCCCCTCCCCGCCCTGACGTCATCGCCAGGATAAAATGACGTCCTCTCCCAGGGAGCGCAGCGGACGGGCGCAGCGGTGGCGCGGCGGAGCGCCGAAGGCGCGCCAAAGGTAAGCCCGTCTGCGCCTGTCCGCTCCTCGACCGGGCCAAAGTCCATACCCCCCGGCCGACTCATACAGTACTCTAGGGAAACTCTGCTAGGCCTTAACACCAAATCACCTACTTGCACTCCACCCCTTAACAGGGAAAACTGGGGAGGATCCTGGGGCTGCAATAAATGGAAAAAAAGTTTCGGCCACACTCAACCAAGTAGGCCCCTAAACCATAACAAAACAACAAACCTACACTGCGGGCTTGTTAATGTCAGGTCCATGGGCAAGCACGCCCAACATATTTTCGACCTAATCTTGGAAAGAGAGCTGGACTGTCTTTTCATGACAGAAACCTGGTCAACCCAAAACAGCAATCCAGATGTAACGACCGCTCTCCCTCAGGGGTACCTCATTGCCAGACAAGACAGACCCCTCCAGAGAGGTGGAGGAATAGCTATTGTCTATAGGGACTCACTGAGCTGCCTGACTTTCCCGATCCCAGGTATCAAAGGTGCGGAAAGTATAGGCTTCGCCCTTAAGGTACATGACTCCTTCACCTTCTCAGGAGCACTATAACATCGACCTCCGGGAACACCCACTGACTTCACAAATAGCCTAGGAGAAGCAGTAGGGGACCTAGCACTAAAATCAGCCAACTACACGATCTTAGGAGATACACATATACATTTAGACTCCCTCACAGATCACGCCACCCTGGGCTTTACGGACACAATGAAGATCCTAGGCCTTAACATACTTACCACCAGGCCCACACACAAGGCAGGTCACATCCTTGATTGTATCTGTTCAAACTTGGACCCACTTCATGTAAAACCACCCCAAGAATTAATCTGGTCTGACCACAGCTACATCCCTTTTGAACTCCAAGGGATAATGGCACACACACCCGGGAATAAGCCATGTGATTCCCATGGAGGGCCCAACTGGAAGAAACTGACAGGACTACCGGGTTTCCTAACTAAGGCACTAGAAACCAGACCACTATCAGTAGGGGACCCTGAGAAAGATAGCCAGTCTTTCAGGGAATGGATGGACGCCCTATCTATGGATAATGACAAAGCAACACTTAAACCAAAATATAAAAAGAAACCCAGATCCTCTGCCCCTTGGTTCTCCCAAAGCCTAAAGGAGGAACAAAGGATGGTTAGAGCATTAGAGCGGAATTGGCGCCGAAACTACGATACAACTGACCAGCTCAGCTACAAAGTGGCCCGCCGTCACTATCACAGGATGATAAAAACTGCTAAAAAGGACTTTTCACCAATGCCATAACCAACAGCAACAACAAACAAAAAGTCATCTTTAACATCGTCAACTTATACATCAATCCCAAAACCATGCAGAGAGACATTCCCCCCTCCCAAACCCTGTGCAACAAAATAGCGGAATACTTCCATGAGAAAATACAGACACTCACTAAAGATTTCCCACACCCCCTCCCCTCAGAGGAGTCCCAACCAAACAGGAATAGCACAACTAGCCAGCTAGCCGCCTTTCAGGAAGTCAGCTTAGAAGAATCACAGAGAAAAATTCGAAAAATTAAATCAGGCTCCCCCTTCGACCCGTGCCCCCCTTTCGTCCTCCACACTATGGTGGAGATTGTAAACCCCAGCATTAACAACATTATCAACTCTTCACTTTCCTTGGGAGTAGTCCCAGAGGAATGGAAACTGGCAGCAGTAAGATCCCTACAAAAAAAACCATCACCAGACCCCACCACCCTCACTAATCTACGACCCATCTCCCTGCTCCCCACTTTCTGTAAACTTACAGAAAAGGTAGTAAACCAACAGCTCACCACCTTCTTAGAGGCCAATAACATCTGGCACCCCAACCAGGCTGGATTCAGAGTAAATCACTCAACAGAATCAACTCTAATATTTTCATCGGAAACACTCAGAGCAGCGCTAGACCAGGGCAAAAAAGCAGTCCTTATACTCTTAGACCTGTCCGCGGCGTTCGATACGGTGTCACATTCCATCCTGATAGACCGACTAGCCGCAGCAGGGATAACTGGAAAGGTACTGAGCTGGCTAAAAAGCTTCCTAACAAATAGACGACAAGTGGTCACCCTGGGCCAGTTCAGATCAGAAGAGATCCCAATGAATTCAGGTGTACCGTAGGGCTCCTGCCTGAGCCCGACACTTTTTAATGTGTACATGGCCCCCCTGATTTCCCTCATATCATCCTTCGGCATAGCCACCATCTCATACGCGGATGACACACAACTCATCCTAGTGATGGAGGATGAAACCAGCGAAGCAGAAACAAGACTTAAAAACTGCCTAAAAGCCACTTTCCATTGGATGAGGACGAATCACCTTAAATGAAACACTGGGAAGACCGAGATCCTACCGTTTGGTAAGGGAAACACTTTCAACCCAGCACTATGGTGGCCAGAAGACGCAACCGTTCCCCCTAATACAGCCAACGCAGTCCGAAACCTAGGGATAAAATTTGATCCATCCCTGAGCTTTCAACAACAAGCAGTAGCCGTGGCAGGGACCTGCTTCGGCATAATAAAAGAGCTCAGGAAATTTTTTGATCTAATCCCTTTCGCCGCAAGGAAGACGGTGGCAGTAGCCCTCATTACCTCTCGCATAGATTACTGCAACAGCACATACGCAGGAACTAACTGGACAGTCTGTCATAAACTACAAATGGTGCAGCATGCAGCGGCCAGACTAGTGCTAGGATGGAAAAGAAGAACCTCAGCCACAATTGCCATGAACACCCTGCACTGGTTGCCTATACACAAAAGGGTGCTCTTTAAAATCTTGCTAATCACTTTCCGGGCAGTTAACAAAACAGGACCCAAATACATCGAAAGCATGTTCCAATGCTACGTTCCCTCCAGGTGTCTGAGGTCCCAAGGTGACAATCTCCTGACTATTCCCAAGTTTAGACTCAAAACCAGAGGAGGTAAAGCCCTGGCTGTCTTGGGGTCCAGAGCATGGAACTCACTGCCACCTCCTTTCCGACAAATCTCTACAGAAACAATTTTTAGAAAAACTCATAAGACCTGGATTTACACCCTATCCGACACAAAATGCAAAAACATGAATTTGCATTTTAACCAAGGATTTACCACAAGATCAATAATCCACCATGTTCTCTTACACTCTGAAGCGCTAAGATGCTCCCTGGAGTGTAACCCGCGCTATACAAACACTAATTACATTACATTACATTACATTACATGATCTAGTAATTAGTTGGGTATATGTGCTTTCAGTAAGGTATGGTGAGGTGCCTTTTGGTTTCACCTGGGTTTTGTACATACACACACACAGACAAAAACACGCACACATGTACTCTTTCTCTTGTCTCTGTTTTGAAGGTCTTAAAAATATTGCTTTTCTTGCATAATATTGTGTTTTGAATACCCCTAACAATCCCTGTGCCTCTCTCCTGGCCCTGAAGCCTCGCCTCATGCCCTGCTTCTTATATAACATATTTCATTATGATATGCCAGCATGATTGTTGGAAAATCTGCAGCTCACCCCCCCACCCCAGTCTTACTGACTAATCTACGCCCATGGATGTAGATGAAGAGCGGGGGTTGCTACTAAATAAGAGTGACACAGGCCTGTCCCGATCAGTTAGTATTCAATATCCCAGAAGCCTCTGTGCTCTTCTTTTAGATCACATCAAAGCAGCCATAGCCTGTGCAGGTAAGGGCGGTGGGCCGGGGGGGGGGGGGGATTTCGACAGACAACCATGAGGGAAAATTAATTTTTTATTTAGTTTTCCCTCGTCTTCGTCTGTTTAATCCCCCCGCTCCACTGCTCTTAAATGCAGGGGCTGTGGCTGCATCAAAGACATCCAGGGAGGCAGAGTAGACCAGGCAGGGTGAGAGTAAGACTTCTGGAACAGAGACTGAGATGTGGTGGGGAGGCCTGGTGGATGAGAGACTGGGTGTGGAGATAAATGGGAGCTGCACCTAGAGTCATGAAATAATAAAGGGGTGAAACCATGTGGGAGGCAGGGAAGAGGAGACAGGATGTGGTGATGAACGGGAACAGATGGAGAGACCAGGGGAATACAGGGAGGAGCGGAAGTAAGGCCAGGTCCCATAGGCTTCCACTGATGTGAGAGAGTGAGGAAAGCCGACACACAGTGGAAAGAGGGAAAGATGGAAGGAAGCAACCTGATGTAGACAGAGAAGAAGGGCTATGCTCTCCAATGAACTAATAAAAGTTAAATGCTATAAAACACGCACAAGGATCGTCAGCAGTGGAAGAATGCAATTAATTTAATTAAAACATGATGAGCCCAAGATACGTTTATGGGCAGACCAAATAAAAGAATAAGAAGTAAAACCATCAAATGATAAGCGGATAGCTGAATACGAAACTCTTTTAATAATGGCAGGGCACAGACATTAAGCCCACTCTAAGTATATGTTTAAGTATTAAAAACTATAAGTCTATGACACGTAAAACTGTATGTAGTGAGATCTACAACAAATAGTAAGCATGACATGAATTCACATCTAATGTGTTCACCTTGCTAATTAGGGACGTCTGAATAGGCCATCCACTCCCCCAAACCTTATGATGTTTCTCAGGACGGCCACGGGAATTGAGGAAGAGTTTTTCTGCCACAGGACATTAGTCCATCCCATGTGTCCATTCGGTCGTTGGTGGTGCCTGTATGGATCTCCAATATCGGGCTGGGTCCCTCTTAGCAATAAGGAAGCCCATAGGAATGAGTATTTTTTCATCAGCCTCAAAAAAGTCCGTTTTGGTTCAGATTAATTTATTTGTTGAATCAGTGGTATGCTTTAACCTATTTCTTATGATAATCAGGTTTTTCAATGTTACCATAGTTTGCATGGCTCTATATCCCTCCGCCAACAACATTTTACAGTGACGTGAATTTCACATCGCACTTTAACTTTGACAGGGCCATCATCGCTTCAACCTGCTATAACTCCAGCCTTGGAGATTTGTAAATCTTTTTTTAACATGCTTTTTATTAAGTTACGAAAGGATTCATCAAGGAAATGCACAAATGCAAAATAAACAGTGAACATGGGATCCTGACATACATTTTAGATTTGTTTTAGCTGTGATAGTTCACTGTTATTTAAATAGGTGTAGATTTGGTATTCTAATACCTGTGTTAGCACCCTGCCACTAGAGCTACAGAGAACATAGAAAGTTGCTAATAGTCATGTTGATGCAAGGAATATCTCAGGCTGAAGGTGCATCTCTGTAATGGCTGTCACTGCAATGGGGGTGCACATTTCATATTAGCACCAGATTACAAACAGCACATGTCCTGCTAGCTCATAAAGTGTGGGAAATAACAAAGAGAATAAAAATGTGCATCCCAGCAGGAGCGCAACAGCAGTACAAAAGCCAGAGCTTAAAGTCATCACTGTCAATTCTGGGCCAGCGGCTTGAGTAGCTGCGATTGCCTTTGTGAATTGGCTGTAATCAGAGGTGGTCTGTCAGTGGCTGTCCACTGCTAAAAATATCTGCGAGAGTCAGTGAGTGACTTTGAGTGTAAGTCATTGTTTTCATATTTCAGCAATTGGGTGTGATACACAGCGATTGTTAGTCAGTGCCTGTGGTGGGTAGTTCATTCTTATTTTATACCGGCTTACTCTGGCTTGTAGCAGGCGCTGGCAATCCCCCTTACTCGCTCGCTCTTCTTGTAAGGGTAAAGTTTGTATCTATGGTTCCACAGACTCTATCCTCTGGCTGAGTGGCGCCGGCCGACAGATGGCAATATCTAGCAACTGAGGTTTTCAGGCGAATTGTGTATAATAAATGCCAGGGTCGCTGGGCTGATACCGACCACTGAAAAAGGGCGGCAGCATCTGCTCTCCTGTGCTGTCATATGATAACGTGACATTGTAAAAGGGTACAACATCTGCTCTCATGTGATAGCGTAGCAAATAATTAAACTATTCTGCATCATTGTTTACATCAATGTAAGTCGATATGGCCAATTGCAAACTCAGGTCTCCAAATAGCAGGCTTCGTAATATGCAACTGGGGTGCAATTGCTGCTAGCAGAAATCTATATCAGCTTGCACTTTCTGTTGAGAGCAGGCAGTCATAAATGACAAAAATAAAAAAAATTACAAGAGGGTAATTGTTCCTGAAGGAATATGGTTGTGTGTGTTCTCTCAACGTGGTGTGGGGAATTTCTCCTTTTGTATATAGTGCCCTCACACACCCTTTCGGGTGTCTTGCTTCATCATAGGGCGTTGCTCCTCGTGGGGGTGGCGCTGCAGTCCCCCACGGGTCTCCGGAAAATCGTACCATGGCCCTATATGACACCAATCTCGTTCATTTGCGACTGTGCTTCCCTGGCTCTTAAGGAGAATTTCTTTGCCTTTAAAAATCAACTCTTCCATCAGATACAAGGCACGAGCATGGGAAGCACATTCGCGCCGAGTCTGGCATGCCTTTACATGGCTCACTTTGAAGAGAGACACATTTTGGGAGACAACAACCCATTTAAGGAGCACATTCTGCTATGGCGTCGTTATATCGACGATGTTATCGTATTTTGGCAAGGGAATGGAGACCAATGCACTGAATTCTGCAACTGGGTTAATACCCTGAACCCGTACTTGAAGTTTACCAGCACCAGGTCACGTCAATCCATTCCATTTTTGGACCTTCTCATCTCCTTGGATAATGGGTGTCTACACACTACCAATTACAGAAAACCCACGGATAGGAATAATCTCCTTATCTATGACAGTCACCACCCTAGGGCACTCAGGAACAACCTACCGGTTGGCCAATTCCTACGTCTCCGAAGGAACTGTGACACCACCAAAGAATTTGAAACACAGTCAGATCTCCTCAGAGATAATCTGGAAAAACGGCACTATCCGAAGAACATTATTCGTCAGGCACACAAGAGAGCCAAAAACAGCACTAGGGCTGCACTGCTCGAGACCAAAGAAAAACTTGTACTAGACACAATGACCTGTGTCACCACGTTCACTCCAAGCTCGAACAATGTGCAAAGAGCAATCAGGAGACATTGGCCTATACTAAATTCCGGTTCATTTGAACCAGGACCACCACCCCTTTTTGCATTCAAACGCACAATGAATCTGAAAGACCATCTAGTACATACAAGGCCAAAACCCCTAACCACACACCAAACCACACTCTGGTCTCTACCACCTGTAGTAGGCCACTACCCTTGCGGCTCCTGCTCAAGCTGTGCAGAGACCACGATTTCCAAGGAAATCGACTTAGGCCTCAACACACCATGGCGCCAAATGAGACACACTAACTGTAACACTACCAATTGTGTCTACACCATTGTATGCCCATGCAACAAGAGGTATGTGGGAATGACTACTAGAGCAGTCAAGGTCCGCATGGGGGAACATAAGAGTACCATCAGACGAGGCAAGACCAACACAAAACTGTTGACACATTTTGCAGAGGAAGGACACACCGCTAATAGTCTAAGATGGACCGTCATCGATTCCAATCCTCACTGGACAAAACAGACCTTGTTCAAACAGGAACAACGTTGGGTCCATAGACTGAGATGCGATACAATAGGTCTGAACGATGAAATTCCATGGGTGGAGCTGACATAACATCTACATACCAACCCAAACTACGATATCAGAATACTGTCATTGCATTCTCCCCCCCGTTTTTTGATGAGATGTGTCTCCCTCTGTTATACACGTAGCACACTGTTCACATATCAACTCAGACTATGGTCACCATATGATCTGAACACTATTATTGTGTACCCCCAGTTGCTGAGACCTCTGTCTCTATCATACTAGCAGAACCACCTCGGATATGACTAGTAGCGAATAATAATAGCCATTATGAAACACTCTGAATACAGGCATAAAGACCTACCCCCCATTCACTCGGAAAAACATGTGGTATACTTGCATCATTTTTGAATGGGACACAACAATGTCTTTAATGACTTTAATTTACTCAGAGTCTGCTTCTGTCACTAGTTTCCCACAGAAGCCCCCTTATCTCCCTAGATCATGATCCTTGGTTTTTTCACACAAAAACTTTATTGACACAATACCATACATACGAGCAATTTTCTCGTTAATGCGGGGAGTTACTTCATCATGATATTTGAATAACCGATCCCCTAGACATGGAGCTCAATCTCCGACATGAAGGGCACACTTTGACTACCGAGACCGCAATCTGTACGACGAACCGTCCTACATCAAGATACGTCTACATATTGCCAGAATAACCATGACAACCATTTACATAACATTTAGACTGACGATCGCTCTCCAGACGCTACCACGTCTGTGATCAGCGTCCTACCTGTTGCCATAGTTACCGAACCACGCAACGTAGTGACGTCGTTTTTCAGCGCCAAAAAAAACCCCCAATTAGAACAGTGCAGCACTGGTTATCGGATATAAACAGAAGTTTTCGCTCTATGGCTATCCATTCCAGCGATAGACGGAGAAGGGGTAGGTCACTACGTCCCGGGCGGAGGAGCACGTGTGAGTATTTCCTAACGAGAGAGGTGAGCCTAGCCGCGCAATTTTTGGGTCTGACACAGATACCGATTATCATGACACCTTTCTCTGTCTCCCCCTCTGTTAGTTTCTCCCAAATGCCAACTCCACTTTGCTGATGGAGCCCTAATCCCTACAACTTGAGGGTAGGCTTCAACTATTAATTTAGTCTTTTACTTTTATTTTCACCTATGTTTCACGGATACAGTCAGCTGTGTTATCTTCACTTAAACAAACACACCACTGTATAGATACTGCTCGTCTTCCGGTAAAGCCACGATAAAGCCAGCGTCTGTTCCCACGGGGTAAGTTTTCTTGCCTCACACGAACAGCTGGCCAAGTGAGACACTCGAATAAGACGATACTCTCACTGCACAGTAACGGATTCAATGCACTTTGGGGTCATAGTCCTCACAATCGAGTCCGTCACACGCGCATGTTATGTTGACTTTGGAAGCATGGCGTGCATTGTGAATTATCCTGTGTAGCTTATATGGCATTTGTGACATACAATGTACTAATATTTACCTTGATGTTACTTTTCTATGCATATTTCTTCCCTGTCTATGTGTGTGTCTCTCCCCCCCTTCTTTTCCCTACCATTTCAGGTTGGGTTGAGGTTTCCAGAAAAGACAGGTAAACCTCTCAGCGCAAAGACGCTGGTCAACCTTAATATTGAGGTACAACAGGTCTACAGAACCACACTTCACTGAAACCTGTTATTCTATTTTCACTCACAGACACTTGCACTCACTATTTAAATTGTTTTAGGTCCTGACGAAGCGCATTTGGGATCCCTTAAGGACCCACCCGTAAGCGCGAAACATGTTGACCATTCACTAGTAGGCTCCCCACTCACATTCCTGAGAGCAGCAGTTACTTTCCAGGATCTGCCCTCTTTTATTATTTTTTTCATTAAGAGTAGCTCCAGGATTACCATTTTTAACCATTTGCCAGGTAGAGCTCTGAATAAAGGTCTGAAACTCTACCAAGCAATTTTTTAACCGCACCACCCACTTGTCTTCCTATAGGCCCACACACACCCATGCACAACTGCGGCGTCTCCAACCAAAAGATCTCCGCCAAAGAGCCCTCTTGCGGGGCCCGTGGGGGACTGCAGCGCCACCCCCACGAGGAGCAACGCCCTATGATGAAGCAAGACACCCGAAAGGGTGTGTGAGGGCACTATATACAAAAGGAGAAATTCCCCACACCACGTTGAGAGAACACACACAACCATATTCCTTCAGGAACAATTACCCTCTTGTAATATTTAAGTAATTCTGAGGGAGCACGGGTACTGGACCTACTTTCTAATTACGCTCCCGGTCCCCCCCTCTTTTTGTGATATAATTAACGTACGGCAGCCAGCCGCGGGACCTATCTATCTCCATTTCCTCTTTCCTAACTACACACAGACAACTGGTCTGTTCTGAGTACTCACACTCAACATGGATACCGTTGGCCTCAGCTTTGATGATGACACAATAGCTGAGATACTTCGGGCACCCTCACTACTAGGAGATGATGGCAGCGCTGCTACAGGCAGCAAAGCAGACGACTGGAAATCTCTACAGACACTTAGGAAACTACAAATCAAGACAGCCCTACATGGACTAATGATGACGGAATATCTGAGAGCGAACGTTGCACCCAACGGTCTCCTAGTCACCTTACCCCCTAGAATTTTTTTAGAAGACCTGACATTCCGTACGGAATGGTCACAAATAGCATGGAAGTGTACACGAGATTGGCTCGTGCTAATAATCAATACGGCTAAACGTCTCTCAGATGAGCTTCTCATCCAGATCACTATAGCTGAAAATGGCTTAAAAACAGGCATCTCTATTTCTTCATTCAAGTCGAGACTCGCGGAAATTAACGAGGAAATGAACGAACATAAAGATTTCCTGACCCAACAAAAAATCACGAAACTTCAAAAAGATTTAAAACGGTTCAATAAAGAAAAGGTATACCCTTATACGAAGGAAGACTATGTCTTCCAGAATCATGACACATCCTCAGATGAAGGAAGCAGCACTAGATCCAGTAGGACAGGGTCATTCGGCAGTGATTCTAGTTATGAAGGACAGCGGTACACACAGTACGCCAGAGGGGCTCCGCAACAAGTACGCCCTCCCTTATTTCAGAATCCTCCACCACCACCCCATTTCACACACCCGTCGTTCCAACCACCGAACTACCCGGGACAATGGATGGGCCCTCCACCCATGTGGCACGTACCTCCAACTCATCATCTTCTGCCTACACAATTCCAGCAATTCCCGAACCCACCTTTTCACAACAGAGGGAGGGGCAAAGGAAGAGGCAGAAGAAGAGGAAATTACAAGAAAGTACAGTGGCAAGATCAGGAACCGATGACACTACGGAGCCAAGCGAGAGGCCAGAGACCCTAGTGGTGAACCTCTCTTCCAGACCACTAACAGAGAAAGAAACCATGCTACTTGAAAAGGGTTTAGGATTTGTTCCTACACCAAAAGAGGACTCTTTCAAGTTACACCAAGAACTTCATCAGTTCTTCCGCAAAGTTAGACTCAAAGCTTTCTTTCAAGGAAAACCAGATAACCCTCCTACGGAGACGGGTCTGAAGAAACCGTCAAAATTCACCCCTACCATGGCCATGACACCCCACGAGGTCCTTACTTACGAACAAGCGGTCTTGAAAGACATAGGGACTCTTAACAGGAAGCAAACATACGACAATTTGTCAAAGGAGGAAAGACACATCCTGCGTACCATCACAGATGATCGGGAGATAATACTGAAACCAGCAGACAAGGGGGGTGCCATCGTCATCCAGGATCAAGATTCTTATGACAGAGAATGCACTCGCCAACTGAATAATACCACCTACTATGAAGTGATCACAGAAGATCCCACTCAACGTCTATCTACAAGGATAAAGAGCATGGTCAATGAGGCATCCGTTGAAGGCTGGATTTCACAACAAGAAGCCAACTTCCTAACGACAGAAGAACCTCGGACCCCATACTTTTATACTCTCCCCAAGATCCACAAAGGGGTCACCCCCCCTCCCGGCAGACCGATTGTCTCTGGCATTAACTCTGTGTTAGAACCACTGAGTAAATTTTGCGACTTTTACCTGCGCCCCTTGGTGAGCCAGACGCCTACCTACCTGAGAGATACCACAGAAGTCCTAAATCTCATCGATCAATTCCCTGACGCCAACCGTATAGACTTCCTGGTGACCATGGACGTTGAAGCCCTTTATACGAATATTCCGCAGGATGCCACATTGGAAGTCCTAGAAGACACTCTCCGGAAAATCGTACCATGGCCCTATATGACACCAATCTCGTTCATTTGCGACTGTGCTTCCCTGGCTCTTAAGGAGAATTTCTTTGCCTTTAAAAATCAACTCTTCCATCAGATACAAGGCACGAGCATGGGAAGCACATTCGCGCCGAGTCTGGCATGCCTTTACATGGCTCACTTTGAAGAGAGACACATTTTGGGAGACAACAACCCATTTAAGGAGCACATTCTGCTATGGCGTCGTTATATCGACGATGTTATCGTATTTTGGCAAGGGAATGGAGACCAATGCACTGAATTCTGCAACTGGGTTAATACCCTGAACCCGTACTTGAAGTTTACCAGCACCAGGTCACGTCAATCCATTCCATTTTTGGACCTTCTCATCTCCTTGGATAATGGGTGTCTACACACTACCAATTACAGAAAACCCACGGATAGGAATAATCTCCTTATCTATGACAGTCACCACCCTAGGGCACTCAGGAACAACCTACCGGTTGGCCAATTCCTACGTCTCCGAAGGAACTGTGACACCACCAAAGAATTTGAAACACAGTCAGATCTCCTCAGAGATAATCTGGAAAAACGGCACTATCCGAAGAACATTATTCGTCAGGCACACAAGAGAGCCAAAAACAGCACTAGGGCTGCACTGCTCGAGACCAAAGAAAAACTTGTACTAGACACAATGACCTGTGTCACCACGTTCACTCCAAGCTCGAACAATGTGCAAAGAGCAATCAGGAGACATTGGCCTATACTAAATTCCGGTTCATTTGAACCAGGACCACCACCCCTTTTTGCATTCAAACGCACAATGAATCTGAAAGACCATCTAGTACATACAAGGCCAAAACCCCTAACCACACACCAAACCACACTCTGGTCTCTACCACCTGTAGTAGGCCACTACCCTTGCGGCTCCTGCTCAAGCTGTGCAGAGACCACGATTTCCAAGGAAATCGACTTAGGCCTCAACACACCATGGCGCCAAATGAGACACACTAACTGTAACACTACCAATTGTGTCTACACCATTGTATGCCCATGCAACAAGAGGTATGTGGGAATGACTACTAGAGCAGTCAAGGTCCGCATGGGGGAACATAAGAGTACCATCAGACGAGGCAAGACCAACACAAAACTGTTGACACATTTTGCAGAGGAAGGACACACCGCTAATAGTCTAAGATGGACCGTCATCGATTCCAATCCTCACTGGACAAAACAGACCTTGTTCAAACAGGAACAACGTTGGGTCCATAGACTGAGATGCGATACAATAGGTCTGAACGATGAAATTCCATGGGTGGAGCTGACATAACATCTACATACCAACCCAAACTACGATATCAGAATACTGTCATTGCATTCTCCCCCCCCGTTTTTTGATGAGATGTGTCTCCCTCTGTTATACACGTAGCACACTGTTCACATATCAACTCAGACTATGGTCACCATATGATCTGAACACTATTATTGTGTACCCCCAGTTGCTGAGACCTCTGTCTCTATCATACTAGCAGAACCACCTCGGATATGACTAGTAGCGAATAATAATAGCCATTATGAAACACTCTGAATACAGGCATAAAGACCTACCCCCCATTCACTCGGAAAAACATGTGGTATACTTGCATCATTTTTGAATGGGACACAACAATGTCTTTAATGACTTTAATTTACTCAGAGTCTGCTTCTGTCACTAGTTTCCCACAGAAGCCCCCTTATCTCCCTAGATCATGATCCTTGGTTTTTTCACACAAAAACTTTATTGACACAATACCATACATACGAGCAATTTTCTCGTTAATGCGGGGAGTTACTTCATCATGATATTTGAATAACCGATCCCCTAGACATGGAGCTCAATCTCCGACATGAAGGGCACACTTTGACTACCGAGACCGCAATCTGTACGACGAACCGTCCTACATCAAGATACGTCTACATATTGCCAGAATAACCATGACAACCATTTACATAACATTTAGACTGACGATCGCTCTCCAGACGCTACCACGTCTGTGATCAGCGTCCTACCTGTTGCCATAGTTACCGAACCACGCAACGTAGTGACGTCGTTTTTCAGCGCCAAAAAAAACCCCCAATTAGAACAGTGCAGCACTGGTTATCGGATATAAACAGAAGTTTTCGCTCTATGGCTATCCATTCCAGCGATAGACGGAGAAGGGGTAGGTCACTACGTCCCGGGCGGAGGAGCACGTGTGAGTATTTCCTAACGAGAGAGGTGAGCCTAGCCGCGCAATTTTTGGGTCTGACACAGATACCGATTATCATGACACCTTTCTCTGTCTCCCCCTCTGTTAGTTTCTCCCAAATGCCAACTCCACTTTGCTGATGGAGCCCTAATCCCTACAACTTGAGGGTAGGCTTCAACTATTAATTTAGTCTTTTACTTTTATTTTCACCTATGTTTCACGGATACAGTCAGCTGTGTTATCTTCACTTAAACAAACACACCACTGTATAGATACTGCTCGTCTTCCGGTAAAGCCACGATAAAGCCAGCGTCTGTTCCCACGGGGTAAGTTTTCTTGCCTCACACGAACAGCTGGCCAAGTGAGACACTCGAATAAGACGATACTCTCACTGCACAGTAACGGATTCAATGCACTTTGGGGTCATAGTCCTCACAATCGAGTCCGTCACACGCGCATGTTATGTTGACTTTGGAAGCATGGCGTGCATTGTGAATTATCCTGTGTAGCTTATATGGCATTTGTGACATACAATGTACTAATATTTACCTTGATGTTACTTTTCTATGCATATTTCTTCCCTGTCTATGTGTGTGTCTCTCCCCCCCTTCTTTTCCCTACCATTTCAGGTTGGGTTGAGGTTTCCAGAAAAGACAGGTAAACCTCTCAGCGCAAAGACGCTGGTCAACCTTAATATTGAGGTACAACAGGTCTACAGAACCACACTTCACTGAAACCTGTTATTCTATTTTCACTCACAGACACTTGCACTCACTATTTAAATTGTTTTAGGTCCTGACGAAGCGCATTTGGGATCCCTTAAGGACCCACCCGTAAGCGCGAAACATGTTGACCATTCACTAGTAGGCTCCCCACTCACATTCCTGAGAGCAGCAGTTACTTTCCAGGATCTGCCCTCTTTTATTATTTTTTTCATTAAGAGTAGCTCCAGGATTACCATTTTTAACCATTTGCCAGGTAGAGCTCTGAATAAAGGTCTGAAACTCTACCAAGCAATTTTTTAACCGCACCACCCACTTGTCTTCCTATAGGCCCACACACACCCATGCACAACTGCGGCGTCTCCAACCAAAAGATCTCCGCCAAAGAGCCCTCTTGCGGGGCCCGTGGGGGACTGCAGCGCCACCCCCACGAGGAGCAACGCCCTATGATGAAGCAAGACACCCGAAAGGGTGTGTGAGGGCACTATATACAAAAGGAGAAATTCCCCACACCACGTTGAGAGAACACACACAACCATATTCCTTCAGGAACAATTACCCTCTTGTAATATTTAAGTAATTCTGAGGGAGCACGGGTACTGGACCTACTTTCTAATTACGCTCCCGGTCCCCCCCTCTTTTTGTGATATAATAGTCATAAATGACATTCCTTATGACTGCTTTGTGTTTCCCTTTATTAGTATTACCTTTAATTTAGGGGAAGGTTTATTATAGTAAAGTAAATTGCTGTACTTTTATGAAGGCAGCACTATCACTTACCATGCCATGTGAAATTCAAGTTTGGTCTGCAATGCATTGTGGTAAAAACGAGGGAGAAGAGCCTGGGGTGCTGTTTCTCCCCCTCCAGTTTTTAGATTCCACATGAGGTCAGAAACGCTGTAGGCAGGGCCGGACTGGCCATAGCGGGCATTAGGCGTTTTCCCAGGAGGCTGGAAGGGTGGGGGCTTGTTTTGGATTATTGGGGGTCGGTTTTGTGACTGGGGACTTCACACTTGCTTCACACTTGCATCCTCACCCAACACCCCCCTCCCTCCCGGGGCCGGTCCGATAATATTACCAGGGCTGCTTTGTGTTCTCAGTTCAGCCCTGGCTGCAGGTGGATGTATGAAGGTGGGGCGGAGCAGAGAGAGCTTTGAGACACAGTGGAGTGGTGTTACTTATTGAATGGTGGCAGAGTACTGGTTGCAGAAGGATAGAATGTGTTGCACAGAGGTTCTCACCCATCATCAGCTTGCAGGAGAGTGGAAGTCATTGTTATGTAGGCCACAGGTGAATACCTCATATTACCACCACATGCAGAGAGCGCAAGTGGACAGCCGACACTGTGGGAGCAAATCGAAGCTACCCCAAATTTGATACAGCACAGAATTTATCTCAATCAGATTTCGCACAATTTACTGGATGGGATACAGTGTCAAACCTCAGTTTCATGAGGCAATGTGTCCCCAAGTTAAGAATCCTCCTAAACATCAAATTCAAGCAAAATACATTACATTAATAATTCAGAATGATTAGAAGTTAAATGGGTCCAATCAATAACTGATTTCTAGGTCAATGAAAAGTTAAAGGGTTTTATTACAAACTATGAAAATAAGCTGTCCAGACCACACATTCAATGGTACAAAGGCTTTCAAATGCAGAGTTATACGAATATGGAAATATTAGAAAGATATTCTAGGTCTCAATGGGCGTCCAAATCAGAAAAGAATCATCGGCAGCATCCCTAGTAGAACAGGAAAGGATTCTCAAAATCTCTATAAATCAAGGGTTTTCTACACAATTCTTGCATAGAAAATTAGAACTTTTGCAGTTTCAATGTGGTGTGAGCAAATGTAACATTTCTTCAGGAAATCAGGGCACAAGAAAAATAAAAAGGTCACATTACCTCAACATCTAACTATTATCCCACTGCATGAATAATTATTCAGCACCCTCTCTGCTAATGCCATTGAGAGATGTACCAGCAAACAACATACATTTACAGTGGCACGCCATGTGAATGAATAGACCTCATTGAAGAAACAGAAGATGCAGCAGCTATTGCAAACCTCTTGCCAGTTATATCTGAGTTAAAGAAAGTTCACCATGAGCAGAACAATAACAGTGGAAATATCCTAATGCATTTCAGCTGGATTGTGTGCTGTGGAGCTAGTGGGGAGAGAATGGATGCAGGGAGAAGCACTGAATGAGTGACAGAGATGACCTCCATCTTGGTTAAAATGGCGTTTTTACAGATAACTTTGGCCTACTTAACATCTATTAGAAAATACACTTCTACACATCATAGAAAACTTGTTTCAAAGGAAATTGCATTAAAACAATCTGCACATGTGAATTGTATATATTTATGCATACTGCACATTGTTAATGATGCACAAAATTAGAAATCCTTAAAATTATTTTACAACGCTATGAAAGATCAGTCACTCCCTGACCCAGTTGAGCCAATTCAGCAATGAACTAATGAGAGCCCAGCTGAAGCGAGTGATGGATATGCCAGGAGGAGTCAGTCAACATGGTGACACACCATCACCTAATTGCCACCGTACAGTGCAAAGAGCACTCCATTGTCATGCCTGGGTATACACACCCCATCCAGCAGGATTCTCCCAAAAATAATAACCCCCACTGGCCATGACAGGCAGTCAGGCTGCGGGGTCCAGGAATTGCCACTAAACCGTTGCCTGCGGGAGGTCTTAAATGAGCCTCTAAATTTAAGTACTGGTGGAGACCACTGGCAAACACCATCACAAATTAACTGCTTTCTGAAGCACAATTTCAGTGAAAAACATAATTTGCTCAAAAACCAGAAGGTCTCTCACATCTGGTGCATTACCATGGTATCTGTGTTAATGTTCTTTGTAGCTAGTTGGAAAAATCTTAGAAAGGTCATTGTCTAGGCAACAAGGCATATGCTGCAACAAGGAGAGGCCATTGCAACCTTTTACAAACTCCTTCCTTCCTGTCAATCATTCGATTTCCAGCTTACAATCTGAACTCCACTGAGAATAGAACATGCCAGCCACCGGCTGCAGTGCTTGGCTCACAATGCTGTGTTTTGGCCTGACACAAATAAGCTTGATGGGCCTAATGCTCCTCTTTTTCTTCTTCCTCCCGGCCAACACTTCCCCCACTGTTTCTGGCCCTGCGGGACTGGAGCTGGGCTCAGGATTCCAAAGACAGGCCATTTGCTATCTGCCCTCTTCTTGCTTGTGCTGCAGAGTGGTTCTCCATGTTCGCTCATGTGCTATAGAGCACAGGATCAATTCACAGATAGAATCTTTACATTATACCCATGAATGCATGCTGCATTCAAACATAAGCTAGCAGTAGCTTAGACGTTTGGACCGTCCTTGGCTGCGGTGAGTGAGCCACCAGAGATGGTGACTCGCTCAGCCATGGTCAGGATCTGGGTTTAGTGACAACTGCCAATACAGGGTGGTTATTCGTCCAAGCCAGCTCTCAAGGGGGAATGGGCTAAGTGACTTTAGGCTCCTCCAGTCCTCAGAGAAGCCATCTGATCCACAGTTGCCCCATATTTGATTTGATTTGATTTGATTTGATCTGTATATTTATAAAGCGCGCGATTGCCCATGGGCGTCTTGGTGCTAGGAGGATGCAGAGAGACCCGAGAGCTGCCATGTCTATGTTTCTAGCCTGCGTTGAATAGCCAGGTTTTTATCTCTTTCCTGAATGAAAGCAGAGATGGGCTATTTTTGATTGCAATTGGAAGCAGATACCACGCCTTAGCTGCGTGCAACAGAAAGCTTCTTTCCCCCCACCTGACCTGTGTGTATTTTGGCACCTGGATACGTTTTGATTGGCTGGATCTCAAGGTCCTGGATGGTTCATACAATTTTAGGTGGGTTTTAAAAAACTGCGAACCCGTCCCATGCAGGGCTTTGTAGGCCAGACACAATGACTTAAACTTTATTCTTTTTCCTATTGGAAGCCAGTGAAGGGGTCTTAATCTGTGTGCAATAGGCTCAGACCTGGGAATGTCCAGCACCAGCCTAGCTGCTGCGTTTTGCAGGTGCTACAGTTTTGCCAGATGCTGGACCTGTATCCCTGCACATAGAGCGTTTCCATAATCCAGCCTTGATAAGGCCAGAGTTGTTACAACTGTTTTACAGGAATCATGGGGAATGAACGGCAAGAGTCTCCTATCATTTTCAGGATGTACCAGATGTTGGATGCTAATTTGTTTGACTGAGCATCGTAAGACAGTTTATTGCCCAGAAGCACTCCCAGGTTATTTACCTTGTTGACTGGGGATGGGCAATCGCCTAAACTATCTGGCCACCAGTCCTGGGACCAGATTTTCATGTCTGTCCCCAACAACATGACTTCGCTTTTGTCTCCATTTAAGTTTAGGCAATTGCTCTGCATCCATTGATTAATCTGTTCCATGCATTTTTTAAACCTGTCTGCCGTCTCTTTGGCGTTGTTTGCGATTGACACCACGATTTGGGTGTCGTCAGCATAAGAGACCAGTAGGAAGCCACAGTTCCTTATTATTGCCGCCAGAGGTGCCACGTATAAGTTAAATAGAGTGAGGCTTAAAGAGGACCCCTGGGGTACACCACACGGAGAGGTAAATGGTTTTGATTTTGCCTCTCCCAGCTCCACTGTGAACGTTCTGTTAGACAGATAAGAGGCTAATAGTGTTCGGGCTGACACATGGACTCCTGCTTCAGTTAGTCGGGACAGGAGTGTATCATGGTTTACCGTGTCAAAGGCTGCCGAGAGATCCAAAAGGATCAAGGTGGCCTTCCCTCCGCCATCCAGTACACTCCTGAGTTCCTCATTTGCCATGAGCAGGGCTGTTTCCGTTCCAAAGTCCCTCTCGGAAGCCAAATTGCGAGTGGTCTAAGGCATTTGCCTCCGAGAGAAATTGAGACAACTGTATATTCAGTAATTTCTCCAGAACTTTAGCAGTGAACGGGATTCTCGCAATGGGTTTGTAATTGCAGGGTTCCTGTGGGTCTAAGCTTGGTTTCTTAAGTAGCGGGATGCCCCCTTGCCAGATTAAATAATCCCCTCTTAAAAAAGACACAAGAAAAGAGCAACTCATTGATGTACAAATGTTCTCCTTTGTATTAGATTCAGAATCCCCATAACAAGGTGATCACCGTTCATGGAAATTACTAGAAAATGGTAAGCACAATGATGAAACATATAAGAAGAGGAAACTGACTTGTCTGAGTCTTATAGAAACAAAGACATGAAATCGAATGTCTTGTAAGTTTTTTCCTGAACAGCAAAGGGTTATCAGAGACATTTATGTAGTATCATAGTGGAAACTGCACAGTCCCATAATAGATAAGAATCAACCAACCAGATATCCCTTACCGAGGGCCTAGTTTGTCATTTCATGTTAAATGTGCAATTGAAGAGGCCGGCCTGCAAGGTGTGCGTGGCCCAGGCCTGCACGCTGTGCTGATGGCAAAGTGTAGCATCATTAAATTACATGATATTAATGGACCCACCACGGCTGACTGCTATACACCTAACGTGCGCTTAAACATTATGGGATATTTTCTTTACCTAAAGCATTAGCGGTTCTCAGAACGCTCCCGGGAATGGAAATAGAAGATACTGATACATTACATGCCACTGCCAGGATAGTCTCTGCCTGCAATGTGGGTAACTGAACTTAGGTTTCTGCTCCAGTGAACTGTTGAACATCAGAGCGGCTGAAGAACAAAAGACAGATGGCACAGCGTTTGGACTCCTTGTGGCGCGCGGGTTTCTTTCCTCTCGACTCAGCAATTTCCAATGCATGTCGAACAGGCTGTGCTAAAAAGAAGGGAGCATGGAAGCCACGTCAAGTTAAAAATTTAAAAATTCATTTTTTTTGCTGTTGCTAACATTTAAGGCTTATGATTCGAATAAGCCATCACATATTATTTTACATTTTAAAAAAAATGCAAAATCATACCCAGATCTGTGTATGTGAGAGATTTGGAAGAATACGTCAACAAAACAGCAACATAGCAATTACGAGGGAAGAGTTGTAGCCAATATGTAATGCTTTAGGCACAGCAAGTAAAAGAGGGACTTAAATGATTTCCAATTCTTGTGGAAAGGGAGTTGCCCCTAGTTTCAGTCAGGGTGCTTCATTCATGGCCAAAGTAGGTAGCTCAATTGGGGAATAATCAATGTAATCATCTGTGAATCTATAAGATAATAAATAAATGATATCATCAAAATGGCGTCCGTGCAAAATGTGGCGCCCAAATAGGGCTCACAATTCATCAGTATTCTCCATAGATTTCTCATTTCCTCTGACTGAAGAGGAGCGAAAGTCCTCCCCAATGCTTTCTTCAAATTCTCAATCTGCCAGTGCGCTCCGACAAGAACTTTTTTTTTGAAGTTTTTCTTTCTTTAATATTTCTCCAATATCGGATGAAGAACAGAATACTGGTTAACTACTTGTCTATACAATTATTCCAACGATAGTCACCAAATGACTTGACGACTATAGGGACCTATTCAGCAGATGAAATTGAGCAATCGTCTTTAATTTGTTTTTGTTAAATGTATTATGACTGACCCTTTAGTACGCCTGCAGTCTCATTGATATGTGTGGATTTTTTCTGTAGGCCCGACTCATGCTTTTTGTAATTGAAATGCTGGTACTAAAGTGTATCAATATGAAAAATAAAGGTTTGAACTGTTCTTTTTTTTCGGTAATAATACTATATATATGTAAGAAGTCAGATCTGTGCAGATCTTTTTCAGTTTGTTTTGGTCAAGGTTGTGGAACACGTTTGATAAATGTTGTACATAACTATGATTACTTAGAAAATTGACGGATAGGTCTTATTAGTGTATCTTTGTTATATGTTAGTTTCTAATTTCTTGTTTCTACCCTGATCCAGACCTTTTTATTTGAAGATTTTCTCTTTGAAGTTTAATTTTATTTTTTAACAATTGTCTGCCATCCGAATGTTAGTATTCGTCATGCATTATTAGCAGCACCTCGGACATCATCCATTCTGTGCGTATGTCACCCTAATGGAGGACAACCTCCGTGAGATCATATGGTAAGGGGATTAGTTTGCCTGTGCACAATCCTTTATGGACATCAGCAAACTCCAGAGTGAGGTGGACTTCTGATAACTTCCAGAGTGCCGCCTTAACATGCTGTGATATCACACACATATCAATTGGACCTTCCTAGGTGCATCCAAGGACTGACATCAGACATACATATCAGAGAGCCCATACCTGCTCTATCCAGTGACCTAGCTGGTGGGTGAGGCTATGGCAGCATTACTGCCCCTAGCTCCCCCACAGCCATGCCCACTAGCTTGATTTCATGTTTCTGTTGGTGGGAGGGACAGAGGTGAGAAAGAGGGTAGGAGTTGCAGAGCAGCTTCTACCTACATCTCCCACCTCACTGCTCATCCACCTTTCCTACAACACCAACACAATAATTTATCCAGAAGGTGATCATTGGAGGGGAAGGCAGGTATTAGATGGGGATGGACATCCATTTTGTGATTTTGTTTCACATTGTTTGTTTGTTTCTGGAAGGAGCCATGTGGCTGTGTCCCAGCAAAAACAAGGACACAGCTTGCTTGGATACGTTTTAGCCCAGACACACAGTGCCCCATCAAGGGGTCAGAGGCTGTTTGCATTTGTTCTTTTCCTAAGAAAAATCTGCATATTTTCTGGCTCCTTTCAGGGGGCACAGACACAATGTTCTTTGCCAAAGCACAGAGCTAAGACACTGTTGGAGTTTGTCCTAGCCTGATAAAAATATTCAAACAGCCTCCTTCCTGAGGCACAAATACGCATATGATCTCCCTATCTGCCAATCATGTGAGAGAGATCTATGTAGATGTTAAAAATATATGAACGTGGTACGTTTCCCTATTGACTAGGGGTGATCTCTGTGGTCAAAAGACATTTTAAATTTCTAAAATGAACTGCATTGAGTTTACTGCCTGTGGACACCTTAAATCCAGAGAAACTCATACATTTCTTTTACCCCGACACACGGAGGATTTAGAGGAATAAAGTACTTGCCTTGGCAACGGAGACTGAACAAAATTACTGTGTTTTTTTTTTTAAAGTGCAAAAAATCTTGCAAAGTTTATGTTCAATGTCATCTCCTGGCCAGCCAGTCAGAGTGAGAGAGTCTGGCGGCTAGTCAAACACGCCTTTGGATGTGTCATTCTTAAAAATATATGGTTGTGGCATGTTTACACACAATCCCAGTGTGATGTCTGCAACCAAAATACAGGTAGCCTAAACAGATATTTTTCATGCATTTGCTTTCGAAATCGCCAACATGCACTGCACACAGTTTATCACCTATGCACTTCCTGAGCCCATAGAAAATAAATAAATGCATGGTACACTCACACCCAGGAGACCAAAAGAACACAGTTGAGGGTCAAATCTTGGCAAGGTTATGCTTTTGTGCCAGGAAGACTGGTGAGAATCATCCTATGCTGGAAAATAAAATAGTAAAAATATTGTTCAGCATGTTCTACTGACCAGCCAGTCAGGGCAAGGGAGGTCTAGCATGCACTAATAGAATCCTTAAATCATATATAATTAAAAAACAAATCTTGATTAGGATGTATGTCTTGAAATGGACAGTGCACTATAAATTGTGATTCTGACACAATTTTGCGATCTGCTCTAATGCATAATTGCCTGTGGGATTAGGGTTAATTACTCTCATTCCAAAATTTATAAAGATTATTCTCTTTTCTTAAACTTCAGACACATTTAGGCGTCAATTACGATGTCTGTCGGAGTTGCCTCTGACCGACACAATCTCGTGACTGACCGACCTCTGGTCAGCGGTTCCGACCGCCTGATTACGATTAAGGGTGAGCGGTGAAATCCGCAGAGCTGGGGGAGTCCACAGAGTTTTTGGCACTCCGCACTCCGCTTGGAGCGCGAAGTTCGGCAAAAAAACGGGAGCCGATTTTACCGACACACGCTCACTCTAACTCTCAATGTGCATTTCTATGTAACAGAAGTGAGCGATGCCAGCTGCATGGCATGGCTTTCCGCTTCTTGCTACTGAAGGATGCAAACGCCCTGCCGCCATGACAACCAGAGAGGCGGATAACAGTTTGCATACAGCAAAACCCTGTCAATACCGCCCACCCTGTGCCACCTCCTTTAAATACTATGCACTGAGTAAATTCAAACTGTTACCACTCAGACTGTCAAAGGTGTCTCATGTAATGTGCTGGGAGGAAGTAAATACTTGTTTGTGGGCGGTACACTTATGGCACGTGAGGTTCGAGAGAGAAATGAGGTGGCTGTGGATACAGGCACCAGATGGAGATGCTACCTATACGTGCATTAGCGGAGTGTAGTGCATGTTGTGCCATGGAAGACAGGCTCTCTAGAGGACTGGCTGGTCCACCGGAAGGACATAAGGGCAGACATTGTATATAATGCATTTAAAAGATCTAATTTACAACTGGGCGATGTGCCCATCCATTTCGTTATTTGAAGAGGGGGAATATTCAGGCCGTTTTCTACAGGTAAGACAAAAAGGGTACAAAGTTCCTCAGATAAGTTAAGAAAAAGTAGTGATTTCAGCACAAAATGTCGTTTGCCATGAAAAAAGGCGGGGGGAAACCCTTTAGTTGGAACTAGGGCCCTCACACACCCAGCAAGCTAGGTGTCATGCTTCATCATTTGAGCCTGCCCCTCGTCAGGTCGGCGCTGCAATTCCTGACGGGCTCCCAAGATTGGGGCTCTTTGGCGGGGATCTTCTGTTCCTGCCGAAGGGTGCTGTGGGGGTAAGGGGCCCTAGGATGTGTAGATGTGGTGTATGAATAAAATAGGTACTGTTAGTCCACAAGAATTGTGTTTAATAAAGTGGTAAACAGCCTAGTTAAAAGGAAAGTGAGGTGGGGATAGCTACTAGTGATTATGATGCTAGTTGTGTATGTTTTCTACAGGTGCCACTGCAAATGCTCGGGTGCAATGAGCAGCAGTTTTTTTTCAGTATGGGACTGGAGTCTGGAGTCGCATTCGCAACAGAAGTCACGCTCGCACTGCAATTGTTGTTGTGCTCAGCTGTGCTACCTTGCTATCACCCACTGTCATCGACGGGTATTTAATTTTCTGGGAGAGCAGCTGCAGACAGGTAAGAGATGCTGCTTGCCAACAGGGCCTGAGGGAGACCACTGCCAGGGGTTGGGAGAGAGTCAGGTTAGGAGGAGAAAGTCATGGTCCGGAAAGAGAGTCCGGGTAGGAGAGAGCTAGGGCGGGGAGCGAGTTTGCAAGGCCCAAGGAGGAGTGTGAGCCGACTCCGGTGAGTGCAGCTCACAGTCACAGGGCACACCTCTCCTCAGAACTGGGCTCCTTGTGGCATGGGGGATCTCAGTTGTCCCTTGCCTACCTTCTAGCTCTGGACTCTAAAGTCCCATCCCTGACCCTCTCTCAGACTCCCAACTCTTACCTACCCTTTGAACCTGCAAACTCGCTCCCCGCCCTAGCTCTCTCCTTATGTTTTTAGGTTATTTTCCAGAGTTTGAGGAGAGCCTAAGGGAAACATTTGATGTAAAGGATGTTATTTTGTACATTGATCTGATTTCTATGGGTACGCACTGAAATGTCAATTTAATCATCATGATGTAATTATAATGTCTGCTTCCAAATACAAGCAACTGCAGTAAAGACTGCCTTAACTAGGGTAAGGTGTACTTTAGGAGGGCCTATGAATCGGATGTTACAATGTTAAGCCTCAACAGGACTTAAGACTGAACTATTGTGTGAAGTCCTTATGATAGAGACAAGACATTAGACAAAGTCAAGCTAAATGTGGGTGCATCTCTGCTCACAAAAACTTCACCTCTCATACTTGATGACTCCTTGCACTCATCAGAGGAACATTAGCTCCTTATTACTTCTATTGTGGATTCCTTCCGGAACACTAAGGGCCCGATTCACAGAACTAACTTAAGACAAAATCCTAAACTTACTACCATTTTGGTATCACAGAAGGCACTTACTCATTTTGGTATTCACAGAAGGCACTTACTCATTTCGGTATTCACAGAAGTTAGGAGTCCTAACTTTAGGACTCCTAAATGCCTTCTGTGAATACCGAAAGCCTTAAAATTAGGATTTTTCGCAGTTTAGTAGTAGTATAGTTAGGACTCCTAACTTTAGGACTCCTAAATGCCTTCTGTGAATACCGAAAGTCTTAAAATTAGGATTTTTCTCAATTTAGTAGTCCTAAGTTTAGGACTCCTAACTTTAAGACTCCTAAATGCCTTCTGTGAATACCGAAAGCCTTAAAATTAGGATTTTTCGCAGTTTAGTAGTAGTATAGTTAGGACTCCTAACTTTAGGACTCCTAAATGCCTTCTGTGAATACCGAAAGTCTTTAAATTAGGATTTTTCTCAATTTAGTAGTCCTAAGTCTAAACTTAGGACTACTAAATTGAGAAAAATCCTAATTTTAAGACTTTCGGTGTTCACAGAAGGCATTTAGGAGTCCTAAAGTTAGGAGTCCTAACTATACTACTACTAAACTGCGAAAAATCCTAATTTTAAGGCTTTCGGTATTCACAGAAGGCATTTAGGAGTCCTAAAGTTAGGACTCCTAACTTCTGTGAATACCGAAATGAGTAAGTGCCTTCTGTGAATACCAAAATGAGTAAGTGCCTTCTGTGAATACCAAAATGGTAGTAAGTTTAGGATTTTGTCTTAAGTTAGTTCTGTGAATCGGGCCCTATAACTTCAACAGTCATGCTTAGATCTGATATGAGTCAGATATCTGGGTGTGAGGACCTGACAAAGGGTGGGTCAGAAGTAGAAGGCTTTGAGGAGAAAGGAGTTGAGATGAATGAAGTGAGCAAATGGAGAGATTGAGAAGAGGGTCAAAAGAAGAGGCAAGGCAGAGAGAAGATAATAAATACAGAAGGAGAGGAGGAGAGCTTAAATGAGGAGAGGCAAATTGGAGGGTAGCCAAGGAAGATCTGCATAGTTTGGGATGAAAAGGGAAGATAAATGAAGAAGTATAGAGCTATCCTAACCGGGAGACCCAAGTAACTACTGAGGCTAAAGAAGCTTGTACAGATCGGAAATTAAATGGTATAATGAGGGGGTGCACCAAACACACCCTTCATGGCAACCACCAATCAATCAATCAATCAATCAATCAATCAATCAATCAAACAATTTGTAAAGCGCACTACATACCCGCAAGGGTTTCAAGGCGCTGAAGGGTGGGGAGGAAGGGAGTGCTGTTGCTACTGGTCGAACAGCCAGGTATTGAGTTGTCTCCTGAAGGTTAGAAGGTCTTCGGTTTGTTGTAGGATGAGGGGGAGGGTGTTCCAGTTCTTGGCGGAGCGGTGGGAGAAGGATTTGCCTCCGGCTGTGGTTCTATGGATGCGTGGGACGGTAGCCAGGGAGAGGTCTGCGGAGCGGAGTTTCCTGTTGGGTACGTAGAAGGAGAGTCGGCTGGGCCGGTCTTGTGGAGTGCCGTGTGTGCGTGGATCAGGAGCTTGAAGGAGATTCTTTTGTCGACAGGGAGCCAGTGCAGGTTCCTGAGGTGGGGGGTGATGTGCTTGCGGCGCGGGATGTCGAGGATCAGGTGTGCAGAGGCATTCTGGATTCTTTGCAGTCTGTTGATGAGCTTGGTCGGGGCTTCGGCGTAGAGGACATTTCCGTAGTCGAGTCTGCTGCTGACTAGTGCCTGGGGGACTGTTTTCCTTGTGTCTGTCGGGATCCGTCTGTAGATTTTGCGGAGCATACAGAGGGTGTTGATGCAGGTGGAGGAGACAGCATTGACTTGTTTGGTCATGGTGAGTTTTGAGTCGAGGATGACTCCCAGGTTGTGTGCGTGGTTGGTGGGTGTGGGGGGTGTCCCCAGTGATGTGGGCCACCAGGAGTCGTCCCATGCTGAGGGGTTGGGCCCGAGGATGAGGATCTCCGTCTTGTCTGTGTTCAGTTTAAGGCGGCTATGCTCCATCCAGTCGGCGACGGCCTTCATTCCCTGGTGGAGGTTGGATTTGGCGGTGAGGGGGTCCTTGGTGAGGGAGAGGATCAGTTGCGTGTCGTCGGCGTAGGAGATTATGTTGAGGTCGTGATGTCGGGCGATGCATGTGAGAGGCGCCATGTAGACATTGAACAGCGTCGGGCTGAGGGAGGATCCCTGCGGGATGCTGCAGATGATCACGGAGGCTTTGGATTGGAATGGGGGAGGCGGACTCTCTGGGTTCTACCGGAGAGGAAGTAGGAGGTCCAGTCCAGGGCCTTGTTTTAGAGCCCTGCGTCGTGGAGTCGTGTGCGTAGTGTGCGGTGGCAGATGGTGTCGAAGGCAGCTGAGAGGTCTAGAAGGAGGGCCGCCGTCTCGCCCTTGTCCAGCAGGATTCTGATGACGTCTGTAGCGGCGATGAGGGCGGTCTCGGTGCTGTGGTTGCTGCAGAAACCTGACTGGGAGGGGTCCAGGATGCTGTTGTCTTCGAGGTAGCGGGTGAGCTGAATGTTGAATATCTTCTCGACCACCTTAGCTGGGAACGAAAGCAGGGAGATGGCCCGGAAGTTTTTCAGTTCGCTCGGGTCCGCCTTGGGTTTATTCAGTAGGGCGTTGATCTGGGCATGTTTCCAGCTTTCAGGGAAGGTCGCGGTCTCGAAGGAGAGGTTGATGATGTTGCGTAGGTGGGGTGCGATGGAGCTGCCGGCTTTGTTGAAGATGTGGTGTGGAAAAGGGTCAGACGGTGAGCCGGAGTGGATTGTGCCCATGGTCTTGATTGTGTCTTCGATGCTCACGTTGGCCCAGGTTGTCAGGGGGTCGTAATCGGTGGGGTGTGGTGGTTCCTGTGTGTTGGGGCCTGTTAGGGTCGTCCGGGGGTTGAAGCTATCCTGGATGTCAGCGATCTTGCGGTGGAAGAAGGTGGCGAGGGAGTCGCACAGGGCGTGCGACGGCGGGATGTCATTGGCGTTGGAGCTGGGGTTGGAGAGTTCCTTCACGACGTTAAAGAGCTCCTTTCTGTTGTGTGCTTTGTTGTTGAGGCAGTCTTTGAAGGAGGTCCTCTTGGCGGTCCTGATGAGGTGGTGGTGGTGGTTGCGGATGGCGTCTTTGTAGGCTGCGCGGCTGCCAAGCAACTTCTCGCTGTGCCATATGTTCTCTAACTTCCGGCAGGTGAGCTTTGGCGCTAGAAGTTCTGGGGTGAACCAGTTGGCTCTCTTGCTGGTGTCTTTGAGGGTTTGTTTTTTCAGTGGGGCTAAGGGGTTGGCGTAGTCGTGCACCATCGTCAGGGTTGGAGGGGTTGGTCGGTGGGTTGAGTGCGAGGTTTGTCTGTAGTTGTACTTCAGAGATTTTGCCCCAGCAGCGACGGGGGATATGTAGGGTGTGGTGATATGCGACTGGTTTCCGGAAGGTGAAGTGGATGCAGTGGTGGTCGGTCCAGGTGCGTTCGGAGACGTGGCTGAAGGAGACGTGTGGGCTTGAGGAGAAGATGGCATCGAGCGTGTGTCCGGCAATGTGGGTCAGCGTCGTGACGAGCTGTTCCAGTCTGAGATTGGCAAGTTTGTCCATCAGGGTGGAGGAGTTGCTGTCTTTGTTGTTCTCCAGATGGAAGTTCAGGTCTCTGAGGAGGATGTAATCGGTGGAGGTCAGTGCGTGTGTGCTGATGAAGTCGGTGATGGTGTCGCAGAATTGTTGTCGGGGTCCGGGTGGTCTGTAGATGAGGGTGCCTCTTAGGATGGTCTTGGGGTCCGTGTGGATCTGGAAGTGAATGTGTTCGACGGTGCTGAGAGTGTCATCGGTGTTTGTTGAGACCCTGATGGTCTTCTTGTGGACGATGGCTATTCCTCCTCCGACTCTGTTGGTGCGGTCTCTGCGGGCGATCTTGCATCTGTCGGGGATGGCTATTGCGATGTCTGGGGAGGAGGCTTCGTTCATCCAGGCCTTGGTCAGGAAGGTGACGTCGGGAGATGCGGTGTCAAGTAGGTCCCAAAGCTCGACGGTGTGTTTGCGTGCGGAGCGGGTGTTGATCAGGATGCATCGGAGCTGGTTGTGTTTTGTCGTGGCGGGTGTCTCTGCGTCTTCGATGCAGGAGAAGCAGCAGTCTGGCAGGCGAAGGGACCGTGGGTGCGCTTCAGGGTGGCCCTGCAGCAGGTGGGGGTTCATCCTGGGTTGAGAGCGATGAGGGTGCTGGCGTCGTATCGGAGGCGGTCTTCATGGCTGGTGTGGGGCCAGGGGTTCTGGCACTGGGCGCGGTCCAGGCACGGATGGGCGCAGACGGGCTTGCCTTAGGCGCGCCTTTGGCGCTTCAGCCATGCGACTGCGCAGAGGCCGCCATTTTAAGGGGAGGTGGCAGGGAGGAGCAGCTGGGAGGCGGGAGGTGGGTGGCAGGGGTCAGCGAATGGGCGCGGGGGACGGGGCCGCAGGGGCAGCAGCGGCGGGAACTGCGAACGAGATGGGCACGGAGGAGCGAGGAACAAAAAGCAAAATGGGCACACAAGGAGACAGAAGGAAAGAATGGGCACACAAGGAAACAAAAGCAAAAATGGGCACAGCGGAATACAGGACACAAGGATACTCAAGCGCTGGTTGAGCTGCTGGTGCAGATCGGGGTGTACAAAATCTACTTCCACGGATAGAGTAATTTCACAGTTACACGCACATACACTCATCATACACTTGGGCCCATTTTACTAACATACGCTCGAATACTCTACCAGCACTAAACCTGAAGAAAGAAAAACTCCTAAACACCCTGCATCTACACTGAGGTCGATAAGACCTAATTGTAACTGTCCTGAGTCATGATCTAAACAATCTATACAACAATAATCAAAATAGAGTACTCAATAATTGACAAGAAATAACCACCAACACTGTATATAAAATTATGATGCTTTATCCAAAATTAGTCAAAGAAAATCAATCAGAATAAATCATTTTTCTCATAATTACCTATTCTAGCTAAATGTCAGAATGGGTCAGGACAGGTCTCTCAGTAGAAGTCTCCCGAGTCGCCGTCCTCACAGCATAGATCCTCACCAACGCAGGTTTGGGAAGAAGTGGCCTTAGACCCTCTCTAGGCTAACAATATTTATAATAATTTTAACAAAAGAAAGCAACATAAAATGTTTTAGATATCCGCTGAACCGCTGAGCAGAGCGAGCAGGAAAGGATGTAGCATCGCTACATTTGGAAAATCTCCGCTCAGAAAAAATCACAAAAATAAAAAGCCGGAACACGGAACTAGAAATTCTAAATGTAACTCTTCATGTTCATATTTCCTCGGAACCAGCATTATGATCACAAAGTCTATTAGGGCTCCTTTGTCCTCCAAGGTTACTCAGATGTACTTGGACAATCGCCCAGAACTGCTGTCCTCACGGAAAATTTTCAAACCAGGCGAAGACTGTGGTCAGATGACTCTCGACCATGTTCAGCAAGGCCTTCTCATCGAAATTCAGTTACTCGAGCCCAGGCTGCAAACGGCAGCCATCTTATACTAGGCCAAAACGGACCATCTTAATTAAAAGAGACAAAAACAACGTTACCACAGCATAGTGATTAAACAGTGTTAACCCCACTAATACCCTTATGTGTATGTAATTATCTAGCCTTTGCAACACAGAAAAGCATTAATACACGACAATTCAAAAGCGTTTTGTGCTTTAAAATAAACAGCACACAGCAACGTTTATTTAATAAAACATGCACATTATTAATAAGCAATACGAAAGCATTCCCACGTGTCGTTTTTCTCTCATTAGTACGTATTGGTTAGTTAAAACATTTACACAAAACAAATAATTTGTAATTATAAATTAATATTTTTAATTATGACAAATAGACAAACCAGAGCTTTAAAAACCCAATAGATTTTCATCAGAAAACTCTGCTCCAGCACTGCAACGAGGGGAGCGACCTACCTGGCAAGGTCAAGGGTCGCTCTCCTCACCACGCAGCGGCCGCCATTTTAAGGGGAGGTGGGAGGGAGGAGCAGGCAGGAGGCGGGTGGCAGGGGTCAGCGCATGGGCGCGTGAACGGTGCCACAGAGGCAGCAGCGGCGGACTCTGCGAACGAGATGGGCACGGAGGAGCGAGGAACAAAAAGCAAAATGGGCACACAAGGACCAAAAGCAGAATGGGCACACAAGGAGACAGAAGGAAAGAATGGGCACACAAGGAAACAAAAGCAAAAATGGGCACAGCGGAATACAGGGCACAAGGACACTCAAGCGCTGGTGGAGTTGTAGCGGGGGGAGCGACCTACCTGGCAAGGTCAAGGGTCACTCTCCTCACCGCGCAGCGGCCGCCATTTTAAGGGGAAGTGGGATGGAGGAGCAGCTGGGAGGCGGGAGGCAGGTGGCAGGGGTCAGCGAATGGGTGCGGGGGGCGGTGCCACAGGGGCAGCAGCGGCGGGAACTGCGAACAAGATGAGCATGGAGGAGCAAGGAACAAAAAGCAAAATGTGCACACAAGGACCAAAAGCAAAATGGACACACAAGGAGACAGAAGGAAAGAATGGGCACACAAGGAACCAAAAGCAAAAATGGGCAAAGCGAAATACAGGGCACAAGGTCACTCAAGCGCTGGTGGACCTGCAGCGGGGGGGAGCAACCTACCTGGCAAGGTCAAGGGTCACACCACACTGGCAAGCAGAGGCTATTGTCTCCCCTGACCTGCCAGGTTGGAGGTCACCCTATGAAAATCTAAGTCAGATCGTATTTCTTACTAGAGTGTTTCTGCAGAAATGGCAGAGTATAACTCAAAGCCCTTACAATCATACTTACTGCTCTCTATTTACATTATGCTCTTGACATAAGATGCTGCAACCATTAAATGACGGAGCCTGCACAAGATTTCAACACACCTCATCTCTTCTCTCCTCTTTTGGGATACACAATAATATATTCTCTTTTTTTAAATTTCCCAATAGCTATAACATGACGATCTAGCTGTATTGATGCTATTCTCATTTTCTTGGGTATCTATCGCTTTGGATGTAAACCTAATTCTATATCCTACCACAGCTGGGCATATTTGGGTTTTTAATTTACCCTATTTTGTTCCCTCACACTAATGACCTTCATTACCTACTTTTCACTGAGTTATTCGTCAGTGATTATATATCATAATATTTGAGTATGGCCATGTCTGAATATGTGGTATTACAGGTTGTTCTTACAACATCTTCGACTGTGGCTCTTCCTGAAGAAAGCATGGCTTCCTGCCTAAAGGCACGTAGAAGAGTGTTTATAGATTTTGATGCACTATGCAACAGATGAATTGCAACTAATAAATAGAAAAACAAATTTTTTAGTTATTAAATATTTTAACTTGTATATATATAGTTTGAATTTTATATGTATCATACTAAATCTTATGTGTTTGTATTTGATTGGTCCTGAATTATATGAATATATTTTTATATTTAATTTTCTTGTTGTTTTTGTTGTAAAGTTGATTTCTCAGCCTTCTTTGTCTACTTATACCCTATATGGGATACATTTTGTAATCATTTTCTCTGTCCCATGAGACAATAATAAATAAAACAAATAGTTATCCACAAAAAAAATAAAAAATTAGCATAAATACCACAAACAATTTGTTCACACATGGCTTTTATTGTGTAATTGTATAATCTTCTATTGATTGCCAAGGGGTCTCTCATTGCATTGCAACATTTCAACAAAGCAATAACTTTGAGAACATTTCTATTGAGAGCAATATTCTGGATCTAATTCACAAAAGGGATTTCAGAGTGCACAAAGTAGTTCTTCAGTAGTACTAATCACGTACTACAAATTCACAAACCTACAGCCAGAGATCTCCACCTCTGCATCTCCGATCTTTTCTCTATGGATATCTCTGCCCCAGTGGTGGGGAGTAGGTCTGGGCATAGCTAGTGGAGTTCTGTGAAGCGGGACAAAAAGTCTGTGACACTCCACAGAGATTGTGCTCGATGCACCTGTTTGCGTGACATTGATATGTTATAGTAGCGCAAGGTGTGTTACTGTGCCGTAAATTGCATGCAAACGGTATAATGCAGACTGCATGGGCGCTGCCATTTTGTTTTCTGTTCTGTGCATGGTCCTTTTTTTTCCCCCACTCAGCACCATGACAGAGCAGGGCAACAGAGGTAGCGGCAGTGCCAAGGTGTGCAGCTTGCACAATTTTTTGTGAGGCGGTGGCAGCACCTGTTTTTTAAGTGCAGCAACAACACACCCCATTCTGGCAACAGGTGGCAGACCTGGAAGTGGTTACCCCGTATTTTGGAGGAATATGCACCGCACCACCCACATTCACTGCACCCAACAGCAGCTGACGCACCACTGGGCGGACATCATCGATCGCGAACAAAACCTGCTCGGCCTGCTGGGTGTCAAGGTTGCAGGGTTGGTGAGTAATTATTTATTGCTTGTTTTCTAAAATGCTAATTTTGTTTTTCAAATAGCATGCTACTCACACTCAGAGGTAAGTTAAGTTTACGTTAAGCCTTTTATGTGATCCAGTTTGAGCTTGCCAGGTGCTCAGCACTACCTAATCGTACTCGGTGCTCGCTTTGGCTGATTATTTAAAAAGGCAATGCAGACTCCTCTGTCCTCCTGCCACCAAGATAGTGATATCAGTGAGTTAGTGTTCTCTGTGAATTTTTTATGTAGCTCGTACAGTCCCAAGCAATCTCACAGTGATGTGTAGTATGCATTTATAAATTGAAAAAGGGGAGACTGAGTTGGCCCAACAAGGAGGTTAAGAAATGAGAATGAGATGAGAATCAAAGATCATTCATTGCAATGCATTAGTTCCAAATGTAGTTTAGGAAATTTGGAATAGGGATTAGGATTAGTATAGTCAACTCAATAGTCAATACTAGAACTATAGGTGATTGTGTATTGATTGGGTGTTTGCTGCGTATGGGGCTCTCGTTGCTGCTACTTGCGTAATTTGCACATGGTATTTTATTTTAAATAAGACATTTTTAGACTGCATGAATCACTGACCAAAAATTGTTTTAACCAACTTGGCACTAGATATTAATTTCTCCCGGTTTCCTGACCTCGCGGTGTCCGTCAGTTAGAGCGGATCCGCCATTTTGAGGTTAGCGCTTCAGTCTTTTTCTCGCCTACCCTTATAAAAAGGACACGCTGGCGTGGACATGCAGCTTGTAACATATGGTGTATTGATTGGCTGTTTGCTGCGTATGGTGCTCTCTTTGCTGCTACTTGCGTAATTTGCACATCTTATTTCATTTTAAATAAGACATTTTTAGTCTGTATGAATCACTGACCAAAAATTGTTTTAACCAACTTGCCACTAGATATTCATTCCTCCCGGTTTCCTGACCTCGCGGTGTCCGTCAGTTAGAGCGGACCCGCCATTTTGAGGTTAGCGTTCAGTCTTTTTCTCGCCTACCCTTAACAAAAGGACACGCTGGCATGGACGCGCCAAAGGCAAGCCCGTCTGCACCCGTCCGCGCACCGACCGCACACAGCGCCAGCCATGCTGCCCGGTTGGGGTCACATGCGGGAAATAATGAAGGATACCATCATTTAAGTTATACAAATATTGAGTTACGAAATATAGGTGAGAGTGGAGGGGGGATGGGAGAGGTCAAGTTTGAGGAGACTGCCGGTCCCAAGTCAGACTTTGAGAGATGAGATACCCTTGTATGTGGGCTGCTTAATGTTAGATCTTTGTCTAAACATTGCGTAGAGATCCAGCTGCTACTGGAAACCCATGATTTGGATGCTTTATTTAAGACAGAGACACCTGGGCTCTGACTTAGAACCAGGGCAGGCATGCCTGCCAGGATATAAAGTATTTCACAAACTACGAACTAGTGTTAGGGAAGGTGGAGTGGGGATCATTTTCAAAGAAATATGGTACTTTGCTCCTCTAGATATTGATGCGATAGAGGGTTTTGAACTGCTGGGATTCAGGCTAAAGGACCCTAATGGACATGTGCTGACGGGCATAGTATGCTATGGGCTCCTGGGGCTGTTAGTGTGCAACAACAGCAGGAGCTGATTGAGGTCTTTAGCAACATGGCAATTGAAAACGCTAGATTGCTAATTCTGGGAGACTTTAACCTATGGCTAAATGGAACTTTGGATTCTGGATATAATAATCTCCTCCAATCATGTGAAAACTTAAACCTACAACGGTAGGTCACTGAGCCAACACATAAGGGAGGACATATTTTAGATTAATTTTTTTCTGAAAAACAGGTAATAGGAAACCTGCACATTCTGCCCATGGGTTGGTCCGACCATCACCTGATTAAATTCCGGGTACGTAATCCGAGAATGATTAACCCCGTTGCTAATGCGGTGAGGAATTTTGTTAGCAGGGACCGGAAGCTTCTTTTAAAAAAGGCAAGAACATTTCCTGTGTTCTCCTGAATTAATGGTTTGAGGTAGACATACAGGTGGAAGAAACTTATGCTGCCTTATGTGCACAGATAACATCTAGGCTGGACCAGATCGCCCCTTTAAAAAATCATTAAAAAGTGGGCAGATCTTCGGCTCCATGGTTCAATGAGAAATTAAAACATTTGAAATTGGAATGTAAGCAGGCAGAGAGGAAGTGGAGAAGGGCTGTGGATGAGGGCAAAACAGTTTGGAAGACAGCAATTATCATTGATGGCCTTAAAAGGGACAATTTGCCTAGGGGGGGGGGGAGGGTAGAAGACCCAAGTGACAATAATAATAGAAGTTTACCAGATATAAAAAAGACAAGAAAGATAGGGGTGTGGGGAGGTGCGGCGGGGGACATAGTGACCACCGTGGTGGCGGGCTCGCATGGGCTGTAGAACACTATAGACATTGGTAAAGGAGGGGGCGTCCACCGGCTGGAGCGGGCGCCAGCGCACGCCTCACCAATAAGTTTGCAGAAGGAAGGGGCTATCTCTCCTTCTTGTTCAGGGCAAAAGGCGCTCTGCTAGTTGGGGGATGTGGGTAGTTGTAAGCCTACACAGCAGGGTAGCAGGGAGGGGTGGGAGGCAGGGGGGGCGGGAAGTTCTTGAGGCTGTTAGTAAGGTTATGATGGGAGGTGGGAGTGTTGTCTGGTCACAGGAATTCAATCTCAATAATGGAGGTCAGGGGGCCGCGAGCTCAGGGCGTCAACTCTGCATCAACTGTGGAAATGGCTATGAAGTGGGATAAAAGTATCAAAGTGCTTAGTTGGAATGTGAATGGGTTGGGGGACAAGCTCAAGAGGAGTATCGTACACCAATTCCTCAAAAGGCATCTCCCGGATGTGGTCCTACTGCAGGAGACGCACCTTATTGGTAATACCTGCCAGGCGCTTAACAGGTGGGGGTACACATTAGCCACACACGCGGGCTTCACGTCGGGCTCACGAGGGGTGGGCATTCTTGAACGCCTTAGCTTCCCGATGGTAATTCAGCATACACACACTGACCCGTTGGGCCGATTCTCAGTACTCACGGGTAGATGGGAGGGCCGCACTCTCAATCTGGTGACGGTGTACATTCCACCTGGTCTCCAGAACCAATCTTATCAAGACCTGGGGGCACTCCTCCTCTCCCTCCCTGAGGGGCAGCTCTTAGTTGGGGGGGATTTTAATGCTGTAGCTTCCGGGGACTTGGATAGACAGCCGCCACGAAACATCACCCCAGGGCAATTGTGGCTTGCCAATCTACTGGAGGCATATGGGCTGGTCGATCTGTGGCGCCTGCGCCACCCCACTCAATTGCAATACACGTTCTTCTCGGGGCCCCATCACACATTCTCCAGAATAGACTACCTCCTTACTCTCCTGCAGCATGATACTGTGGTTCAAGAGGTCAAACATTTGGCCAGGGGTATATCGGACCACTCTCCGCTATGGGCGCATCTCACGATCGGGGAGAAGAGGGTGGGTTGTGTTGCGCCCATAAATCCCTGGTGGCTGCGTAATCCTGAGCTTACGAAGTCTATAGCGCGTGCAATTGATCGCTACTTTACCGATAATGTCGGGACGCTGGAAGACCCAACTACCCTCTGGGAGGCATTTAAGATGGTGGTGAGGGGGGAGGCCCTCTCAAAAATCACCGGGCAACGGAAAGAGAGGGAGGCGCAGATGCTAGGGGTGGAGCAGGACCTTTTCACATTAGAAGAAGAGGCACAAGTGCGCGGGACCCCGAAGGCCCAGCATCGGATGCAGTTGAAGGCAGCCGAATACAAGGCCCTCGCCTCTGAGGCCACAAAGACGCTAGCCCGACACACAGGGGGACGACTGTATGATCAGGGGGACAAGGCGGGGAAGCTCATCGCTTGGCTCGACAAAAAACAACTGGCACAGAGGGTGGTGGCTGAAATCCAATCTGCGGGGGACCTCCCCCTTACCGAGCCGCAGGCGATAATAGACGAGTTTGCTGCGCATTTCAAGAGTGTGTACAGCAGAGGCACGGACCGGTCAGAGCAGGACTCGGCCGAGCTCCTGAAGGATATTAGGCTGCCGGTGCTCTCAGAGGCGGATCGCGAGGCGTTGGACGGCGAACTTACAGTCGCCGAACTGGCCAAAGCTATTGGAGACCTGTGGACTGGGAAAGCATTGGGTCCAAACGGCCTGCCTATTGAGCTTTACAAGCTTCGTGTTTAGAAAGAAGGGGACCCCTACAAACCTAATAGACTTGCTATATGTAAGGAAATTAATTATTTATGTAAAAAGTGCTATAGCAAGTGAATAAATCTATCAAAAACCAGCAACTAGGTGTGAACCATACAGTCAACTATTCATGACAAATCAAGTGAAAAATATAGACCATACACAGTTATTAGTTGGAAAAATATAAATATGATATTTATTTATTCATTTTCTGTATATATATCATTCATTTAGTGTTTTCCTATTGTTGATTTATTCTTTTATGTACAAGTTCATATATCATCACTAGATAATCAGACAAACAATATATACAAATACAATTGATACAAGCAATGCGGCAGATGTAGAACTGCGCGCGTTTCGGCAGTGTAGCCTTCGTCAGGAATGCCGTCTATTGCTTTAAAACTGTATAAAATATATAAAAAACATACAATATAATGGTTACATTTTTCACCTAGACTGGAAAAATTAGTCTTTTTTTTGTCGTTTTTTATACGTTTTTTGATACATATTTACATATATACATTAATACAATCCTTACAGCTAGATCTACAGAATGGATAATAACAATGAATAACGGTAATAAACTTACTAATGTGACATACACAACATATACAATTGAACCTCATTATACACATAATATACATACATTATATACAACCCCTATAACGTCTGATTATTTACACAATTGGAACAAAAGAGAAGGATGAAGGAGAAAACAAATAAAGATAAGGAAATATGACAGGATAAAAATTAAATTAGTGGTGAAACAGGACAGAAGAGTTAGAGAAAAGTCTAGAGTGGATAGTAGGGCAAAGGATCTATGAAAAAGAATAATAAAGTGAAAATTATATAGTATCTCATGCCTGGATTCCAAAATTCAGTATATACACAACACAATACTACTTACTTACTCTATATGATAGCAAAAAATCCTCGATGTAAAAACTTGAAATAAGTATGAGGATATCGATACTTCAAACGTGATGGAGCAACACAACACCACAAAAACGTGTCTACCTAACAGAGAACAAGATGAAAGAAGAAGATAAAGAAAACTAATGTTAAGAAGTTTGAAACATCTATTGAATAATCCGAGAGCATGTATGGAAAACTCTAATCACTCACTGCATATGGGTACAGGTGTCCTCAATTTAGGATATTTGAAATGGAACAGAGCGCCAAGGATTCTTCGATGTATTCGGACAGGTAAATATGATCGAGACTTGCTGAACAGCAAATAACAGAAATACAGAGGAAGGCAAGGGTAGAAAAAGGATGAAATCATTATGAACACAGGATACAAAAATAATAATAGACCTACAACAATAGTCAACAGAGAGACCCTGAATTCTATACGTACTGAGTTATAGTTATGAACCTATCAAAAAACGCCGATAAACCAGATGGCCGCCGTGTTGATATATAGATGATAGTGACACCTATGCAAGAGACTGTTCCAATAGGCAGCTAGGTAGATGATGGAAACAAAGGATATCGCTGCGGAGATATGGACACAAAATTGATAGGATAAATATATAGTACAAAAATGATGTATGACTAAATACCGTGGACCATCTAGTTTCCACATTACCAACTTACATCAAGATAGGCTGTAGTAGAATCTCGGTATAGATAGGGGCATGAGCGATGCAGCGATGCAGAGCAGGGTGTAGATACGTCACAAACAGTCCTCACGAGCCTAAAGTAGGGCGAAGAGTATATATATGTATACTCAAGATATAGATCTCCAGATAGAATATAAGGCTTAAATTTTGCAATGAGATTAGTATCCCAATGATACAGATAGGGCATACCTGATTCTATAATTAAACGTCCGTTCCGGCAGTTTCTCAGGATGTAGACAGGATAATTCGCTGTAAATTGGCACCTCAGAAGCATCCTATATATAGCTTGAATGCTTCGCGCGTAAAAACTAACGAGCAACAGCTGATACTGGGAAGTTCCTAGTTTGAGGATAAAGGTAGAAAGAGGACAACACGAGTAACCACTACGTACGTGCGTGCATTACCCAAAGTTTAACAGTCGCTAGGGGAATTCCGATGGAACGACTGAAGCTGAATCATACCGATGTGACAACAAAAGACGGACAATATAAACTGACTCTACATAAAGAAAAAGACGACAGATATAGTCTCATAGCCAATAAGACGATAGCTAATATAGATAAAGCAGAACGGTGACTGCTAGATGCAATATAAAATAACGATAGATGCAAATAAAATAAAATAGAATAGAAATGAAAATAATAATAATAAAACTGACAATAGAAATGAAAATAAAAAATACAAAATACACAATAAGATAAAAAAATAATAAAAATAAAAATAAATATAAAAATAAAAATAATAATACACATAACATCTATAACCTACTGATAGAGGATGGCCAGAAAACCGATGGAATATAGCAGAAACCACCAGATGCCAAATATATATATAAAGGTCCGATAAACATAAAGGACTAAATATAGATATAATGACTGAATCTAGATAATGGCCTGTTCCCAAGGTATCTCCAGGTTCAGACCTTTGTTGACTGTGTCAAGATAGAACATCCAGAATACTTCACGTTTTTTTTCTGATTTTATCAGAGCAGAGACCTTCCTTATTAATGATTTTTTCTAAAATATACCAACGTATATTATCCGCAGTATGATTGTTTTCAACAAAATGTACCACCATGGGGGAAGCCAGTTTTTTGGTCCTGATGGCAGACCTATGCTCAGAGAGTCTGGTGTTGAGAGATCTCGACGTTTCACCCACATAGCCTTTATTGCAAGGACATATTAATAGGTAAACAATGTTTTTGGTTTTACAATTAGTTATACCCTTCGGTACAATGGTGTGCTTGTGAAAGAGAAGCTCTTTAGATTCAATTGCTAGAGGGCAAACTATACAAGTGCCACATTTATAGTTGCCCTGAATAGGTCGCATGTCCTCAATACTTCTCTGTATTGGCTCTTTGTTTACGGGCATGCGTGATCTAACAATAAGATCTTTAAGATTTCTATTTTTCCGATAGGCAAAAAGAGGTCTTTCAACAAAATCAGTCTTAGTTCTGTTGACATTAAGTAAGTGCCAGTTAGAACAGATAATTTGGCGGATTCTTTCATTCAGAAGTGAATGACGTGTTACAAAAGCCAAGTTGTTTTCTTGTTTCCGATTACTGCCTTGTAATAGGTGCTGGCGATCATAAAATCTGGCACGTTTATATGACTCACGTATGAGTCTGTGAGGGTAGCCTCTATCAAGAAACTTCTTTTTCATGTCTATGGACTTGAGGTCAAAGTCCTCCAATTTAGTGCAATTCCGTCTGAGGGGCAGAAACTGGCCAAAGGGGATGCTGCTTTTTTGTTTAGTTGGGTGGAAGCTTTGGTAATGCAGCAACGTGTTGCGAGCAGTAGGTTTTACAAAAAGGTCCACAAACAGTTGGCCATGTTCATGCTTAATCAAAATGTCCAAGAACTCGATTTGGGTATTGCTAATATGGGATGTGAATTTTTAATTCGGATCACAGAGATTAAGCCAGGTAATGAAGTCAGCTAAACTGTCTTCATTATCATCCCATATAAAAACAATATCGTCTATATAACGAGACCAGTGTAATATAGACTCAAAAAATGGAGCCACTTCGTTAAAAATAAATTGTTTTTCAAAATTAGCCATATAGATGTTCGCTATTGTGGGGGCGCAAGAAGCGCCCATACTAACTCCTTTTGTCTGTTTATATAATTCGCCTCGAAATTCGAATATATTTTCATCAAGGATGATTTTCAGACAATTGATAATGAATTCCATATTGCATTCAATATCATAAAGATCAATGAACAATTTCACAGCTAGTATGGCTCCATCACACGGTATGTTAGAATAGAGGCTTTCCACATCCAATGTGACAAGCCATTGTCTCTTAGCATTAAACGGGGTGCCTTCCATTAGATTAATTATCTGGCGAGTATCTTGGATATAGCCAGGAATTTGATGTATAGATGGTCATAACATAAGATCTAGATATTTAGAAATAGGCTCGGTAATGGATCCAATAGTGGTGACAATCAGTCGATAAGGAGGATTCATTTCATCCTTATGGACTTTAGGGGTACCGTATAGACTCGCCAATCTAGGATTGTCTATATTCATGTAATCAAACTCCTTCTCACAGATATATCCATTTTGTAAAGCTTTAGCAGTTAGCCTATAGATTTTATTTTTAATCATTTGAGTGGGATTTTTTGTTATTTTCATGTAGAACCTACTGTCATGAAGCATATCTTCAATTTTATTGATGTACTTAGCTGTATCCAGTATAGCTATCCCTCCTCCTTTATCGCAACTTTTTATCGTGATTTTGGGAGAGTTTTTCAGGTTTTTAAGCGCCTCATGTTCTTCTACTGAGATATTATACGGAGTCTTCGGGATATATTTCGTAGCAGTAGTAAGTTTGTTAAATACTACTTGTTCAAAAATACGTACCTCTGGAGGAATTTGATCTAGGGTTGGGGTAAACACGGATTTAGGTGCTAAACCAGAGTGATTTATGTCATGAACCGTGTTTACTGCGTTAGAAAAGAACCATTTAAGGCGGATTTTGCGAAAGAAAGACATCACGTCATTGAATAGTTCAAATTTATTTAAACCCGAATGAGGCACAAAAGATAATCCCTTGGAAAGGAGAGAATATGATGCCTGACTAAGACTGCAAGTGCTTAAATTGAGGATTGGTATCTCCTTCATTGTCTCCAGTAACGGCCGTTCCTGGTTTCTAAGTATTGGTTCTGATTTACTTGTTGATGGCCACGGAATGGTGTCTGATATTGTGTGCGAGATTGGTACTGTTGTTGTGGTTGGTACTGTTGTTGAAGATGATGCTGTTGATATTGCGGCTGGTATTGGGGGCGCCAGTTCCCTCTGCTCTGATTGCGTCTCCCTAAAAAAGGACGATATCCTTGATTGGGGTGTATCTATTGCCTCTATTGTCTGACGTTGGTGACTTTCCTTCACTTTCAGAGTCTGATGTTTCATCAAAGGTGATTACTTTTTTGTTAAATGATCTATATGATTGTTGATAGGAGTTGGAGTCTGATCCCGTAAGATCAGTTTGGGAATAATAGCCATCTGCTAGATAAGGGTAGATGTATTCCTTATTAAAGTATCTGGTATCCTTTTTGAGTTTATCTGTTTTGCGTTTCATAAGGTAATCATTATAGGAACTAAGTTCATTATCTAATTCCTCGAGTTTCTTTTTAGCATCATCAATTGCCGTAGATGACTTTATTTTGTTCTCTAATTCGGATATTTCATTAAGTAACTGTGAGAACATTTCCTTGGCAGTCTCTACTATTAGCATCATTAGATCCCTTGAGCACCGATTGGCGATAAGGGACCATTTTTCCAAAAACTCCTTAATTTGGACAAACAGACCGGGAATATTTTTGATCTGTAGTCCTGTGGGAATAATTCCAGCCCGTAAATATTCCAACATAAATTGACCGTGTAGCTCTATCCTTTTGGTTTTCTTTTTGAGAGCTAACAGTTTTTGAAATTCTTCATTATGGTCAGTATTAGACGTAGTTCTATTGTCGAAGCTAAGGGCAGCTCCTACCATGGATACAAAGTCATCGTCAGAGAACCCAAAGGTTTTCAGATTGGACATGGCGAAGTGAATGTGGCAAAAATATAGCTGCTTAACAAAGCGTGTAGATAAAGTCAGGTGGAGAAACTTCGACCTGACTGCCTGGGTACACACCTCAAGGATATGTTTGAGGAGAGCAGGGCGCAGGGGACATTACCCAGAGACCAGCGCATTGCTACCTTGGTGGTTATCCCTAAGGAAGGGAAACCCAGGGACCGCTGCTCCTCCTATAGGCCTATCTCACTGCTGAACGCGGAGCCTAAGATATTGGCTAAGCTTCTGGCGAACTGGCTCAAACCATTAATCACGAAGCTGGTTCATCCCGACCAATCTGGCTTCATGCCGCATCGGAACACGGCCCTTAATCTGCGGCGGCTTCATGGGGTGATGGGACGCTGCCACAAGCTCCAGGAAGATGCAGGGGTGGTGTCCTTGGATGCTGCTATGGCTTTCGATACCCTGGAATGGCCCTATATGATGGCGGTCCTCGCTAAGTTGGGATTCGGACCTGTCTTTATCGGATGGGTGCGCCTCCTCTACACCGAACCCCTGTCGCAGGTAGTTGTAAACAACAGGAGTTCTGAGGTATTCACCCTTGAGAGGGGGACGAGACAGGGTTTCCCCCTCTCGCCCCTACTGTTTGCGCTCTGCTTAGAGCCTCTTGCCGCCTGGATAAGACAGGATCCCTCGATCCGAGGGCTGAAATGGGCGGGGGGCTGGGAGGACAGGATCTCGCTGTATGCGGACGACATCCTGCTTTATCTTGCCTATCCGGCGCGGTCACTCCGGGTGGCCTTGGACATCCTCACAAGCTTTGGGAGGAACTCCGGCAACCAAATTAACTGGGGGAAATCTTTGCTCTACGTGTTGCATGGGGCCCCACCGCTGGTTCCACGTGACTGCCCGATCCAGATAGCCGCGGAGGGGTTCCGATATCTTGGAATCTACATCTCCAAGGATGCAAAGACACGTTTTGAGGCCAACCTCGGGCTGCCTCTGCAGCGGTTCCGGAGGGATGTCGCGGTGTGGAAAAGGCTCCCTCTGACGTTGCTGGGGCGTGCGGCCCTGTTCAAAATGATGGCCCTGCCGCGGTTTCTGTATGCGCTTCAAAACTACCCGGATCTAGTACCACATAAATATTTTGCAGAGATTGAGGCCGCTCAGAGGGACCTGTTGTGGAGTGGCGCGCCGCGCATGTCTCTCCAGAAACTCACCTTGGGGTGGTACGATTGGGGCATTGCCCTTCCGGACATCCGTAAATATTACTGGGCAGCTCACCTTGCGGCCATCAATCAGGGTACGCACGGCAGTGGGGATGACCCGGGCTATGGGATGGATAGGTGGCTCCTCCTCGGAGGGAATTTTGAGGCGGCACTCTACTCGCGACCCACACAGTTCCACCTCACGGGACCCACACAACACTCGGTCCAATTGTGGCATGTTGTTAACCGACGGCTGGGGTGGGCTGGCACACTGACAAAGGCAACCCCGCTCTGGGTGTCGGAGCAGCTCGGATCACTGGGACGCTCTAAGGGCTTTCGAAACTGGGACTTGATCAGTATATCCCGCATAGGTGACCTTTGGGGGGCTGGGGGAGTGGTACCCTTTGCCTCACTACAGCAATCACATGATTTGGCACCCTCTGAACTCTTCCGGTATATGCAGGTCCGCCATTCTCTTCAATCCAATATACCACCGGGGACGTCGCTCCCAGATTCCTCCCCCCTAGAGGACAGACTGCTGGACGGTCACTTGCCCGAGAGGGCGATATCCCTCACCTACAAAAAACTAGTACATCACTCCCCGGACCCGCTGGGGCCCCTCAAAGGGAGGTGGGAGGCGGATGGCCTTGAAATTGACGAGGAGGAATGGAGAGAGGCGCTTTCGTCCCCAAAGGAGGTGGCGATATCGGCAAAACTGCGGCTCGTGCAACTCAAGGTACTGCACCGGGTGTATATTTCGGTCACTAGGTTGGTGTTGATGGGGAGGAGTGTGGACGGGCTCTGCCGGAGGCGGTGTGGGGAGAGTGGGACATTTCTTCATGTGATATGGGAGTGCCCGCTGGTTCAAACATACTGGGCAAAGATACACGACTGTATAAGCAAGGTGTGGGGGCTGAGGTCGCGGCCTGAGGCCAAGCGATGCCTCTTAAACATCTGGGAGCCTACGGACCTACCGGTTAAAGGCAGAATATGGGTAACACTAGGAATGACGGTTGCAAAGCGTAATATAGCGCGCCTCTGGGGGGCAGATACGCCGCCGTCGCTTGGAGCCTGGAAAAAAGACATGGATTGGTGTATGCTGCAGGAAAAGATAGTATATGTTTCGAGGGGGTGCCCCGGGAAGTGGGTGGCGATCCGGTCTCCTTGGAATATATACCGGGGCAACATCTGCGAGCCCCCAGTCCTCTCTTCCCCAGAAGAAATGGTATCCCCATGAGACAAGGACAATGTCATATCTGTTATGTTGAACTTTCTTGCACTGAGGGACGGGCCAGGGGCTCGCGGCCGAACACTGTAACTCTATTGACTTTAAACTGTGAAGTGACCAAGTGTTTGAATTTTGTTAATAAAAAGAATTTCCTAAAAAAAATAAAAAAGAAAGATAGGGGTGGAGAATATACATTTTTAAATACATTTTGAGATACCATCGATGGAGGATTTTAACAGAATGGCCTTAGGTGTTTCCTCAGAATCACCTATGGACCCTTTACCACATACAATTTGGAAGGAATTGGGAACAGAATTATTCCCAATACTTCAGTAGGTAACCAATCTCTATCTAGCAGATCAGTACCGGCCTGCTGGAAACAAGCACTGGTGACACCTCTCTTGAAAAAGGCAACAATTGATCCGACTAGCCCAAAAAACTACAGGCCTATTTCTCTGCTGCCTTACCCAGTAAAGACTGTAGAACGATTGGTCAGTAGAACACTTTCAAAGCATTTGGAAACCAATAACATTCTGGAGGATGAGCAATTTGGCTTCCATCCTGAACACGGAATGGAGACCACCCTGGTGACTGTGATGGACTATCTTCGAATGCGCGCAGACAGACAGCGCAGACAGACAGGCCAATCAGCGATACTGATCCTGCTTGACCTGTCTGCCGCGTTTGACACTGTCAACCATGAGTTCCTTCTTGCCAGACTTGAAGACGTGGGGGTAGTGGGCACAGCTCCGAAGTGGTTTCAGTCTTACCTATCTTATAAGAGACAGGCAGTGGCCCTCCCCGCCTATCAGTCTGAATTCACAAACATCCTGCATGGTGTCCCCCAGGGATCTGAGATTAGTCCAATATTGTTTAACATCTATATGAGCCCTTTGATTGCTGTCATAAGGGCTCATAATGTCAATATTGTAAACTACGCAGATGATACCCAACTTATTCTATCTTTAGAGGGGGAACAGTCTACATCCTTGGAAGACTTTTATGCTTGTATGCAGGATACTGAGAAGTGGTGACCCGCTGGGAGAAACAGCATGGTGGCGCTTAACAAACAACGAGTTCTAAGGAGGAGGTTTAAGCGTTGCAAAATTTTACATCAGGTATGCTAAAGGGGGATGGTAAAGGTGTTTAAACTGAGCTAGAGGGAGGATTGGAGTGTAACGGGTGTTTGGTTAATTAGACACGGAGGGGCTTAAGTTCAGGAGGGATTGCTTTTGAAGGGCGGTTTCAAAATAAGCGTGTGGGTTAAAAGCACAGGTTCTTTTCAAGATTTTGATGGAAGGGGAGAATCGTATTAATGGAGGTTCGCATGTCACACACGGTATTTTTGAAATTAAAGTTTTGGAGTTGAGTCGGGGGTGATGCATTGGAATGTTCAGTAATTTGCTTTGATATGGAGACATTAAGTTTATTTTGGGGTTCGAATGTCTTGCGATGTTAATAAATACATTTTTACAATTTATAGATACTCCTGACGAAGGTTTTTCACAAACCGAAATGCATTGAGTAAAGGAAATGTACCGAATCTGGTGGATGCTTGGAAATTCGAATAACATTCATGTATAGGCCTGGATGGGCAATACACTGAATTTAAAAACTAAGAAGTTACGGATTACGCATCTCTTGACGTGAAGTTGTAACAAAATGGATAAAGAATGTCAAAACTTTTTGAAATAAATAAGACAACATTTGGATTACTATGGTGGATGAGTATTAATTTGATAATACCTATGTGTATACGCTGTGCAACCCGTGCGTGACCTGCTAACGCAGCGGGTCACCACTTCTCAGTATAATTGCCCCGGTGTGACAGGAACGGCGCACCGTTCACGGGTGCTGCACGCAAATTTGGAAAAAGTGGACTCGCTGAAAGCATTGAAAAAAGATTAAAGAAACAAACAAAAAAGGTGTGCTTCGGGACATTTTCAATTATGTCGTAATACTGACCGTTTCACCACCCGTCAGCACCCGACCAAGAGGAAGTTACAACTGAGTTATAAGAAAGTTTCAGGCTTCACGTCAAAAGAGCACACTACTTTCGGATCATCGTGAAGTCATTGACATGGATTTTCGAATAGCACATATTGTTTTAAGTTTGAAGCATTAGATGTGATCTTTATAATTAATAGCACAAAATCAATTGCATTAGATACGGGGGTTGACAGGGATTTGAAACACATTGCGAGGTTTGTTAATATTGATCGACACTTGGGATATTGTGATTGGTGGGCTGTGGAAGAACACGTGACTGTTTACACCTGTGACCTAAGAGGTGGGGCGGGTAACATCAGTTTAAATTTGGGAGAAACAGCATGGTGGCGCTTAACAAACAACGAGTTCTAAGGAGGAGGTTTAAGCGTTGCAAAATTTTACATCAGGTATGCTAAAGGGGGATGGTAAAGGTGTTTAAACTGAGCTAGAGGGAGGATTGGAGTGTAACGGGTGTTTGGTTAATTAGACACGGAGGGGCTTAAGTTCAGGAGGGATTGCTTTTGAAGGGCGGTTTCAAAATAAGCGTGTGGGTTAAAAGCACAGGTTCTTTTCAAGATTTTGATGGAAGGGGAGAATCGTATTAATGGAGGTTCGCATGTCACACACGGTATTTTTGAAATTAAAGTTTTGGAGTTGAGTCGGGGGTGATGCATTGGAATGTTCAGTAATTTGCTTTGATATGGAGACATTAAGTTTATTTTGGGGTTCAAATGTCTTGCGATGTTAATAAATACATTTTTACAATTTATAGATACTCCTGACGAAGGTTTTTCACAAACCGAAATGCATTGAGTAAAGGAAATGTACCGAATCTGGTGGATGCTTGGAAATTCGAATAACATTCATGTATAGGCCTGGATGGGCAATACACTGAATTTAAAAACTAAGAAGTTACGGATTACGCATCTCTTGACGTGAAGTTGTAACAAAATGGATAAAGAATGTCAAAACTTTTTGAAATAAATAAGACAACATTTGGATTACTATGGTGGATGAGTATTAATTTGATAATACCTATGTGTATACGCTGTGCAACCCGTGCGTGACCTGCTAACGCAGCGGGTCACCACTTCTCAGTATAATTGCCCCGGTGTGACAGGAACGGCGCACCGTTCACGGGTGCTGCACGCAAATTTGGAAAAAGTGGACTCGCTGAAAGCATTGAAAAAAGATTAAAGAAACAAACAAAAAAGGTGTGCTTCGGGACATTTTCAATTATGTCGTAATACTGACCGTTTCACCACCCGTCAGCACCCGACCAAGAGGAAGTTACAACTGAGTTATAAGAAAGTTTCAGGCTTCACGTCAAAAGAGCACACTACTTTCGGATCATCGTGAAGTCATTGACATGGATTTTCGAATAGCACATATTGTTTTAAGTTTGAAGCATTAGATGTGATCTTTATAATTAATAGCACAAAATCAATTGCATTAGATACGGGGGTTCACAGGGATTTGAAACACATTGCGAGTTTTGTTAATATTGATCGACACTTGGGATATTGTGATTGGTGGGCTGTGGAAGAACACGTGACTGTTTACACCTGTGACCTAAGAGGTGGGGCGGGTAACATCAGTTTAAATTTGGGAGAAACAGCATGGTGGCGCTTAACAAACAACGAGTTCTAAGGAGGAGGTTTAAGCGTTGCAAAATTTTACATCAGGTATGCTAAAGGGGGATGGTAAAGGTGTTTAAACTGAGCTAGAGGGAGGATTGGAGTGTAACGGGTGTTTGGTTAATTAGACACGGAGGGGCTTAAGTTCAGGAGGGATTGCTTTTGAAGGGCGGTTTCAAAATAAGCGTGTGGGTTAAAAGCACAGGTTCTTTTCAAGATTTTGATGGAAGGGGAGAATCGTATTAATGGAGGTTCGCATGTCACACACGGTATTTTTGAAATTAAAGTTTTGGAGTTGAGTCGGGGGTGATGCATTGGAATGTTCAGTAATTTGCTTTGATATGGAGACATTAAGTTTATTTTGGGGTTCAAATGTCTTGCGATGTTAATAAATACATTTTTACAATTTATAGATACTCCTGACGAAGGTTTTTCACAAACCGAAATGCATTGAGTAAAGGAAATGTACCGAATCTGGTGGATGCTTGGAAATTCGAATAACATTCATGTATAGGCCTGGATGGGCAATACACTGAATTTAAAAACTAAGAAGTTACGGATTACGCATCTCTTGACGTGAAGTTGTAACAAAATGGATAAAGAATGTCAAAACTTTTTGAAATAAATAAGACAACATTTGTATTACTATGGTGGATGAGTATTAATTTCATAATACCTATGTGTATACGCTGTGCAACCCGTGCGTGACCTGCTAACGCAGCGGGTCACCACTTCTCAGTATAATTGCCCCGGTGTGACAGGAACGGCGCACCGTTCACGGGTGCTGCACGCAAATTTGGAAAAAGTGGACTCGCTGAAAGCATTGAAAAAAGATTAAAGAAACAAACAAAAAAGGTGTGCTTCGGGACATTTTCAATTATGTATGCAGGATACGGCACACTGGCTGAGAAACAACTTGCTGCAATTTAATGCTGACAAGACCGTGGTTCTTTACTGTACAGCAGGAAAGTCTTCCCTGCCACTTCCCATTAATTTCTGGCCGTTACCCACAGCCATTCCACCGGCCCCCTCGGAGAAGGTGCGGAATTTGGGAATTATGTTTAATAACAGATTGATCCTTGAATCACAAGTAAATAAAACTGTGGGGAGATGCTTCTCTATTATTAGAGCCCTTCGTACGGTTCTTCCAGTTCTGCCAGCTCAAGCTCGAGCATTGGTAGTACGAAGTACCATTCTAAGCAGGCTGGACTATTGTAATCCTTGTTGCTGGAGTCTCCAAGATATTTGATTGAGAGGCTCCAGAGGATTCAAACGATAGCAGCTAAGCAAGTCTTGAGAAGGCCAAGACACTCATCTGCCTTCTTGACCTTGTCGGAGCTGCACTGGCTTCCAATACAGCAAAGACTTCAATTTAAGTCCCTTTGCATAGTATTCAAGGCTCTGCATGGGTCTGGACCTAAATCAATGCAGAATAAATTTGTCTGGTATGCTCCTGCTAGGAGCCTTCGCTCCTCCTCCGCCAAGATGGAAGGTACCAAAATTAAAAAAAACAAAATCAGGAGGTAGGGCTTTTAGCACCTCTGCTGCACGACTTTGGAATAATCTTCCACTTGAGTTGAGACAGCTGGAAGATCTTTTTCAGTTTAGGAAGAGACTGAAGACATGGCTCTACCCTAGAGCATAACTTCACTAAATTGGTGAGATCCCCCCACGTACCATGAGCTCAGTTGGGCACACATATGATAGTGCCAGGATGCCCGTAGGGTGACAGTTCACTTTATAAGTGATGAAAATGAAATGAAATTTACAAAAGTACAATACTACTGTGTTTGCCTGTCAACATATTTTTAGGGATATCTACTGTACCACTTACTGAATTTTAACTTTTTTTCTCACATCAACACCGAAGGGCAAGAAAAGGGATGGTTCATCCGAGGAGGGTCTGGGAGCTTGCGGGGATGCTACCACCAGCACCGAGGCCAATGGTTCTGTTTATCCCAGTAAGTAAAGTTATTATTATTACTATTATTATTATTATTATTATTATTATTATTATTTCAATAACATTTTCCTCCGGCCACTATTAGACTGTAAGGAATTAGTGTGTTAATAATAATGCAGAGAGCATAAATGGTTTCATCGCTCACAATTTTATTTCATAGTGAACAGTCTTACGATGACTCTAACAGTATTCCTCTTTATTTCTTTTCCTTTTAGGGTCCTGCGAGAGTCGCCTTCTTCGGCGTGCCAAATGGTGTGGTCGCCTCATAAAGAACAGAGACCCTGGTAAGTAATCTTTTCTCTGCTTCTTTTGCAGTGTTTTAAGGGCGGGGTGATGACTGGGAATATCCACCCTTAAAGAATTTACCTTCACTAGTGTGATAGTACCATAGTCTAAAAGGTATTTCTCCTCTCCTGTTCCCAGTTAAGGCTTGTTAACCCTTTCCTCCCTCCTCACTACCAGGCCCAGCAGACAAATTTGTACCTGGGGGAGTCACGCTCCTCCATGAACGTTGCTAGACAACTCGTGACACCGTCGGCTCCCTGCGGTCTCCGCAGCTTCTTTGGGTAAGTCGAGGTTGAGCGTCTCCTCTGACCTCAGATTGGGAAATGAAGGCACTCGTTGCCATAGTTTCTTCAACATGGTGTCCAGCTTGTTCTCAATGCTGCAAGACCCACATACGTCCTTCTTCTGCTCTTCTTGTCATGTCAGCATCTCGTCTTTGCTCTCTATGGTTTTTGCACTCTCAGTTCTTTTGGGGTTTAAATAAAACGCCGGGTGGGTAATGATTTCAGCTGGTTCTCCCGTCCCTGTGATGCTGTCAGGGCAGGAGGTACAATACTCCTGGAAATCCCAACTCTTAAAGGGACCATCTTCCTTATCGTGTTTTTCTTCAAGAAGGGCCTAGGCAATTTGGCGGTGTGGCTGAAAGTAAAAATGAGGTGCAATATAAAGTGGAAACTGATTCTCTTCTGTTTCCCTTTCCCCCATGTGCTGAAGTGGATCCACAGCCCTGAGACAGACTAATTTTAATTTTGCCTTTTTTATTTTTATACTGTCTCCTTATTTTCAACTCCCCTATTGAATTTTTGTTTGATTCTTGTTATCCCTGCATTATCCTTTTTTTCAGTATTTCATGTTTTTGTAGCTGACCTTTTCCTGTCTGTACGAGTCTATCGTTTTCCTGTTAGTTAGTTTTCCCTCTCCCCTATATATCTGGTGGTATTGTAAGACTAAGAACAGATTTTTGGTACCCTGCTATCTACTGTGAAGATTGCATCCTCAAGTAAGCTGTTATTTACCACACATGTTTGTTGAGAAGGCCTTCTTTTTCTTGCTCATGCTCTTACACTTAACACGAGAGTGGCCAATGTCATGGTGGACCCTCCCATGTTGTGCAATAATTCATTTATACAGTATACCAGCAGTAGGTATGACAGTGAAGCATAGCAGGAAAGTATGAGGTGATATTGCATTTGCCAACCAATACCATATGTCATTCATTGACCATCATTCCACCCCTTCTTTGTGCTTCAATGATTTAGAGTCATCATGGGCTATAGCTCTGCCCTTTCATTATGAAAAGTATTTGGTTGGTTTGACTACCTGGCTTATTTAATTAACATTGTCAACCAACAAAATGCCCAAATTATATTTTTGATAGAAGATACTGCTAACTTAACTGTAGTGATGTATTGTGGTTGTATTTTGTTAAAATAAAATAAGGGGAGGTGTATCTGGCATCTAAAAATGTGTAATGTTTTTTATAGCTGCACAGACCACAAGTGCTGGGGCCAGCACCAGTTCTACTGCAGGCACAGAGGAGGTTGGAGGGGGAGACACAGTGGTGGCAGAGACGGGCAGCGGTAAGTCACATTGCTTGCTTATTGACAATTCCTATAATACTCACTGCAAGGATGTCATGACTTGTGAACCCCCCACTTTTGCAGCTACAGTGGTGGTTGAGTTCTTATGGCTTCTTCTAACTGCAATTCAGCAGACAAAAGCTCATTATGAATGCTACAAATCATGGGTTCTAGGATGCTTCTAGGATCTGGATTGCACTCCCTAGAGATCTCCGCTGTAACCCATCCTTTCCATGCTTCAAACGGGACCTTAAATACCTTCTGCTCAACAAATACTTTAATTTTCAAACAAACTAAGCTATGCTCCCAATGATCACACCCAATCCTTTTAGACCTTTTAAGGCGGGCATTTGATTAATTAAGCTTCTTCTTGTCATTCACGCCATTAACTTGTCCTGTTCCAATGTCCTCTTTTTTGTAACTACCTTGACTGCTCACCATGTTTCTTGGTCTGTATTTTTTTATGTACTTCTATGTATGATCTGTAGATTTATATGTACTTCTAAGGAACAATCCTTAATTATATGTAAAGTGCACTGATACCCTCGGGTCTAGCTAGCGCTATATAAAACCTATAAAATAAAATAAACAAATAAATAAAATGGGTTGATGGAAACTGGAAAGAACAGAAGGTTAAATGAAAGGATGGGTGAAATGGTATATGAGTGAAAGGATGAGTGGGTGGGGAAAGGATGCGTAAGTGGGTAAATGGATGGATGGGTAAAAGGATGGTTAAAAGAGTGGATAATCAATGGATGGATATATGGAAGGATAGATATGGATACATGGATTGGAAATTTTGGTGAAAGACTGGATGAGAGAAAGTAAAGCTTAAATGGTGGCTATCAAAGGATACATAGAACAATGATATGATGAAGGAATAATTGCTGAATGAAGAAACAAGGGAGCTCTTCTGGAGAAGGACCTGCTCACCTACTTCGCCTCTTTGGTTTTATTAAAGCTATGGTTCAAAGTGGGGGGTATTTACATTTTTTATCTACTCCCTTGACCAATTGTATTTGTTAAGCAAGGCAGATATGTACCCTACCCATCATCATTCATAACCTCCTTCCTGTCCATGGCATTTCAACACCCAGACTTAAGTGCAGCATAGTTCAATTTGTGATTGCCGTGTTGGCTGTGCAATGTGCATCTGCTTCAGTTAATGAAGCATTTACAAAGTTTTCAATGCATTGCAAACCAAACATAAGTTGTGTTTCCCTTCACCCACTCAGTCATCTCTCAGTACTTTACTCCTTTATTCTTTCCTAAATTCTGCCCCAGCCTATCAAAAACATGAATAATCAATTCTTGGCATGTGCCACATTTTTATGGCCATGTAAAGTGATTCATATATATCATGGTTTCCATAATAGAAATACGCCTGTTCAAATTTTTTCCTTTTGACTTCTGTCAACTACAGTGACTGAATAAGCCAAAGCTTAGGCACATGATTCTGATCAGCGACACCCCACTAATCTGTAGCAAAAGCTCTCCGTACCAGACCTACTCCCTATAATTTACCCTGCAGTAGAGTAACTTAAGTTTCCTTTCCTTACTAATAAGTGAATACATTTGTTGGAAATAATTTGTGGGAGAGGGCGAGGCCAGGGATTGAAGTGGGACTAAGCGCCTGATTTCACGTTTTGCCGATGGGATACTCACGAACGTGCCATATATCATTTATATATCCCATTCCTTTCCTTGTCATGCCGTGCATCATTTTATCCACCATTTACTTACGACAGACAGGACATGTGCATTTTATATTAGACATAGTATCTTGTTTATTATTCATCTGCCTCTTTGAAGTCAGGGTAGAATTTGAAAGGCATTTGGAGAAGAGCAGGGCCATTGGAATTAAAGTAAGATAATTGTCCATTACAGCTGTCCCAGCTGCAGACTGCAGAGAGTAGCAAAGTACCCTTCGTACTAGCTAACATACCTCCATTAATTAATTTAGCACAACAACTTGTACTTCATAGTGCATAATGCCTTACTCATTAAGGAGAGGTAATTTATTTTTATTTTTCCAGACAAAGTGTCTGTTTAGTCTTTTAATAGGAAATCCTATAAAACAAAAAAAATATAATCAATCTTTTTTTTTATCTGGTGTTAGTCTGTCTTAATTCTTTTCAGCAAGTCAGTGCTATCTATGTGAGGCATTGGGTGGGTAAAACGTGGTCCTGTGACTCTCCTAATCATATCAAATGCCAATGGCTGTAGGGGACCAGCAGTATACTGCTACTGTGCCACTATTTAATTATTGAAAAATGTTTGTCCAGGGCATTGTGTACAATTTGTCATCTTTCTTTTTGTTTTTTTCTTGATATAGTAACTCATGCTGGTCCACTATCTGTCCCTGCATGGCAGGAGATAGCAGCCCGGCTGTGGCGGCAGAGGCTGGAGACAATCCAGTGGGAATACCGTTGGCTGATGGCTCTGGAGGTGGAGGCGAAGACGGAAGTATCTGCCTCTGCCCCAGGTCCCAGTACCACTGCTGCCCCTCCTTCCACTCAGACCACAATTTTCAGCACCACTTCTTGCAATGTCAAGTACATATGGAAGCAAGCATGACTCAGATAGAGCAGAACCTAGAAAGCTACCGGACCCATGTAGAGAATGCCTTCTTCTGAGCTCTTTTTTAATTTTTTGTTTTGGTGGGAGAGAATTTTGCTGTGGGTGGAGAGGGTGATAAAGGAATTTGGGACCATGGTTTGGACTTTGCATATTTCATTTTTCTTTGGACATTGGTTGGGGATGGGGTGATTTGTGTGAGGAGAGAAGTGGGCCTGTTGTGGGTGGAAGGGGGTGCTATTGTTAAAAGAAGAATTATGTTTTGGGGTGTTTCACTTTGCAGTACAGCCTTTTAGCACAGCCTGTTTAAAAAAATGTGCTTAGTTATACCCTTGTCATACTATCCTATGTAGCTATATTGGCCACTAAGGGAGCATTGCTATTGCCAATATTGTCTACAATGCTTTCAGTTCTCTTACCTGAATAGATGAAGCAATGGCTGCTACCTCTCCCAGTCTTCTTACTGCAGGGTTTCCCAAGGTGCCATCTTATGGTGGTGGTGGAAGTAGTAGAAGGCTAGCATGCTAACAATGAAGGAATCACGAGCTGGGTCCTACTCCCACATAGGTGAACTACAGATGTAGCATTAATCAAAGTGTTATCCATCACAGGCAACTAGATTGAAAGAAACACAAAGTTAGTGGGTTATATTGTTTATATCATTACATTAGAAAGACTGAGACCGGACTACCACCATGACACGACAAATAAGACCTGATATGATAACAAGATTGTAGGAAAGTAGGATCCGCTTCTATGGTTTCCCCCACTTTTCCCTTGATGTGACCTGCTAATCAGGACCCCAGTCTATCTGCTTTCTCCCTAAACTGTTGTGTTAGTACCTAGGTACAATCCCAGATTGGATACCGAGGTACTCTTATCAGACCCTAGTGTATGGTACTAAGGTACCCAGGGCATAGGTACCCCAGAGGTCTCCCATGGGCTGCAGCATGCATTATGCCATCCATAGGAGACCATGAAAAAAGGGAACTACAGGCCTGCCATTGCAGCCTGTGTAACTTGACGCTTGCACCACTTACTTAAGATATTTATTTATTTATTTATTTTAGAAGCTTATAAAGTGCACAGCTACCCCCAACAGGGGTGTCCCGGCGCTTGGACAGGCGAAGGATGTGAGTACACTCAGCAGGTTAAGCACTGGAGGAGAGCCAGGTCTTCAGGTCATGTCGGAAGATAGATTCAAATTTGGTCAGCCGTAAGGGCAGAGGCAGGCTATTCCAGGTCTTGGCGGCGAACACCGCAAAGGCTCTACCGCCCATTCTGGTGCGCCAGAAGCGGGGGGTGACAAGGAGGCGAAGATGGTTGGATCTAAATGTTCGGCTGGACTGGGCATGCTTAAGCCGAGCTCTGAGGTAGGCCGGGCCCGTACCCTGCAGGGCTCTGAAAACCAGAACCATTGATTTGAATTGGATGCCTTTGATCACTGGGAGCCAGTGAAGCTTCTCCAGATAAGGGGAGATCGAGTGGTGATAAGGAATGTTATATATCAGCCTAGCTGCCGCATTCTGAACAGTCTGTAAGCGTCTGATCAGGTACGCAGCGGCCTCAGGGTACAGACTATTAGCGTTGTCCAGATGTGAGGTAATCAGTGTGAGGACAATGGTCCTGCGAGATTCCCGAGGGAGAAGGGAAAAAATTCGGATCATATGAAGTTTTCTGAAACAGGCCGCAGATACCTGATCGATTTGATTTTTGCAAGAAAGTTCATTATAGATCTGGAATCCCAGGTTCCTGGCTGACATAACTGGTTCTGGGGTGGGGGGGTTCAATTCTGAGGGCCACCAGAGTGAAGGAGGGGGAGGGCTTGTTTGATTGAAAAATAGCGCCTCAGTTTTATCCAAATTGAGCTTAAGAGTGTTTAGGGCCATCCAGGAGGAAATATTGAGCAAGCAGCGTCTAAAATTGGAGAAGGTTTCTTCAGAGTGGTCCCTGAATGAGAACACCAATTGGGTGTCGTCAGCGTAGGAGATCGCTCTGACTCAACAGGATTCTACTACAGTGGCCAAAGGGGAGAGATATATATTAAAAACAGTGGGCTTAATGCGAAGCCTTGAGTGACACCACAGTTCAGTGGTTTCTCCTCAGACACAAAAGGCTGAAGGAAGACCTGTTGAGTGCGATATTTCAAAAAGATCTGATTCAGGATAGAGGGGTGCCCTGGGTCCCGAGGATGAGTAGTGTCCCAATTGAAATAGCATGAGAGACCGTATCAAATGCCGTGGACAAGTGGAGGAGCACTAACATTGCTGCATCGCCTGTGTCCACGGATAGTTTCAGAAACCTCCAGCAGTGCAGTCTCCGTGCTATAGCCGGACCTGAACCAGGATTGTGAGTTGTGTAAGAGGCAGCCTGATTCAAGATAGGTGGATAATTGCTCCTGGACTATTGTTTCAAGAACTTTGGCTGGTTTTGGCAGTAGGGAGATGGGGGGCGATAGTTTTTAAAAACCGAGGGGTCAGCATCTGTTTTTTTAGGATAGGTATTAGCTTAGCATAGCCTGTTTGCAGGCGGAGGGGAAGACCCCAAACTGCAATGAGGAGTTCCATATGGAGTTCATAATGAGGGGGGACACAGAACTAAAAGGTGATGCCGGGCAAAGGTCCTTAGCGGAGCCAGATTTACAGGCAAGCCGTTTTTGAAGAGCAAGCTCGGTGGGGATTTGGGAAAAGGAGGTAAACGAGTCGTGATTGGATACCACAGGGTTTTGGACCGGGTGTTCCTGGGTGGGGCCAAACGTGGAGAAGATGTCCAGAATTTTATCTTTAAAAAAGTCCGACAGACCATCGCAGAGTTCCTGAGTTGGGGGAATCATACTGGACAGAGCGGCAGGTTTAGTAAAATCTTTGACAATTTTAAAAAGGGTTTTGGAAGAATTACCAACAGAGTTTACCTTCTTAACAAAGTATTTTTTCATTTCTGCATGCTTTAGTCTATGAAAGTTCTTGATTGAGGCTCTATAGATAGCTTTGGCCTCAGTATTGTAGGTGAGTTTCCAGCTCCACGCCAGTTTTTTACACCAACTTTTTTCAGCGTGTAGCGTGGGGGTAAACCAGGGGACGGAAGGTTTTTGTCTGGAGAAGACTATGGGTTGAATAGGGACAACCTTATCGAGGGCAGAGGATAGCCATTCATTGAAGCTAGAAACATCAAGATCCAAATCCCCCCCAGCTGAGGCTGGGAGCCAGATAGGGCGGGGGCGAAAGTGTTGCAATTAATTTTGCACCATTTTCTGCTTTGATCCCGGGTAGGGGATAGCTTAGTGGATCAGGGGACGGTGGTCACACTGAATGGGATTAAAAAATGGTCCGACCAAGTACGCAGAAGAGGTGAGGCAGTGAGAAGATTTGGGTTTGTAAACAGTAAATCTAAGGTATGGCCAGCCCCGTGGGTGGGGCCTTTCACCCTTTGAGTTAGATTAAGGCCTTCCAGAGTTTCTAGAAGTTGGCTGGCTTTAGCACAACAGTTATCATCAGCATGTAGGTTAAAATCACAAGTACTGTGAAGTGTGCATGTTTAAGTGATAGATTAGCCACAGAATCATAAACATCCGCAAGATGATGCAGTGGGGAGTTAAGGGGAATGTAGGTGAGGATTCCAGCCATCACAAGGTTAGATGTGGAGGAAATTCAGAAATACATAGCTTTCAAAGGGTTAATATTAGGGATTTTCTCGAAGAGATCTCCCATCCTACTCGAAGAATCACTGCAATCCCACCCCCTAGCTTGTTGTTAGCCCTATTTATTCCCTTTCGGGAGGTGAAGCCAAATTGAGATCGGGGTTGGAGGAGTCTCTGGCCCACGTTTCAGTCAGAAACATTATGTTCCAGGCATAAGTTGACAGGGAGAACCAGATGTCCTCGGAATGGTGGGCAAGCGATCTACAATTGAGTAGGCAACCTTTTATGGGCGATAGCCGGCCTGTTTGTTCTTTTGAGGAAGTAGGGTGCATGTGGATGGGACGGAAAAATGGGGGGGTTCATGATCAGGTTTGAGCGTGACTGAACAATTAGTGCATTGAAATTGAGACAGAGGTTCAGTGAGTTTATACAGGGTCGGGGCGCTGCAGCTACAGATATAGGTGTCCTATACCTAAGGGTCACTGCACTTAAAACCTGTAAGTCACCCTTATAGCAGGCCTTTGCAATGCTGAAGGAAGGGTGCTTGGTTCTAAGTGAGAAGGTGTCCATGCATGAGCAGGACACCCCTACAGCCTACGGAATCCATTCTCCCGGGTTGTCAGTGAAACAGCCATATACTATATAGAGGGGCACCGCATAATTATTCGAACCCCATCTTGAAAACGGCTGCAACAAATCCTATTATTTTTGGTATCAAAAATGTTGGAATCATACCCCCACAACGTAAAAATTTTGGGAGGTATGATTCCATGATTCCAAGCACTGGAAGATCACTCTGTTAGGCTCTCAGTGTTCCCGGTGCCAACCTTCTGGACCCGTACAGCACAAAATGGGTGCTGCTGACCACAGACATATTTCAGCCCTGCTGCTGAACCAATAAAGGTGAAACAAGAGGCATCCTGTCACAGGAAGGTGTGACCACCTCCCAGACAGGATTTAGTGTATTGGGACCGGGTTGGTGCGCTTGTCAGCGCCAGAAAGTTTGCTTGAGGGGCACAGTTGGTGTCCCCATGCATAGTCCAGTTCAATCCAGTTCTGGGACCCTGGGAGGGTCCCCTGAATCTTGCCAACCCTTTCCCTAGGGTACGTAAGGGCTTACCTGAGTGTAGGTCCCTAGATTTGTCATGGGATTAGATTCAGATCAGACACCTCTGCTCTTCTACTGTCAGGGCACTCTGGACTTCGCTGGACTTCGTTTGGGCCTGACTTCATCTACCTTCCAGTCTGCTGCATCGTCAGTGCCTGTGCATCATACAGGAACCTTCCAAGGCCTGTGAAGCATCAAAGACACCTGAAGAAATTTCACTTGGAGTAAAGGAGTCACTCCCCCTGCATCCGCAGGCACCACAACTAAGTTGACAGGTCTTCTGAACCTGAGCTCCTCTGGACTCCAAAGGTTCTGCAACATAAGTGGTAGTTTTCCACAGCTCCTGGGACCTGCCCCGCCCTCTCACCAAGTTGGAGGCCAGTATCCCTCATGGGGGTTGCAATAATCAAACACATGTGCACCTCATCAACTTGTAGTTGCAAAGGCTTGTTGACTTCTTTGAAAGAATATCTTCGAGCTTCAAGTAGCCCCAACCTCAAGCACCTCCAGTGACCAGAATCTTCAACCACACCACATCATCTACATCGTGGCCTTCATCTTTTGGTGAGCTGCTTGAGGTCCTCTTGTGACTCCAGTGCGTCCGGCATGTGGGTCCATTTGAGGGTCACACTTGTTTCTTTTGGCCTCCCTTGATTGCTTGGGCCTGCCCTGAATCCTCTGCTGTTGGTGAGTCCCCTGGACATTGCTCCTTCTTGGATTCCTGCATTGGTTGCATTTGCCAAGGCTTGCTGGTGCTCCCGCTGGACAATGACCTCTCAACACTCGACATCCTCTGCGGGACAGCTTGTGCATGGCTCCTGTTCCTCCTCAGCATTGCCTGGTCCTCACAGCTGCAGTCAAGGTCCTCGTCATCCATCCTGCAACACCTGACATCTAGGGCATAGATTTCTGAGATTTACCGTAACACATGACAAAGCCAAATTACCTTTTCTGGACATCATGATTTACCCTACATTGGGTACTTTAGGGAGTGAACTGTACTAAAAGCCACAGTCCAAGAACTCCCTTGTTAGTCATCACCCTAAATCTCTTCGACAAAATTTACCAGTCGGACAGTTCCTACGTATACGGAGGAACTGTTCCACTAAGGAGAATTTTGACCTTCATGCTGGAGAACTCTCGAAACAACTTAAAGCTAGAGAATATCTGACCCATCTGGTAAGACAAGGCTGCAAACGGGTGTCCAACAACAAACAGAGACGCTCTTCTTGAACCCCCCACTTCAAGTACACCACTTACCAGAATAACCTTTGTTAACACCTTTAGCACATTATCCAACAGCGTACAGAAATCAGTTCGCAAACATTGGCGCATTCTCAATGTGGGCAATGAAAACATCCCGCTCCCTCTGTTCTCTTTCAAAAGAGTCACCAGCCTGCGAGATAATCTTGTGCATACGAGACCCAAAGCAAAACTAGGCATGAGAATATCGACATTATGGGATTTACCACCCATACAGGGCCACTATCCATGTGGATCATGTTCGGTATGCCCTCAAACGCAGCCAACAAAATCTGTCGATATTGGGTTAGAAAAACCATGGATCTTACGGAAACATACCAACTGTAATTCAGAGAAAGTCATCTATCCGATTACATGTCCCTGTTCACTCAGATACATAGGAATGACAACACGCAAGATCAAAGTCTGTATCAGTGAACACAAAAGTACCATTAGGCGAAATCAACAAGCCACCAGATTAACCAATCATTTTCTGTCTTTGAATCATAAACCAGAAGACCTTAGATGGCTTATCTTGGAACAACCTTTTATTCCATCGCATGTCACAGACATTACAAAATTTCTATTCACAAAAGAACAAAAATGGGTCTTCAGACTACAGAGTGATAGCCGAGGGTTGAATGATGAAATACCATGGACACTGTTATGATAGACACTGTTGCGACAGACTAGGTTATCCACCACCTAATTAATCGCAAGCAGTCAATTGCGTAATTACAAACCCACTTTTGCGGAGCGATTTTTGCTCTGATGGTTGTCGAGTTCACTCTCTTAGTGTGAGCTAGTTCGGGCAGAACCGAGGCACAAGAAACCTAAAAAACAAACGCGAAACACGCAAAAAGGGGGCAGGGTAGAAACACCCTGACCCCCTAGGCCTGCTCAGAGGGTTCCACAAGGACCCCCAGGGCCAAAAAAAGATTCTTTTTTTTTTAGAAAATCGGCGAGATTTGCGCACCCAGTGCGAACTTCGTCCGAAAATTTAAAAAAAATCAGCGCAGGCTCCCGCGCTGAATATGCTAATTTACCCCTGGGGGGCGAAATCCCAGGGGCATAATTAAAAAAAAGTGGGGGGGGGGTCCCAATCCCCCCCACACTGCCCCAGGGACCGCCACCCCCCGGGGCTCGAAGGTAGTATATGGGGGGGCTCACTGCCTCCCCGCAGTCCCGGGGACTGCCACCCCCCGGAGCATCTTCAACATGGGTGGGGACCGCCACCCCCTGGGGCTTGAAATAATTTGGAGTGGGGGACTCTCAGGTCCCCCCAGCCCCGGGGACAGCCACCCCCGGGGCAACTTGTCAATGAGGGAGGGGGGCCACGCAGCCCCCCTCCTGGAGCCTTGTATAGGCCCTGGGGAGCCCCACCCCCCAGGGCCGGCTCCTGCAGTTTCCCGGGGTGCCCACCCCCGGGACACTGTAGTTTGCAATGACAGGGCGGGAGCTTCGCGGCTCCCGCCCTGTCATTGCAAACTGATTTGCTTCATTGAAGCGAGAGCAGGGAAACCTGCTCTCGCTTCAATGAAGCAAAGCTGATTGCTTTCCACATGGGGAGCAGTATGTTAGCTGCTCCCCATGTGGAAAAGCAATGCCGGCTCCCGCAGGACGTGGGGAGCCGGCTGGGACCGATGGGGACCTCCCCACGGCCCCCAACGGAGGCCAGGCCCCGGGGTATGGGGTCCCCGGGGCCATAAGTGGCCTGGGAGGGGGGCCACGTGGCCCCCCTCCACCATTAAAAAATAAATAATTTAAAATAACAATGGCCGGCTCCGGGGGATGGGGTCCCCGGGGCCTAAAAGTGGCGAAAGGAGGATACTTTTTTTTTTTTTAAAAAGGCCCATAGCCCGGGGATGGGGTCCCCGGGTCCAAAAAAATAGAAAAAGAAGGGGGGCTACACAGACCCCTTCTAAAAACAAGAAGAAAAAAAAAAACGGGATCTGGCTGGAGGACACGCCCCCTCCTTACACCACTCTGCAAACGCACCCCCTGGTGCGTTTGCAGAGGGGGAACTAATTCCCCTTGAATACTGGGGGTCCCTGGGGGCCAACTAGCCCACCAGGAACCTCCAGTATGAGCCAGGGGGCTGCGTTGCAGAGAGGTGTAATGAGGCCACGCCCCTTTTTACACCTCTCTGCAACGCAGCTCCGTGGCACTTACTGGAGGTACCTGTTGGCCTAGTTGGCCACCAGGGGACCTCAGGATTCAAGGGGACTTAATCCCCCAACTTAAAACGCGCCACAGGACGCGTTTGCACAGTGGTGAAGGTAGGGGGCGGGGCCTGAGGTGATACTGTGCAAACACGCCCTGTGGCGCGTTTTATGTTGGGGAATTCATCCCTCTTCAATCCAGAGGTCCCCTACGGGCCAACTAGCCCATCAGGTACCTCCAGTAAGCGCCACGGAGCTGCATTGCAGAGTGTTGTAAAAAGGGGCGTGGCCTCTGAACACCTCTCTGCAACGCAGCTCCCTGGCATATACTGGAGGTACCTGGTAGGCTAGTTTGCCGCAAGGGGACCTCAGGATTCAAGGGGACTCAATCCCCCAACTTAAAACACGCCACGGGGCGCGTTTGCACAGTGGTGAAGGTAGGGGGCGGGGCCAGAGGTGATATGTGTGCAAACATGCCCTGTGGCGCGTTTTAAGTTGGGGAATGAATTCCTCTTCAATTCAGAGGACCCCTAGGGGCAAACTAGCCCACCAGGTACCTCCAGTAAGCGCCACGGAGCTGTGTTGCAGAGTGTTGTAAAAAGGGGCGTGGCCTCTGAACACCTCTCTGCAACACAGCTCCTCACGGGGGTGGGGGTACGCTCCATACCTACGGGGTGGGGGTACGCACCCTCCATAGGGGGGTGGGGGTACGCACCGTCCATGGGGGGATGGGGGTACGGCGCGTACATTCGGGGGGGCTGGGTGTACGGCGCGTACATACAGGGGCTGGGGGTACTGCGCGTACATACGGGGGGCTGGGGGTATGTGCTGGGGGACGGTGCTTACATACGGGGGCTGGGGGTACGCACCGTCCATACGGAGGTGGGGGTACGCACCGTCCATACGGGGGTGGGGGTACAAACCGTACCCCCAGCACCCCGTATGTACGCATCGTACCCCCAGCCCCCCTATGTACGTGCCGTACCCTCAGTTCACGTATGTGCGGCATGTACCCCCAGGCCCCTACACTCTGCCCGTGCCTGTACGCACCCTACCCCAGGCCCCTACACCAGCACCCTCACCCAGCCTTGCACATGTATGAGTCGTACCAAGCCATAGCAAATGTGAGCACTGTACCACAACATGGCCGATGTACGCACCTCACAGACGCGAAAAACACACGTACTGAACCAGGACACTGCAAAACACCACAAGGAGAGTCAATCCGAATCGCACAACACCACAAAACACGTCCAACAAGCCCAAATGCATCCAATACACTGACCTGCAACAGCCAAACAGGTAAACAGAGGCCCAAAACACAACCACTCCTTATAACACACCCACCCAAAGTTCAAACACAGCCACACCCACAAATGGACCAATAAAAAGGGCCCACACACACAAACCATGAGCCTTTGCAACAGACCCACTGCTGCCAGACTCCACAGACAACCCACAGCACCATACTTGAACCTTTACTACACCTTACACTTGCACACCTTCACACAACCACCTTCACAAACACCCCCTCATCACATTCACACACACACCTTCACAACCACACCCACACACCCACAACCATCCACACCCACACCCCACACCATGCCCACAGACAGGAATCCAAAGTTCACAACAGCGGAGCTGGAGATCCTTGTCAACGAAATCATCAGAGTCGAGCCACAGCTCTTTGGAACATTGGTCAGACAGACCAGCGTAGCAGCTAAATCAGCCATGTGGCAGAGGATCATCGAGAGGGTGAATGCTGTTGCGCCCATCAGAAGGACCAGGCATGAATGCCAAGCCAGGTGGTACGATCTGCGGAGGACGGTCCGCCGCAAAATGACAGACGAATACAACCAGGGGAACATCACTGGAGGTGGCCCGCCCCGCAGACCGGTACACTACCATCCCTGGGAGGAGAAGGTGATGCGCACGCTGCCGCCGGTGGGAGTAAACGGAGTAGAAGGAGTCGCCGAGCCTGGTGAGTACACAAACAACTCACCCCACATGGGGGGAACCGCAACAACAACCCAACTCACAATAATGCACACAACTACCCCAAAGCCATCACCGGACACAACCACATTACAAAAACATGCACATGCCACTAGCGGCTCCATGCCCCATGCACCAAGCAAGGCCATGCCAAGTCACAGGCCACACAAAACACCAACACAAGACAGGATGTCCGTGATGCCGAGAGGGGGGCCTCCAAAATCACATTGTGCAACTCAGAAGCAGACACCAATGCCCTCAGCCCATATGGCCTAAGGCAGAGCTATACAAACAGTGTGTCCCGACACTGTACTGTGTCGCCTGCAAATGGCGGCCGCGTTGCAGGATGACATGGGTATGGAGGCCCAATTTGCACATAACAGCAGCTAATGAAGAGGCATCACTGTAAAAGAGTGTCAGCACACACCACTGCAGCAGCACAGACTCAGAGACACTCTGCCCAATGGGGGCCGGGAGATTCTAAACAAAGCCACATGAACAAGCCAATGGCCTTTGAAAGACCTGCAAAGTGTGTGTGCCCAGGAAGCTGGGCTTTGGTGACAGAGGGTGACAGACAGACGGAGGGAGAGGGAGAGAGAGGGAGGGAGACAGAGGGCGACAGAGGGAGACAGACAGAGGGAGGGAGAGGGAGAGAGAGGGAGGGAGACAGAGGGCGACAGAGGGAGACAGACAGAGGGAGGAGGGTGACAGAGGGAGGGAGAGAGGGAGACAGAGGGAGACAAAATCACCCTTGGGTGGTGTGGGCATGTCCGCTCATCAGCAGGAGGACTGTGTGCATGTTGACAAGGTCTGGCAGTGCGTGAAACACCCCTTATTCGTTTGGAAAGCACTGGGCCATGTGTCAAACTGTGCACGAGTAGGTCCTTGCTGCAGGCACAAACCTAACCTTACACCCAGTATACCTACTCACTGTGTTTGTTAGAACCCAGTCACAAATGCATAAGTTACCTACCTGCATTCTCCAATAGATATGAAAAAGCACCATTTGGCCACGTACAGTGCAACACGTAAGCCGGTTCTACAGCGCTCGCTACGCACGCTCGCTACACTGCTCACTGCGTTCAAAAATTATGCAACGACAAAGAGTGTGTCACACATAGGAAAAGTGTTGAAAGCTGTGGCCAAGGGACATACCCATGCACCATGCACAATGCACAGGGACTTGCCAAGTACAGACAAGGTAGATGACACTTGGCCCTGCTGTAGACAGCACAAGGCAATCCTGTGACCACTGTACACTCAAACACCAACTCCACATGCCACCTACCTACCACAGGCACTCACACTCACTGTCATGCCAGCATGCACCATGAGGGGATAGACACATCACCTGGTAGACCCAATGACAAATCACACCACACCCAACAGCATGCCCGGTCACACACCCCCCCTTACACAAGCACACACCCCCGGGGCAGCCAACGCAAATTGGCACTCCCACAATGGATATGTGACACAACAAGACCAATCAATAGCCTAATAAGCATCCCAACACTCATTAGACAGGCCAAATAACCAGGAGTACATATCAATCTGTCCCCCGCAACATACCCATCCACAAGTGCACTGTGAGAGGAATGCTAGACATATCCAACTACCCAGAGGAACTGTGCCAACTTGAATGTGTATGAAACATGGATGACGCATGAAACACCATTAACATTGTCTCTCTCTCACACACAGGGCAACGTTGTCGATCTCCCCCCAACACTGGGGGGGAAGAATCACTGGACCAGGCTCGGCGTGATGATGATCCCACCGGCAGCAATGACTCTCACCACACCGTGGATGACCCCGACCAACCTGGCCCCTCTGGTGCCCAAGCACCTGCAGCACCTGCGTCAGGTACAACTGTGCCAACCACCACCCCCATTCCTGCCACATCCCAGGATACACACAGGAGCCCTGCTCGCACACAACAACGCAGCCAGTCTGACCAAGAGGGACAAGGAACTCCGGGCACCCAGGAGGAGGCAGGAGACCCCGCAAAGGCCATCCCTCAGGGGTCCCGGAGACCCGATGTGCCCACAAAGGCAGGCTAGGCTCAAGTGGGCAGGGGTGGTGGGAATGGAGGACGGCGGAGGCGCGAACCTGACCAGACAGCTGAGGAACCTGTTATGTCACACGTCCGCAACATCCTGGACACATACCGGCGTGACACCAGGGGCATCAGCCAGGTAGTGGAGACCCTCAATGAGATTAAGAACATGCAGGCTGAGCAATATGCCAGTCAACAGCAACACCAAGGACGGATGGAGGCAAGACAGGCTGAGCTCGTGGCGGTGCTAACGGACATGAGCCGTTCACTCCGTTGGATTGCCGAAAACATGGGCAACCCTCCCTGTGCCACCAGGCGAAGATCAACACCAGCCACAGGGAGGGATCAGGAGGAGGAGGATTCGTCCGACGGAGCATCACAGACATCGTCACGGCCTGCTTCTGAGGGTCCCTCGAGGAAGGTGGGTCGTCCATGCAAAAGACTGTGAGAGTCAGCGGACCATCACCATCTCCCAGGCCACCTGGCCTGGCACCTGGCCCTCTGGCGCAACAGCAGCACCTCATCCAATGACATTCTCTGCCACATGGACTTGCTGGTCACTGTCTGACCAATGTTGACAAAGACTGTGGCATGGACTCTGATGACTTCCAATGGCAAGGATCCCAACTCCCCCTGTGAACTTTGGATTACAGACACCTGGCAAGCACCTCTTTACATCCCCCAAACACGTACCCCACCACTAATAAAAATCATAAAAATCACGAGATGATGCCGTCATTTTGCATTATTCCATAACATGTGTGTGTTGGAAAGTGAAACCATGCCTGAGTTTTGAAGTAACTTCAACCATGTATACCCTGGGGTCTGAGTCTGGCACAGGACACACATGGGTCACAATGTATCATCCAATACAGACATGGAGCACCATACTCACCCGTGATGCGCCCAACCAGCTGAGGGGGTGCCTGCACAACTGTGCGGACAGACCTATTTCGAAGAGCAACAGTCATGCGCAGAGGTCAGGGATCATGTGGAGTGTCCTGGGGTGGGAGTCCCAGGTATGTGTAGCCAGGTGGGAGAACTATGTCCTGCATGCTGGAGTCAGGTGGATGTGGAGAATGGTGGCCAGGCCAAGGTTGGATGCATGGAGATGGCACAATGGGGTCTTGGATGACAGTGCCACAAGGTTGTGTTGGGGTCGTGGTCGTGGGCTGCATCCTGAGTGTGGGCGTGGATTGTGAAGGTCATCCTGCAGCTGACAGTGATCCATTGCAGCTATCTCTGTTGGACGGTGATGTGGCTGGGTTGCCGGATGTTGAAGCAGAGCTGTGCAGATGCACCTTGGATGTGGACAAGTATCATGGGAGTTGTAACGTACTTCTCCATAGAGTGCAGGGTAGGATTAGACACGGATGTTGTAGTTGACCTGGGGGATGGTCTGTCTTGCCTTGAGGTGGATCGAACTGTGGATCTTGTGCATATTGCAGAGTGTGCTGAAGCCTGAGGTACAGATGCTGGTGATCAGCATAGCACATGTGAGCAAGCAATCCATGATGCACACCAGCTCGTGTGCGTGGACACTGTGTGCCTGTGCAGGGCCCTTGCGGGTGGGACACAAGCAGTTGACTCAGCTGTAAGGGGACAATCCGCAGATGAACACCTCAGTCGTGTACAAGTCCAGCATCAGGTGGCTGATGTTCAGCCATCTGCCAATGGATACCATGCATTATTCAATATGAGAACTGGCAAGGACTGCGTCTTTGGGGAGGGTGGGGAGCACCTGGCTGGCAATGGGACACCAGATGATGATGAGATGCAGTGCGCATGTCATGGTGTAGAGGGGGATCCTGGACACATTGTAGACTGACACGCTGAGACATGATACCTGTGCCATGTGTCCCACAACGACACCATACTACATGCAGAGGCCTGGAGTACCACTCCCATGGCCTTGTTGGGGTACAGAGCCGGTGGGGAGTAGGAGGGACATGACATGGTTGGTGTGACAGGGCCTGGAAGGCGTGCCAGCGCTGTGTAGGCAGTTGGAGTTGCACACTCATTATGAAAAGGTGTTGTGTGGGCGATGAGTGCATGCCTGAGTGCATGCAACAGATGTATTGGATGGACATTGCTTGGTGGGTGGCCTCAACATCATGGTGTAGCGTGATGTGGCACATGCAAGGACATGAGGCACGTGCACTGTGCACGTAGCATGTGCAGACGGTCCAGCCTTTCCCACCGCAACTGTGTCACACACAAGCAGATTACACCAAAATGAATGGGTGGAGGGAGGAAGGGGGTGCGTCATAGAGGCGTGTGTGTGAGGGCAAATATAGAAACTCTGTGTGCCCTTGCTGCAGGGCCTGCAGCAGCAGGCGCCATGTCCTGAAAACCATGCCACAAGTTGCACACAAACACAAGCATGTCAGAAAGGACTACTGCAAAAGGTGTATGAGAAGGAAGGAGTGTCTGGTTCAACATGGCACACACACAGACAATGGATGCACATGCAGCAAAGTGGCCGTTGTGGGGACTGAGATGCCATAATCCCTGACAAACAGCTTGCATCTTGCTACTCTACACATAGACTCATATGCACAATTTGTGACACCTATGCCAGACATGCCGCATGCACAGTGGCAAGAGACCTGCATTGACAGAGATGAGGCACCTTGGAGGCTGAGGGACACCTTTATTAGTCATGTTTGCCGGAAGGCAAATGCATCTATATTAACAGATGCACAGGTCATGTGGATCAACATGTGGAACCTACACTGGCACCCCGCTTTGCACCACAGATGCAGGAAATCCATAGAACTGGCACACAAGTGACGGGTTTGAGGCAAACACCCCGTGCTGCTCACGGAGAGGCTGCTATTCACGATTGAGCCTCTAATGGGGATGTCCCACACTATGTCAACCCGGTGCATCCCATATGTTTCCGAGGGCAGTGTTACACACATTGATGCCTTCATCCCAATCCACAATCACATTACAGATGACTGTCACCAAGTGTGACTATCAATTCAGGTGAATCCAGCTCCATGTCATGTGCCCCATGGTGATTCTACATGTATGCAAAGTAACCAAACATGAACAGGAGCAGTGCACACACATTCCACACAAATAGCACACCCAAAAAGCTGTGGTGCATCCCTTACCCTAAGGTGAATTTTCGACATGTCCGTGCATGTTACGCTGATTCAGCACACGTTGCTGTATTCATGAAGAATAGCAGGAGCACAACAATGCCACCAGCAGACAGCATGCGCAAATACCTGGGGATGAGAGACACACAAGAAGTGAGCCAAAAGAAGCACATCCGCATGCATGGGCATGTACTCGACACGTATAAGGTTGTCAACATGCTAGGTGAAAATAGTGTCTCAGGAAAGACATTCTTTTATTACACCATCACTCGAGTGACACATCCAAACACACCTCTGACTCACTTGCCATACATGCAGATGGACCCACACATTGCAACACATGCCCCACAAGGCTCAATGCGTGCACACTCAGACACTGCAACTCACCACTAAGCAAAGAAGTTGCATATGAGCCGACTCCGGATGTCCTCTTCCTCCTCCTCAACATCACTTGCCTCGTCACCAAGCCCCTCGCCCTCCACGGGTGGATGTTCCTGCTCATCCGGATCCAGGATGAGTGGCACAGCTTTCTCCACTGCCATGTTGTGCAGCATGCAGCACACGAGGAAGATTTTGCAGACCTTCACCGGTGCATATGGGAGTGCGCCGCCGGTCTTGTGGAGGCACCGGAATCGGCTCTTCAGGAGGCCAAAGGTCCTCTCTATCACTCGCCTGGTCTGCCCATGGGTGTTGTTGTACCGGTGATCGGCAGCCGTTCTGGGGTTGTGGAGAGGCGTGATCAGCCATGGCATGTTGGGATAGCCAGAGTCCCCTACATGGAAACATCATGGACAAAAGTGGATCAGGAGAAGCAGTAAGACAGAAAGATGACGCTAAATACAGGAGTAACAGAGTATACCCACCAACAAGACATGCTCGTTCATTGGGCAGCTGCAGCATCATTTCAGGCACCCTGCTACGCCTCATGATGTAGGCATCGTGTGCTGATCCTGGAAAACGAGCACAGACATGGGAAATCACCATGTTAGCAAGACACACCACAAGGGCATTAATGGAGTGGTAATGTTTCCTGTTTCTATAGGCTACCTCCTGTGCCTGTGGTGGTACCAAAGCCACATGTGTCCCATCAATAGACCCAATGACATGGGGCATCCCTCCCAGGGCATAGAAGTCACCCTTGACACCTGTCAACTGCTCAGGAGTTGGGAAATGAATAAGCTCATCCAGGTGAACCAACATGGCCTCTAAAAAATCATGCAGGACACGGCTGAACATGGTCTGGGACATGCCACCAACATGAGCTATGGTCTCTTGAAACGTACCCGTGGCAAAGAAATGTAGGGCTGCCATCACCTTCATCATAGGTGTCAGTGCAGTAGGATACCTGTGTAGCGGTTGGAGGTGTGGTGCCAGCCTTGCTGTCAAGTTCAGAATCAACCGTTGGGTGAAGCGGTAGCGGCGAATACAGTCACGTTCCCTCAGGGCAGCCAAGTCTGGCATTGGTCGGGGGAGAGGCGGAGCCCTGTAGTAATTTGGAAGGGACAACGAAGAGTGAGTACAGTACAACAACAATGTCAATGTACTGAGCACATGTTAAACAGCCAATACACATATGCCACATGCAGAGTCAGGTCTGTGCAATATATCCTGGACACGTATGCCAGGCAGGTGACACTCCTACCAAGAGCCAGCTACAAACGTGGATTCACAAGCTCAACATGACATGGCATGAAACTAGCTGTTGGCCAGTGTAAGTGAACAGGCAGACGCATTACAGGAGTGACAGACATCCACATGTGTGCAGAAGAAGGATGTTTATCATACAGACAGGTTGGGGAACACTAGAGGCACAGGTCACATGTCCCTGAAAAAAGGACAGACCACACACCTTGCCATGAAGGGGTACATGTCAAGACTGATCACACATACATTAATACTACGCAGATATGTCCCTGTCTCGCAAGTCCATGTTCGATGCATACATACACACGTTACGTCTGATTCCACATGTGTCCTGGTGTGCATAATAGTGTGCCATGCCCATCCACACACATGCACGTGTTGGATGCAGCAACTGCAGATGCATTTGACGGAACACCAACAGCAAGCTTATGGGAACACATGACACACACATGACATACTCACAATCGTGCAACGCCGGTAGTCACATGTCAGGTGTCATTATCCGTGTACCTGGCATCAGGGGACAGTTGCGGCTGTTGGCGACTGTGCCATGCCAGTGACGCATTGCTCAACAAGTCTGTACTACATGCACACATGTCAAAGGTGTGAAGGGGATGTGTGGCACATAGTGCACCATCACACATGACATGTGTACACAGCTCATCACACATCTATTGGGTTCAAACATGAGGAGATTTGTGCCACATCACAGCCCGACACACCTAGGCCCGAGACATGTAGGACTGCACTGACAATGACTTGATGTCCAGCCTTGGCCAAGTATGCCAGCTCAATTCCTTTCTGTGTGCCGCCTGTCACCAGTGTAAGGTGTGAAACACACCGTACACACGCTCTGAGGGCGTGTGTAGGGTCCGTATCACTATGGTTCTGTTGCCGTAGGCGTACGCCATAGGGATATGGTCCGTACACGCGTGTGTAGGGTCCGCATCACTATCATTGTGTTGCAGTAGGCGTACGCCATTGGGATACGGTCCGTACAGGCGTGTGTAGGGTCCGTATCACTATGATTGTGTTGCCGTAGGCGTACGCCATAGGGATACGGTCCGTACAGGCGTGTGTAGGGTCCGTATCACTATCGTTTCGTTGCCGTAGGCGTACGCCATAGGGATACGGTCCGTACACGCGTGTGTAGGGTCCGTATCACTATGGTTGTGTTGCCGTAGGCGTACGCCATAGGGATACGGTCCGTACAGGCGTGTGTAGGGTCCGTATCACTATGGTTGTGTTGCCGTAGGCGTACGCAATAGGGATACGGTCCGTACACGCGTGTGTATGGTCTGCATCACTATGGTTGTGTTGCCGTAGGCGTACGCCATAGGGATACGGTCCGTACAGGCGTGTGTAGGGTCCGCATCACTATGGTTGTGTTGCCGTAGGCGTACGCCATAGGGATACGGTCCGTACACATGTGTGTAGGGTCCGCATCACTATGGTTGTGTTGCCGTAGGCGTACGCCATAGGGATACGGTCCGTACAGGCGTTTGTAGGGTCCGTATCACTATGGTTGTGTTGCCGTAGGCGTACGCCATAGGGATACGGTCCGTACACGCGTGTGTAGGGTCTGTATCACTATGGTTGTGTTGCCGTAGGCGTACGTCATAGGGATACAGACCCTACCAACGCGTGTACAGACCGTATCCCTATGGCGTACGCCTACGGCAACACAACCATCGTGATACGGACCCTACACATGCCTGTACAGACCGTATCCCTATGGCGTACGCCTACGGCAACACAACCATCGTGATACGGACCCTACACACGCCTGTACGGACCGTATCCCTATGGCGTACGCCTACGTCAACACAACCATAGTGATACGGACTCTACACACGCGTGTACGGACCGTATCCCTATGGCGTACGCCTACGGCAACACAACCATCGTGATACGGACCCTACACATGCCTGTACGGACCGTATCCCTATGGCGTACGCCTACGGCAGCACAACCATAGTGATACGGACCCTACACACGCGTGTACGGACCGTATCACTGGAGTAGTGGTGCCCTAGGGGTGTGGAACGCACCGTACCTGTGTGTGTATGGTGAAATTACATAGGGGACACATGAGGGACAAGTATAAGGGCCTAAATGCATGCTGGTTGTCATGGAGACCGAGTTTCAAGTTCAAATATTTTCATCAGGTGGCCAGGAAGAGTCGGTTGGAGACAATATACTATGTTGCAAAGTGGTTGTTGACTTGACATCATGCTCAATTTTTAAACCATGCAAAGCCCCTCACTGGGGTAGGTTTAAAGGGATAGGAGGAAACGTAGGATGCAAATGAGATTGACCAATCACTCTGTACTCCTGTAAATGAAACAGGCCAGCAAGGCAAATATAAGGCAGCCAGGTCCCATGAGAGAGCACTTGCCTGCACAACCTTTCATTCCACACCACTGCTGCTGCTCGTGATTCCTCTGGCACCATGTCCAGGTCTGTGGAGAGGGCCCAGCCATTCACCCTGGAGGAGAATGTGGCATTGCTGGATGTCATCCTCCCACAGTACCCCAGCCTGTATGGGAGACCAGGGGAGCAGGTGAGTGCTGACTCCACTACCTTAGACTGTGCCCCTTTTTTGTGACTGTCACTTCTGGCATTGTGTCCAGGTGTGACAGACATGCAATGTTGTTTAGAGTGGGTCCCGGGGGAGGAATGCCCCATGCCTCCCATGCAGAGCATGCTGTGGTGCAGGTCTGCACTCCTCACTTGCATAGTGCTTACTGTGACAATCACTGCATGGTGCATGCCACATTCAGCCTGGCTAATCCACTTGGGAATGTTGTTTCTACAGCCCTGATGTGATTCTGTGTTCCCCCAGTGTGACAGGTGACTGTACCCACAGCTGTGTGTGAGTTGAGTGTACCTGTGGTGAGAGTGTCCAAATGATGTGTTCGTCCCCTGGACATTGGTGTGTGTGTAAGTCCCCTGTCATGTGGGTGAGTGTCTATGTGGAGTGTTACAGCCCAGATGCATGAGGGATGCATATACCCTACCCATCTGATGTGAGCAGGGAGCAGTGCTGTGTGTCTGACTTGCTGGGCTAGCCCAACACCTGTGACACCCCCCAGTCAAGTGGCACATGTGCAGAGTGAGGTTTGTACCCGCAGTTGTCAATGGCAGTTGATTGTCCTGTGCCTGTGTGTGTCTGTGTACTCTGCTGCGGTTTCGTCAGTGGCCGGGGGCATGTGACTGCTGTGAGGTGCTGTACATGATCCTGGTGTAGCTTGTGATGCACAGTGTGAGCCATGATCATTGATTGTGTCGCACCCCTCATTCCACCGGTGTACTTTCAATGCCACGTAGGGCATTTTGCCATTCCCAGAGGATAATGTCCCTATGTCAAAGGTGCAATGAGTTGGCTGCATACTATGCCCTGTTCACACCTGCCAAATTGTTCAAATGTGTGTCTCTGTGACATGTAGCAGGTGTATTGATGTTGTCTCACTTTGTCATCCTCACAGGTAGGCGCCTATGCCAAGGGGGAGATCTGGAAGGTGGCCATCAGGGCCGTGAGGTCGGTGGAGGGTCGGAAGCGGCGCCTGGCCCAGGTGAGGAAACGCTGGCAGGATATCCGGTGCTGGACCAGGAGGATCGCCCGGGTCCTGCTGGGGGACTCACCAGAAGGGAAGAAGAACCATGGGCGCTGGTGCCTGACCCACATCATGAAGCGTGTGCTGGCGGTGGTCTTCCCTGACTTGGATAGGCGCTTACTGGAGAAGCAGCAGCAGGAAGGGGGTAGGTACATGTGTGTTTGTTGTGTGTCACCAGCTTTTGGAAGTGCGCAGTCGCATGGATACACTGCCAGGGTTTATATTAGGGGTGGGCGGAATTTGCGTAATCGCGGTACGCAAATCTCTGCGAAACGGTAAAAAATCTCCGCGAACACGCAGAAATTTCGCGAACAAGCAGAATTGCTTGTTCGCGATGCTTTTTTCCTGTTCACAATTGCTGTTTGAGTGCTCGGGGAGAAATATCTTGCGAACACGCATTTTGAGAACGCAAACAGCAAAACATTTCGCGAAGTCGCGGAATGCAGAATTTTGGGCAATTTCGCGTTCTCCGCGGAACGCGAAATTACCCAAATTCCGCAAATTCCGCGAGCGGAACGGAATTTACCGCCCAGGCCTAGTTTATATGTGCAGTGCATATCCTGTTCCACAAAGTCAACCCATGCTGTTCTTCCTTCCTTCCCCTCCTTGACATGTGTTCCCGGGTCAGTGGGTAGTCACTCTTGCACAAGGTTATCTAGGCTGGAAGTTAATCCAAGTTCCCAATGCTTGCAACATCATGTGTGGGGGTGGTGTGTTACATGTGTTGTGAGCTTGCCTGTGCCCTGGCCAGTTCCGTCATTGTGGGGTCCATGTTAGTTGGCACTGCTGATGAGTCCCGACATAGGAGTGTGTCTTAAAAGTGTACTGCCTTACAGCATGCATGACCAATGTTGTGCCCTCAGACATGATGTGCATGAGTGTGAGATATGCATAGTGCAGGGACGGTCGCTTCTGTTGCAGTCATATCCATACAGGACCATGGAGGAATGTGGCCACTACAGTCCCCTGGGGCACCTTTTCCTAGGTATCATGTGTGTCATCCAACAATGTGGACATTCTCTGTGTCTTCAGCATAGGTTGGGCTCTGTGGCATTATACCCTGGCCTAATTTGTATTTACGTAAAGTGTGCTACATGTGTCCACTGTACAGGGTGACCCAATTTGGCTTGTGCATACTCACAGTGGCCAGTGCCTGTGTGTCTTGGTACAACTATCTGATGATGGTTGTTTGTCAATTATATGTGTGGACAGGCGCACGAGGGGTACTTTGTGTACACTCAGGATTTATTGAAGGGCATGTTTTTAATCCCCGAGTAGGAGGTGTAAGTACTTCCTCTGTCTCAATCAAATTGTCTCAGGTAGGGTGGGATTTGTGCAGGAAAGGCCTACATGTCCAAACCTTATGTCTCATTGCCAGGTCTGGCCTGTGTGTGATGATTGTCTGAACATACACTCAACATGCAGTGACCCAGTCAGGTTGGGCATGGTTTAATGTATTTGCTAAGCAGCATGTCCCAAAAGTTAGGAGACATGGTTCCTGCTCATCCCTTTTTTGGCAACGGTGTGTGGTCCAGATGCTGTGCTCGACTGTCCCCAGAGACTGGCTCCTCTGTCTAATTTGATATCAAGTCATTTGCTGTTGTGTCATGCTCTCCATTGTTTCCCAGTGGCATGGTGGGTCAACCAACTGTGTGGTGCAGGGCCTACATATGTGCGTAGTATTGTAGATGTTACTCATGTTTTTCATGCTATGCACTGTGACCAATGTAGTTTTGAATCATGTGTCATATGTATACAGGTGTCTGATTATTCCTGTCTCTTCACCTTGCCCACAGCATCGTCGGGGGAAACCGAGGGAGACACTGGCACGGACCTTGAGGAGGGATCCAGCACCGGTGCCACCAGTGCTGGTGAGTCTGGCGCAGCGAGTGGCACGGAGGCCGAGGGGAGTGAGGCGGAGGACCTGTCCAGTCCCACCACCGACTATGACGCTGACGGGTCCGAGGCTGAGCTCCCAGAGGGGGCGGAGGCTGCTCCCAGAGCTGAAAGCAGCACTCCATCTCTCTCCGCCCACTCAATTCCCATCACCGGCCTCCCACTTGCTCGGGTCCCTTCCGTTCTTGCTAGGCGCTAACATGTCTCCTTCCTGCCAGGCACCGCACCCCCTGCCTCTGTCTCCCCTGCTGCCGTCAATGCCGAGTCTGTGGACATTCAGCGGCAGTTGCAGGTTGGTCTGACATCGCAGCTTAATGTCCTCCATGGCCACACCAGACTGCTGACACAGATGGTGTCGTACATGGAGGGCATGTCAGCAGCGATGTCTGACCAACGGAGGTTGCTGGGGTCCATAGACTCGTCACTGACTGCAGCAGTGGGTCTCCTGCAGCGTTCCGTCCCCCCTACCCCTGCACCATCCACACTTCCCACTCCCATGCCTGTCCCAAGCACACCCAGACGTCCCCATGCACGCACCCCACCAGACACAGGCAGCACACCACCAGGGAAGGGCAAGCGCACACCTCCTGTCACGCACACACAGGGTGAAGTAGGCACACCCACTGGGTCGGGGGGCAAACTTCAGACACACAGCCACAGTGGGAGTCCGCAGTCCTCACGACCCACTTCCTCCAAAACCACTCCCCTTAGCTCTCCTGCCCAACAGTCGGACAAGAAGTCATTCACTGCCAGTGTGTCCCTCAGCCCTTGTGTGGCACCACCCCGCAAGCGGTGGAGGCAGTGCCCGGCCAGGGTAGTTGAGTCCCCCCCCGTCCACACCCTCCCCCAGTAGCGCTGCAACCCATCCCTCCGACCCCCCCCCTCGTTGGGGCCTGTGGTTCATTCGGGTGCAGGGGAGACACTGGAAGAGCTCGCAACCGTGTGCAGCGCCCTGCTAACCACCACCTTTGGCGCTGCCCCACCCCCTGTGGTGGAGTCGTCCGTCCCTGCACCCACAACACCTAACCTTGCCCCTCCTGTCCCTGTGGTGCCTGGTCCTTCCCCCCCCACATGATGCCCCCCCTTCTGTGGATGATATGGAAGAGTGAACTGTGCAGGTAAGCTAGGGGAGACGCGTCCCCAAGTGTCCCCCACCAGGACTTCGCACATGGCCTGGCCTATGGGCCCTGTATATAGTGGACATTTCTTTAGCTATGATTTTTCATGCTGAATAAAGCATTTTGGTTTTCATTTGCACACAAATGCTTTTCTGGTCTTGCTGTTGGTGGTGCTGCTCCATGATTTGGGGTGGTGATAATGTGTTAGGTGTCTGGGAAATGTTGTAGTGTGCTGCTCATGGGGTGGACCCTGGTATCTGTGTGCCATCACAAGGTATCTGCAAATAATCTTTAGTCATGTAAGCTCTTACTGTATGGTGACATTGCCCCAAGGTGTGTTCCTTCCTCTGTGGACCCTGACATCTTCCCTGCAGGGTGTTTCCCAATTGTTGTGCTGAGCTCTGTCTACATTTCCTGGGTGTGTGACGGATCCCTTCAACTTTGGCCATGCATGCTCAGCAATGTCTCCACCTGCATTATTTGTGGCATCCTTGGTGGTCACTGTACTTGTGTATGGAGTATATTGACATGACTTCATGTGGACATGTTCCCTTTACGCACTATGCATGTGTGTACTCCCAGCCTCGCACACATGTGTAATGTGTTCTGCAGGGTCTTTGGGCACCTGTCTGACAATTGTGGGCATTGTATCTGTGGGTACTCCACCCTTTTCCTTCCATGGGAGGGACCAACTTGTTGGCTGCCCCAGCACCTGTACATTCCTATCAGTCCTGGAATGTGCGTGACAGTGTGTGTTTCCTTTGGGTCTCTTAGTTTAGTAGGGTGGCACATGAATATACAGTCTTGTTGCATGCTCTCAGTGTGTGTATTGTGCTGCCAGCGCCAGGGGTGGGTAAGCATGTGTCATTTGTCATCACACCCACATGTGGTGTGTCATGCAGTGGGGGATGGACATCCACCCTCATGGGAGTAGGACACTGCTGTCAGTGATGTGTTGGCATGCCACTCTCAATATAGTCGCACTTTGTGTATGCCTTCATGCACCCATGGAGTTTTGCTACTTGTAGGATGGTGTACACACCACCATGTCTCTGTCCACTGCTGGGAGGACTCTGCACCCACCCCTCCTATGTCTGGGCACTGCTGGGAGGACTCTGCAGCCACCCCTCCTGTGTCTGGGCACTGCTGGGAGGACTCTGCAGCCACCCCTCCTGTGTCTGGGCACTGCTGGGAGGACTCTGCACCCAGCCCTCCTGTGTCTGGGCACTGCTGGGAGTGATAGGCACCCACCCCTCCTGTGTCTGGGCACTGCTGGGAGGACTCTGCAGCCACCCCTCCTATGTCTGGGCACTGCTGGGAGGACTCTGCAGCCACCCCTCCTATGTCTGGGCACTGCTGGGAGGACTCTGCACTCACCCCTCCTGTGTCTGGGCACTGCTGGGAGTGATAGGCACCCACCCCTCCTATGTCTGGGCACTGCTGGGAGGACTCTGCACCCACCCCTCCTATGTCTGGGCACTGCTGGGAGGACTCTGCACCCACCCCTCCTGTGTCTGGGCACTGCTGGGTGTTATAGGCACCCACCCCACCTGTGTCTGGGCACTGCTGGGAGGACTCTGCACCCACCCCTCCTGTGTCTGGGCACTGCTGGGAGGACTCTGCACCCACCCCTCCTGTGTCTGGGCACTGCTGGGAGGACTCGGCACCCACCCCTTGGTGTCTGGGCACTGCTGGGGTTCATGGCCACACACCGCTATGTGTCTGTCCACTGGCGTGGTACGACCCGTACCCACGCTCTTAAGGCGTGGGTACGGGCCGTACCCCTACGGCACCCCAACAATGGCGGTATGGCCCATACCCACGTCCCACAGGCATGGGTATGGGCCGTACCGCCATTGTTGGGGTGACGTAGGGGTGGGCGTGGTACAACCCGTACCCATGCCTTTGGGATGTGGGTACGGGCCGTACCGCTATTGTTGGGGTGCCGTAGGGGTACGGCCCGTACCCATGCCTTAAGAGCGTGGGTACAGGTGGTACCACACCCACCCCTACGTCACCCCAACAATGGCGTACGGCCCGTACCCACGTCCCAAAGACATGGGTACGGGTCGTACCACGCCCACCCCTACGTCACCCCAACAATGGCGGTACGGCCCATACCCACGTCCCAAAGGCATGGGTACGAGCCGTACCGACATTGTTGGGGTGCCGTAGGGGTACGGCCCGTAACCCACGCCTTAAGAGCGTGGGTACGGGTCGTACCACGCCCACCCCTACGTCACCCCAACAATGGCGGTACGGCTTGTACCCATGCCTTTGGGACATGGGTATGGGCCGTACCGCCATTGTTGGGGTGATGTAGGGGTGGGCGTGGTACCACCCGTACCCACCCTCTTAAGGCGTGGGTACGGTGCGTACCACAATTGTTGTGTTGCCTGTTCGCGTCCATGTCGACTTCTGTTGTGGCGGACGTAGGCCTTGGTGGAGACGCCCCCACCCTCCGAAGTGACCATGCCCTGGGGGTCAGGTATGTACAGGGCATGTATGATTTTTACCTTGGGTGGGGGTTATGTTTCCTGCCCCTGCCCCCCCCGTGCCCCTGGGTGTTGTTCTGACCTTCTGCGGCATCTGCGTCAGTTCCTGTACACCAGGTGACTGCTATGAGGGCCGGGATGACACATAGGTCGGGGTCCATGGCTGTCCGACGCGTACAGGTGCTCCTTCTGCGCGTCGTCCTGATTTCCCGGCAGTTTTTGGCTGCCGTAAAATATTATCCGTGCGGAGTGACGTGGGCACGGATCGTACTTACTGGTTCGTGAAACGCTGCCTGACTCCGTCCGGACGTCACGTCCGCAGTGTCCCGGATCCGATTTGTATGGTTTTTTTTGCCGGTCGGTGTTTTTTACGATTCGTACGGAAATGGTGATTCTGTACGAATCGTACTTGCGGGTTTGTAAGGTGTTTTTCCCGGGTACGGGTCGGACGGAGAAAACGCTCCGTCCGACGATTCGTACCCGGTTTTTCCAGGATTGGAATCGACACCTTAGTGTGTTATAAAATCACTATTACAACTATACAGTTATCCATACAGTCACTCATACAATCACTGAGTCTTATGTATACTTATTTATATACAACAACTCACACATACACTGGCTTTTATTTTTCTAGTTTGTTGAACATGTACCATTGAGACATATATTTGCTCATCGCCACACCCATAAACATATTCACTCACCCAAACAACTGTTATAACATGAAGTTTTAACTTCATATACCTACTGAATCAACTATTCACACATCTTTGGGCAGTCACACCCCCCCCACCGAACCACACACACATTCACTCTCCCATACATATGCTCAGTTAACTAATCAATAAATAATATAGACTTTCACACAGCTAGTAACCAACTAGTGCAGCAGTTTACACAACAACTGACAAAGTGATACAGATATTCACAGTTTTGTCACTATCCAATATATTTAGTGAGACACTATAAATTAGTCAACTAAACAGTCAATCACACTGCTACTAAATCCTCCACCCAGATATTTTTATATCCACTCATTCTTCAATGCAAATTGATATATATATAACACATATTTAAATAACGAACCAAACCACATTCACTGGATGATGTCATCAGTGATGTCATTTGAGATGTCATCAGTGATGTCACTGACCATGTCATGAATGATGTAATATGTGACATCATCAGCAGTGGATTGCGGGCGCGCGAGATGTAGTTAGTACAACTAACTATATCGAAGGAATTTCAATGGTTTTGTTCGAGTGAAATGTCCAGCTAACTATAACACCCCTAAAACCTATTGTTTTTTTGTGAATTTCTAAGGTTTTTTAAATGCTAATTCCTAACTATATCAGGCCTGAAACCTATGGTTTTTTCAGTGAATATATATATATAGATATATATAGATAGATATACATTTATTTGTTGTTTCATCTGACATCTAAAAAAAGTCTTTCTGTTAGAGAAAACTGTCTTTAATGTGCCTCATTTTATGACAGTGAAATCCCTTTCCAGGTGTTTTAATTGATTCGCTGTGTGTGTGCCTCCATGTGGGAGGGCAGCATTTTCTGTTATTGGAGAGGGCGAAGCAATAGAGGAGGCTAAATATCCTGTAAGTGAATTCCACACTGTGAATTATGGAACATAATTCACACATGGAAAGGCCTTATTAATGCGAAAAAACGCTATGATACCCCAGGCACACATTCAATATTAAGACTTACTGATGTAAAATAAATATTTTTTATTTAATAAAAGTGTTACTTTTAAAATAAATTAATAATAAAGTTAAATAAAAATATAACATAGCTAAACTATTGTTCTAAAAAAAGTATCTTAACAAACTTATTATGTTTACTCAAATTACAATCTAATGCAAAATTTATTTAAGAGCTAGTGTGTTGTATATTTAGGTTTGCAGTCCTAGATTAGTATTATTTGTTTATAATTTTATCACTATTTTACATTTAAGGGCCTATTTACGAGCCCCTTGAGCCACTTGCAGTGCCTTGAATGGCCTCATAGATATGGAGTAAGGCAAGGCAGCGCAAATCGCTGCATTGCCTTACTCTGCACTAGGGAGGCATTCTATGGGCGTTGCAGTGGGTGTTCCAACGCAACACCTATGGATTTTAATGCATCCCCAGATTTACAAGACCATGTAAACCTGAGGATGTGCGAAAACCTTATGCCTCCACAGCGGAGGCACAGCGAAGAGAAATATCTTCAATTCTCCTTGTTGTTTCCTCCTTCTAGTTGTGCTGCATATTGCAGCACGCATAGAAAGTGGAAAAAGCCTCTCAGGATTGTTTTGTGCAGGATGGTGCCCCTTTGTGCACAAAACCAATCCTGCATGTAATGCCGACACCCTTGCACGATGGTGCAAGGATGCGTGCATTGGTGCCAGGCTGCCGAAACGGCGCCAACTCAGTGGGATAGGACAGTAATATGCTGTATGCTAGAGAAACAGTGCATTCCTGTCCTTTCACTTTGACGTAGGACAGCGCAGCAAGGAGACTTACTGCGCTGCCCTGCACCGAATCCCCATATTTATGCCCCTAAATGAATTGCATGTATTCGCTTCTTTATTTTATAAGTAATACACTTATTTAAATGTCTCTATATTTGCCTGTTGGAATATCTCAGTCCCGATGGCGGGGATCTCCACAAACAGATAGAAATACAGAACAAGATCATTTATTCTAAAACAGGTGCAGTAACTGTTCACGAGAAAAAGATGTGACTTTGACCCCTGATGACTTGTGCCTATTCATTTAGGTTTTGCCTCATTTTCTTTTTCTGAAAGCCATTGTTAATAGAATTGCACCTTCAAACATTGTTGACACTGTTAGGTACTCACTTTGACCTTATCAAACAACTGTATATTGACACTATTTGTTATCAATTAAAACTTGTCGATAAGTAGAACACCACACATCATTTGTGTTGTTAAACTTAAATACACAATGTTTGCAAGTGTATAATATATTATTATTTGTCTTTTATAATATAATATTATTTGTCAATACAGGCCCAACAATGCTTGGGCATTGTTGGGCCTGTATTATTTTTGGACGAATGTATTTTTAATTTGCATGATCGAGTGAAATGTGTGATACAGAAAAAAGGCTCTGATTCACAAACGCTGTAGCTGACATTCCTAATGCAAAGCACTAATTCACCACGCACAGATGTTCATTGCAGTTCATGTTTACCAATCAACAATGCATACATTGAGCCGCTCATTATAGGAGAAGCTGTAATCTCAATTCTGCTGTAAACATGTGCTTACGGCCGAAACAGGTTTACGAGGAGGGAGGGAATTCCATACTTTTAAGTACCTCTCCACGCTCATATTTCACATGGAACACGCTGGTGAAATGTGCACCAGGAAGAGTTGCGAATGAGAGAAAAGCAAGTTAGTACTGCAAAAAGTATTAAAAAAGCCTGAATTGAGTGCCGAGTTTTAGGGCAGTTGCATCAACATGGAGGCTGTCTCTTTCAGCTTCCAATGAGTCGGCAAGCTTATGCCTCTGCAGTGGGTGAAGGACGAGGTCCACGGACGTCTCCACTGTTGTGCAAGGACAGGGGTTCCAACGATGGCACAATGTGAAAGCAAATACAGTGATGAAGATCTGACATCCCTGGGTGGTGAGCTTCTCTGCACACAGCTCCTTTGCACAGCAGTCGATTATGGCATTCTATCATATGCTGCACAAAGGGGAAGGGAGCTTACAGTGCTACACAAAGTATTTATCCATGCTCGAACTACGCAATTAAACAATCCTTCATTTTTTTCCTAGACCGCTACCAAACACTACCCTGGGATGTTGAAGTGTATAGACATCCTGTATAAGGTGGTAAATATCCTGTAAACGTGATCGCGGATCATTACTTCCCTGGCTGAAAAAGCAAAATGGAGTCTTGCTTCTTTGCAGGATGCTAATTCTGACTCCGAGGTTAGTGGAGAGTCAAACATGATTAAGATATTTTCATGGGGAGATGTCCATGCTAACTTTTCATTACTGCACCAGGATTTCCGGGCATCCCAGAGACCTCATTCGGCAAATTTGACTCTTATGTTGCAGTTCTGTCATTGGAGTATGGAAATTAAGATGTTTCATTATGCAGATTCCTTGAAATGTATATGGGCTTGTCATTTTTTTTCTCGCAGATCTTACACTTCTCCTACATTATATTCTGCTCTGTGCAAATCTTTCTTACAATTTGAGGGAACTGTATTGTTAATTTGGGTGAGAATGGCCTCAACCTGGATATAAAGTATGTCCTAGCTCCCATGGCATTGAAAAATCTATTTACTAAGTATAAGCAAAAATCTGTAAAGAATCCCTGGTTTACCCATGTCGATGCTGGAGATGGGGAAAAGAGCTTATGGTTTAAGGTGAAAGAGGATGACATGTTGGTCTGTGTCTCGCTGACCCGCATCCATGGGATGGTGGACCAGTGTGGCACAGATCAATGGTCAACATGATTCGATCTCCAGATGAAGGGTGATAAATGGGGAGATTTTGAGATGGTGAGTCACCAGCATGAATTTATGGGGCAACTCCAATCCTTGTTGATATTTTCGACTATCCAGTATCGGACATATGTGTTAAAAAACATATTTTAGTCATTTTTGTTATTGTTTATACAGTATATAGGGATTTGAGTGGTTCTTCGTATTTTTAATTGCGCACTAATTATTTTTAATTGCTTAATAAGTTAAATTGGCAAAGTTTGACATTGTTGCTTATTTACATTTTTTAAAAATTTTACAACAATATATTTCTGATTTCGGAATTTAGGATTTGGAGTTTATTGGGGAATTAGATGGGTAGTTTTGCATACAATATGGTAATTCTATTGCTTTATTATGTTAATTGTAATTATTTTGAACATGTTTAATATTTTTAAACGTATTGAATTGTATGATTATATGTCTAATTACATACAATTTATTAGTTGAGGAATTTATTGCAGGGATGGCTGTGTAGTATGTTTTAATAAAGTTACATTATAATTCATTTTAAAAGTAAAATGAAAAAATTGTCATATTTTCTGATTTGAAAACACTTGTTTAGAACAATAATAGTTTGTATTATAGTTTAGGTTTGTGTGTTTTATTGTGTTCGATGCTGCAGTTTGAAACATTGATTTACTAATTTGAAAAGCTTTCTTACAATTCTTATATGTTTCTACATTTTCAATAATATTTGACAGATTTTTTCAAATTTGTAAGATATTTCATTGAAATTTAGGTTTTTAAATTTTTATTTCAATTACTCAATTCATTTTTAATGGGCACTCATATTATTTGGTGTAGTGAATCTGAACTCCCAGTGTTTGCACTTTCCCCAATATTTGTTGGATTGGAAGTAGAATAGTAACGAATATGATACCCCCTTCCCTATATATGCAGTTCCCATCTACAATGTTTGTTAAACTGGAGTTAGTATGATACATCTCAACCTCCCAATTTATGCATCTTCTTCAGTGTCTATTAGACTGGAATTAGAATGCTTAATATTACCCTCCTTCCCCCTCAATTGTTTGCACTTTCCCAATGTCTGTTAGATTGAAGTTAGCATCAATCAATATACTTTATTTTGGTCTGGTGACAATAAAAGTGCAGTTGCAATAAATACTTTATAATAAATAAAACATAGAGCAGACAAATATAATATATAAACATTATGATACATAGAAAGCAAATCAATAAGCCTGGTAGGGGATCTCAGGGAAAACAGTTACCTCTATCAACATAAACCTCCAAAGTAGCCTATGACTAGGTCATAACGTGGTCTGCCATGTTGAGTACCCCGGCAACACCAAGAGAAGGATTATCCCTCTCATAATGTTCATAGATAATAAGTATCCTGACTTGCTATTAATTAATTTAAAAGTTAACATAAAAAGAGGCAAGATTCAAATAAATTGGTAGAAACAATTTAGGCTATTGGTACTGGAGTTGAAAGAAATATACCTCATACATGAAACGCAGCAATAATACTTACAGATTCCCTGATTTTAGACTTTTCATTCGTATAGACCAAGGCCCCCAAACAAAATGTAAGGCCGAAAATACTATTAACTTTTTCGTGTCACTTTTCAATAATCGCAATGCCTCCCAATAGTGCCTTACACCCTTCCAACTTGCACAATGTAATTATCCATTTTTGCGTAACATGGAATATCTGGGGCAAAAGAGCAGAAAGTGGGATTCTGTTTCCTTTGATGATGGGCAAAAGGGGCAGGTCTCTTGGTCACACTCCATTTTGCACCATCTCAAGGTAAAAGATCTTAAGGGAAGGGTGCCAGATCTGAACTATAAATACAGACATTTCGCCCGGCAGGATAAATCCTGTCCAAATAGATTTCAAAACTTGGCAAACATTTGTGAAGCAGGAATTGCCCTGTTAGAGACCCCTCCCTGTGCAAATCCCGATCCCTGTAGACTGTATTTAAGAGAAGCCTAACACCTTTAGTGACTGTCAGGAGTATCATAGGTTTCCCAAATTAAGCAGATCAAACTGCTATTTTGCCTTTCTTCAATCATGGGATGCAGACGAATTTGTCACAATTAATCAGGTCCCTTAGTGCCTCTCTGTAAATAGGTAATTCTGGGGTAGACCAAACCCTCACCCAATATAAAAATGGTTTGAGAAAAGATACCAAGTGGATGGGTTTAAGGGCTAGATCAAATCTCAATTGAACCAATGGGGCGCTTTGCGCCAAATTGAGAAGACCTATAATAAATTTGGATAATATGGGTGGGGGGAACATGGCGTCTGCACACTAGCAGCCACTTGCTGTCGGAGCTCCCGCTGCCGGGTTTAATGGCTTATTCTAACTGCTAGCTTACCTTCCGGGTCCATGTTTTTTTGCCTTTTTTGAGTTTTTTCCTTTCTCCTTTTCTTCGGCTCGCTGTGGATTTCATAAAGAACTGCCACTGTCGCGGATTTCCCAGCCGGGGATGTGTTGTGGTGAGGCAGGGTGTCTCTCTGCTCTCTCCTTTCTGCCTCGCTGGTCAGAGGCCGCCCTGGAGCTCCGCAAGGGTCGCAGAGCGGCCGCTTGGAGTCATCTCCGGGGGAGCAGTGGCAAAGACAGCATCAGCAGTTTCTTCCAGACCCACGAGGTGAAGAATCAGCAGGAAGGCAGCAGTGAGATTTTGGTACTCACAGCCTCACCATCAGATTCAGGTACAGTGGCAGCTGAAGGGGGGCCAGATCACCTGAAATTACGGTCATTACAGGAGGCATCTGTTCCAGGACTTCAAACTTCTCAAGCCCTTCAGGTTGTTTTTTCTCCTCTTTTGAAAGTCTCACAGCCTGCCACTGCTATTAACGGGGGTCCTAAGAGGTGCAGGAGGGGCACAGGGGTGGGTTGGGTTCGGCCAAAACGCTACAAAAAAGCAGCTTCGACATGGACTCTGCAAATTCTTATAGGATCTCTGAGTCTAACCAAAACCCACGATCTGAATGCTGATAATGCTAAAGCCTTGCCTGAATCACTAGTTTCCCCTGTTTCCCTATCTGCGCCTGTCTTAGCCAACGGTACTGCCTTTCAGACTTATCAAATCAAAAGCAGATCTGTTAAACCCAAGAGGCCAAAATGCATTCCTGTAAACACCGCAGGTAGGATTACTCCTTCTTTGCGTTCATATTTCAGGGTGCTACCAGAGGTTTTGGACATTACCACACAGGGCGAAGCCCGTAGGAAAAGCCCTGGCGAATTAAATATCTCAACAACCTCAGTACTAACACAGGCTGTGTCATCTGAAAGAGCCATGGAGTCAGTAACGGACTTGTTCTCTCGGCAGGTTAATTCTAGCATGGTTTCAGACCCCGTCGCTGCCACAAATGGCCCTTCCATTAGTTCTTCTAGCAGCCCTTTAGAGTGTTCTCATTCCCAGACTCAGACTCAGACTCAGTCCCAGCTGACGCTACCGGCCATTCTCAATAGCAGCCCTGGTGGGGATCTAGAGGTGGCTGGCTCTTTGTCCTCAGCCCTGGAAGCTCTCTTCGCTACATTGTCAGAACATCTAAAGAAAGGTTTTGCGGTTTCTGCAGTCAACCAGGGAGAAATCAGAAGTTTCTGTGAATCTCTGGAGAAAAAAGTGGATTTATTGAACTCTAGGACCGCAACCCTCGAGAACAATGTGGGCGAGTTAAAAGAAGATCTTGGGGCGACAAAATCGGATATTTCATCGCTAAAGAAAGAAGGGGCAGATCTGCGTGACAGGTTGGAGAGTTTGGAGAATAATGCGCGTAGAAACAACCTCCATATTCTAAATATCCCGGAAGGGAGTGAAGGTTCTGATCTTAGACCCTATATTATCTTGTTGCTTAAGTCCTCCCTACTCCTTGAAGACTCAGAAGATGCACTGAACCATGACATACAGAGGGTGCATCGGGATCCCTTCCGTAGGAACCCTAACAGATCTAAGCCCTGGAAAATACTAATAAATGTCCTTACTTATGCCTTAAAAGAAAAGATTCTCAAGTTAGCGCTGAAAATGAAATCAGTGAAGACAAAAGAGTTTTCATTTGAGATCCGCTCTGACCTTTCCAGGCATACTCTGGATAGGCAGTGGGAACTGGGAAGGAAGCTAGAAGATTTTAAAAAATATATAGCGCAGTAGCTCAGCTGAAATTTCCCTCCTTCCTGAAAGTAATGCACAACAATAAAATGCATAATTTAAGATCGGTCCAGGAGGTGGATGAGTTGCTGGATATAATCAGTAAGAGGGCTTTATAAGTAATGACTCTGGTCAGGGCCTTAGCTTTGGTTGTGCAATTGTAGACAATCCCAGCAACAGTGGCTTATTGGCCAAGGAATTAGAGTATTAATCGAATTGAATTGAATTTAAACTAACTCAATCAATACCCATTATAATAAAAATAAAAAAACAATTGAGTGTAGTTTTATGGGTAGGAAACTAAAAAAAAAAAAAAGCAAAAAGGGGGGTCACAAATAAAATAGAATTCAATAATAGAGTAATTAGTGCCCGTGACCGCTACTTGGGGCTGGAAGGTGTTTCTTGTTTTTTTATTTCTTTTCATATATTTCACTCGTTAGAGGGTGGCTGGGGCGGGTACCTTCGCGATGCAATCTTCTGGATTCCATCTGTCCAGATTATTGGGGTAAGGGTTCTCCAGGGGTGGTGGGTGGGGTGGGAGGGGCACAGGGGGTTGGATGCTGCAGGGTAAAAATATCAAAAAAAATCCTCATTCTCCTTTTTTCTATCTTACCAATCTTACTTTTAAGAGCAACAATTATGGAATTTTATTGGCTTCGGTGCTGGTGCTGGTCTCTTCAATTTCCCCAGTTCAATCCACCATGAGTTCTATTCAGATTAGGTCCTAGAGTGTCAATGGCCTGTGTACTAGACCAAGGAAGGACAAGATTATGCAATATCTCGGGGATTTCCCCGCACAGGTCATTGTCCTCCAGGAAACCCATCTACTTAAAGAAGAGGTTGTCACTCTTTTGAAAAATAAAAGGTGGGTTGGCCCTTACGTTTGCACTAGCCAGTCAGCAAATATTAGAGGGATCTTAATTCTATTTAAAAAATCAGCCAGAGCCCGTATCCTCTTACAGCTAGTTGACCCAGGTGGCAGATGGGTCATTGTGAAAGCTGTTATTATGGGGATCCAGTTTACCCTGGTCGGATATTATGGGCCCAACCAAGATAACCCTTCTTTTCTTAAGACTATCTTTTCCCACTTGCTGGATCTCCCTGACCCAGTAGTTCTAGCGGATGATCTTAACATCGTTTTGAATCCCTTACTAGACAAGTCACCAAACAATAGAGCCATGGTCCCATCTAAATCGTGGGAATTTTCATTGGGAGCTATGAAGCAATTCGCCCTCTCTGACATTTGGAAGGAACGATCTGGTCAGCAGTTAGGAGTCTCGTTCAGAAATTTTAAGTATCTGCACCAATCTAGAATAGACTATATTTTGGTTAGCCAATCACTAAGAGGTATAGTAAAAAAAATCTTATTTGGCATCACATCTCTCGGACCACTCTGGTATTTTGCTGGGGTTAGAGTGCCCAACACCTAGTCTCTCCAGGTCATGGTCTTTAGACCGTGCCTTCCTTTTGGAGGAAGAGGAGATCTCCTTTTTATCTTAGAAAACGGAGTACTTTCTGAGGGTGAACTTAGACTCGGCTTTAAAATCAGTTGTTTGGGACTCCCTAAAAGCTTACATGAGGGGTCAAATGACAAGCAGGTTGAGTTATAGAAATAAAAAATCTAAAGAAGAGGTCTCATCAATTGAAGTGAAGCTTAAGGCTGCGGAGACCGATCTAATCTGCCAAGCTCTCCCTGAAATCCAGCTAAGTCGCCAGACCAAGTTGGATAATTTGAAAGGTCAGCTGGAGAGTGTCTTGCACACCAGGCTTACTCGAATAAGGGAAGCGAGTAAAATCACCCACTTTGAGTATGGAGAAGGGGCAGGGAGGCTTCTCTCGTGGAAATCCAAATCAGATCGGGTTAGGAACCACATCAAGGAAATCATCAGCGGGGGTATTATTCTCTCCTCAGATGAGGACATTTGTGAGGCATTCCTGACCTTTTTTCAAGACATCTACTGTGAGGACAAGAGGGTGGCCAACTCCAATGTCCAGAGCTGGCTTGAGCATATCCCTCTTCCTTCCCTGAATTCTGAACAGCAGCAACAATTAGACAGAGAAGTCACTCAAGCAGAGGTTAGGGAAGCTGTATCACGCTGTAAGAATGGGAAAGCCGCTAGCCCTGACGGGTGCACAGCAGAGATCTATAGATTAATGAGTGATAAGATTGTACCCACCTTGACGACGCTCTTCAACCAGATATTACAAGAGGGATTAAAGCTCGTGGAATGATGCCACAATAATTCTGATTCTGAAACCCGGGAAAGTCCCATCAAGTTGTGAGTCATATAGGCCAATTTCACTTTTGAATGTGGACTATAAAATCTTCGCTTCAATTTTGGCCGCCAGATTGGGGCGTGTGGCGGGAGATATTCTCCATCTGGATCAGAAGGGCTTCGTCAAGGGTCGGCAGTTATCAGACTTCACCTACGACTTCATAGGGGCGATCGACCTGGCGTCTGTTTATTCTCTCCCATTAGCTGCCATTACCCTTGACGCTACTAAAGCGTTCGACAGGGTGAACTGGATCTACCTGGCAGAAGTCCTGTGGAAATTTAACTTAGGGACAAAGTTTTGTCGATTAGTTCAGTTGATCTACTAGAATCCGATGGCCAGACTTTTTGTGAACGGTAATACCACTGAGCCCTTTAAAATCTCGAGGGGGACAAGGCAGGGCTGCCCACTCTCCCCTCTCTTCTTTGACTTATATATTGAGCCATTTGCTCAATGGCTCAGGGACGATTCTAATATTCAGTCATTTAAATATGGGGCGTGGGAGAGGAAGGTCGATATTTTAGTCATGTCGGCTACCCTGCTAACAGCTTTCCCAGCTGCGATCAGTCAGGCGCAGGAGTTTGGTCAGGTCTCAGGCTATGACCTTTATCCATTCTAGGAAGGGTTAATCAGGTTAAGATGTCAATACTTCCCAAGGTCACCTTTCTCTTCAACTGTATCCCCCTTCACTTTGAAAAATCTGCTATAGACAATTTACAGCGAGACATTAACTAATTTGTCTGGGCTTATAAATCATCAAGAATAGCATGGAAAACGTTGAGGCAGAGGAGAGAGAAAGGTGGCCTTGCTCTGCCAGATCTTCAGTTTTATGCTTGGGCCTTTCAACTCACACACTCGCGTCTGCTTTTGAAAATGCTGGTTAATGCCGGAGCAGGGGGAATGTTTCTAGCTATGCTTAGAGGAGCCAACCTTCCTGAGGAGGGATTTATGTTTAAATTTGGGGACCCAATTTTTTTTAAAAAGGTCAAGTCGAAGGTCCTACAAGGATTTGCTAGAACCTGGGTGATACTCAGGGGATCGGCTACACTTAGTTACTTTTCCAGCCTGGCTCCCCTCTGGGACTCTCCCGGTGCCCCGGAGTGTTTGAGGGATAGGTTGACAGTACCCTTGAGAGAAGCAGGGCTGGTGGTTTGGAGGGACCTGGTCTCCAGCGGTACTCTGGTCTCATGGGATCCACTTAAAGATAAAGTCAGAGCGGACCTCTCAAGGTTCAAATACCTTCAGTTGAAAAGCTGGGCCCAATCAAAATCAAATCAAAAGAACCCTGTAGGGCAGTGGTTCCCAAACTTTTGACTCCTGAGGACCCCCATTGAGTCACTACTGGAAGCCGGGGACCCCCAAACAATTTGAATGATTTAAATTTCAAACATTTAAACAGTAATTTGAAAACAGTAAACACATGTGTGCACACAAAACAAATACTCAAATGACTAAGGATTTTAGTATTTTTTATTGAAAGAATTTGGAAAAAACAGGAAAGTTAGTGCTGCATCTCCGTGACTAACTTTTAAATTGTTGGTTTTATTTCGCAGTACGAGGCTTCTGCCAAGGCCAGACTGGAAACCCAAAGCAGTCCTGGCAAAGGTTTTCAGACAAGTCCCCATATAGTGCACGCCAAGTGCAGTCAATGAGTCTGACCACTACAAAGGTGGCTTTGGGAGGCATTCCCCCCAAGAAAATTTAGGAAACAATGGTGCATTCTACAACAAATTTATCATTATATATTGAATTGTATCAGCTTTTAAAGAATAGTAAATGATGACCTAACTATGCACCAGGATACAACAATCTTTGTTGGGGTTCTTCAATGATTCCCTTATTATCACCCTCCAACAGTGCCTCTCATCTCTCCATAGCCCCTCTATCACATGTATTTCATTTGTTTTATAGCATCTCTCATACCATTGAAGGATGTCAGAGCACTTTACATCACACACATATAGGGGCAGATTTACAAGCCCCATACGCCACGGGTGCATCACAAAAAGTGACACACCAGTGACGCATTTTAGTGCCCCATATTTCCAAGACAGGAAATGCCACTCTGCGTGACTTTTCCTGGTCTTGTAAATATGGCCTATTTGCACACAGCACGTTGCGTGAAGGGGCGTTCCATGGGTCTTGCTGTGGGTGTTCCCACGCAACCCAGATGAAACCAGACACATTTCCAGATTTACTAGAAATCGTAAATCTGGAAATGTGTCTGAATGCTATGCCTTCCCAGGGGAGGCGTCGGGAGGCGCAACGAGAAAAAATGTATTCATTTCTCCTCATTTTTTCCTCTTTCTATGCGTGTTGCATTCTGCAGTATGCATAGAAAGAGGATATCACCTCTGGTGATTGTTTATGTACAGGAAGGTGTCCTTTCCTGCTCATAAACAATCAGTAAAACAATGAAGTTTAGCAAATTCTATGTGTGCTAATGCAGCACACTTAGAAGTTGGAAAACGCCATTTCTGATTGTTTATGTGCCGAAAGGGAACCCTTCCTGCATATAAACAATCTCCCCACGACGCAGGCATCCTTGCACCATGGTGCAAGTGTGCCTGTGCAGGCGCATGGCAGCAGTTTGTGCGCCAGCTCAGGGGGAAGCACAGAGATGCGACATATTGTTGTAAATATGTTGCATCCCTGTGCTTTGAAAGTGACTTGCGGCACACACTGAGTCACTTTCCTTGTAAATCTGCCCCATAGAGACAATGATTCATACATGTTAATCAGTGTATAGAAAATGTTACATAAGGCAAATGCGACTACAAGGTGTAGGATTCACATGTCATTCATAATGGTAGGCATTTTTAAAGAGTGCTTGGTCAGGAGAAGCACAAACTCAGGATTCAGAACATAACACAGTGGTTAAAATTGACAATAAAAATTTATTTCCACCCAAATAAACCTTTTCAACAGCTTCAGGATAATGAAAGACTTGGAAAAAACATTGGGTTCTAACTTGTACCATGCAGTTTGCAAGCAGCTCTTTAATGACAGTTTTATGCACATAAAAACAGTTTTTTTAAAATGCATGGTACACGTTCTTTGCAGTAGGCATATTAACCCTCTGTGCTACATTAGATAAGTCAAAGCTGCCACTTGACAAAACTCTCATCTCTCTCCAGCTGGTACATTAATCACTGACGTTATCTTGACACTTTTATTGTTGCTGAAAAACTGCTAATTCCACAAGGAACTTTGTTGTGCTTTTAAAATTACTGCCTGAGGACCCCCTGGGAATGTGTCACGGACCCCTGGGGGTCTGCGGACCACAGTTTGGGAAACACTGCTGTAGGGAGTGGCAGCTTTTTGGAACATCAGTTGGTGGCCAAGTCTCTTGGGAGGAAGGAGGTCTCCTTCTGGTACCAAGCCATAATCGAATCTGTGGATGGCGAATTTAAGCTGGCCGAGGAGCTGTGGGGGGGGGGCTCCTTACCTGCACAAGATTGTGATCATTTATGGCAGAATTCGTGCAAGATCTTATATGAGGTAGTAAAACCTGCATGGCTGAAAAGAAACCACCTGTTCACTATTCATAGGGCCTATTTCTCCCCATTAAGACTTTCTAAAATCACCACCGGCCCCCCGATTTGCTGCAAGAAATGTGGGCTGGCCTCAGCTTCTGACACTCACATGTTCAAGGAATGTCCCATCTTGGAAATCTTTTGGGATAGAGTCGGAAGTTTTCTGCCAAGTGCTTTCGTCTGTCCAATTCATATCGACCTACCCCTGACTATCTTCGGTTTTACAGATAAAGTTATGGGTCCTCCTAGATCACTGCTTTTTTATGCTATCCTGCTAGCCAGGAGAGAAATTTGCAAAAGGTGGACAGAACCCTCTCCTCCCTCCTTTTCGGACTGACTGACCTCAGTCGTGTCGGTCTCCAAACTAGATCTAGATAGATCTTGTAGTAAGAAGTTAGCATTTTGGGACTTGTTGCAACTTAGATTGGGCTCAGAAATTGTTTGACTAAGTTTTTTTTTCTCTCTCTCTCTGAGTCCTATGATTATGCTACCTTAACACTCTTTGGGCTATGTCGTCTACTCCCAGTCTCCCCTCTGGAAGTTCTACAGCGAGGGCCCCCTAGGTCTTGGAGCTTGGCGGAAGAGTTATCTCAGCTAGTTTCTTTATTAACACCCAAGTAAGTCCTGGTACCTGTAGGCGGGTCTCCACCTCCAATTGCCTACCTTTTCCCAGCTTGCTGAGTATGGTATAGACATCTTGGGTGCGAAGTGAAGTGAGATTGGTGGCGAATGAGAATACAAAAAAAAAAGACCTATAATAAATTTGTTATCCTCAATGGATAATATTGATATATCAGTGTATCCCCATAAATTTGGACTTGCAGGGGTTTAATTATAAGCCTCTGTTTTTACAGAAGTCTCCAAATGAATCCAGTTCCTAATGGAGTCCCATCGGTAGCGTGTCATCAGCAAACATTAGGATCCAGACTGGGATACCAGCAAGTTTTTGGGCATCATGTTAAAGTGAAGAGACCCAGTTCACTGCCCCATTAATCTACATACTAAATAAGATTTGGGCAATGTCACAGCCCTGTTTGATGCCCCTTCTGATTGGGATTTTTTCTGTGAGGTCACCAACGTTGTTCCACCTTACTTGAGCAAAAGTGTCAGTGTGCAATACCGTGAGAATCCAGAGGAGATCCTCTGGAACATCGTAGTTTCCCAGAACTCTCCATAGCCTATCCCGAGGGAACAGATCAAAAGCTGACCGAAGGTCGATAAGGCAACATATAAGTGTTCTTTCTTTAGGGTGACAAACTTCCAACACATAACATTAAAACAAAAGGCCTGGTCAATGGTGCTTATTTTGTTCCTGAAACCTGCCTGGGCATCTACCAGGATATGGTGGTCAGCAAACCAAGATGGCAGATTTGAGTTAGTATAGTAAATCTGACTCCCCTACGTATTCACTTTCTCCAATGTTTTTTAGACAGGATTAACAATAGTAAATTTGCTCCACCCCTTGTGTATTTTCTCCAGTGTTTGTTAGATTGGAGTTAGAACAGTACATCTAACACCATCCCCATTGTATACACTTTCTTTAATGTTAGCTATGCTAGAGATAAATAGTAAGTCTGCCACCCACCTGTGCACTTTCCACATTGTTGTTAGCACTGAAGTTAGAATAGTAAATTTGCCGCTCCAATGTATGCATTTTCCACAATATGTGTTAGGCTGGCATTATAATAGTATTCCTGAACCTACATCCCAGTGTCTGTACTTTCCCAAATGTTCTTAAATTAGAAATAACATAATTAATTTTGACCCAACCTTCATATGCACTTTCTCCTCCGTTTGTTGGTGTAGACTTAGAATAGCACCTCTACTCCCCATATATGTACTTTACTCATTAAGTATTGGACAGGAGTTAAAATATTGAACCCCTCATCCTACCTGAATATGCATGGACGCCAATGTTTGTTAGACTGGAGTAAGAATGCTAAATTTGAACCCACCCAAAATGTTCTCTTTTCCCAGTGTGTGATAGATTGGACTTAGAATAGTAAATGTACTCTTTATCACCACCCCAAAAATCCATGTGGTTTTCCCCAATGTTTGTTAGATTATAGGTAGAATAATAAAGTTCACCCCCTGAGTTTGCCATTGTTTGCACGTTCCCCAATGTTTATAGGATAGTAGTTATAATAATGTTGAGATTGTCTTAGTTGTGCTTTCAATGTTTCAGGATTGTAGTTCGGATATTACCTGCTACTTCATCCTGAATTTTTTTAATGTAGTTGAGAATATTTAATTTGAAAGTAACTACTTATTGAATCATTTAAATATTTTCATTATTTTTCTATTGTGTTTTGCGTTTACAAATATTTTATATTTTTATTATGTTGTTAGTACTTTGAAAATATTTATTTTTTACACATTTTTAAACTTGTGTATGACAGTTTAATAGATCTAAAATTGTTAAAAAATATGACTATATATACATTTTTAGTTTTTAATTATTTACTATACATTCATATATTTTTTATTTAAGAATACAGTTTTACTTGTTTAAGAGATATGAGTTATAAGACGTATTCTTAAGATATTTTTTAGAGTTAAATTAATGTTTATTTTATATATATATATATAGAAAAAGGGAAGACAAGTGCAAAAAGAGACAACAGGGGTGCAGAAAGAAGCAAATGAGGTGCAGAAAGAGGCAACAGACGTGCAGAAAGAGGGAAGAGAACTGCAGAAGAAGGCAAGAAAAGTGCAGAAAGAGGCAAAAGAGGTACCTAAAGAGACAACAGGGGTGCAGAAAGAAGCAAGACAGGTGCAGAAAGAAGCATGGAAAGTGCAGAATTAAGCAACAGGGGTGCAGAAAGAGACAAGAGAGGTGTAGAAAGGAGCCAGTGAGGTGCAGAAACAGCCAACAGAGGTGCAGAAACAGGCAAGATAAGTGCACAAAGAGGCAAGAGAATTGCTGAAAGAAGCAACAGAGGTGTAGAAAGAAGCAAGAAATGTGCAGAAAGAGGCAAGTGAGATGCATAAACAGGCAGGAAAGGTATATAAAAAGGGAAGACGAGTGCAGAAAGAGACAACAGGGGTGCAGAAAGAAGAATATGAGGTGCAAAAAGAGGCAACAGACTTGCAGAAAAAGGCAAGAAAAATGCAGAAAGAGGCAAAAGAGGTACATAGAGACAACAGGGGTGCAGAAAGAAGCAAGACAGGTTCAGAAAGAAGCATGGGAAGTGCAGAATGAAGCAACAGGGGTGCAGAAAGAGGCAAGAGTAATGTATAAAGGAGCAAGTGAGTTGCAGAAAGAGCCAACAGAGGTGCAAAAAGAGGCAAGAGAGGTGCAGAAACAGGCACGAGAAGTGCACAAAGAGGAAAGAGAATTGCTGAAAGAAGCAACAGAGGTGTAGAAAGAAGCAAGAAAAGTGCAGAAAGAGGCAAGTGAGATGCAAAAACTGGAAGGAAAGGTACAGAAAGAGGGAAGACGTGTGCAGAAAGAGACAACAGGGGTTCAGAAAGTAGCAAATGAGGTGCAGAAAGAGGCAACAGTCGGGCAGAAAGCGGAAGAGAGGTGCAGAAAGTACAAGGGATTTGCAGAATGAGGTCAAGAAAAGTGCAGAAAAGAAAGAAACGTGCAGAAAGAAGCGACAGAAATGCAGAAAGAGGCAAGAGAGGCGCAGAGGGAAGCAAGAGTGGCTTGCACACCATTAATACCAATTTAACACACACATTTAGCAATAAGTAACAAGGGACCATTCTAGGTTTGCAAGGACCTTCCACCACGCTGTAACACTTGTAGCTGCATTTATGGGAACGTTTGACCCGTTTCAGCTAGAAACTAGGCTTATTTTGTTCAAATCTGCAGATTAGGGTGCAGATGATGAATTACGTGGCTAATGCAGAAAATGTATAATTGTGTGAAAGTCGGTGCAGCCAAACAGTCACATAATTCCAGTGGCCCTGCTCATACCTCTGACTAGGTCCACAATTGCTCCTCAGTGATTCCATCTTTTTTGTCTCGCTGAGTTCATAGTTGAGCTTCTATGGAAATTAGGAAGAATAAACCTGAGGTTACCACTCCACAACACACCCTACCATACCACATAATTACTCTCCATAACACATAATTCCACTCTACAAAATTCCTATACACTAAATACCACATACTTTCTATCCACATAATTTCACTGCACAACATACCACATAAGTCCACTACACACAACGTACATCCACAACACTCCAAAAAACATTAGTAAAAACTTTTGCATTTACAACGCCAATAGCTCAAATGCGAAACCTATTACATTGCAAACACTTCTTTAACTAGTAGTTGCGTTTGCAGAGTGGTGAAGAAAGGGTGCTGGGCCTTCGACCAGCGCTCAGGAATTCTGGTGCGTAGGGCTTACAGGAGGTACCAGTAGGGCTTGTTGGCCCCCAAAGTCCCTCAGGAGTAAAGTGAACTTCATCCCCCATCCCCTAGTCTGCCAGAAGACGCGTTTGCAGAATGGTGGAGAAAGGGGGGCATGGCCTCCGAAGACGTCTTAGCAATCCCACTGTGCGGGACTTACTGGAGGTAACAAGAGGGGTAGTTGGTCCCCAAGGACATCCTTGTGGGGCCAACTACCCCTCCTATTACCTCCAGTAAGTCCTACACAGCAGCATTGCTAAGTTCAAAGAGCAGGCCACGGCCCCTTTTCCCACCATTCTCCAAACACACTCCCTGGCGTGCTCTTGGATTGGGATTCAAGTCCCCTTTGCTGCTGGGGGTCCTTCAGGGGCCAACTAGCCTACCTCTTACCTCCAGTAAGCCCCACACAGTGTTATTACTGAGAGGTAGATAAAGACCATTCCCCCTTTCTCCACCACTCTGCAAACGTGCCCCCTGGCATGTTGTTAGATGGGGAATTAATTCCCCTTGAATACTGAGGGTCCTTGGGGGCCAACTAGCCCACCAGGTACCTCCAGTAAGCGCCACACAGCTGGATTGCAGAGAGGTGGTCCAATGCCACACCCCCTTTTAACACCACTCTGCAAATTTGCCTTTTGGTGCACTGCTGCTTGGGTATGAAGTCCACTTGTGTCCTGAGGTCCTCAGGACACAAGAGGACCTCATCGCCCCACCAGCAGTGTGCCAGAAGCTGCATTTGCAGAGTGGTGTAAAAAGGGGCGTAGCCTCAGACCACCTCTTTGCAACGCAGCTCTGTGGCGCTTACTGGAGGTACCTGGTGGGCTAGTTGGCCCCAGAGACCCTCAGGATTGAAGGGGACTTAATCCCTCAATGTATGTGGGCCAGGGGGCGTGTTGGCCCACTTGCCCCTTGGTGCGTTGTAAGTTGGGGGATTAAGTCCCCTTGAATCCTGAGGGTCCCTGGAGGTCAACTAGCCCACCAGGTACCTCCAGTAAGCGCCACAGAGCTGCGTTGCAGAGAGGTGTAAAAAGGGGTGTGGCCTCGGACCACCTCTCTGCAATGCAGCTCTGTGGCGCTTACTGAAGGTACCTGGTGGGCTAGTTAGCCCCCAGGGACCCTCAGCATTCAAGGGGACTTAATCCCCGAACTTAAAATGTGCCAGGGGGTGTGTTTGCTGTTGAGTTGCCGGTTTCATTTTTCTTTTACTTATTATTTTATGGGAGGGGGGCTGCGTGGCCCACCTTCCCTGGGCTACTTTTAGCCCAAGGGACCCAATCCCCTGAGGCCAGAGCATCTTCTTTGTTTTTTTTTTTAAACAAACGGGAAGGGTGATGTCATTTGAGATGTCATCAGTGATGTCACTGACCATGTCATGAATGATGTAATATGTGACATCATCAGCAGTGGATTGCAGGCGGGCGATATGTAGTTAGTACAACTAACTATATCGGAGGAATTTCAATGGTTTTGTTCGAGTGAAATGTCCAGCTAACTGTAACACCCCTAAAACCTATTGTTTTTTCAGTGAATTTCTAAGGTTTTTTAAATGCTAATTCCTAACTATATCAGGCCTGAAACCTATGGTTTTTTCAGTGAACATATATATAGATATATATATATATATCCTCTCTCTGCTTATCTCGGTTGCACTGGATATGTCGGCGCTTTATGGCAGTGCAGCCCTGTGGAACGACAGTCCTCTCCGTAACAATCCTCCAAACTTTACGATCATAAAAATCGGATCGCACTCACAGGTGGATTATGATTAGTTCAAAACCACCCCTTGTGATGTCCCCAACGCGTTTTGGTCTTGCAGAGACCTTGTTCACAGGTAGGCGCTCATCAGCTCTGGCACTTAATAAGTGCATCAT